>NC_141682.1:12977500-13610000 GCF_028749965.1 Puma concolor
GCGTTCTGAGGCAGATAAGTGTGCCCCTGCCATGGGGTTCCTTCCAAACACCCTTCTGATGCTTGTGGTAAAGGAGCTAAAACAACCTGCAGCCATAGATCCTGGCTTCATCCCAGCTCTCCCAGGCGGTACCAGCCTTAGAGAAGAGGGAAGTATTTTTGTCAGGATAGGACAGGGTATGCCATGGTAACAAAGAGCCCTAAAATCTCTGGGGCTTAGCAATAAAAATTCATTTCTTATTCATGCAGATTTCACCGTGGATCTGGCAATCCCCCCAGAGTACTTTAACTTTCCAGTGGTGATGCAGGGGAGTTGCCTCTCATAGCTACATCTCAAAGACATGGCCTCCAAGATACTGCAGCAAGGGAAGAGCCTGATCTTAATCGCCTCAACCTAGAAGCATCATGGATAACTTCCGCTTACAAGTCATTGGCCAGAGCCAGCCACATGGCCCCACCTAACCTCCACTTACAGGTCATTGTCCAGAGCTACTCACATGGCCCCACCTACCTTCTTCTTATAGGTCATTGGCCAGAGCCAGTCCCATGCCCTCACCTAACTTCCGCTTGTAGGCCATTGGCCAGAGCTAGTCACGTGGCCCCAGCTACCAGCAAGGGAGCTGGGAAATCTGTGGATGAGCACGTTCAAGCAGTAGTGAACGTCCTGCCACGCGATCTCAGCGGTCCTTTGACCCTGAAACACCTCCTCCCACCAACCCTCGGCGAATCACTGTGATACCAAGCTTCTCACACCCCTTCCTGATGACTCAGACGTTCCTCAGCTGCCATGGTGTTTGATGGCTGCTGTCACCAATGTCACCTTCTGGGCCCCCGCATGATGGTTTTAATTGGCAGCTGCAGACAACTCCCTCCCATCCCTCTCTGCTGCCATTGACTTCCCTGACACCCTCGTCATTTCTTTTCTGAATGTGTCATCACAGTGTCCTTAACTGGCCTCCACCACGTCTCTCTGCCATACCACTGTCCTTTGTCTTCTACAAATTCAAATCGGACTATACCCTTACTCTGTTTCAAATCCTTCCATAGCTGCAGTGCCAACAAGATAGATCCAGTCTCCTGGTTTTCCTGAAAACCCTCTTACAGCGTGATCCCAAAGACCCTTCAGCCTCTCACCCAACGCCCCACTCCTGTGTTCCCCACACGCAAGCCACCCCAGATTCACGCCCGCTCCCCGACGCGCCATGGCATTGCCCTGAGCGCTCTTTCCAGTCTTCATCAGCTCTAGAAACTCCATGACAACGTCTCCAGTTCTCTTCAATGAACTATCTTTCCCCTGCTCCAAGTTCCACATACCGTGTTAGTGTGCCTCGATTGTACTTCCCAACTGGTGTGTCTCCCGCCTCCACTGTGGGTTTCTCATTGGCAGTGGCCTTGCCTCATCTCTGTCTCTCCAGCAGATGGAACAATCCCTGGCCCAGGGTACACCTCAGTCAGCATTGAATAGACCCTTGTTACGAATTATCCCCCTTCCATCTTACACTGCTGAGAAAGACGTCATTGCTTCATAGGCTGCCATGTTTTTATTCCAAAATACTAAGAAAAATAGGATATGGATAAAATAATAACAATAAAGCCTGGGCCAGGGGTTTGAAGGAGAACATCAAATCCCCTAGAGTTTTCGTAGCATCTTGAAGACCAGAAGCTCCAGGGGCACCACTTTGACTTTCCGGATCGTTCTGAAGCGGCCTCTCCACCTCATTTGGAAAATCCTATGAGGATGGACCGAAAGTAAATGGCTGTTTTATTAACCCAGCATCGAGCTATTGCAATGCATTTCCCCTCCTGAACAGAGAGATTGCATGCTCTGAAAGGAAAGGAAAGTGTGCATGAAAGCCCTGGTTATTCAGAGGAGGAGCAGGGAGAGACTTAAAAACCCTCCAGAAAGCCTTCAGCACTGTAACTAAATGTTAATGTTTAAAGATATACCAATATTTCAGGAAGCCATTGGTAGTGCCACACTACAGCTCATTCTAGTTTTAAAGAGAAATATTTGACTTGGAGGAATGGACCCCATGCCGGCTCCAAGATAAACTTGCCTAGCGCTCTCAGGCCAATTTTAATGCTAAGAGCAGCTCCACTGGAGTAAAAGTTCATTTTTGAGAGCCAAGCTGTGAATTATGCTACAGGCGGAGCTGAGCAGTTGGTCTTTTGCTGATGAAGGCAGAAGCCTGAATATGATACAGAAGTGGAGGGGGGCGGGGGGTGCAGCCGGGGACATCCAAGGGGGATTATCGCAGAAGGTCAGACTAATTAAATCGAGAGAAGTCACCAGAGAGCCGGAGCTCCCACGCACGCCATATTCAAATGCTCTGACACATGCAGGGGTTGATAAGAAAGAGAGGGTCTGAATTGCCACTTTGCATCTGCCTGGAAAGACAACAGTCAACCAAATAAAACTTTTTAGTATTGGTTTAAGCCAGGTGGGCAGGAAAGAGTTGAAAGTGCCTCCACGTCCTAATTCTGCAGTTGAATCAGAGACAGGGAGAGTGAGGAGAGACAAGGGCCAATCTCTTGTCTCTCTGGCTACTCATTTAACGCACAGCTGCCGCGTGCCTACTGTGTGCCGGCATAGCCCTGGATGCGAGGGATAAGACAGATGAAGAAACGCTCTTCGCCTTCAAAGAGCTCACAACTGATGACCGTTTGTGTATCGATATCATGCAGAGTGACCAAGGCTCCGCTAAAGCTATGTCAGGATTGCAAGGAGCACTTTAGGGAGAGTCTAACTGTCCAAGTAGGATGAGAGCTGGCTCCATAAAGGAAGCAACACACGGTGTCGGGAGTGAGTCAGAATTCTCCAGTCCGTGGGTGGAAGAAACGCAAGTGGGGCAAAGGCCGCAGGACACACTGAGGTCAGGAGGCTGAAGGCCATGATCTTTTGAGAGGTTTGGAAGTACAGAGCGGGTGGGACGTAGAGACCAGGCCAAGGAATGCTGGAGAACAGGCTGATAAGGCAGGCGGGCATCAGACCCTGGAGGGCTTTGAATGCCACACAAAAGCATTTAGAATCCGCCTTGTAGGCGATGGGGAGCCATTGACGATTTGTAAAGGTGACAGGATCCCAAATGTATTTGTGAAAGACCCCCCTCACCCCCCGGCCACAGGTGGAAGATGGAAAGTCATCTAGGGAAGGGTCTCTTTTCAAATGTGCCAGCAACAAATGCCCCAAGAGGTGGGTCTAAGCAGCAGCTTGTCTCTGGCCCCTTTTTTCCTGCCCATCCTCACAGTAGAGGTACTGTCGAACAGGCAGTTCCTGAAAACCTACTGTGTGAACCCGGCATCGTGCTGTCTGTTCTCAGAGCCCGGGGGGGGGGGGGGGGGGCGGTGCTGAAGCCGGCTTATCCCCACTCATGCTGGCTCTGTAGAGCCAACTGCACATCTCTTTCCGGCTTCAGTGACATCCCGTTGGTAGCTTGAAATTGGCCATTGTGGGAGGCTTTTTACACCTCGGAAATCTGTAAACGCTACAAACCAGGGCTTTTTCTTTTCCGAAGAGCCATTTATGAAACATTTTACCAGCACACCACTTGAAAAGATCCAGCCCCAGCCCTCCACCAGAGCAATCTCTACTTAAAGAGAACAAACCAATACGTATGAAATGCAAGAACAATGCAGTTTGAAATTTAGCACCCACTGAAGAGGGAGTCGTGGGGCAGTGGGGAGGAATGGGGGCAGGGGGAGAAAAGAAACCAAAGGCCTTGAGTGCCACAGCCAGCTTCTCCTCGTCTCAGACTCTGTCGCTCTCATCCAAGCTGGAGGTTAATCAATTAGGCCCCATCTGCTGGTAATTCTGTCCTATATGGTGTCACCTCCAAATATAGTTCTCAGAGGTGACAGGAGACCTCAAAACCAAGCATGTTGTTAGAGGACTGCAGACATAGAAAGAGCCTCGGGGACAGACTCCAGCCCAAATTCCACTTTATTCATCCATAAAACAAGGCATCCATTAGTAGCGACTTAACTGAAAACTCACAACGAGTAACAGCAAGGTGGGAACATGATTATAGCTCCCCCCTCAGCTCAGCATACACACGAGTGTCCACATCGTGTTTACATTTGTAAATGAATGTCCCATGAGGACAGCCTGCCCTTTCTTTAGACCCTTCAGGAACACATTTTGCACAGTATCACCCAAGACCGACATAGTCCTCAGTGTTCGTGGCAGTGCCCAGTATCCAAAATGTTAACTGGAAGGAAATTCACTCAATAACAATATAAAACCATCAGATCAGGAAATACACGTTCAGACCGACTTCCAAGGCTCTACGTGAGGAGTCTGGCCACGGGTCTGAGCTGGGTTCTGGGGCCTGGGACGAAGCTGGGAGCGAGTACTGCGAAACAGCACGTGAAATAAAGGCGCTCTGAAGGTCAGCGCAAGGGGATGACAGCAGAATCAAGACCCAAGCAGGTGGTCCTAAAGTCACATCAGCCAAAAGGGCCAGACGGAGCAGAGGGATCCAGAGCAGTTGGTCCAGGGAAGAGTAAGAGGGTCTAGAATGGACGGAAGGAAGAAAAGAGGGACAGCTTCAAGAGTGTCCCTGGGCCATAAGTCTCAGCTACTGATATTTTCACTAAATACCTAGAGCTTGAATTGTGGCTCCCCTGAACTTAGATCTTATGCCCCGAAACTCTTTTCTAAAAAGATTTTGCGGGGGCACCTGGGTGGCTCAGTTGGTTAGGCGTCCGACTTTGGCTCAGGTCACGATGTCGCAGTTTGGGATTGCGAGCCCTGCGTCGGGCTCTGTGCTGACAGCTCAGAGCCTGGAGCCTGCTTCCGATTCTGTGTCTCCCCCTCTCTCTGCTTCTCCCATGCTCGTACTGTGTCTCTCTCTGTCTCTCAATAATGAATACATGTTAAAAAAAATTAAAATAAATAAATAAATAAATAAAATGTTTTAAAAAATAAATAAAATGATTTGGGGGGCTAAAATAGAACCACCAGCTTTTTCCTTTGCCAAAGCAAGGACAACGATAACAAATATGCTAGGGCCAGTTCACAAAATAATATTTAAATCCCCCAAATTTAGAAAGGGCAAAGTCTCAGGGGTGCCTGGGGGGCTCAGTCCATTAAGCGTCCAACTCTTGGTGTCAGCTCAGGTCATGATCTCACGGTTTGTGAGTTCGAGCCCTGTGTCCAGCTCTGTGCTGACAGCGTCGAGCCTACTTGGGATTCTCTCTCTCTCTCTCTCTCTCTCTCTCTCTCTGCTCCTCACTCGCTTGCATATGCACACGTGCACTCGTGGTCTCTCTCTCTCTCTCTCTCAAAATAAACATTTAAAAAACTTAAGAAAGAACAAAGTCTCAGAATAAAGGACATTCATCTGCATTGATTGCATATAGTTTTAATGGTGAAAGGTTGAAAGCTTTTCCTCTGGTATCAGGAATGAGATAATGGTGCCTACTCTCACCACTCCTATTCGACATAGGACTGGAAGTCCTAGCCTCAAGCGATCAAGCAAGAAAAAGAAATAAAAGGCATCCAAATAGGAAAGGAAGTAAAACCTGGTCTTTTTTTAAATTTTATTTAAATCCAAGTTAGTTAACAGCAGATGATAGGATCATATATATACAGAATCCTAAAGCATCTACTAAAAAACTATTAGAACTAATAAATAAGGTCAGGTAAGTAATAGGATACAAAATCACCATGCAAAATCAGGTGTATTTCTTTTTTTTTTAACAATTTTTTTAATGTTTATTTATTTCTGAGACAGAGAGAAACAGAACACGAGTGGGGGAGGGGCAGAGAGAGAGGGAAACACAGAATCGGAAGCAGGCTCCAGGCTCTGAGCTGTCAGCACAGAGCCCGACACGGGGCTCGAACTCACAAACCGTGAGATCATGACCTGAGCCGAAGTTGGTCGTTCAACCAACTGAGCCACCCAGGTGCCCCCATCAGGTGTATCTCTATGAAAATATTCAGATATTTCTAACAATGAAATATCGGAAAAAGAAATAAAACACTCCCATTGACAATAGCATCAAAAACAAAATAGTTAGGAATACAGTTAGCCAGGGGGCGAAATATCTGGACACTGAAAACTGTAATACAGATGAAAGAAACTGAAGAAGACACAAATGGTAAGCTATCCTGTGTCTGTGGATCAGAAAAATTAATATTGTTAAAATGCCCATACTACCCAAAGCCATCTGTAGATTTAATGCAATCCCTATCAAGATTCCAATGGCTTTTTTTTTTCCAGAAATAGAAAAACAATCCTAAGATTCATATGTAACCATAAAAGACCCCAAGTAGCCAAAGCAATCCTGAGAAAGAGTGAAGCTGGAGGTACACACTTGCAGATATTAAACTGTATCACGACGTGATAGTGATCAAAACAGTATAGTATCGGCATACACACAGACACACAGACAAATGGAACACAATCAGAAGCCTGAAATAAATTCTTACATATATGGTAACTAATATTTGGCAAGAGAGCCCAGAATACTCAATGGGGAAAGGACAGTCTTCATAAATAGTGCTGAGTAAACTGGATAATTACGTGGAAGAGAATGAAATTGCACCCTTATCTTAAACCCCTCACAAAAATTAACCCAAAATCAATTAAAGACTTAAAGCTCCTAGAAGAAACTGTTAGGAAATGTCCTTGCCTTTGGTCTTGGCAACATTTTTTTGGATGGGACACCAAAAACACAAGTAACAAAAGCAAAAATAAATGGGACTACATCAAACTCAAAAGCTGCTGTGCAGCAAACGAAACAAATCAACAAAATGAAAATGCAACCTACTGAGTGGGAGAAAATATTTGCAAACCATATATCTGATAAAGGGTTAATATCCAAAATATATAAGGAGCTCAGACAATTCAATAGCAAAAACCAAACAATATGATTCCAAAATGGGCAGAGAAACTAGATGGACAATTTTCCAAAGAAGAAATACAAATGGCCACCAGGTACATAAAAAGATGCCCAATATCACTAATTGTCAGGGAAATGCAAACCAAAACCACAATGAGATGTTGCCTCACACCTGCCAGAATGGCTCTTATCAGGAAGATAAGCAATAACAAGGTTGTGGAGAAAAAAACAACCACGCGAGCACCATTGGTGGGAATATAAATTGCTACAGCCACTGTGGAAACAGTATACAAGTTCCTCAAAAAATTAAAACTAAAATCATACATTACAGCAACTCCCCGCTAGAGATTTATCCAAAGGAATTAAAATTAGGATCTCAGAAAGAACTCTGCAGTCCCATATTCATTGCACCATTATTCACAATAACAAACAAATGGAAACGATCTAAGTGCCTATTTGTGGACGAATGGATAAAGAAGATGTGAGATATATATATTATACAGAGAACATACATATTAGAATATCATACAGCCGTCAGAAAGAAAGAAAGGCTGCCATTTGCAATAACATGGATGGACTTCGAGGGCATCATGCTAAGTGAAAGAAGTTAGACAGAGAAAGAAAAATAATATATGATATATATGATCTCACTTATATGTGGCATTTTTAAAAAACCAAACTCGTAGAAATGGAGAGTAGAACAGTAGTTTCTAAGGGTTGGGGGGAGAGGGGAAATGGGGCAATGTTGGTCAAAGGGTACACATTTCCAGCTAACAGATGGATAAATTCTGTACAGTATGATGACTGTAGTTAACAATACTGTATTATACAATGAAAGTTGCTAACAGAGTAGATCTTAAACGTTCTCAACACAAAAGAGAAATGGTAATTACGTGAGATGATGGGGGTGTTAACCAACCGCACTGGGGTAATTATTTCACAATACTTAAGTTATCGTCACGTTATATGCTTTAAACTTACACAATGTGATATGTCAATTATATCTCAGTAAAGCTAGGGGGGAAAGCTGCTAGAGATTTCATAAATAGAAAGTTATTTATTGGTTCTCTCTGTGCAGGTGGATATAGTAAATTCTTAAAACATGACGCTAAGGCCCAAAAAGCTCCTAAAGTTTTAGGTCTGTGCTGTGCTGGCACTTGAGTTTAAAACTTGGATGGATATTTGACATCTCCCCAACCACAGAAAGAAGGGGGGGAAATGGCATCCCAGGGCTCATGAAATAGAACCCTAAAATGTCATTTACGAAAAGTGCTTTTTTGGATTACCTAGCCCAGGGCTCGCAAATTGGTTTCATTGCACACATATACACCATCTGAGAAAGGGTGGCTGCCTGGGGTCAGGGGGAGAAACGAGGCTGCGTCCAGGCCCAGAGGGGGAAATGCTGTGATAGAATTCCTTACCATTACCGCGGGCTTGGGGAAAAAAAACAAACAAAACTCCCTTGTCACGATCAGGGAAACCAAGGCAGTGAAGTGATTTCTCCAGTATAGGCCCTGGTCTCCAGCCCCTCCATCCTGTCCGCTACCCACCCACCATGTTGTGTCGATGGACTAACCTCATTCACTTTCTTGGCTCTTGTCTTCTTACCAGTTCACACGGAACTTAGCGAACCCCAACCCCGTGTGACACCTGCCAGCAATCCCCCATCTCTAGTCCTTTCCCTCCAAGCCTTTCTTTCTCCTTCTCTAATAGGCTGGAAACTCAGTCTGTAGTGTCCACCTGCTCCATGAGGCCCTCACTGGGAATTCTGTTTCTGGAACTTTCAGCGTACCTTATTTGAGCCACTGTCTGGTGGGCACGGTTTTGAAGGGACGCGCCTCGCCTCTTTGACTTGGGCCGCGGTGCACGGACCTCCACCGGCACTTACCGCCCTGGACTTAACTAGCGTTTGAGCTGTAGCTGTTCCTGTATTTACGAGCCATAAGGTCCTTTAGAGACAGGGGCTGGGCCTTTGTATGCTACACAGTGCATAACATAAGGCACAAAATAAATATTTGTGAAATGAGAAAACGAGAGGATGTAATCAAGTCTCCTGTTACTCTTTTGGACTTGGGAGCTTTACGCCCAAAGTGCACGCTTTTAAGTCTGAAGGAGAAAATGCATTTCACCTCCTCTCCGCGATAGAACGCAGCCCCCTCCCACGCTGCTGAAGTTTCCACACCATTTGCCCACATAGTCTCCACGCATGCACCCCACAGCCCTCTTTGCTTAGCGGGGTGGTTTTCCAATTTTATTTTAGCATCAGAACTCTGGGGTCAAATGAGAGATTTGACAAACCCCAAAGATAAGACAGCAAAAAAGCAATGAAGTGAGGGCGCCAGGCTTACACTCCCCTTTGCCCCTTTCAGCAACTTCTGACTCGCCCGCACGGCACCCCCAAGTGCCCCCCACCCCCAGATCCCTCGGCCTCCCACTTGGCTCCCACTTGGGCCTTCCTCTCCTTCCCTCCAGCCCAGCCCCCACTCCACTGCCAGCTGAATATTTTAACACTAGTCCGGCCTTGACATCCTTTTAATCTGTCACTCTTTGGTGCCATGAAGGCCGATCCCTCCTGGGGGCTCCCAGACGCGGACGCAACTAGCCACACACCCAACCTACGCGGCCCTTCTTGCCTCCACCTACATCACTGGCTTCAACTGGATCCCCTATAGACACCATGCTGCCTTCACTGTGGGGACTACCTGAGTCTGGGCTGCTCACCCACAGAGCCCTCCTCACCCTCTCCCTCTCCCTCTCCAAGGGGTCCATTACCCACCTCACCCCCACCCCCACCTCCGGCCACTTCCTTTGGATTCCCTCGCCTGGAGCCACCTTTCACCCGTGCCAAAATCCAGAGTCACCCCCAAACACTCCCTCTCCTCGGCCTCCCCCTGCACATCCAGCCCACCAGGACTTGGCCTCGGGAATGTATCTTAAACTCATGCCCCTCTCCTCCTCATGGGCACGGCCTTCTTTAGGATTCTTCCTTCTTTCCAGGATTTCCGGAAAACTTTCCAGATGGGTTTTCCTGCCTCACTAATCCACTTTGTCCCAAGCTGCAGGGCCATCCATCCAAAACACAGTGCCTCCCACGGCCATCCCAAATCTTTCAACAGCTCCCACTGGCTTTGTGTGAAGGTCCAAAGGTGAACACAAAAGGCTATTCATGCTCTGTCCCTCTTCCTTCCGGGATCTCATCCCCTACCACGGCCCCAGGCTCAGCCAGCCGTTTGGTCTTCCCAAACCATCACCACTTTCCCATGGGGCCATCTCTCTCATCTCAGAGCAGACGGACATTCGGCCAAGATGGACAGAGTCTGTCGTTAAATACAGAAATGCATTGGAACAACGCGGTAAGCAGCCAGAGGTCCCAGCCCCCAGGCGCTTCCTCCCCCACCCTTCCACCCCCCACCGCCAGCAAAGGAAGGGTGGATGACGAGCCCAGCAAGTGGCCAAGTTGTTAAATACTTTGGCTCTCATCCCTGCACAGACCACCCTTCTCCTCAGCCCCGATATCCTATAATTCTCCCTCCTCCAGCCTACCCCTCTCTGCGTTCCCACAGAAACTTCTCTGTGCTCCTGTCCCACAACTTGTCCCGCTATATTGTGATTTCTTACTCACCTCTCTCTCCCTCCCACTCAACCAGGAGCTCCTTGGGAGCTAGAGCCACATCGCAGATGCTCAACTAGTGTTGGGTGGACTGGACCCTCTAGCGATCCAGAAGGGTCCCACCTCCTGAAAGCTCTCCACTCTTCTGGTTGTGGTGCTCACGGTTGTAGACTTCTGCACACCTAGCTCTCCCCAAGACTTGCTTCGTGCAGAGCTAAGCACATACTAGGTGCTGAATAAATGCTGTTTCTGAGGCTAATATGCATGCTGCCCTTCCCCGCAGAATGAGGACATAACAGCCCTTCTTAGCTGAAATCAAGAGATCCAGCTGAAGCCAAGTAAACCAGGAACTAGCTGCCAAAAACAGCTAAGCACACTCATCCACACAGCTGGTGAGCCAAGAACCACTCGCCCCAGCTCTGCCTTGTAAAGGAGGAGCACTTCACAGCCCCCCTCCCCCACCCCTCTGGAAGCTTTTCCTCCTGCCCTTTGTGGAGATCCCAAATAAGACAGCCCAAAGCCAGCTAGAGAAAGATAAAGGAGTAGATCAAACAAGGCTCCTGTTTCAGCTACGTGGTGCTGTGTGTTTTCTAAAAGGAGAGAGAAAACAGAATCAAAAGAATGTCTTTTCGCTTTCAGAGACAAGCACGAGCGAAATCGCCCAAGCTTCCCCACCTTCAGCAGATTTCTCCTAACAGGCCTGGGAACACAGGGAGAGGGTGGATGAGGGTGGATGTTGGAGGGGGGGGAGGAGGGTTGGGAAGAAGGGAGGGAGGGAGCAGGGAGAAGGGCAGGAGGAGGGAAAACAGGGAGGAGGGGAGGGAGAAAGACAGGGAGGAGGGGTGGGAGGAGGGCAGGGAGGAGAACAGGGAGGAGGGGAGGGAAGAGGGGAAGGAGGGGGCAGGGAGGAGGAGGCAGGAGGAAGGCAAACAGGGAGGAGGTAGGGAGTACGGAGGAGGAGGAGGGAGCACAGGGAGGGAAGTAATGCAGGGAAGCATGCAGGGAGGACAGGAAGAACGCAGGATCAGCAGCTACTACAGGCCAGGCCCTCGGCCAAGTGCTTTGCACGCATCCTCTCCCTGAACCATGAAAACAGCCCCCCAAGCTTGGTATGATTCGGTCTCAAAGCAGAGGGAACTGAGGCTTGGGAAGTCCTCTGGTTTAGCCAGTGGCCGAAGGCTGGAAGGAGGCAGAGCTGGAATGACAGGCCTGGAACTCTGGTTCTGACAGGCTCCTGGGCACTGCCCCCTCTCCCCCCTCCCCCCGGGGTTTGCCCCAGCCCGCAGCACCTCCGAGGCCTGCCTGCCGGCCAGCCACCCTCCCCACCGTGTGCCTGGCGGAGCGGGTCCCCGCCCACTGTGGCTTCTCGTCCTGGAGGGAATTCGCTCAACACCCGCATGTGCACATGTGATTTTCACAAGGTCAGAGCTGAAGATTAATAGTGGATGGGGGGGATTCGGGACCGCACCGTCTCCGTGCACCCAAAGCAAGTGGAGAACTAGGACGGCCCGTGGTTGGAGCGTCTGTCCCAAATGTCACCTACGCTGGCCAGGCCTCCCCTGGCTCCCCAACTAGCGCTGCCCTCCCCCATCCCCCACCTCTCTCTCTCTCTCTCTCTCTCTCTCTCGCTCTCTCTCAGACCCACCTTTAGTTTCTTTCTCCTTTCCCTTTACCGCATTCTGGAATGACTCTTACCCACGTGTTTCCTCGCACAGCATCTACCTGCCCCAATAGAATGGAAAGTCCAGCTGTGCCCTAGGCAAGGCAGGCTGTCAGGTGCGTGGCCTCGTCCAGACCCCTCTTCTGGCACGCGTCCCCATCACACAAGTCACAGTGTACCCTGCCTGACACACACATGTGCCGTGCTACCGAACGTGAAGCTAGCCTCCAGATGGACGTGGGGTCCCAATTCTATCAGCATCTGTCTCTGAGAGATTCCTTCCGGAGCCAAAAGCATCTGCCCGGATCCCAAAGAGCTGCCGCAGAAGGGGGTGAGGGGTCCCCTGCAATCGGCTGCTCACCAGGCATGCCTGGTGCCCTGCTCTGCCTGCGAACGTCTTCCATCAGATAGAAGGAAGCACTGCCCCCGTGTCTCCACGAACCGGTCTTTTGAAGATCATAAGTATTTGGCCACAAGTTTAGACCGGCTCCCAGGGGAGGGGAGGGACTCTCAAGACTGCAGATTCCAGAGCCCTGAACTTCTGATTCTGATACTTCGTGGCCTTAATTTTGGATGTATTACTTCCTTCCCCCTGCAAAGTAAAAAAGGAACTAAAGTCATCGTAACTGGGCACCTGGGTGACTCAGTGGGTTAAGCGTCAGAGTCTCAGTTTTGACTCACGGTTTGTGAGTTCAACCCCTGCATCAGGCTCTGTGCTGACAGCGCGGAGCCTGCTCGGGATTCTCTCTCTCTCCCTTTCTCTCTGCCCTCCCTGCATCTCTGTCTCTCTCAAAATAAATAAATAAACTGAAGAAGAAGAAGAAGAAGAAGAAGAAGAAGAAGAAGAAGAAGAACTGAAATCCTACCTAGGTAGATGATGTAATTCTGGAAGTATTTCTTAGAGTTAATCAAAGGTTTGTCCCACAAAATACACAAAATCAAACAAAGTCTACTAACATCACTCTTTACTCTTTTCATTCCCTCAAGGGCTGGGGGTATCATCCAGAATGGCACTGTATTTCTAAACTGCATTTCTCTCCCAAAATACATGAGCTGTTTTATTTGTCTGGCTTATGCAAGTGCCAGCCACAGCAGGATCCTCCTCTGTGTTTTCACCTAAGCAGCCAAGAGAGAACTCTGCCCTGACGTACCTGCTCCCCACTAAAGAACACTTTCTTGAATGCAACTTGACAACCCAATTCAACTCGGTCCACAAGCATTACATTTCCATTCAGTAAATTTGTGCCTCTCGGTCCACAATTAAGAAGGAAATATGGTGCGTGTACCCCGTACGTGTCCTGGCAGGAAGAAAAACGTTTATCGCTGGCTTAAAAGGAAAACTCCCAGCAAGCTAAGACCCAAAAGTCAGACCACGAGTAAAGAGTTTGCCCTTCTGTAAGTGGTTTCTGCCCCTGCCAAGCGTTCCTTCGTCCTGCTATTCACCCGGGGGACCTTCCCAGCCGTCTGCCTTCTATATGAACGGGAAATTCAAGGGTAAGAAGTAAGCCGCTGGAGTGATCTAGATGCAACTGCCGGCCCTAACTCCAAGACAGTACCTGTCTACACCCCATCTGAGCACACACCCAGAAGCTCGTCTCTCTCACCAGCTCTTCTGCTGGGGCTGTTGTAAATTCCACTGCCAAAGGCAGTTCCCCTGGCAGATGTCCACAATAGAGGAAGTGGCTAGTGTTTCTCTGGCCTGACCAGGCTGCGGGTCCTCCCGCGTGTGAGAAGTATCTGCCTTCTCAGCTCCACCGGCCAGCACTCTGCATGTGCCTCTTCCTCCAGTCCCCTCCTTTCCCCACCCCCCTCGTCTGGGTCACGTTTCAAGTGCTTTTGGTTGCTGTGGCGTTTGCCTGCGAACGTTAAATATTCAGCAACCTCTGGGCTCCTCCGTGCTTTTGTGCAAATAGGTTGGCTTTGAGCAAAGAACAAGCTGATCTCAACTGAAGGCGGCCACACGGCGAGCCAGCAGAATCAACGGTTCAACTGAAGTTGCAAAGGAAGAAGGCTGCCTCGTCCACGAGACCACACACTGCAAGGGGAGAACCAGGGTGCTCCTTTGCAGGGGTAGCCTGGGGCAAATGCCAACCTCCCTGGGTCCAGGTGTCCCCTAAAAGGAAGAGATTCGCTCCGACCTGATAGGGGTGTTCCGGGAGATGGCATGGGAAGAGGCATGTGCTTGGCTCAGTGACTGTGAGCTCTGTTTAGCAACCAAAACACACTGCTGAGGGGAGACCTGAAAATTATCCAAAGGAAACCTCCATCTGCAGATATTTCCAATCTGGAAGTTCAGAAAGGGATGCATATGCATATGTTTTCCATACACACACACACACACACACACGCGCGCGCGCGCATACACACACACAAAGTTAGCCTGTATTCCTTTCGTATTCCTTGGAGTAAACAGTACCTACCTTAATAATGGTAATATGGCTGCCGCTAATTGAGCACTTACTATGCGCCAAGCGCTGTACTAGGCACTTTATCTACACGCCTTTCATCTTCAAAACAGCCTTTGGGGAAATGACTAGGACCCCCTCGCAGAGATGGGCATCTGCGACAGAGACGAGAAGTAACTCACCACCGAGTGCACAGTGGCTAGCGGCAGATCCCAGAGACCAGCTTCTGGGCCATCTGACATTCGCAGCCTGGTTCCCCGCCCCCCATGCAGGTAGGGAGTGTCCATCCAGCGGGGTCTTCTGCTTCCCGGACGCCGAGTGTTACGGAAAAGGGCAAAAGTAAGTTTCAGTTCAGGGAGAGGAGGTGGACTTCTCCTCGTTCGAGCAGCCAGTCTGTACTGACAGCCCGCACGTTCTAACAGAGCCGCCCCGATCCCTGTGCTGCCTGGGGAACCCCCCTCCCCACCACGTGGCAGCCCCCCCAAGCTGCCCAGGGCTCTCTGGTCCAGCGGTGTGACCTCTCTCCGGCGCACAGAGACAGCGAGTGTGCTGAGGGAGCGTGGGACACCCTCAAAGCACAGCCACACGCCAGGCCTAATTAGCTTAGTTTTACCTCTGCTGCTCCTCCCAGCGGTGTCCAATCCCTGCAGCCGAAAGGCTAAGAACCTGGCTGCCAGCATCTCTGTAGCGGCCTCTCAGAGCCTGTTCATAATTCGTTTTACAAAGGGCCTTGGCTCCCCAGGTCCATTCCATGTGCCTGATTCCGGTGAGATCATGACAGGAATCGTTGCCAAAGCTCGGTCCAGTGGAACAAGCGCTCGCTGGCACGTGCCTGTGTGTGCACGCGTGTGTGCGTGTGCACGTGTGTGTGTGTGCACGTGTGTGTGTGCGCACGCGCGTCAGAGAAAGAGAACGAAGGCTCCTTAACACACCGAAAAGCCAACCAGTGAGGTTCTCGGGCTTTTGAGATCCCGGACTGGCCTGAAAGGGTAGATTTTCTTTCAGTAATTCACTTGATGAGCTGAGCGCCTTTCGAGTGTGTCAGACGCTGCCCTGGGCACTGGGGACTTAGAAATTACCCAGACACGTGATCTCTGACCTCCAGGAACTTACCATTGAACGCGGAATCTACACATGGAGATGACAGCACAGGTCATTAGGGCTGTGAAAGGAATTAGTATAAGCTGCTACGTGAATACAGAGAAGGAATATCTCACTCAGTCTTTTAGACTCAGTCTTTTTATGCAGATCAGCAAGATTCCATAAAAGCCACCCAAAACTCAGAACTTAGCACAGAGCCTGGCATGGTGTAGGCACTCAAGCCAATATTTTTGGATGAAAATGAGTTCACTCTCTGTAAACTAAGTAAGAATTAGCTAGTCCAAAAGGGGAGGTTCATATTTGTATCAGCTAGGAACGCGTTTGCCTACATCGCGTACCTTTAACGACTGAGAGTTTATTTTGCTCACAGAATAAGAAATCCAGAGTTAAGTTGCAGTTGGTATTGGCCCGGCATCTCAGGGATGTCAGAAGTAGCATCTCGGTGATTCTCTTGATTTTTTTCCTCATGGTCACAAGATGGTTCCCCTAGCTCCAGACATCACATCTACCTCCAAAGCACAAAAGAAGAGTGTGGCATAGCATCAATTTTGGCCTCTCTTTTTAAAGAACATCTTCTGCCCAGATTCTCGCCCACATCTTGGTCAGACCTTGCTCCGTGGTTTCTCTTAACCACCAGAGAACCCAAGAAAGGTAGGAATTTGGGGCTCCATGGTGAAGGTAGGCATGAGAGACAGAAGTTGGGATGATGGGCTTTAGATGAGCTAACCACCAGAGTCAGCCATAGCATTCCCAAGTTCATTTTTCTTCAACACTGTCTGCTTTCATCTACTACCCATTCGGTCCATTAACATTTATTCTGGGTCGTCTTTGTTAGCTTCCACGTGAGGCCCAAAGTCTCTGCCTTCAGATCCAGACACATCACGGTTTTGTCTTAGAACGAGCAAATTGACAGAAATGGGCCAAGAGAGGGTAGGGAGAGCTTTTTCTGGAAAAGTCTTCTCCCTCTTCATGTGCCTTCTCCCTCCCATCCTCCTCTCTGTCCGGTTCCTCAAGCCCTACCTACCCTTTTTTGTTTTTATTTTTAATTTTTCTAAAATACGCATATCATAAAAGCCACCATTTAACTAGTTTTAACTAGAGTGTGGCCCAGCAGTGCTATGTTCGCATTGCTGGACGACCAACCTCCAGAACTCTTTTCTTCTCGTAAAACTGAAACCAGTACCCGTGAAACAACAGTTCCCCATCCTCCCTCCCCCGGCCTCAGGCAGCCACCTTCCCACTCTCTGTGTCTGTGAATTAGACTATCCCAGGTACCTCAATAAATGGAATCGTGCGGTACGTGTCCTTTTGCAACCGGCTTGATTCACTCAGCATAACGTCCTCGAGGCTCGTCCATGTTGTAACAGGTATGAGAAATCCCTTCCGTTTTAAGGCTGTATAATATGCCACTCTACCTCTGTACCGCACTGGGTTCATTCACCCACCCATCAACAGGTAAAACGTACCTGTTTCAATCAGACAAAAGTGCTTCCTTCCATGATGACAGGAACGCTGTAGCCCTCGGCAACCTTTTTCGGTGTCGTTACAATTTTGCTCATTCTGATTGTTGTAGGACACTTAGAGATGATGCACTCTAAATCACGGGCAAAGAACTTGACAACACTTTTTGGGAAAACATTCTCTCCGAACACTGTTTCAACCACTCGGCTTTGGGGAATTGGTTCCTGGCCTAAGACCTCTGTCTCCTCTGCACTGAGTGGGAGTATTTGCTAGAAGTTCGAGGGGACACCCCGCTGGCTAGTGAGAGGAGGTTCTGGGCGGTGGGCATGACCGGCCTGGCATCCTGACTTGAAGGCTGTGAATCCCGTGTGAATCTCATTTATTTCTCCAATGCTCCCTGTTCTAGCTTGGCAATTGTCTAGACATAGTGGGGGCGGGGGGGGGGTGTGAAAAAGTAAGAATTTCTTTAGGGCTCACCGATTTTTCTTCAGCTTTATAAACAGTTACAGTGGGTGGTGTGTTTTGTCTGTTTTGTTTTGCTTTTCAGTAGGAAATTTTTCTTACCTCCCCCGGGCCATCCACACGCCCATGCGCACTGTGCAGCCCAGTGTTTAACTGTGGTCACTGGTGATACCAAACCTGCTCACTTGTTTGCCTACGCGATGCCAAAACCATGGACTTGGCTCAGTGTTTCATACTCAGCCAGTGGTCTCGATGTCGTCCCCACCCCTGCCTCTCAGAACAAAGACTCAGCCTGTGTGTCTCAAAAAGGACCTTGAGGGGCACCTGGGTGGCTCAGTTGGTTGAGCGTCTGCCTTCAGCTCAGGTCATGATCTCACAGTTCGTGGGTTCGAGCCCCACGTCGGGCTCGACGCTGACAGCTCAGAGCCTGGAGCCTGCTTTGGATTCTGTGTCTCCCTCTCTCTCTCTGCCCCTCCCCCCTCCTCTCTCTCAAAAAATAAATAAACAGCCACAACAACCAAAGACCTTGAATTCAAACTCGAATCTGCCCGGACTCATCTTTGCTGAAACTGTGACTTCTATGCCTTTCACTCTCTCCCTCGGTGCTGCTGATTAAAATTTTAAAGTTCCCCCAAAAGGTGAGTCAAATCCATAGAAGGAAACATGTCACAGAAAGGAGTCGGGAGGGTTCTGCCAGCAGGTCTAACCAACGAAAAATGCTACACGCCAACCAACGCATGAGGGTGGCCTTGGTGTAATAAGAACAGAGAACCTTCAGCCCGAGTGACACCGTGGTCTGCCCTGCACCACCGTGGGGCGTAAGTAACGTGCCTGATAAAAGAGCAGGGAGCCTGGAATGATCTGATAAGGAGCAGGTCCCACCGAGGAATCTTAAACAGAGCAGGGACATGATCAGAATGGTGATGGGGACTCCCTTCCACGGGCCGGTGGATTGGAGAAGGAGAGGACAGCCGGGACAGACACTGCAGCAATCCGCCTGAAGGGGACGACGGATCCTGACCTCTGTCGGGCAACACCCGGAGGAGATGCTGCTGACGGTCTGCAGAGGAAACTTGTAGGGAAAAACCAAGACTTGAGGACTGTCTGAAAGCGGGGTATGGACGTCATTGGAATCAGAGTTACAAGTGCCGGATGTCTCCTGCAAGGAACAAAGAGTGCAGTGGGACTCACAGAAGGTGTCTGAATCGGGGCTCTCAGAAAACAGTTGAATGCAAGGGGCCGGAGCCTGACATCTGAAAAGAGGAGCCAAGGAGCTCTCTGAACTCAGGCTAATGAGAATATAGTCTGCTGTCTGAGTTTGGAGCAGCAAGTCGAGCCCAGTCCCCAGCAGTAGTAACAGCCCACAGGCGATGAGACAAAAATGGGTAAAGGGTAAATGGGTAAGTGGGTAAATGGAACAAAAACTTGTCTTGAAGGCAATGGGGTCCTGGTGCCAGCTCTCACCAGGAATTTTGCACATCCATTATTGAAAATCAAGTTATATGCACTTACAGGGGCTCCTGGGTGGCTCGGTTGGTTAAGCGTCTGACTTCCGCTCAGGTCACGATCTCACCGTTGGTGGGTTCGAGCCCCGCCTCCGGCTCTGTGCTGACAGCTCGGAGCCTGGAGTCTGCTTCGGATTCGGTGTCTCCCTCTCTCTCTGCCCCTCCCCTGCTCATGTTCTGCCTGTCTCCCCAAAATAAACATTTAAAAAAAAAAATTTTTTAAGTTATATGAACTTGCAGTTAAATAAACTATATTGGGGGCGCCTGGGTGGCTCAGTCGGTTAAGCGGCCGACTTCGGCTCAGGGTATGATCTCACGGTCCGTGAGTTCGAGCCCCGCGTTGGGCTCTGTGCTGACAGTTCAGAGCCTGGAGCCTGTTTCAGATTCTGTGTCTCCCTCTCTCTGACCCTCCCCTGTTCATGCTCTGTCTCTCTCTGTCTCAAAAATAAATAAATGTTAAAAAAATTTTTTTAAATAAATAAACTATATTAAAAACAAAGGCAATAAGTCTTTAAACCTCATCACTTCCTAATTATTTTACTTCGTTTTACTGTTACTACTATCTGTGCTCTTGAGGTCGTTTATGTGGGTTGGATCAATAGTGTGCCAATGCTATAGAACAGTTAGGAAGAGGCATCTCTTCCTAACTCTGCGTTTAGTGATGTCACTTTAGTCGCTGGCAATCAGATGCGATGGGATATTTACACCATGGAAATTGGGAAATGCTGCATATCGGCCTGTCCAGTTCAGGCCCTGGGAGGCAGCCTCCGGCTGGGGTGGAGGCTGGGCGGAAGCCGGGCACGGGCGGGGTGTTTGTCCTTCAAGTAAGAGCCATGCCGCCCTAGTGCCTGCCTCCGCTAAGGCAATACTCAGTCCTGGGAAGCCTCCTCTATTGCCACGCAACCTCTGGCTTTTGCGGTGCCAGACTTGGGGTGGCAAACGGACCTTCCATGGCTTACATTTGGTGTCCTCGGCGTCTCCAAAGTCTATCCAGGTCATTGTTTCATTTGTAGTTTAAAGAGCCTTCCTTAGGCAGTAGTAGATTTCCTGCTGCTAACCGGGCACCTGCAAAGATTCAAGCCCCTGGGTTCAATTAAGTTCCCAGAGATACGTGGTCAGGACCTGTCAAGAGACGGCAGACACCCCCCAGTCCCTACACCTTGTCAGTTCATACCAAGTGTCTTTCCCCCAAGAAACCTGGTTAACTGTCGTTGAAGGACAAAGGAGTCACCAGAGGGCAGCTTAATAGGCCTTTTAAAAAGTTAGGTGGAGGGGGGTGCCTGGGTGGCTCAGTCGGTTAAGCGTCTGACTTCAGGTCATGATCTCACGGTTCGTGGGTTCGAGCCCCGCATCAGGCTCTGTGCTGACAGCTCAGAGCCTGGAGCCTGTTTCAGATTCTGTCTCCCTCACTCTCTCTGACCCACCCCTGCTCATGCTCTGTGTCTCTCTGTCTCAAAAATCAATAAACGTTAAAAAAAAAAATTAAAAAAAAAAAGTTAGTTGGAGGGGCGCCTCGGTGGCTCAGCCGGTTAAGCATTGGCCCCCTGATTTCGGCTCAGGTCACGATCTCACGGTTCCTGAGTTTGAGCCCCGTGATGGACTCTGTACTGACAGTGAGAAGCCAGCTGGGAATTCTCTCTCTCTCCCTCTCTCTCTGCTCCTCCCATGCTGGCCCTCAATCTCTCTCTCTCTCTCTCTCTCTCTCTCTCTCTCTCTCTCTCTGTCTCTCTCAAAATAAATAAATAAATGGGCCCCCGGGTGGCTCCGTCGTGAAGCATCTGACTTCAGCTCAGGTGAGGATCTCTGAGTTCGTGAGGTCGAGTCCTGCATCAGGTGAGCTCGTGTCCCGCTTCAGGTAGAACACGAGCCTCAGGTGAGCCCCCGTTCTCAATCTCTCTCTCTCTGCCCCTCACTCACTTGCGCCTCTCTTAAATTAATTAATTAAATAAATAAATAAATAAATAAATAAATAAATAAATAAATAAATAAATAAATGTTAGGGGGAGCTGTTCCAGGCTCAGAAGAGGGTTCTGGAACCCCAACCCCACCACCCTCACTGAGCACACCCCTCCATCTTCCCTGCTGCCTCCTGTTTCTGCACTCACAGCTCACCTCCCTGCTTCCAGTTTGGCGCCCCCCTGTGCGCCCTATCTGTCCTCCACAGGGCGGGCACCAACAGGCGCACTGCCCCCGGGGTGCACAGTCAGGGCTGGTGCACCTGGCCCCCAAGGGCTCTCTTACTACTGTCACCAAGCCCCACCCACATGCCCCACCGAGTCTTATTCATAGCAAGACCTTCTTCTCAGCATTTGCTTTGGTCCGGCACACAGTAAGCACTCCATAAACGGTGATTGAACAAATAGACGACATCCGAGCCTTGGCGTGTTGGCACTCGCAAGTGTCTAGTCTCGAAGAAGAAGAGGTCAGCGGTTTCGGAGCGGCTCCCTCACTGTGTGGCCTCAGGATTCTCCCCAAAGTGAGAGCTGATAAACCTTCTCTATGTATTAACTTATTTAATCCCCACAAGCACTCTATGAGGAACACACTGTTGTGGTTATTACTGTTATCACTTTTTTTTTTTTTTTTATTAAGTAGGCTCCAAGGCCAGTGCAGAGCCCAATGCGGGGCTTGAACTCACCACCCTGAGATCAAAACCTGCGCTGAGATCAAGAGTCGGACGCCTGGGGCTCCTGGGTGGCTCAGTGGGTCGTGCGTCCTGACTTGGGCTCAGGTCACGATCTCTCGGTTCATGAGGTCAGCGCAGAACCCACTTCAGATCCTCTGTCCCCCTCTCCCCGTCACCACCGCCCTCTCCCGCTTGCATGCACGGACTCTCTCTCGCTCTCTTGCTCTCTCAAAACTAAACAGACTTAAAAAAAAAAAAGTCGGGGCGCCTGGGTGGCGCAGTCGGTTAAGCGTCCGACTTCAGCCAGGTCACGATCTCGAGGTGCGTGAGTTCGAGCCCCGCGTCAGGCTCTGGGCTGATGGCTCAGAGCCTGGAGCCTGTTTCCGATTCTGTGTCTCTCTCTGCCCCTCCCCCGTTCATACTCTGTCTCTCTCTGTCCCAAAAATAAATAAACGTTGAAAAAAAAATTAAAATAAAAAAAAATAAATAAACATTAAAAAAAAAATTAAAAGAAAAAAAGTCAGACGCTTATCTGACTGAACCACCCAGGTGCACCACTTTTTTTTTTTTTTAACAGAAGGGACAACCGAGGCACAGAGAAGTTAAATAATTTGGATAAATACAAAAATCAAGCTTCGCGATCTCACACTTAACCAGCAGGCTATATGGCACACCAGTAGCTTAGCACAAGGCCAGACATGCTCTAAGTGCTCAAGAGACATGGGCCTCCCGCAGACCACGGCTTCGGGGAGCCCCAACACTCAAGTCACTTTCCCGCATCCGGGAGAGCACCCTCCCTGGTGGATCTATCACGCAGAGCAAAATCTAACATCTGCGTCACTTCTGGCATCGCTGGGGCGGTGTCGTTCACAAGGGGGAAGCGGCTTGGGGTGTCATAAAAATGACCCGAAGGAGGATGACAGGACAAGGCCAGCGGCACGTCTCCAGAGCTCCGTCTCCCCACCTGTAAAACCGAGCGGAAATAAAGGCGCAGACTACCTCACCGTGTTGTTCTCAAGCTTAAATGAGGTAAGAAATGTCAAAATGTTTTGTAAATTACAGAAGCTGTTAAAGATATGAGTTCACAGGGGAAAGCGGGTCGGGGAGCGGGGTGGGGGGGTTCTGGTGTGAGTGGGGGTGATTGTGAGGTTGTTCAGAGGCCCACCCCTCCCCACACTCCTCTCTCTTCTCCTCCCCTTCGTTCAGCCGGAGCACAGGGCCGAGGAGCAGCGTGCAGGTCTATTGCTATGTACAAATAAAACTCAAGATTTCTGTGCTGGGAGTTGCTACGGACCTGAACGTGTGTCCCACCCCACCCCCACCTCATTTCCTATGTAGCATTAAATCCCAATCCCAAGGTGATGGTATTTGGAGGTGGGGCCTTTGGGAGGGGATTAGGTCATGAGATAAATGTCCTTACTTTAAAAAAAAAAAAAAAAAAAAGCCACAGAGAACTTCCTAGCCCCTTCCGCCGTGTGATCCGTAAGGAAGGACACAGTGAGAAGACCACCATATATGGACCAGGAAGCAGGCTCTCACCAGACCCCAAATCTGCCAGCACCTTGATCTTGCCTGCACCCAGCCCCCAGAACTGTGAGAATTCCTTTTATGTTGTTCCTAAGCCACCGGGCTCTGGTATTCTGTTACAGCAGCCCAAATGAACAAAGACGGGAGTTTTATTACAAATTATTTTAAATTGACGTGATTTTCAAAAGCAGATCCAAAAGCCATATAAACTATTTCATCCTGGACACCACCTTGAAAAAAGAACTCCGAAAAACTAACACACACACACACACACACACACACACACACACACCCTCGAACCCTTATTTATAACTAGAACCAGTTCCTACTCACTCCATATAGGGGGTTTTGCTTGTTTGCTTGTTTGTAATGCAGAGCCATTAGTTGCTTGTTTTATAGGGTTTGAATTGCTAAGAAAAGCTTTTATGGGCAGATAGGGATGGGCTTGGCAGCCTGACTTCACAAGGCAGACCTGAACATTTGCATTTTCTGGCTTTTATCGGCCTAAGTTCACCAACTAAAGTCCTAGTCAACAAGCTTTTTACATTTGAATAGGTTACAAAGTGTTTATAGGTCTGAGCCCTTCCAAGACAGTAGTTAATTGGCCTCCCAAACAACAGCGGGAGAGTCTCATTATCCTGATTTAACAAAGGAAGACACTCCATCCGGAGAAGTTAAGGGACTGGATCCAGGCCCTTGCGCTGAGTCTGATCATCGTTGTCTTTGGTACCCTTCTTGTAGTCACTGATTTTTAACATCCTGGGAGGGCACTGCACCAATCTGTCCTTTTCCTCCAGGAGCTCATAGATTAATAGACCTTTGACGTGACCATTTCTCCAAGAGCTAAGTAGGTAATAAAACATAAATATTTATTGAAAGCAATACTCTGGTACCTCAGGCCTTCACCCTTCATTAGCAGAAATCAAAGGAACCAAATCCAGAACCATGAGACGTCACCCCTGTGCTGGGTCTCAGTTTCCCCATCTGTGGTAGAGAGAGAGTACCAGCTGACCAGGTCTTCCTTCCTAAGGTCACTTCTTAAACAGGTGAATTCCCAGGCACCCGCATGAAGTGTTGGGGTGGGGGGGGGTTGGTGCGGGCAGGATCGGAGTCTGTGGAAAATGTGGGAAGTGCCGTTCTAACGAAGGATCTGACGGCAGAGGATGGAAAGCTTCAGGGATAAATGTGGCGACGGCATTGTCATTGTTGGATGTGGCCCTCACAGCTGCTGACCCAGAAATATGGTTTATTTTTAGAAGTTTGGACAAAGCCAGAGCCCGACAGACCACTTATCGCATAGAATTGAATCCAACTAAGCGCCTTGAATGGATAGCAACACGGTCACCTCATTAGGACTGTGACGAGGTGCCTTTTTCTACCGGACACCATCTGCCCAAATGTAGTCAGAAGGGCATAAAGATGAGGAACGGGGGGCGCCTGGGTGGCTCAGTCGGTTGAGCGTCCGACTTCGGCTCAGGTCACAATCTCACGGTCCGTGAGTTCGAGCCCCGCGTCGGGCTCCGGGCTGATGGCTCAGAGCCTGGAGCCTGCTTCCGATTCTGTGTCTCCCTCTCTTTCTGCCCCTCCCCCGTTCATGCTCTGTCTCTCTCTGTCCCAAAAATAAATAAACGTTAAAAAAAAAAAAAAAAAAAAAGAAGAGGAACGGCCCAAGCCAAACTGCTTGGGCTGCAGACGACCTGGGACAACTAACGTACCTTCCAGCTTCCTCATCTGTAAAGTGAAATTAACACGCAGCAAGGATGAATTTCGAAAACATGATGCGAAGTGAAAGAAACCAGACCCAAAAAGCCACCTCTCCCATGATTCTGCTCACCTGAAGTGTGCAGAGTGGACCAATCCACAGAGACAGAATCCGGATCAGTGGTTGCCGGGGGCTGGGGGGATGGGAAGTGATTGCTTAACAGGTACAGGGTTTCCTTTCTGGGTGATGAAAGTGTTCTAGAACTAGGCAAGTAGCGATGCACCACATTGTACCACATTGTGAATGCGCTAAACGCCAGGAAATCATACGCTTTACGATGGTTACGATGATGAATTTTAGGTTATGCATATTTTACCGCAATTTTTAAAAATGCAGTGAACAATCGCTTGTCCCCAACCCCTCTCCCCATCCAGCCGGGAGGGAGTCCGGACCCAACGATGGCAACGAAAGTGGTGTCTGGGTGGGCAGGCGTCAGCTATTATGCCCTCCACCAAACAGGCATCTTCGAACCAGACTGATTGCTCATATGCCCGCCAGGATATCTCCCTCCATAACCAAACTCCCCACATGCATGTGCCTTATCCTGTGCATTCTTTTCTTCTTCTAAACTACCAGAAAACCGAGGCTCAGAGAGGCTCAGAGCTTGTAAGTGACAAAGCCAGGATTGAATCCAGGTCGGGGACCAAAACCTGAGCTCTTGCTATTATAAGACGCTGCCTCCTGAGAGCAAAGATAGTAATGTTTATGAATATACATGTACTTTCTGTACTTTCTACACTTCACTAAAGGCTTCCAAACTCTTTACCCTTATTCTCGTAATAACCCTGTGAAGTAGGTGTTATCTCCAGAAATGTGTTTTGGGATTTGCTTTGTTTTTATGAACCCTGGATTGCGAGCCAAAAATGTTCCCATCAGATATGGAAATCCTGACCCCCTCCTCACCCTGAGTCCCCAACTGAGCTACCGCACATTAGCTCAATTAAGTGCATGTTTCTCTCCTAAGGAAAAGTCTGAAAGAGAACAGAAGGGGGGAAAAAGGCTACAGACAAGAAACTCATGGGAGCATGATGTATTAAGACTTCTTTCATTAAGTTAATGTTTATCGAGCATGTACTATGCATGCTTCTAGGCATATTTAGGACACGGTAGATAAGGTGGCTACCTGACTTCTGACCTTGTGAAACTTGGAGCCTAATGCAGTATTTGTTATTTAAACCAGAGGGATTACCTAGAAAGCTTTTTAAAATAGAGATTCCAGGGCCCTGCCCCCAGAGATTTAAAAAAAAATTTTTTTTAATGTTTATTTTTGAAAAAGAGAGACAGAGTGCAAGCGGGGGAGGGGCAGAGAGGGAGGGAGACACAGATTCTAAAGCAGGCTCCAGACTCTGAGCTATCAGCACAGAGCCCAATGTGGGACTCGAACTCACAAACTGTAAGACATGACCTGAGCTGAGGTCAGACGCTTAACCGACTGAGCCACCCAGGCACCCCCACCCACAACTAAATCTTATCCCTCAAGTGCTAATCACTCCACGTGGGAACAGGAAGAATCCCATTAGACATTGTGGTTCTGCCATCATGAAGTGAAAACAGTTGCCTATACCATCAAAGCCACCATTTGGAAGAACTCCATTACCACAGGATTCTGTACCTTTCGGCAAAAAATTCAATAAAAAACGAGACACACCCTCTATGTATTTGTACTATAAACCAGAACCATCGAATCAACTTGAGAAAGGAAAAAAAAAAAAAAAGCAATCCTGATTCCAAAGAAATTGTGCTAAAACCTGCAATGCCAAGTTAACCAGAAGACATTTCTCTTGTAAGGCCATGAACCTGTATGTGCCTCTAATGCCTTATAAATAAATAATGGACATAAAAATAGCAATAATGAACTTGGAAAAATACTAGCTAATTTACACCATAATAGAAATACCCAGGGATCTTTAACAATTGAAGGACGGATGCCAGCCTCCCTAATAAGTACACTGAGCCATATGATTCCACATGTGAGTGTAATTTCTAAATTGCAGTGTACAATTCAGAAGGGTGTATGCTCTCTGAAAGGCAAAGAAGTATTTATATGAACGCTATTACTCAGCGGCATCATCCCCTGATGAGAAAAATCAAAGGAATTATTGGAACAATGTATTCCTTGAGGCCCAGGAGCCAAACGTCGCAGGAAAAGGCTATCATTAATTTTTATGCAGTTGCAGAGATCAACCGATGCTCTATGCCACACGAAGCACACAGAGGTGCGAGCCTTTTGTGTGAGTGGCCTCTCTCCCTGCACCCCGTGTGGCTAAGAGAGCCGCCACCGCTATGCATCTGTGTCCCGGAAAAGCTCTGTCCCGAGGCTGGCTGTTGGTTGACACTGGGAATGATGGGGTCAGCTGCTGCGGATGGGTGGGTCACCACATACCAGTGTCGCCTTCCCAAAACCCAAATCTGATATCCTCTGATGGAGTCTGAGTTCCTCATTCTGACCTGTGGGATCCTCCCCCCACCCGGGTAGCTGTATTTTTAGCCATTTTCACTACTCTTCACCTATTTTCTTATGTTCCATCTTAAACTCCAATGCTTTTGAAATATCTTGAGTCTTCTAACATATCTTGCTACAGTGGTTCTCAAACGGGGACAGTTTTGCCACACATACCCTCCCACACACCTCGACGGACACTCAGAAAGCCTCAAGACATTTTTGACTGTCCCAAGTAGGGATGCTACAAACTTCTAGCAGCTGGAAGTCAGGGATGCTGCTGGACATCCCACAGTGCCCAGGACAGTCTCCTACAAAAAGGAATCATCCGGCCCCGGTTGCCGATAGGGCCACCGTTGAGAAACTCTTCCTTGGTAAATTGTACTAATGGCCCCAAATCTTTACCTGTCCTTATATCCGTACCCTAAGCCCTTTCATTTTGCACTGTTCTCCCATCACTGATACACCTGCACCCCCGCCCTTGACTCGATTCAGCCATGTGACTTGCTTTAGCCAATAGAGTGTGGCAGAAATGACGGTGTACCTGTCTCCACTTGTCTCTTGCCTCGGCCAGTGCCATGATAAAGATATGCTAGTGATCCAGAACCAGGAGAAGGATGAGAGACACATGGAACAGAGCTGGTCCCCAACGAAGCCCAGTCCACAGGCAAACCCTTGAGAAACAATGATCATTGTTGTAAGCCCCCAGGTTTGGGGGTGATTTGTTTTGCAGCAATAGCTAACTCTTACAAACACAATGCTGCTTTGTGCTTTTGTACCAGCTGCTTAGAAAGCTCCCTACCTTCACCTCCATCTTACTTGGAAAACTGCTACTAATCTTGCAAAGTAAAACTCAGGGATCCTGAAATCCTTCTTGGATCCCTGCAGATAAATAATCAATACCTCCTCTTTGACACACTTTTACTGTTGTACTGTGCTATGTGTATTAACTTGTCTTTCTCTTTCACTAGATAGTGAACTCCTCAAGGGCAGAGGTTTTGTCTCAACCCTCTGGCCCCAAGGCAACACAGCAATTAGAGTGGACATTCAGGAAATATTTATGGAATGTGAAGGGACGGACTAGAAGGCTGGGGGAGGGTGATTATCAAGGATATTTATCAGCTTTGGCTCTCACACTGCAATGTGCCTGGAACATAGCCCAATCCCTGTGACAAAAGGAGAAACTGTTGGCTCCAGCCTGCAGTCTGGATTTCCCTGCCAATCAAAGTTGTCATGGAGAGGAACAGCCTCTGCCATTACTGTTTAGCACAATGAAACTGTTTAGAGGAGAGCCTTACCTTCAGGAAATTCCAATGAGCCTGTTTTATTGTTACCCTCCAACAGTAATGACTCCCATGGGATTAAACAGAGTGTAAAGTAATTGCTAAAACATCCCCTGCTGTGGACAGAGAAGGCTGAACAAGACATAATGCTCCCACTTCACTTGGGAGGGAGGAGAGTCTCTCATGGAAACTAAGTGTGGTATTGGAGCCTCACAAGGTAGGAAGAGGGAACCAAGGGAGGAAAGATACAGGGTCATGCAGAAGAAAGAGTCCAAACTTGGGAAACAGACCATCTTGGATTGAAATCTCAACCACACTTCAGGTCACTTCATGCCTCTGAATCTTGGTTTGCTCCTCTGCAAAACGGGGATATAAAACACATCTCCTCTAAAGGTTGTAATGATAAAAGAGATAACACAACACACATGAAAACCTGGTGCAAAAAGGCTCAGTAATTTTGGTTCCTTCTCCTCCTGTGGAAGTTTGGAGTAAAAACATATCAGAACAAATACGTAAAAATTAAGGGACCCCAGCCAAGAAAACATAAGCTCCAAAGAGATCGTCTTACCAGAAAATCGAGTAGGAAACAACTCAGTGGGAATTAGAAGGCACTAGAAACCTCCTTCCCACCAACAGAGAGCCATGTGGTTGGATTCTGGCTGGGAGGCAGTAATTCTCAACTGTGTTTCTCTTGCAAAGATGGTTCCACGAACAGATGACCTGAACAGTCAGAGAAGCGTCCTGTGCTCGGAAGGGTTTTGTGCTTGGTTTAATAGTCTGCTGTTACTATCTTGAAATTCTTTATAATATTTAAACGACAGGTGCCAGATACTTGTTTTGGACTGGGTCCTGCGATTTAAAAGCCAGTTCTGTGCTCTGGTCCTTCAGTCGAAATGGATAAGGGGTGGGATATCTTTCATCTGAGAATTCCTGTCTGCTAAAAGACGTGTGCAGCTCATAGGGCTCAGCCCACTGGGAAATTCTAGCCTGAAAGTCCTCAGAGCTATCACTACCATATAAAAATTCCTGGGAGAAAACACTCTTCCTGCAGACCAGGACTATCAGAGAAGGCGTCTTTCACTGCAAGTAACAGAATGTGGGGTCAAGAGTGACTTAGATGATAGGGATGAGGAATTTTCTACGTGGAAACCTGGTAAGAAGCTGTACCAGGATGATTCAGCCTCTCTGTGACCCTCGTTGCCTTGACTCTGGTCACAATATGGTGGCAGCCATTCTAAACACAAGTCTTGCACTGAGAGAAGGAAGGGAAAACAGAGGTCTCTTGCCATACCTTCCTATTTTTGTTAGAGGAGGCTATCCTTTCCAGGAGTCCCCAGCAGATGATTCACTGGGTCTCATTGTGCAGGACTGGGACAGATAACCACAGCCAGCTGCATGGAGGCCTGCTGGGCAAGTATAAATCTGCCAACAGGGAATGAGATGACTGTGGCTGCCTTACTGTGATCTGCACAATGGTGGTTCCCATGACCAAGGAGGAAGGAGGAACGGCCAGCGGACCGATGGCCTTGGATTAGGTGTCTCCCACTTCCATAGCTATCCTCACTTCTGAGAAGCTGACGGGAGCCTGCCTTCTCATCACGTACCAGAACTCACCGTTCATTGCTGCCAAAACCCCGCTGCGGAAGGGTGTTGTAGGGGGGATTAGAACAGTTCATCATCACACGAGGACAACTCAAAGAGGTCTCAGGCCACCAGTTTCAAAAACACTCAGAGAAACTCTATGTTCTCGAATAATTTCTGTATTTACTCTGAGCCCCAGTTTTCTCTCCTGAAGAATGAGAACACTAATGCTTACTATATAAGGCTGTGGAGAGGGCCAAATGAGATAATTCTGTAAAGCACTCAGTAGATGTTAGTTCTCTCTAACCCAGGCATTCTAGGTAAAGAAACAGAGCCCAGACGAGTTAAAAATGTACCTAAGGTAACAATGTCTCAAAGTGGCAGGTGCTGGGCCCGTCCCACCTCTCTGCTCCTGGAGTATTTTCCCACCCAGAACATTCCAACACTTTCCTTTGAGCCTTGATGACTTCTAGGTGTTCAAGGGCTTCTCGCTAAAATGCAAATACTCCTGGAAAAGGGACCACCATCACGAGCTAACTCCTGCTGGAGGAAGGCTCTTCTGGCAAAGGAAGGTCTGGGTGGGAAAAAGAGAGTGAGAAACAGGCTGAGAGGCCCCACAGGGGACTTCCTGCTTTGCAATTTTGTCTCCAAAATCACACCCAAAAGAGTCAGGCGTGTGTCACCCAGGGTGTCACGACCTCAGAAATATTTGTATTTTCTCTGAGCTGACAGAACAAGGGTAGAAATGTAATGTAGAATTGTGTTAAGTCCTATTAAATTAGGGCAATGTTCAGATCCTGGCATGGAGCTTTAGATAATAACAGTTTATTGATTTGTGAATTGTGTTCAGTCGGAATTAGGCCTGTCAGCATAAAGCTGGGTTTTGGCAATGCGATCATTTTCAGCGACACAGCATTTGAATATCAATATCGATAACATTTACCTTTAGAGATGAAAAAAAATAAACACCTGCTACCATGACTATCAGGAATCAGGAACCTCCCAGTATGAGGCGTTAGGTGGGAGGGTCCACAGGTCTGTGGCCCTCCCCTCCAGGCCTAGGGCATCAACGTTCTGAGGTAAATACAGACGCCACACCACAGCCTTACTACTGAAATGGTCTCCCCAGGGGCCCCACCCCAGGCCCACATTTCACCATTCACAAACTGTATTCTCTATTGTTTTAGTCCGTTCATGCTGCTACAACAAAATACCCTAGTCAATGTGGCTCATAAACAATAGGCATTTCTTTCTCTCGTTCTAGAGGCTGGAAGTCCAAGATCAAGTGTCTGGCAAGAGCCTGCTTCCTGGTTCACAGATGGTGGTCTTCTTACCGTGTCTTCATGTGGAGGAAGGGGAAAGAGCTTTCTGGTACCTCTTTTATAAGACACTAATCCCATTCATGAGTGCTCGGCCCTCATGACTTAATCACCTCCTAAAATCCCCACCTCCTAAGGCAACCACATTGGGGATTGGGTTTCGTGCTGTGAATCTGGAGGGGGGACACATTCAGTCTATAGCACCTAGCCATCTGCCTTCACCATTAAATGAAAAGTAGCAAGAAATCTACAAGCTGTGATTTGAAGACGCTTGAGAAGCCAGTCCCTCAAACGTTACTCTTCCCTGACCTTAAGCCTGGAATTCAAACCTTGATTCCCTCATTGGTGGTGCACATATTATATTCTATTTCAACCCCTACTGGTTTACTGCAATTCAACTCTGCCACTAGCCACTTGGATTTAGCACAGAATTAAGTCCTCAGTATTCCATAAGATTGTCTGTCCTCTTGGGGCGCTCAGTCGGTTAAGCGTCCGACTTCAGCTCAGGTCACGATCTCACGGTCCGTGAGTTCGAGCCCCGCGTCGGGCTCTGGGCTGATGGCTCAGAGCCTGGAGCCTGCTTCCGATTCTGTATCTCCCTCTCTCTCTGCCCTTCCCCCGTTCATGCTCTGAATAAAAAATAAATAAACGTTAAAAAAAAAAAAAAAAAGATTGTCTGTCCTCACTTCAGATACCAGCCAGACCTTGGCTTTCCCAGGCCATGCGTGCTTTTAACCGATGGCTACAAATTTGGGGGTTCCCACAACCCCCTCGGATTTGATCATTTGTTAGAATGACTCACAGAACTCAAGAAAGCATTACACTTATGATTACAGTTTTATTATAAAGAATATAAATCCCAACTGGGTAAATGAAGAGACACCTAGGGCGAGGTCTGACAGGGCCATCTATACTCCTCTCCCTGTGGAATGGGGACACTTCACCTTCCCAGGACATCGATGCATTCACCAACCAGGAAGCTCCACTGAGCTCTAGTGTCTAAGAGTTTTTAGTGAGAGGTTTCATGATGTCAAGATGATTGATGAAGTCACTGGCCATGTGATTGAACTCAGTCTCCGATCCCCCTGCTACGTACAGGTCAAGCTGGCTCCGAGTCCGGACCCTCTAATCGCATGGTTGGCCTTTCTGGTGACCAGCCCCCACCCTGACATCCTGATGCTACCCGGGAGCCCACCATGAGTCATCTCATTAGCATAAATTCAGGTGCGACAGGAGGAAGGGCTCACGAATAACAAAGACAGTGCTGTCACGTGGGAAATTCCAAGGGTCTTAGCTCCGTGCCAGAAACCCAGACAAAGACTAGACAAATTCTTTATTATATAATACACACGTGCTGCCTTTGGAGCATAAAAATAGCCAGGCAGGTAAGCCATGGGACCCTTGAGTCCGTCCTTTTCCCTTTCTTTTTTTTTTTAAATTTTTCTTCAACCTTTATTTATTTTTGGGACAGAGAGAGACAGAGCATGAACGGGGGAAGGGCAGAGAGAGAGGGAGACACAGAATCAGAAACAGGCTCCAGGCTCTGAGCCATCAGCCCAGAGCCTGACGCGGGGCTCGAACTCACGGACCGCGAGATCGTGACCTGGCTGAAGTCGGACGCTTAACCGACTGCGCCACCCAGGCGCCCCAAGTCCTTTTCCCTTTCAAGAGGAGACATTGAAAGAGCTAGTTTCCTTTGGTTTTTTGTTTCTAATTTCTTTTTCTTTTCCTGAATCAGTATTTCTTTTCCTGATACCCGAACACAGTGATTCTGGATCACTGAAACTTCACCCGGCCAAAATACCAGACTAGGACATCTCACCCCTGGCCCCAACCTCCCGACCGCAAACACATCTCGGTATCAACCACTAACTATTGTTTCAATGACATTATCAGCCCACAGACATTTGAAAATACAGTGCTCATTTTGTATTCCTCACAGTCAGCACCTATTAAACTGCCAAGAACTTATCTGCTGCTCAATAAATACTTGTTCAGTTTAATTAGCTGGTTAATCTGAATATTAGCTATAACGTATCCAATTCAGAAAACCACAAACATTTAATGAGCATAAACGGTAAACCAAGCTCTTGAGAAATAACAGTGAATAAAGCATAGTCTCTGGTCCCCAGGAGCTGACTATGGCGGGGGGAAGACAAAAAAAAAAAAACCTCACATAATATTCTCATTATAAAATTTAAATTCTAGGGGCGCCTGGGTGGCTCCGTCGGTTAAGCGTCCAACTTCGGCTCAGGTCCTGATCTCGCGGTCCGTGAGTTCGAGCCCCGCGTCGGGCTCTGTGCTGACCGCTCAGAGCCTGGAGCCTGTTTCGGATTCTGGGTCTCCCTCTCTCTCTCTGACCCTCCCCCATTCATGCTCTGTCTCTCTCTGTCTCAAAAATAAACGTTAAAAAAAAATTAAAAAAAAATAAAATAAATTCTATAATAGAAGTAATAGCAAAGTGCTGTAGGAACCTCCGTAATGATGATGTTTGGGTTGCAATGCATGCGTTGTGGGATCAGGAGGGAGGAATGCAAAGGAAGGAATTCACAGAAGAGAAGGTGCCCGAGCCATCCTTAATTGGAGGAGTTAGACACCCCTGGAAGAGCAAAAGTAAGTTTCAGGCAAAGGAAAACCGTGGGGGGAGAAAGGAGAGTACAAAGGGGACACGTAGAGTAATTTTAGGATGGTAGGATTATTCCAAATGGAAATGGGGCAGGAAGTGCATTTTATTATGCATTTGTCAAAACCCATAAAGCTTTCCGTCACAAACAGTGAACTTCAATGTATGCAGATTTGTTTTAAGTCAACCAGGAGATGGGGAGCTCGTAGGATGAAACACAGACTCTGACAAAAGAATCGAAATGTTTTACAAATGTATGAAGGGGGTTAGGGAAAAGAAGGACTGATCTAGGGGCCCCTGGGCTGCTCGCTCCATGCTCTCTCTCTAAAGTAAAAAAAAAAAAATAAATAAATAAGGGGTGCCTAGGTGGCTCAGCCAGTTAAGCGACGGACTCTTGGGGTCGGCTCAGGTCATGAACCCACAGTTCGTGAGTTTGAGCCCCACGTTGGGCTCTGCACTGACAGTGCGGAGCCTGCTTGGGATTCTGTCTCTCTCGCTCTTTCTGCCCTACCCCCGTTCATGTACGCTCTCTCTCCTTCCCTCTCTCTCTCTCAGAATAAATAAATAAACTTAAAAATAAATAAAAGTAAAATGAAATAACTGAAAGGATGAATGTCTTAGAAACCAAACAGGGACTATGGGGAAAGGCCAAGTGGACAGACCGCGATTGTGGTATGAGCCTGTCAATAGACCTGGCTGCAAACAGCCATGGAGCAAAATGAACTCTAGGCCCCACCTCAGGAGAAGCTGGGACTGAACAGGAAACAGTGGCAGGCAACATACACCAAGCCCCCTCCGATGCTGTCATGTTCAAAACGCCCTGACATGGTCGAGCCTTCCCATTTCCACATTCAGTTTGAAACCGTTTCAAACGTGACGATAGACTTCTCCCGACACAAAGCTCTTTTGAAAAATGATCGTGTGACATACAAGAAATAGAAGGTCCCCATCCATCTCTAATTTCAGCCTTGAAATTAGAATTTGCTCCTTCAGGGAACAATGCGCTTCACATGTCCAAAGCCAGATCGACAACACGGGCTGTGAGTGATGTAATCTTTTTTTTTTTTAACATTTATTTATTTTTGAGACAGAGAGAGAGAGAGAGAGAGAGAGCGAGAGCATGAACGGGGAGGGTCAGAGAAAGAGGGAGACACAGAATCCGAAACAGGCTCCAGGCTCTGAGCTGTCAGCACAGAGCCCAACGTGGGGCTCGAACCCACAGACCGCGAGATCGTGACCTGAGCCGAAGTCGGACGCTTAACCCACTGAGCCACCCAGGCGCCCCTGAGTGGTATAATCTTGCAGTCACTCCTGAGCAAAGCTATGATACAGTGGTGAGGAAGACCGGCCTTGACAGATAGGCAGGACGAGTTACAGAATCCGTTTTCACACTGGCAGCGTGATGTTCTTGGGCAATTCACCAAGCTTTACACAGCCTCCCTTTCCTCCTGTAGACAATAAGGTTTAAAAAATAAAAATGGTGACTTGGAGCTCCTGGGCACTTGGTAGGTGGAGCGTCCAACTCTTGATCTCAGAGTCTTGAGTTCAAGCCCCACGTTGGGGGGATGGGGTGCCTAGATGGAATAGGCCACAACAGGGTAATTGTGAGAACTGAATGAAAGACCATGCCTGGCACGTACTGAGTCCTTGAATAAATGTCACCTTGTGGCAGTACGGTAATCGTAATAGTTGCCTCCTTAGCTTGGTGTGTATAGTGACTCTGGATGGAACTAGCAAAATTTCTCGAATTATTGCAGAAATGTTCTCAGTCACATAGTCCCTCATCAACTTGCCAAGACTGCATAATATTTTGCAGTAAATGAGTAATAAAACATTGAATCAATTCATTTTGTCACTAGTTTACAACTTTAGGAGAAAGGAGGCTGATTTACAAGACGGAAAAAGTGAGTCAGTTATTTCTTTTTATTTATTGTTTTTTCAGACGGCTGGTATTTGTAAAGTCTCGTGTTGAGAGGAAAAGTCAGTCTCCCAGCTGTGGTTTTTCCAAGGACTCCCAAAGGAAGCGAAGGTGACACCCACTGTGATGTCACAGACTTTCTGAAAAAAACGTGATGCCCTTGGCAGGCCCAAGAGAGAGGAATGCTATAGGCGAGACTGCAAGGTTTGTAAGACATCAGCAAAAACAAATCCTGCCTATTTAAAGGATGACATTTGATGGAAGCACAATGGAATTCGCTCTCTTTGTAGCAAAAATTTAAGGGCAGTTACCTTGCAAGGAAAGAAAGAAAATGTAATTAATTAATGCCAGTTGGTTTTGTCCATAATGAAGAAGACACAATGGGCCACCATTCACCTCCTCTGCATTCAGAAGACACGTCTCATGCAAATACACCATTTTCTTTTAGGTTATTAGTTCGGTGATGGATTGAAACCAGGAACCTTGACCATAGCAAAGAACATTTTCTTCTAGTTCCTTTTACTTGGGACTAGGACATAGGCAGCTGGGTGTCCTACGTATTGTGGGCAGCTCAGAACTGTTGATGATTCTGACCTTGAGACGCACGATCTAGAAGAGAAATTAATTGTAAATCTTGAGGGTCAGCAGTACTTATAAGGGATGTCAGAGACTGAGCAGGGATTGAAGGCCCCTCAGAAGCTATGCAGTTGTGGGCACCTGGGTCTCAGGTTCACCGTCTTCTAAGTGGGAATATACCGGCAGGGCCTCCCCCTTAAATTAAGTATTTAATTTAAATATTAAGTGAGAGGACATCTGTCAGAGTCAAGACAGGGCCTGACAAGATATAAGACAATACGTCGTCTGCCTTGTGATATCCGTTCTCTTTGTCAGTAATTAGCAAATACCCCTCAGTGGCTGCTAGAGGGGAAGTACAACTTCTCCTCTACCTTGCAGGGTCTCTGGCTGGGCCTAAGAATTAAAATGGCACAAAACAGATTAACAGGAGAAAAGCATGCAAATTCTATCCAATAATTTTTGTACCCACGCGGGAGCGTTCACACGCACAATGAAGGCCCAGAGAAGCAGTTAGGGCCCAAAGTTTCTATGTTAGGTTGGACGAGGAGTAGTAAATTGTGAAAACATGACAAAATGCAGAGATCTGGGCTAGCGTAGTTAAATGCGGAAAAGTGACCAGGAACGCAAGGGTTAGTTCAACCAGGTGTGTTTGTACAGATTCCTCTCCACCTTGATTCCCCGTCTCTGGTGATAAGAATGTTTCTTTCCTCCTGGCACAGGATTGGTACCTTTCCTAAGGAAGTTTGATCTCCTGCCTTCAAGAAGGAAAAGGAAGGTCAGAGTGCCCTTTTTACATCTGTTATTCTACAAGTGCCTTTAATTTAAAGTACTCAATATGCCAAAGCGGTTTATTCTGGGGTGGCATATTCGGGTATCCTACGTGGCCTTCACACACTTGGGGTACAACCCAAGTCAAAGGCAACACGATAGTAAGAACTGCCTTGTGAGATAAGAAGTCTTATTCTATCTACTTCACCGATGAGGAAACAGGTGCAGAGAAGCTGACTTGCTCAAAGGCATGCAGAACCATGACTTGAACTCCCTTTGACTTTAGAGCAGTTCTCTACACTTCTGAACAACTGCCTCTCTCAGAAGAGGCACGAAAGTCGTTAGAAGATATGCTCCCCACCACCCATAAAACCTCCAAGGCAATGAAGAAAGGGTGACTTGGGGAAAGGAATAGGGTATCCGAAGCCATTCGGAACTGTCTCCATGAACCCCTTCTCCACAAAGGCAGCTGATATGATTCCCATGGGATCTAAGACTCCCACCCCCAAAGATGCACAGATAACATTGGTTCCAAAGCTGCCAAGGCTACAGAAGAGGAGGGAGACCCAGAAGGAAAGAGCAGAGGCTGCGCCTGGGACTCAGCTCACCTCTAGCCTAAAGACGGAGGGAAAGGGGCGCCTGGGTGGCTCAGTCGGTTAAGCGTCCGACTTCGACTCAGGTCATGAACTCACCGCTCGTGAGTCTGAGCCCCGCGTCGGGCTCTGTGCTGACAGCTCAGAGCCTGGAGCCTGCTTCAGATTCTGCCCCTCCCCAGCTCATTCTCTCTCTCTCTCTCTCTCTCTCTCTCTCTCTCTCTCAAATATAAATAAACATTAAAAATTAAAATTAAAAAGATGAAGGCAAAGACCCGAATAATCATTGTAATACATGTATTTCATTATGGACTTTTCTCAAGCCATATTTTTATCTGTTTACAAAAGTAATACATATTCATTATAATAAGCTTGGAAAACATATAAATAAAAAGAGGAAAACAAGTCACTTATAATACCACTACCAAACACCACCTTTAAGAATCTGGTGCATTAATTTGTTTTGCTTTATGTAAATGCATACATTAATGGCCAAAAAGAAAAAAAGAAAAAAGACATAGTCCTGTTCTTGCTATATTATAACCTGCTTTTCAGGTCATATTTCACCCACCTTTTCCCAAAGCGCGAGTCCCACAATAGCTGATTTAATGGCTGCAGACACATACCCTCTTTGGGCATGTACTAGAACTTCCTTAAACGGTCTCCAATTCTGCGATGTCAAGGCGGTGTCTAGCTTTTTACTACTACAATGCTCTTTGTCCAAACAGATTTAACCCAATCATGATTATCTCCCTAGAATAAATTTCTAGACCGAGTACGAATTGCTTGCGGCCTCAGTCATTGAATGCAAACAGCGCTGTTAATGCACTTTAACAATCAAAATGCAACTAGATTAGAGCAAGGACAGGCTTATTCTGTCCTTTCCTACAGGGCCTGCTTTCCTTCCAAACACGTCCCCTTCTCCTTCTACCTGTTATGTTATTAAGAGAACAGCCCTAACTCTACCATTGGTTTATCCGGGAAACAATGGTGCCCACTCCCCAGATAGCCCTGGATAGAGTTGAGGTAATCCGTCGGCCAGATTTTATCTAATTTTGTAAATTCGTATCCTTTTAAAGACAGGATTGCTTTCTGAGTTGCTGACTCAAGGGAACATTCCTTTGAAGGTAAAAGATCTATTAACATATAAAAGAACAGTACACCTGGGCAAATCACCCATCAACTCAGATAATCTGTCTTCCTGAAAAACTACTTAACACTATATAAAAGTTCACTGCTAAAATCCCAATGGGTTTGACCTATTTGGGTTCCTTCAGTGATGAGAAAGGCTCATTGATCGTGAAAACCTAAAAAGCCTGGGATCTTAATAAGGAAAGATGGGAAGCCACTGACAAAGGAAGTTGTGATTGGAGTTCGGGATCAATTCAGTTCCTGTCTGTTTGAGAAAAGCGAATTAATGGCAGAAAACTATGATTAATTTCAGAATAAACAATATAATGACTCGAGTGCGTTATTAGTGACTAGAGAGAGGAAAGCACACTTAGTAGAAGATGACTTATTCAGGCATATAATTCTCTCCTAAGCTCAGTAAAGTTAAGTGTGGCAAAAATGTCAGGAACAGCTTTGCAATTGGAATATGCAATTTAAAATAAGTAAAGATTACTCCCAGGTAGTTTATTGCTTTAACTACATCGAGGCATGTCCCTGTAGCAGACAGTATAATGACTCCCATTTCATTTTTGGTTTGTGCCAAATATCTTCAGTTAGTTTTGCTTTATTGGCTTCATGCAATTTATTGCAGCACTAGAATACGATTGTAATGCAACTAGTATTTCAGTTTTATCTTCCACCGGTAATTTTTCTTCTTTATGGTGACTATACTGTCTGCATTAATACAAGCCATAGAAATTATACAGTGCGCAAACTTGTTTTCAGCAGGTCCCTTTCTCGTGAAGAGCAGAACCCTAAGAGCCAACTCCCAGAACATGGTGATAACCAAGTATTTGCCAGAGGAGAAGCAACATGTATAACAGCATTTCCAACTCCATAAAGTGATTTATTCGACCAAGAATTACTAGAAAGCCTAATTTTCCCATGGATTCAAAAAGAGGCAAAAAGTTTTTTAAGATCTTCTAAGTACTCTTTTTCTTTGAGAGAGAGAGAGAGAGAGCCCACGCAGGAGAGGGCCAGAAGGAGAGAGATACTCCTAAGCAGGCTCCATGCTCAGTGAAGAACCCAACGCAGGGCTTGACACGGGGCTCGATCCCACGACCCGGGGATCAAGACCCAAGCCGAAATCAAGAGTCAGACACTCAACCAGCTGAGCTGCCGAGGAACTCCTAAGTATTCTTAAATGCAAACCCAGTGCCAAAGGTGGTAACATTTGGGGAAGACGAGAACCCATAAGATATTCTTCAAAACTACGTTTATTTAGCCTGCTCTAGATTTATTGATTTGGCCAAACTTCGCACCACTGTAATCTGCTAGGGAATCATTTAACTATTTCCAATTTGCTGGAAGTTGGCTAAGAAATGTGCCAAGTAGGATTTTACCTAGAATTAGACCAGATCAGTAATATCCATCATCACATTAAGGGCGGTTTTCGATGGAAGGAAGAAAGAGGACTGGGTTTTCGACTCCTGAAAGCGCCTTATTCTAGGTGTGTTTGCAGAGCTGTATAAGAAAGAAACCAAATTCGGGGCGCCTGGGTGGCTCAGTCAGTTAAAATGTCCAACTTCGGCTCAGCTCATGATCTCACGTCCCGTGAGTTCAAGCCCCGCATCCGGCTCTGTGCTGACAGCTCAGAGCCTGGAGCCTGCTTCGAATTCTTGGGTCTCCCTCTCTCTGCCCTTTCTCACACTCTGTCTCTCCTTCAAAAATAAATAAACATTAAAAAAAATTTTTTTTAAAGAAAGAAAGAAAGAAACTAAATTAAATCACATTAGTCTTTTAGGCCCTGCTGAAAACATCTCTCTCAACCATTTTCTTTCATCCTGCCTAAATTTTGCTGTAAGTAATCTATCCCATAGACTAAGTTATATATCTTTAAGAGTACCCTGTTAAAATCCAGATTTCCCAGCATAGCACACTATTACCAGTCATTACTTCTTAATAAAATGAGTTTATCAAATTAATATACAAACACAGCAGAGCCACAATGGAATAGCATATGGGATGGTCATATCTTGATGGAGGAGGGAAAGTCCAAAACATGAGTTCTGCACACAGTAATCTCAGGTAGCACAGTGTAGTCAGGGTCCAACAGTAGCCGGGAAACAGCCCAGAGTAGTGGGTTTCAGTGGGCTGGAGTGCTGGGAAATCACAGAAGGGTACAGGAAGGGAAAATACAAATGAATTTCAGTAAAAAATAATAATTCCAAGTGTTGGTAAGTATGTGGAGAAATGTATGTGCTGATATTCACAGCAACATTATTCACAATAGCTAAAAAGTAGAAGCAACCCAAATATTCATCAATACTAATGAATGGGTGAAGAAAATGTGGTACATCCCCCCTAGAAGGGAACACTGTTCAGCAAGAAAAAGGAATGAAGCACTGATACATGCTACAATAGAGCTGAGACTTGCAGACATGTTAAGTAAAAGAAGCCAGTCACAAAAGATCGCATTTTGTATGATTCCACCTGTATGAAATGTTCAGAATACGCAAACCTATAGACACAGAAAGTAGATTAATAGTTGCCTAGAGCTGGCGGATAGGGGTGGTGAAGAGTAACTACTTATGGGCATGGAGTTTCTTTTGGGGGGGGGATGAAAGTATTTTACAATTAGATTATGATGATGGTTGCACAACCTTGTGAGTATTGTACTTGAATTTTGTACTTTAATAAATTAAATGGTATGTACATTATATCTCAATAAAGCTATTTAAACTATTAATTGTACCTAGACTTGACCCAGACTCCTCATTCAGTCTTATTACCCATACTTCTATTTTTTTTTTTTTACTGTTTATTCTTTTTTTTTTTTTTTTGAGAGACAGTGCAAGTGGGGGAGGGGCAAAGAGAGAGGGAGACAGCATCTGAAGCAGGCTGCAAGCTGCCAGTGCCATGTAGGACTCCAACTCAAGGAACTATGAGATCACAGCCTGAGCCAAAGTCAGATGCTTAGCCAAACAAGCCACCCAGGTGCCCCTATTACCTATATTGCTAATTAACTTCTAACCAACCTATTCTGAAACAGCTTAAAAATGGAACCAAGGCTGTAAACCCAAAAACCAAGTAGAACTGGATTTGAATCCGAGTTCCACGACTTCTTGTACCCCTGAAGTAGACAGTTTGCCTAGACCATCACTGTTGATTCTTGCCCTGACCGAGCATCAAGTACCAGCCTCCCAACCTATTTACCATCTCATCTTGCTGTGAGTAAACACATATGTCTTCAAAATAAGTTCCATATTTTAAATTTTCATAAATAAAATTCTGGGATCCAAAGGATAAAAAAAAATCATTCATCAGGGGCAGATTAAGCATCTTTCTGAATGTCATCCAACACATCTAAGCCACCAGAAGGATGGTGACCTGGTCTCTTAATTTGAATGTTTGGGAAAAAAAAAAAACAAAACAAAACTAAAAACTTGACAAAATTAGGGAGCTGACATCACAATTGGAACACAGAGGAAGCGACCTCAAAATCCAAATTCAAAGCCTCTCATTTGCCAAAAATTCATTTTTTTTTTTTTTTAAATTTTTTTTCAACGTTTATTTATTTTTGGGACAGAGAGAGACAGAGCATGAACGGGGGAGGGGCAGAGAGAGAGGGAGACACAGAATCGGAAACAGGCTCCAGGCTCTGAGCCATCAGCCCAGAGCCCGACGCGGGGCTCGAACTCACGGACCGCGAGATCGTGACCTGGCTGAAGTCGGACGCTTAACCGACTGCGCCACCCAGGCGCCCCCCAAAAATTCATTTTTAATGAAATTTAGATTTAGCCTTAATAGATTTGGTGGCACAGGTACCTATAACATAACTTCTGTAAGACACTGTAGAAAACGAAGTAACTCCTGATAACTGAGTTAGTATTTTGGAGCTTCCAGTCTGAAAATCACCCCTCCATGTTTCATAGAATCCTGAATTCTCTATAGCTGAGTATAGGAATCTCCTCCACCCTGGCCTGCTTCCCTTCCGAAAACTCCGCATTCTCCTTCTATCTACCTGTTATGTTATCAAGAGAACAGCCCTAACTCTACCATTGGTTTATCCAGGAAACAATGGTGTGCACTCCCCCAGATAGCCCTGGATATAACTGAGGTAATCTCTTGGCCAGATTTTATCTAATTTTGTACATTTGTATCCTTTTAAAGACAGGATTGCTTTCTGGTTTCTGGGTTGCACCTTCAAGACAAAGTGTAGACATTTACCCCAATCCTTACTGACAGTTCTACACAAAATGACTCTAGGTTATAGATCCCTTGGACTGAACACAAAGTAGAGTCTACCCCATCTTCAAAAAGAGCTTCTGTCACCCATCTAAGATTACAAACTCATTAACTTGAAGGATTTGTTCTCAGAATTCCATATTGTCTTTCTTCTCAGTAAGCCTCTGAAGAAAGCATCACGCATGAAGAGCAAAAAGGTTTTAGGTACAACTTATCCACAAGAACAATTTTATACTCTGCTTCTTGTATATGATAAATCTTCTTGAGAAGTTAGTTATGAACAATGTAAGACTTCATAACACACTTATTAGTCTATCATCAGCCTTTGGTTCTCTGGACAGGGACTGTCTTTTCACTAAACTTGATGATCTTGGCAAACATCCCAGATGATTAACATTGCCCAAAACCCGTATCATAATACTATTGCTAGAATCAGAATGGCTACACATGATCTTAGGTCAGACAAAATTCCATTTTTAAACAGGATAAAATAGGGCTTTCTATATCCTATTTCATTTTAATTTGTACATATTAATTTTTTTTTTCAACGTTTATTTATTTTTGGGACAGAGAGAGACAGAGCATGAACGGGGGAGGGGCAGAGAGAGAGAGGGAGACACAGAATCGGAAACAGGCTCCAGGCTCCGAGCCATCAGCCCAGAGCCTGACGCGGGGCTCGAACTCACGGACCGCGAGATCGTGACCTGGCTGAAGTCGGACGCTTAACCGACTGCGCCACCCAGGCGCCCCTAATTTGTACATATTAGACGAGTTGATTCTATTTCAGATGCATAGGATGCCCACCTTCCTACCACAGTTAATAGGAAGATGAACGAGTTACATGAACGTGGGCGGGTAGCAACTTTACAACATGAAAAGACTTAAGACCCAACTCAAACTGTTGGCTAATTACTGTGAAAAAGAACAGTTCAAATTCAGCTATGCCAAAAAAATTTTTTTTTTTTTTTGGGCAACAACCAGTATTTAAGAATGAGAGTTTAGGCAAAGAGCAAATTAGCTGTTCTTTTAGGTCAACAATATCAGTGGTTCCAAAATCTAACTATCCGTGAGAATGATTAGGGTGACCTTTGTTCAGGTTTCATACATGGCGATTCTAAGTTAGTAGTCAGCGTCTGGGCCTTGGAATTTATATTTTTAACAAATTCCTCTGATAATTCAAATACGGTATTTAATGATTTGGAATCCACTTGTTGAAACCTGTCCTTACACTCTCAGCCCCGAGAAAACAAACACGGACCTGCATTAGTTTTGCTCCTAAAGTCCATGAAGTCACCACATAAAAAGTCCATCCTCGTATTCTATAGTTACTATGGAAGACACCAAAATTAATAGGTAATGAGTAATTAAGTGTGGTTTATCTCTATGATGAACTCTTACAAGGAAATTTAAAGTGTTCGTTACGAAGAGTATGTGATGGCATGAGGAAATACCCATTATACAGCATCAAAAGAAAAAAGCATAATAGTCAATGTTAAATTGTGTGCATGTGTGTGTGTGTGTGTGTGTGTGTGTGTGTGTGTGTTTGTATGCAATGTGCTCTCAACCATGTAAAATAAATGTACGCATAAGTGGCAAAAGCGAGATTAAATGTGTGCACTACACACCCCCCTTTTCCACCCACTAATGGTAAAGAGGCCAGAAAAGCTAGGAGGATTTAAACACAAAAGCTAAGTCTGTCAACATAATAAAGATCTGGGAGAAAGAAGGAAGTAAAGAGAAAAGGCTTCAGTTACAAAAGAGAGAAAATGTCTTCTGAGAAGTGGCTGCGACTTATCAAACTGCTCCAATCAGGACTTTTTTTTCAGGGAATCCTGGAACATAGGTTTTGTCTTCCCTACTAAGTATAGAAGAGAAAGCGTGTTGACCAGGGACAGGGTGTCTCAACCTCAGCACTACTGACATTTTAGGCTGAATAATTCTTTGTTGTCAAAGGGGAGCTGACAGGGAAGTTGTCCTGTGTATTTCTAGCTTCTTCATACTACATACTACATACGACTAGCATCTGCCCCTCCTCCCCATTTCTGACAACCAAAAATGTCTCCTGACATTGCCAAATGTCCCCTAGGGGGCAAAATTGCCCCTGGTTGAGAACCACTGCCATGGAAGTAGCTAAGTACCAACTTGGGCAAACTGAGGAGCAAACCCTCCTGAGAACACAGCCAATTTGGAGCAAGCAGAACTGAGAAAAGGAGGAGGGAATAACAGTGTCGGTCACTTTGTTGGTGCCCAGAAAAAGCCTCCCCTGAAGCCAGACTTAACTGGAGTCTTTCCAGGAGTTTATAAATACCCCCGACCCTGCTTGGTTTTTGTGTTTGCAAAAAATCACCCTCTCTAATGCCCTTTAAGTTTTTGAAGAGAACCAAGCTTAGTGGAGGAGAAATTGGAAAAAAGAGAATCAGAATGTCTAAAAACACCCTTGGCTGGTTGGAAGGATGAATCATCTACCCAGGGTTTCAGGTGGTAAAATGGTCACCTGAGAGAAACCAAAATCCCAAGCTGGCACCATTTGCAGGAGTGGAGTCCAAGTTCACAAGCACTGACAGGGTGCAGGAACTGCATAGTGAGAATGTAATATGTATATATGATATATACCTCATATATATCATATATATATGTGTCACATATATATCATATATATCATATATGTGTATCATATATGTCATATATGATACACATATATGATATATGTCATATATGATACACATATATGATATATATGCTATATATGACACATATATGTATATCATATACATATCACATATATGATATATATATGATATATCTATCAGCCTAGAACAATGAAATTTGAAAGGCATATGTGGAATCATCTGGTTACAGCACTTCTGAAACCCAAGGTCATGAGTAACCCAAAGAAACTCCATTCCCATTCAAGACGGGCTCTTATTTAACAATTCTTTCATGAGTTGGGGCACCTGGGTCATTTAGTCAGTTAAAGATCTGACTCTTGATCTTACTTCAGGTCTTGATATCAGGGTCAAGGGTTCAAGCCCAGTGTCGGGCTTCACACTGGGCATGAATCCTACTTTAAAAATTTTTTTCTTGGGGCGCCTGGGTGGCGCAGTCGGTTAAGCGTCCGACTTCAACCAGGTCACGATCTCACGGTCCATGAGTTCGAGCCCCGCGTCGGGCTCTGGGCTGATGGCTCAGAGCCTGGAGCCTGTTTCCGATTCTGTGTCTCCCTCTCTCTCTGCCCCTCGCCCGTTCATGCTCTGTCTCTCTCTGTCCCAAAAATAAATAAACGTTGAAAAAAAAAAAATTAAAAAAAATAAAAATAAAAAAAAAAAAATAAAAATTTTTTTCTTTTTTTTTTAATGTTTATTTCTTTATTTTGACAGAGAGTGAGAGTACAGAAACAGAGGAGGAGCAGAGAGAGAGGGAGAGAGAATCCCAAGCAGGCTCTGCACTGCCAGTGCATGAGATGCATGAGACCATGACCTGAGGCAAAATCAAGAGTCAGACCCTCAACCGACTGAGCCACCCAGGAGCCCTCAAAAAGAAAAAAAACTCTTTAATGGGCTGAGATCCCATGTTGATAGGTAAAGTATTTCAAAGTAAGTTGTGCATTAGCCTTCCATGCAGAAATTGCAAAGGAGGTAGGTTTTGGGTTTGTTTGTTTGTTTTTTTTTTTTTTGAGAGAGAGAGAGAGAATGAGTACACAAGTGGGGAAGAGCCAGAGGGAGAGGGAGAGAGAGAATCTTAAGCAGGCTCCAGCCCAGTATGGAACCCGACTTGGGGCTTGAACTCATGACCTGAGTCAAAATTGAGAGTCAGATGCTTAACAGACTGAGCTAACTACCCGGGTTCCCCTTGAAGGAGGTAGGCTAGAACTAGTTAAATGACTCTTAAATTCCTCACCCACATCATGGAGAGGACTTGGGGATTGGTGGATTTCTTTGGAGAGAGTTGGTGTGCCAAGACCCACTTTGCACAATGAGAAGAGAGAGAGAGAGAGAGGAGGGAATGGCAGACACGTGGGCTAGTATCTGATTCCCACCTGTGCAAGAAGCAGTTTGGTAGGCTGTGGACAGACAAGCCATAGGAGAGACAGATGCTTCGGGTTCAGCCTGTTCCCCAGATTGTGTTGGGGTAAAAGATGCACGTGTATTTCCCATGGACTGAATGTGGGCCATGTAGAAGAGAGAGTTGACATAAGGTTCACAGAGAGTTGACATAAGGCCTTCACATAAATAGACCTGAGCAGAGAGAAACTGAAGGTACCACTGGACCCGAGGAGGTGTGAAAAGAACATGAGACAGCTGAAGGCATGTGCATCACCCAGATGAAGAGAACAGATGGGAAAGGAAGTCTCAGAAGAATCCATAAACACACCCAAGGGAAACAAGTCAACTTTAAACACTCAGATAGCACAGAACCATCTAATCACACTACCATTTGGCTAGGAATGTTCACCTCTCTTCATCTTTCCTCCAGTCCCAGGGGATCAGAAACCATTTTCACTGAGCCAGCACAAAAGAATTCGGGAAAGAAAGAGAGGAAGGAAGGAAGGAAGGAAGGAAGGAAGGAAGGAAGGGAGGGAGGGAGGAAGGGAGGGAGGAAGGGAGGGGAGGAAAGAAAGAAAGAAAGAAAGAAAGAAAGAAAGAAAGAAAGAAAGAAAGAAAGAAAGAAAGAAAGAAAAAGGCAAGGCAAGAAGGAAAGGGAGAAAGCAAGGGAGAGAGAAAGGACTCAACCATACTCCCTTTCCAAAATAACCTGCTGCAAGAGAGAGTCAAAGTCTTGGCCTTTTAATGAACATTTAAATATGAAGTATTACATGGGACTGGACATAAACTATGCTTTCAATGTAAAGTGACTGTAGAACTTTCTAGTTCCTACAAGAGTATAAAAGGCATGGGGCCTGAACAAATTTACAGCTGAGGGCAGTTGAAAAACTAGTCTGACTGACAAAATTTTAAAAGGTGGCAGAAATAAAAGTAAAATTGGGGTACCTGGCTGGCTAAGTCAGTGGAGCATGTGACACTTGATTTTGGGGTTGCAAGTTCAAGTTCCATGTTGGGTGTAGCAATTACTTTAAAATAAAATCTTAAAAAAAAAAAAAAAAAGGAAAATTCGTTTCTGATGACGTATGTCTCCAAAGTACTAGTGTATTTTACGAATCATATGAGGAAACTAAGCCCCATGAGAGACAAGAAAGGCAACAAATTGCAGAATGTACTTTCTTAAGAAATTTAGATAATGAATCAATCTCTAAAAACACATCCTTAAAATAACTGTTTTAATTTTTAAATATAAAGGAATAGAATTTATTAGACAAGACTGAATATTATTTAAAAAGAACAGGAACAGGGGTGCCTGGCTGGCTCAGTCAATAGAGCATGCAACTCTTGATCTCAGGGTTGTGATTTTGAGCCCCATACTGAGGGTAGAGTTTACTTTAAAAAAGAAAAAAAGAATGGAAACACTTGAAAAAAACCTAGCTAAGTAGAAGTTTGAAAATGAAAAATATAGTCCACTAAATAAAAGTAATTAATTGGAGGGTAGTTTGAAGAGCAGACTAGACACTGGGGAAAAGAAATTCAGTGAACTGGAAGATAAGTCTTAGGAAATCATCCAGAGCTTCTTTGAGCAAAGATGCTTGTGTCCCATCACCAGTGGGTTTTCTCAGGATCTATTCCTTCACAGGTTCCCCCCGCCTTCTTACCAGTTCATATCAGCCAGACCCTGTACCTGGGAGGAGAAGGATGCTGTTTTCTCCCAAAGGAGTGACTATATTTCCTCACTTGGGCTACTCTATGACCTGATTGTAACTCATGGTCAGAAAGAAATGAGTGGCAAGACCTTAAGGAAGGAAGACAAGAATCAACTTATGAGATTTTGTAGCTTTTCAGGCAGGAGAGGTCTCCTTTCCCCTGCAAGGGAAAGAGTCTGCTTTTCCAGCCCAGAGTTATAGGAGAATCTGGAGAACCCAAGATTCTCAGGCTTGTCTATCCAATTGTCCTAAGGCCAGAACTCATAGCCCTCTCCTCTCCCGGCCCTGCCTTTGGCATAGACTTGGTGGGGTTGTGTTTTCACTGTCCTGTGTAATCTGCTGTCCCTACAATCAGTGCCTGAGCCTGGATTTCGGCACCGTCTTCCCTGCAGCTGCAGGAGATGAATCTCTTTAAAAACTGCCTTGGGGGCTTTCCGACATTCACAGCGTGCCTGAGTTGACAGTTAACTGAATCGAGCCTGCATTTTCTATTTTCAGGGCTTCTGTATCAGTCAGAGTTTGATCCGAAAAATAGAACCACTAGACATGATCTAGAATATGGGATTTATTACAGGGCTTCAACCTCATGCAGTTGTGTGAGCTGGTGACATAGTCTCTGCACAGCTGTTGCCTCTGCATCCAGTGCTAAGACTAAAAAGCAGGCTGGGCAAACAGTCCAGCCCAGGAGGCAGAGAAGCTGAAGGAGGAGATCTGGTGACAGCTGGAAGAGCTGTGGGCTAGCAGTTGCTTCATACCCATGAGAGGAGCCAGCAGAACAGCGACAATATTTGTGAGCTGCAACAGTGCCTGGTATCCCGTTATGGTCTGAATGTCTGTGCTGATGCCCTCCCGCCCCTTCACATGTTGAAATCCTAATAATCAACGTCATGGTATTAGGAGGTGGGCCTGTGAGAGGTGCTAAGTTCATGAGGGTGCAGCCCTCATGAATGGGATTAGGTCTCTCATAAAAAAAAAAAAAAAAAAAAAAAGTGAGTGGAAATCCACAGAGCTCCCTAGCCCTTTGCACCAGGTGAAGATACAATGAGAAGTCTCTGACCTGGAAGAGGGCCCTCAGTAGACCATGACACCATCTTCTTGGACTCCTGGCCTTCAGAACTGTGAGAGATAAATTTCTGTTATTTATAAGCTACCCAGGCCGTGCTATTTTGTTACAGCAGCCCAAGCGGACCAAGACACCTTCTGATTTTCAAACAAATATGGCTGCTTTCGAATCCCACCTGGGTCTTGTAGCCCAAATTAACCAGACTGTGTAGAAAAGGGGATTCTGGGAAATGTAGTCCCAGCTTAGCTCAGGTGACACAGAACATATCCATCCCAGCTCCTAAAGCAGTTAACAAAAGTCAATCAACACTGATTGAAAAGGAGGGTTGAAAAGGGTGAAAAGGAGGGGGGCTAAGAATGGGTTTTTTTGAGAAGGCTGACCTAACACAGCCCGCACATAGAAAGAGATTCCCTTTTCTCCTGCAGCCACCTTACAAACACTTCCAGAGAGGGCAACACTTCCTACAAGAAGCGTAATCCTTATCAACACGGCAAAGGGGCTATCAAAGCAGCAAAGATCACATGGCTGTTAAGATAAAGGTTTGGCAGTTCCAGGGTGGGCTTATCAAGGTTTAGCAGTAAGCGAGTTTTGTTGCTTCGACTGCATTTAAAAAGTTCATTGATTTGTAGCTAATACCAAGTTGTCATAGTTTCATGAGTAACAGCTTGGGGTTTGCCGAATCAAAGCCTTTTCCTGAATCCATAATAGCAGATTCACTGAGGTGGCCTGAACAACTGCAGAGAGGGGAGAAGCCCAGAAAGACACCCAGGTAGAGGGAAGGAGTGGATTTGGTCAGACTGTAAGTGGTCTATAAAAGAGGAAAAATAAAACTCTCCTTCCCAAAGCAGCAGAAATCCAGCCTTTTAAAAATTCAAATTGACTTGTAGAGAGACTATTGTTTTGAAAAAAATTATAGATTATGTGTATACACACATGTAAGAAATGGGCTCTAAGGGGGGGTAAAGCCAAATTGAAGATTCTTAAAAAGCTTATCAATGGAGTTACTCACCATTAGGACAGCTTTTCCACATTGTGAGCTTGGCACAACTGAGTATTTTTCTACAACCAGGATCTTGGAAGAGTGACGTGTCCTTTTCTTTTTTCCTTGGGGGAAGATAGATGCACACAGGCAGGCACACACATACAAACCCATTCGATGAGCCCTGACCCCACTAAAGTGTATTCTGATGATGTCTTAGTACTATATTAGACTTTCATAGCATTTTCTCAGCCTACTCCATTGGAACTTCTAAAACCCATGTTGGGCTGACAGAGCTGTTACTTTTATCCCCTTTCGGAGGAGGAAAGGATTGAGTCTTAGAGGGAGTCAGAACATGCAGCCCGACTCTCCCAGTGGTGCCCAGGGCAGACATGACTAATTGATCGAGGAACCCTCTCCCAGGAAGCTCAAACTAAGCCTCAGAATCCTCTCCACAGCAGACCTCCAGAGCCCCTATCAATTGCTAGATGACATGAAAGATAAAACCGATTTGCCTTCCTGGACCCAAGTGACCTGCCCAAGGTCATAGGACTGCTTCATGGTACAGCCAAGACACAGGTCTCTCCTTTCAGTGCTTCCTTAATGAACAGTAGAACACTTTCTCCCCCATGAGGTGGGCTTGCCCTGCCTACAGGCTATATGGCTACCGGGGCATTTATTTGCCTCCCTGCACACAACTGCCAAACTCCATTCATGCTCACTGTTTAGGAAGCTTAGGACATAACAGAGAGCTCCCATGAACTTTGAAACTATATACATGGCCCACGTTCTATTTCTCTCAGATTCTGTTGCTCTAGATGATATATAGCCGTCGGAATCTTTAAAGATTGGTGTTCTTTAATATTTATCGAGCCCAAATAAGCAAATAAGTAATAGAATGTCAGAGCATGATAAGGGCCAAGAAAAAGATGACGCAGGGTAAGGGGCTAAAGAATGGTGGAGGTGGGGTGATCAGTTAAGGTCTCTGGGAGGAGGTGACGTTGGAGCAGAAAACTGGAGTCAAGTGAGGGCCATGGCCCCTGAAGATCCGGAGAGAAGGTGTTCCACAGAACAACAAGGGGAAAGCAACAAGCTGTGCGTGATTAAGAAATGGCATGGGGAACAATGCGGGATGTCACCGAAGCCACGGTAGAGACTTGCAGTTTTATTCCAGGCATGATGAGAAGCCTCTGTGGGGTCTAAAGCAGGTGAGTAGCGAAGCGAATTCGGTTTTAAAAGATTACATGCCCAGGGCGCCTGGGTGGCTCAGTTGGTTGAGCATCCAACTCTTGATTTTGGCTTGGGTCATGATCTTTCAGTTCGTGAGATTGAGCCCCACGACTGTGTGAGACCAACTTGGGATTCTCTCTCTCTCTCTCTCTCTCTCTCTCTCTCTCTCTCTCTCTCTCCCCCCTCCCCCACTCATGTGCCTGCTCTCTTTCTCTCTCTCAAAATAAATAAATAAACTTTAAAAAATAAATAAATGAAAGATTACATGACCAAATGTTTGTTTTCAAAGATCACTCTGGCAGCAGTGTGAACAATGTACTCAGTTGAAGGGTTCAAAATGGTCAAGAAACAAGCTGGGGTCACTCACCACAATACTCCAGATGGAGTTGTCCAATCAGAAGTCAGAAAGACAAGTCTGACAGTCAGAAGAGAGTAGCCAATGGACAAAGGCTGATGTGGGCGTCAGCAGCTTTTGTAGGTTTGGGTCCTTCTAGAAGCAGATGTGAAGACCGGATCAGACATGCATGAGATCTATATGGGGGGCAATTCCTGAAGAGGATAAAAAGGAGGAGGCAAAGAAGGCAGAGAGGGACTTCAGGCCATAAGGAGGTCTGGCACCTTTGAAGGAGTGGGGCAAGGAGGATTGGACAGAAGAGCCTCTGATGACGGTACAGTTCCAAGAAAGGTTTGGCCAGGGCCCTGGGGAGTCTTCACGCCAAAATCGCCATAGGACTGGGCCCACCATGTTTAGCCATTTACTGAGAACAGCCTGTGGGAGGCAGCCTCAGCAGGGAAGCAGGAGTGGATCCAGAAGCACAGCAGCTGGGGCCATCAGTCAGCCATGCTCTGCCGGCAGCCAATTTTCACAGCCACCAGAGCAGTCAGGAGTGTGGAAGGACCCATTCACCCCCCCCCCCCTTTTCAGGGACTTAGTTCCTATATCTCCATCCTGTCCATCTAGTCACAAGCATGCTTGAGGAAGTTGTATCGTAGGAAAACCTTCTCTTTGCGATCTCCAATCCTCCAAACTATGCTCTTTCTCATCCCCCCACACATCCAAGTTCCCACAAAGAGTTACCCTCCACAAAAGATGCCTCCACTTTCCCATCCCTCTTTAGTACTCTTTTCTCCACTCTTCTCTCTCTCCTGCTCTTTCCAAAGCCCCAAGCTTGTCTTGTGAAGGCCATTAGTGCACCTCCATCTTGTTAAAGCTGATCGTAGAGACTCTACAGTTCTCTTCTTCCCTGATCTCTTGGCAGCATTTGATGAGGTGGATTACTCACTCCTTCTTAAAATACTTTCTCTCCACTGGTTTCTGTGATGTCACATCTGCAGTATTTTCTTTCTCCTTCTCTTACTCCCTGCTGGTTCCATACACCTTCTAAACCTTCTCAGTCTCTTTTCCTTCTGCCTGGAAGAACCTATTGTCTTACTATATGTAATGGTGGGAAGTTACCTTGAAGTCTTTCATCTTCTCTCCTATGGGGCTTCAAATGAAAACTCTCTGCTCAGTTCTCCAGGTTTTACCTCCTCGGAAATCACAAATCTTTTCTTGCAAATGAAAAGGGTTTGCTTTTCCTATTTTTTTTTTTTTGGTAATATATTTTCTAAATTTGTTCAGCTTTTTAAGCTCTCATTTATTTTTTTAATTGATATAATTAACATCTGATATTATATTAGTTTCAGGTGTCCAATATAATGATTCGACGTATGTATATACTGTGAAATGATCACCACAGTAAGGTTAGTTAACATCTGTCAACACACAGAGTTATAATTTTTTTCTTGTGATGAGAACTTTTAAGATTGACCTGCTGAGCCACTTTCAAGTATACGATGCAGCATTGTTACCTATAGCTGCTTTGCTATACAATTCTAGGACTTATTTTTTTTTTAATGTTTATTTATTTTTGAGAGAGAGAAAGAGTGTTTGTGGGGGATGGGTAGAGAGCAAGGGAGACACAGAATCCAAAGCAGGCTCCAGGCTCTGTCAGCACAGAGCCCGACGTGGGGCCTGAACTCACTAACTATGAGATCATGAGAAGTAATGCTCTTTCTCATCTGAAGTCACTGAGCTACCCAGTGCCCCTTTTCTAGGACTTATTTAATCTCATAAATGGAAGTTTGTACTTTCGACCATCTTTACCTATTTTGCCCACCTCCAGCATCCCCTCCTCCGCACCTCTGGCAACCACCAATCTGTTCTCTAGGTCTGTGAGTATGTTGTTGTTTTGTTGTTGTTGCTGTTTTTAGGTTCCATGTATAAGTGAGATCACACAGTATTTGTCTTTCTGCCTGACTTATTTCACTTAGCCTAACACCCTCAAGGTCCTTCCACGTTGTAACAAATGGCAGAATTTCCAACAGCTTTTTATTATTATTATCATTAATTATTCTGCTAGGTGATACATTTTAAAAGCAAGGCTAATCTTTACCACCTTTTTCTTAATTATGTCTGCCCTCCCCTGAACAATGGGACGCCTCACCTTGCATGAGTGGAGGGTGCTGGGGCAAACCAAATTTTTGAGAGTGAAATATCTCAGCACCAAACTGTCCATAAAGCCTGTCCACCTGTGTGTGTCTCAGAGGTATAATAAACTGTTACATACCTGAAACTTGTGATTCCCCACCCCCCACATATCCAAATCCATATCACCTCTAGTCTCCCTCAACCAGAAGAATGGCTCCTCCATTCATTCAGTTGCTCAAGTCAGAAATCTGGGAAACGGCTCTACCAACTCCTGCTGGAGATGGGGAACCAGATCTTGCCCATACTTCTCTGTCCTTTCCCCAGTGTCTACTTCTCACCATCTCCACTCTACTGCCCAGCTCCTAGCCGTCATTATCTCTTCTCTGGAGAGCTGCAATAACCTTCCAACTGGTCCCCCTGCTTCCACTCATGCTTCTTTCCAATCCCATCCCCACACGGCAGCCTGAGAGGTCTGACAAAGCCCATCAGGTCCTGCAGACAACTTGCTCTGTATCTCTTCAGTGATTTCCCATTGTACTTGCCATAAAATACTAAACGCTTGACATGGCCTCCAAGGCTCCACATGTTCTGTGTTCTGCCTCCCTGTCTAGACTTACAGCAAGCCCCTTTGCTCCTCAAGCTCCGAAACTGGCCTTTCACCGTCTCTGACTGTTCCACACACTTTCCTCCCTCTGAGCCTTCACACATGCGCATCTTTTCTCTCCCCTACACCCATTCCTTTGCCTTCTACTCGACTTTCTGCCTGAGGTTAATCGAAGGGGCTTTTCCTGAACTTTCCAGTCCAAACCAAATCCCCAAGTTACTCTCGTGGCACCCATTTCTTTTCCCTCATGTCGGTGATTGTTACGTGTGATTATAAAGTCATGCATGAGAATTAACTGTTAAATGCTTCCCTTCCCATAGAATTAGGGGCAGGGACCTTGTGTGTTTTGCTCATCAGCTAGCACAGTCCCCAGCATGTAGTGGGGACTCACTATCTGCTGAAGGAATGAATGAATGAATGGATCGTGTAGGATAAACAGAATACGAAAGCAAAAAGGAAGAAGACAGAATCTCAGGGGAAAGGTTACATGTAAAAAGAGTGGGCAAAGGAAAAGGAGTCAGCAACAGAAACGGAAAGATCAGGAAAGAGGTAGAATCAGAAGAAAATGGGATTTGGGATCTCTAAGGAACTACCACTTGGAAGACAGGGCACAGAGTTTTCACTCTGTGCCCCAGACCGAAAATGCCCGTGCGGGCGAGGAGCTTCTCGAGTTAGCAGACCCTGCTGACATTAGTGTAAAATGTACAGGCACTGCACGGCAACATGAAAACTCAACATATGCACACCTGTCGTACCTGCGACTTGACTCCTCGGTGTTTGCCCAAAAGAAGTGTGTGCGCATGTGCACCTGCAAAAAAACATAGACACGAATGCTTACTGCAACCCGATTCATTCCAGTTAAAAACTGGAAACGACCCAAATGCCCATCAACAGTAATATGAACAAATTGTGATACATTCGTGCAATGGAATACTAGATAGCAATGAAAATGAATTAGTCCTGTGACTAATACAGGTGAGTTGGATACATCTCACGAACTTACTGTTGGACAAAGGGAGTCAGACAGCAAAGAGTAGATGCTGTATGATTCTCTTTGCGTAAAGTTCTAAACAAAGCGAAACTAATCTAGCAGTGCTGGAAATCAGAATGGTGGTTACCTTCAGGGAGATCGTGTAGTGACTGAGATGAAGCACGAATGGGGTTTTGGGAGACGGTATGTTCCGGGATATGATTACCAGGTGAGTTTAGTTTATGCCTATTCACTTGACTCACTCATGATTTGTGCACTCCCTGTTTGTTACACTTCGATAACAGTTTACTTCGGAAGACAACTTGGTAGTCTTCTATTTAAATTGCTTAGCAGCACTTAAAATAGATTATCACTGAATCTTTTCAGGAAATGGAAGTGTTGGTGTGTATGCCTCTGAGTGTGTATGTATGTGTGGGTGTTGAACACTGAATATTCTTCAGGAATGCAGTCAGGTGAAAGGAAACATCAGATTTATTATGCTCTCTTAAATGACTTGGCTACGTGCCATAGTGTTTCCATAAAAGTTTCTCCACTCAGTGAGAGTCAATCTACTTGTATTGTTAGAAGGATCTTACGGAACCCCAACCTATACCACATCTATCAAATTCCATTTTACCCTCTCCTTTTATTCAGTAAATCATTCAATCACTGAGCATTTTCTCCGCACCAATCCCTGTGAGGTGCATCGGGGATTCAGAGAAAACTCTATACGTCTCCCTTCTTATCTCTATTTTTGGGACCTGAGGAATCCAGCAGGGATGCTTGCCAAGAGCATCCAAAGCCACAGGAACAGGATCCGGGGCGAGACTGTGTGAGGTTTTCACCTAGAATAGCTGGAAATTGTATAATCAAAGGAGCAAGGGAAGCCAGAGTCCAGTGGAAAGGAGACTTGGTACAAGGAATCAGAGATGGCGGTCAAGTTGACCTCAGGAAACGGTCGCTGAAGAGATCAGGCACAGGTCAGGAAGTAGATGGAAAGATGGCCCAAGAGATCAGTGGAGAATCTAGAGCCTTGGTGGGCGGGATCCACCCTGGGTGCTTGGATCAACAACAGTGCATTGTCTCTCCAAATTGAAAAACAATACGAAACTGACTAAAAGTCTGGCTGCTTTGTGTTATCACCACACACCAGCGGTCCTAAAAAAATGTTAATAAAGTACTCCTGCCTAAGAATGCTCAGTACAGAAGTGTTTGAAAGAAAACAAAATGTTTAGGGGCGCCTGGGTGGCTCAGTCGGTTGACCGTCTGACTTCGGCTCAGGTCACGATCTCACAGTCCGTGAGTTCGAGCCCCGCGTCGGGCTCTGTGCTGACAGCTCAGAGCCTGGAGCCTGCTTTGGATTCTGTGTCTCCCTGTCTCTCTGCCCCTTCCCTGCTCATGCTCTGTCTTTCTCTGTCTCAAAAATAAATAAAAACATTTAAAAATTAAAAAAAAAAAAAGAAAACAAAGTGTGTGTAAGATTATGTCTTAATTTTATTTTTGAATTGTTCTTGGCGACTATATAGAATATAATTGATGTTTTGTGTATTGATGTTATACCACGCAACTGGGAGCAGCCTAAATGTCCCTCACCTGGAAAACACACGAGCGGGTCTTAGTATATTCTTACTAACTGTATAGCCGCGAAAGCCAGATCAACCAGTACTCTCTGTACGGCCTTGGGCAAGTCCAAAGCATAATTTTTCAATTGCACTGTAACCTAATGCCACTTACACAAAGTTTCGAAACATGTAAAACCCTACATGGTGTACGGACCATTGTAAAAGCCCACAGAGTACATGGCATGACCAACATGGGAGGAGAGTAATGACCCCAGGAGCCGGGGGGAGAGAGGAAGGCGATCAGAATGGGTGCACAGGACACCGGTGTTTTGTCATTTTTTTCAAGCCTAGAGGCGGAAACCGCACCTTCGTTATTTTTATTACCTGTTCTTTTCCCACGTGTCAGGAAGATCTCATAATACAAATAAAATTTTTGACCCGCACACAAAACAATACTCCTGCCTGCCAGGGAGGACTGTATCTGCCTGACCCTTCATCCTCCAGTGCGGGCGAAAGAGTCAGAAGAAAAAAAAGCTGACATATGTGAAGGTGTCAAGAGCCCATTGCTGTTGGTGGCCTGAGACGGGCAAAGAGCCAGGTGAAAAAAAAATCTGGCTTTCTGCGGAAGAGGCTCTTGCAGAATGTTATCTGAAGGCCAGACGCCATGTTCTTAATGCTGACGTAGGGTAAAAAGGTTACCATCCCTGTGACAATGTGCTCCAAAACGCCGTGCCCAGACCTTGTCACACAGAAGCAGGCAGGGATGACTCAAGTCTAAAGAGCTCTAAATCCGGGAAACAGTATGCCCGTTATAAGCAGGCACCGTGACATTTTGGAATATGGGCTGGTAAGGCTCTCCATGTTAAGTAGGCTTTACAAGTTGTTATTACAATCACGTTAGCGCAGCACTACAGCAAACGTCCCACGTCCACAGATGATTCTCTCCAAGAAACCTATTGGTTTGCTTTTCTTCTCTTTTCCTTCTGAATAGCAGCTGACAGACAAAGGGGAGCTGGCCTGGGCCTTTGATGCCAATGCCAACTGAACAATAGCCCTGCTTGTGGCAATCGCCCTCTTTGTTCAGCCAGGAGAATGCGGAGGCTGTTGCTCATTGGATCCCGTGCATGTGGGTGGCCAGAGCAAGGTGCATTTGGCAGCCAGATGTAGATTCTGGGTGGTATGAGCTGACTGTCCACATAGCGAAAGCTTGGGACTTGGCTGGGACTCCCCTGACCAGTGCAATCACGGAGACCAGATGGACTCGCCTTCTCGTCCTTTGAAGATGGTCCTTTATTTAGCTACAGGGAAGAAGCAGCCAACCGTCTGACCTGGAAAGCGTTCTCGGGCAGCCCGGTTCTTTTCGTGCGACATCTAAGAGAAAGGGAAAGTGTGCTGTTGGAAGGAAAATTTAGGGACAGCCTCTGCAAGCCACTGAGGACTCTGCAAAATCGCACGTACGAGTGGGCACCAGAGGTTCAATTAACCGGTGGGAGCTTCCCATTTATTTTCCTAGGGCAGTTCCCCTTAGAAGGCAGATGACACTTCAGGGAATTTGTCACCATTTCCAGGGGCTTCTGTGCTGTTGCTGCTACTTGCTGTAATGGCTACTACTGCCAACAGAACCCCTTCTCCCCACCGGAGGGCTCCTCCCTCCAGCCCACCCTCGTAGAAGGGCAATCTGGATACGGCTGGTGGGCTGGAGCCCAGGGGTTTTGCTTGCCATGCCCGTTTGCACGGCTCTCAGGTGGAGGTCCTGAGTTAGAATCACAGTCCCATGGGGACCTGGTTGCGGCCAAGGTGAGTTGCAGGGCAGAGGGCTCCATCTCTGCCCACTCTGGGTCACAGGGTTCTTCTAAAATGCCGGCTAGAGCTGGGCCTTCCCACCTAACAAATCCTTTGGGAATCCGCCAACCGCCTTGCGTTTTGAGCTCTGTGTCTCTGGTGTGGTTTCCACACTACAGCCTCACGCTCTCGCTGGCTAACCTCCTTTAGATAGTCTACCTAGCTGCATGGTATTCCCACTCTGGGTGAGGGCTTCACTCCTAACCACAAACTCTTTGCCCATAGAGCCGGCTCTGGGATCCTACTCATCAGCCACTTGGGATGGAGGTGGAGATCTGGGGGCACAGGGCCACCATGCACAGTTGTACAAGTTGTTCACTGCACAAGGTTTTCCAGCCAGGATGATGAATGGAGGCTGAAATCAGGTCCATAGGATCTGGACTACTTCCACTTCATCAGCGCCTAATGAGCGCAAATGCCAGTGCTCGTTACTTTTTGTTTCACTTGCTCAGATCAGCACACTCTTTTTTTGAAGAGCTGTTACCCTCTTAGCTTGAAACTCATAGTTCTAGTTGGAACTACCAATCTAAGTACCCGAGTACCCAAACACCTGGCCTCCGGAGTAGATGCATGGCACAAGCTGGGACGACCAGAGTCCTTCCCAAAGACTTTCTGCTAAGGGAAAAGAGTCTTTTCTCAGTGGGGGGCCAAGGTGGCAGAATGCGAGTCCAGAAGCACCAGGGGCTGAACTTCCCACCATGTGGAAGAAACTGGAGTATAGTAAAAGATAATGAAGCCAACATGCAAGGAAACGAAGAGACAAGAAATGGAGAGAGTCCCCTCTAGGCCCTGACTCAGGGCATCGTTGAGGCCAGTCGCACAGTCCTCCATCCCAACCCCGCCTTCTCCCAGTTTTCTTTCACGAGCCCACACATCTTCTCTGGGTTTCATCTAGTCTGTACTGTTTCTATTGCTTGCAACCAAGAGAGCTCTGATAGACACGTGCCCAATAAAGGTCTTCTTAAATACCAACTCTGCCAGGAAAAGAGAAACTAACATTTATATGAGGTCTAATATGTACCCACCATGAACTCGATGCTTTTATATATTATATCATTTCAATTCGCTTACGAACCACCAGTAGGGAATATTAATCTCCTCGCTTTTCAGATGAGGAAACTGAGGCACAAAAAAGGTTGAGGAACTTCCCAAAAATCACAGAACCTAGAAATCTTCTACGAAGTTCATTCTTCTCTGTACAATGGGACACAAAAAGCTTTGAAATATTCGCCACCGTCTTATGAAAGAGGCTTCCCCACAGAGATAGCCTCAATATCAATCATGCTAGAAATCCCAGATTTATCACATTTTATTTATCAGGTGTTGAACATTTGAGTTGTTTCCACATTTTAGCTACTCTGAATCATGCTGCTATGAACATTCATGGACAAGTGTTTGTGTGAACATAAGCTTTTAATTCTCTTGGGTATCTATCTACCACCGGAACAGATGGGTTTTATGGTAACTCTATATTTAACTTTTTGGGTACCTGCCAGACTGTTGCCCAAGTGTCTATACCATTTCATATTGCCACTAGCAATGTAGGAGGGTTCCAATTTCTCCACAGCCTCACTGAAACTTGTGATTATCTTTTTTTATTATAACCATTCCAGTGGATGGGAAGTAGTCTCTCATTAGGGTTTTGACTTGTGTTTCCCTGGTGACTAAAGATGTTGGGTATCCTTTGATGTGCCTATTGGTCATTTGTACATCTTTGTAGAATTATCTTTTCAAGTCCTTGGGCTACTTGTCTTTGCATTATTGAATTGTATGAGTTCTGCATACGTTTTAGGTAAAAGTCTCTTATAAGAAACATGATTTTCAAATATTTTCTCCCATCTTTGGGTTGTCTTCACACTTTTTTGATAGTGTCCTTTGAAGCACAAAAGTTTTTAATTTTGAAGTCCTATTTAACTATGTTTTTTCTTTTGTTGCTTTTGCTTTTGGTGCCGTACCTAAGAAACTCCGTCTAGCTCAAGGTCACAAAGATTTACTTTTTTTATTGTCTTCTAAGAGTTTTATAGTTTTTGCTCTTACATTTAGGTCTATGATCCTTTGTGAGTAAATCATGGCATATGTGTGAAGAAGGGGTCCACTTCATTCTTTTACATGCAGATATCCAGTTGTCCCATCACTATTGCTGAAAAGACCATTCTTTCCTTACCCAATCGTCTTGGCACCTTTCAAAATCAATTGACTGTAAATGTAAGAGTTTATTTCTGATCTCTTTTATTCCATGATTTACAAGTCTATTCTTATGCCAATACCACCGGCTCAATTAATGTAGCTACTCAGTAAAGTTTTGAAATGAGGAAGTGTGAATCCTCTAAATGTGTTGCTTTTCAAGATTGGTTTGGCCATTGTGGTTCCCTTGTACTTCCATATGAGTTTTAGGATCAACTTGTTAATTTCTGCAAAACTGGAAGTTGGGATTTTGAAAGGGTGTGCCTTGAACCTGTTGATCATTTTGGGGAGTGTTGCCACCTTAACTATGCTGTCTTTCAATTTATGAACATGGATTCCATTTATTTCTATCTTCTTTAATTTTTTCATTGATGTTGTATAGTTTCAATATACAAGCCTTGCATTTCTTTTTAAAATTTATCCCTAAGTATTTTATTCTTTTTAACGCTCATGTAAGTGGAATTATTTTCTTAATTTTATTTTGGAATTGTTCATTGCTACTATATAGAATATAATTGATGTTTTGTGTATTGATCTTGTAGCATGCTGAACTCCCTTATTAGTTCCAATAGTTTGTGTGTGCATTATGTGTGTGTTTATGTACATGTGTATTCCTTGGAATATTTAATATACAAAATCATGTCATCTGCAAGGAGAGATAATTTCACTACTTTCTTTTCAATCTGGATGCATTTTACTTCTTTTTCTTGACTAATTGCCCTTACTGGAACCCCCAGTACCATGTTGAGTACAAGTAATGAGAGCAAACATCCTTGTCTTGTTCCTGATGTTAAGGTGAAAACTTTCACCATTAAGTATGATGTTAGCTGTGGGTTTTTTGTACTGTACGTACTTTATCAGGTTCGGCAAGTACCCTTCTATTCCTTGTTTGTGAAGTGTTTTTATCATGAAGAGGTGTTAAACTTTTTTCAAATACTTATTCTGTGTCTATTCAGATGATTAGTAGTTTTTGTCCTTTATTCTACATATATAGTATATTACAATGATTGATGTTTGGATGTTAAACCAATTTTTAATTCCTGGGACAAATCCTAGCTGGTCAAAAGTGATGTGTAATCACTTTTATGTGTTGCTGGATTTGATTTTTTAGTATATTATTAAGGATTTCTGGGTATGTATTCATGAGGCATAGAGGCCAATAGTTTCCTTTACTTGTGCTGTCTTTGCCTGGTTTTGGGTAAAGTTAATACTGACCTCATAGAGTAAGTTGGTAAGTGTTCCCTTGTCTCTGATGTTTTGGAAACGTTTGTGAAGAACTGATATTAATTGCTCTTTAAATGTTTGATAGAATTCAGAAGTGAAATCATCTGAGCCTGGGTTTTTCTCTGTGAAAAGTTATTAAACTACTAATTTCATCTCTTTATTTGTTATAGGTCTATTCATGTTTTCTACTTCTTCTGGAGTCATTTTTAGTGTTTGTGTTTTTCTAGAAATTTGTCTATTTCATCTAAGTCATCTAATTGGTTAGAATACAGTTGATCATGGTATTCCCCTATAATCCTTTTTATTCCTCTAAGGTAAGTAGTGATGTTTCCTTTTTTATTCCTGACTTTAGTAATTTGAGCCTCTTTTTTCTGGCTACTCTAGGTAGAGATTTATCAATTTTGTTGATCCTTTTAAAGAATCAGCTTTTGGTTTTGTTAAAGTTCTCTATCGTTTTTCTATTTTCAATTTCATGACTCTCCACTCTGATCATTATGACTTCCTTCCTTCTGTTTGCTTTAGGCTTCATTTATTTTTCTTTTTCCAGTTTCTTAAGGTGAAAGATTGGGTTGTTGATTTGAGATGATTCTTTTTTTTAAATATAGGTATTTACAATGGTAAGTTTAGCTCTGAGCACTGCTTTAGCTTAATCCCACAAGATTCAGTATGTTCTGTCTTCATGTCTTTTCATGGCTCGCAATGTACTTTCTTTGCTTTTTATTTTTCTTTCTTTCTTTCTTTCTTTCTTTCTTTCTTTCTTTCTTTCTTTCTTTCCTTTTTCTTTTCTTTTCTTTTGTTTTTTTCTTTTGAGACAGAGAGAGTGCACATGAGCAGGGGAGAAGGGCAGAGAGAAAGGGAGAGAGAGAGAGAGAGAGAGAATCCTAAAGAGGCTTCACATTCAGCATGGAGCCTGATGTAGGGCTTGATCCCAATACCCTGAGATCATGACTTAAGCCAAAACCAAGAGTCGGACACTCAAGTGAGTGAGCAACCCTGGCATCCTTTTTTTTTTTTTAAGATTTTATTTTAAAGTAATATCTACATTCAACATGGGGCTGGAACTCATGACCCCAAGATCAAGAGTCGCATGCTCTACTCACTGAGCCAGCAGGGTATCTCTCAATGTACTTTTTCATTTCCTTTGTGATTTTTCTTCATTTAGGAGTATGTTGTTTAATTTCCACATATTTTTGAACTTTCCCAATTTCTGTTATTGGTGTTATCTAATTTTACTCCATTGTGATTAAAGAACATACTTTTCATGATTTCAATGCTTTTATATTTATTGAGGCTTTTTAATGGCCTAGTATATGATCTATGCTCGAGAATGTTCCACAGGCACTTGAAGAGAATATGTTTTACTGTTGTTGTGTAGAGTGTCCGATAGAAACCTTTCAGCTCTAGTTGGTTTATATTGTTGTTCAAGTCGTTTATTTCCTTGTTGGGTTTCCACTTAGTTCTATCTGTTACAAAAAGTGGGCTATTGAAGTCTTGAACTGTATTATTGAATTGTCTATCTCTCTTTAGTTCTATCAAGTTTTTCCTTCATGTATTTTGGAGCTCTGCTTTTAGATGCATATATACTTAGAATTGTTAAATTTTCCTGGTGAATTGAACCTTTTATCATTATAAAGTGCTCCTCATCTGTAGTAACATGTTGTTTTGAAAATGATTTTGTCTGTATTAATATAACCACTACACCTTTTTTATAGCTGCTGATATACCTTTTTCCATACCTTTGCTTTCAACCTATTTGTATATTTGGATCTAAAGTGTGTGCCCTAAAGGCAGAATAGATTTAGATCTTGTTTTTTTTTATCCAGGATGACAATCTCTGCCTCTTGACAAAATTGTTTAATCTGTTCACATTTCATGTTATTACTGCTGTAGTTGAATTTACATCTGCCATTTTATTTTTTGTTCTCTATATGGTTCAAGTCAATTTTGTTCTTCTCTCCTTCTTTCTCCTTTCTTTTACATTAATTTAACATTTTGTAGTGTAATATTTAAGTTCCTTTTAATTATTCTTTCACCATATATATTTCTGTTATTTTCTAATGGTGGCTCTATGGCTTACCATATACATCTTAACTTATCAGAATTTACTTCAAATTTATAGTAACTAATCCCAGTGGCATATAAAAACATTACTCCTCTATAGCTCTATTCCATCGTCTACATTTTTATGCTATTATTGATATGCATACTGTGCCTATATACATTACAAACCCAACAATACATTTCTATAATTATTATGCTACATAGTTTTATGTCTGTTAAAGAAGATGAGAGAGGAAATGAGAACAAGTATTTATAGAGCTTGTTACATGAACCTTCTTACTTGCCATTTCTGATTCTCTTCATTTGTTCCTTGTGCATTCAAGATACCATCTGGTGTTGTTTCTTATTCTTATACAGCTTTGCTCCCACTTGCCTCCTTTGTGCTGTTATTGTCAAATATATTACATTTTTATATGTTATCAACATGAGAATACAAGTATATGTGTGTGTGTATAGTTTTATACAATTGCTCTTCAAATCAATTAAGGGAAGAAAGAAGAAAAATATGCATTTATGCTGTCTTTTATAATTACATAATTACCTTTATTGGTGTTCTTCCCTTTTTTGTGTAGATTTCAACTACTGCTTGGGGTTACTTGTTTTCAGCCTTGCAGAACTTTCTTTAGTACTTCTCATAAGACAGGCCTGGTAGTAATACATTATTTTGGTTTCTGTTTATCTGAAAATGTCTGTATCTCACCTTCGTTTTTGAAAGATAGTTTTACTGGATGTCAGATTCTTGGTTGACAGGCTTTTTTCACTGAGTGCTTTGAATGTTTCATCCCACTACCTTCTGGACCCCTTAGTTTCTGATGAGAAGTCAATTGTTAATCTCTTTGGGACTCCCTTGAACATGAGTAGTTTTCTCTTTGTCTTGTCTTTACCCACACCTAGGGTAGAGCTTCCACCTTGTAAGTGGAGGCTGGGTGGAGGAAGAGAACTCTAGACCTCTCAGTTGCTCTGGCCTAGATTAGTGCTTCTACAACATAGAGCTAGGGGAAGCAGGAAAGGATGAGAAATTCTGGTGGCCTGCCCCTCCTAGGGAAAGACACTAGGCCTCAACCAGGATAATGTTCTTGGCTGCACCCACATAGAGTGGAGCTTCTATCACACTGAGCTGAGGGGTTGGTTGGGAGGCAGGGAGAGGAAGCAAGCCATGGCTCAATGCCATAGACTGACTGTTCTTAATGTGATTTTGTATGTTTTCTTGAATAAATGTTTCTTAATTTGCTGTATGCCTTTAGGACAATTTCCAGAGTCCTCAGTTGTTGGGTTTTTTAATTTAATTTTTACTCATTAATGGTTGTTTTCCTGGGTGAGAGGATCCATGGAGCTCCTCATACTGTCATACTAGAAGTTGTCTCCAATACACATTGTTTTGAAAGTTGCAAAATTTTACATCCTTCTTTTTTCACTTGGCTTAGAAATTTTCTATTTTATTACAAACTCTTCACAAATGTCATTTCTAACTGTTGCACAATAGTCCAGCAAGTTGGATATACCAACTTTAATAAACTTTTTATTTTAGAACAGTTTAGATTTACAGAAAAATTGGGAAGACAGATTTTCAATATATGCTACGCTCAGTTTTGCCTTTATTAACAATCTATATATACTCTACAATTTGCTTTTTGTTTGCTTCTTGTTTTTCACTGTTTAAGTAATGACATGGTGAACACCTTTGTGCATAAATATTCTTTTCTTTATTATTATTATTTTTTAAGAAGGCTTCACACCCAGCATGGAACCCAACACAGGGCCTGAACTCACAACCCTGAGATTAAGACCTGAACTGAGATCAAGACTCAGATGCCTAACCAACTGAGCCACCCAGGCACACCTGTGCATAGATATTCTTTTGTATTTTTGGTTATTTACTTGGTGTAGACTATTTTTCAGAGGCATAATTATGTGGTCAAAAGATTTTAGAACATATTTGATTTCCCCCAAATCGAAGTCCTTAACTTGGGTCTATTACCAAAATTCTATTTATCATCAGAGTTTCCACCCTACACGTTACAATTTCTAGTTTTGTTCAGGTAAGTGATGTGTCTCTTAAGCATAGCCCCTGGCAAAGGATAACCATGAGGCTAAATGGTTTGCAAAAACTGATTGAAGTCATAGGTACAATGATCTTGACACTCCCGGCCAATATGGCCAGTCACCCATAGTGATCAGTCTAATCATGATTAAATACATAAAAGGGCAGTTAGCCTTTTAAATTTGACCACAAGATAGAGAACCAAACACAAGTTACTTAAATTTGGTTCTATGTGGTGGCATGTTGACCTAGACAAGTGATTATCAAGTGTGATTCCGAGACCAGCAGAATCACTGGCCTACAGAGGTCAGATATTGAGGGCTGACACCAATAGTGAGATGTAGGAATCAAAATCTTCAAACCTTAAAGTCTGACATGCTTTGCCTCACATCTAGCCCCAAGTGCTATCTGTGTGTGTCTGCTGCAAATATTTTGGCTTTCTCCAATTGATAAAAGAAAGGACGGAGAAAGGATGTAAGATTAACGTTATGATAACCATTTGCGAGTAATCTGACATGGGAAAAGGAGGAAATAAATCACCAATATTATAAAACCACTCTTTGGTATTCAGGCCAGGCTGACTCTGGCTGGAGGGAGGTTGCTAAGGCTCAGAACACATAACATGCAAGTTCAATGTTCTCTCTGAACTGGGGTTTGAGAGAAAGGTCTTGGTACTTGCTTGGCCTGTTCACTTCTGGCCTCAAATAACCCTTATTATACATAGATTTGGGCTAGAGATGGGAAAATTAGAAGGCTCCTGAGACTCGTTTCTTGCACTTGAAGGCTACAGAGGCTACCATAGCGCCTGAGTAGCCATTGGCCAGTGGCCCATAATGAGTGACACTACGATAGCAGGGAACTGTGGTCATACAGCCTAGGAGAGGCATCCTCACAGAGGTCATGAATGTGTCTGAGGCTCCACAGAAGGACTGCATAAATAAGTTTTCCCTCACCTACCCCAGTAGTGCTAAGAGATACAAGTGTCATGGTCTCAGAAACAGAGTTTAGCTTGAACGTCCTGTGTTTGTTAAAAAATCATATAGGTGCTGGGGAATTTTAAATGCTTGTCAATGCTTCATAGTATAAGGGACCAAGACAAACTCTGGCATTTGAGAGGTTTCCCTAGAGTTCACAAGCTCTAACTTCTCCCTCACTATGGTGCATTTAGAGTGGGGATGGGTGGCTGGCTGTGGGGCAAGCTGATGAGGCCAAGGTCAGCCAACCCATGCAATGGTCTTGGCACTGTCTCCAAGTACTGACTACTGGAGGTTGGGAGAGGGAAGGGGGAAGGGAGGAGTAACAGAATAGTCATACCCAAGTCAAAAGGTAGGAAACTGGAGGCCGAAAAGGCCTTATAACGTGGAAAAAGATAAGTCATCTGGGGCCAGAGGGAAGTTTAGTCCCCCTTTCCGAATTAAAGTAGGGTTCCCTGTCTGATCTATGACGGAGGGGTGAGGAGGGAAGAATGTGGGTCTCTAGAAGACCTCAAGAATGGGAACCCTACTTCTGGATGCCCGCTCCTGCCAGAACTTAATAATAATTATAAAGCACTATCCAAAAAAGAGGAAAACGCACCTGCATTTGTAATCCCAGATTCTTCCCAGATTTTACCAATTTGGGGGTACAAATGATGTTACATTAGTAGGTAATCCCAGCTGTATCTAGTGCCAAATCCCACCTGCATAACTGTCAGACTTCTGACCCTGTTGGCATTCCCCTCCCCATTAAGATCCCCCCGGGAGTGCTCAGAAGGTCTTCCAGGTCTGGCACACTGCCTGAACCCTGCTCCAAACTGTGACCTCAGCCTTCTCCTTGGGCCAAGAACTCTGGCAGGCCGCTCATGGCCGCCCACAAAGAGATCTGTTCTGGGACACCCTGTTACTCTACCAAGAGGAGCAAATAGCTCTTTGTCACTTGTCTGGTTTGGTCTGGGGCCTGGGAGAAATTAAGATATCCAGGCAAAAGAGCAATCTGGAATTCAGAGACCAGACGGGTCAGTACATACTGTGTTTTTATGGGCACAAATATGTACTATGCAAACTGGCATTCCTAATAATTGCCTCTGATAAATAACAGTATGCTACAGTGCACTGTGGTTTCATCTTAGCTTTAAAATTAAGACACATAATATAACTCACACGTGCAATTTTTCAATTTTTCCCTTGCAGTTCATCTTCTCAGATTGTCAGAGATGATAATGATTATTGTTCGCTTGAGTAGCTCTGGCCTGGCGGAAGATCACAGAAGGAACAGACTAATAATAACATTAGCCCTTTACACTGGGTTCAGGGAGCAAAGCAATGCCTGTGGCCGAGGCTGGGGGTCGGGGGATCCTTGTGGAGGAGCTGTTTTGGAGACACTTGTCCACATTCCTAGAAAGAGAAAATTCCATCTAATAGATTGATCAACTCCCATGGTGGTATTGGTGAGCTATTTAAAAAAAATTTTTTTTAATATTTACTTATTTTTGAGACAGAGAGAGACAGAGTGTGAGCCAGGGAAGGGCAGAGAGAGAGGGAGACACAGAATCTGAAGCAGGCTCCAGGTTCTGAGCTGTCAGAAACCAATGCGGGGCTCAAACCCACGAACTGTGAGATCATGACGTGAGCCTAAGTTGGATGCTTAACCGACTGAGCCACCCAGGCGTCCCCCCATCTTTTTTTTTAAAATGTTTATTTTTGAGACAGACAGAGACAGAGAAGGAGCCAGGGAGGGGCAGAGAGAGAGGGAGACACAGTTGGTTAGCTATTTGAAAACATTTTTGGAGAGGGACACCTGGGTGGCTCAGTCGGTTAAGTGTCCAGCTCTTGATTTCAGTTCAGGTCATGATCTCAGTTTGTGGATTCAAGCCCCACATCAGGCTCTGTGCTGATAGCATGGAGCCTGCTTGTGATTCTCTCTCTCTCCTCTCTCTCTCTCTGCACCTCCCCGCTTTCACTCTCTCTCTTTCAATCTCAAAAAAAATAAACATTAAAAAAATTTTTTTTTTGCTTTTTAAAACTTTATTGAATTTTGGCTTAAAAAGTAATGCATAATTGTTTAAACAACTCAAATAATTCCAAGGCATATAATAGGCTCTCTCTTTTCCCCTTTAATTCCACCATTTTATTTGCCATTTTTCCTTCATTTATTTAAATACATGTAAACATAGTCAGATTTTTAGGGTTTTTTTTTTTCCATAACACAGATCTAATCATTAGATACTGATAGGTATGACTCTTGTGCCTGGAAAACAAACACAGCAGTGTTCCGAGTTGTAATAAATAACCAGAGCTATCATGTCAAAACATGGTACCTGCTGTGTGACAGGCGCTGTCCTCAGCTCCTTGGCTGTCACCTCATTTAGTCGTATAGCAAAGTTATGAGATAGGTATTATTATTCCCATTTTACTAATGAGAAACCTGAAGGGTGCCTGGAGGGTTCGGTCGGTTAAGTGTCTAACTTTGGCTCAGGTCATGATCTCACAGCTTGAAGGGTTCGAGCCCCGTGTCGGGCTCTGTGCTGACAGCTCAGAGGCTAAAGCCTGCTTCAGATTCTGTGTCTCCCTCTCTCTCTCTGCCCCTCCCCTACTCATATTCTCCCTCTCTTTCTGTCTCTCAAATATAAAATAAAACATAAAAAAAATTACAAATGAGAAAACTGAGGCTAAGAGCAGTTAAACCCAGCCATGGGGTCTGTGAGGACAGAAACCTTGATTTTTGTTCCCCACAGTCTCCCAGCACCCAGCATGGTGGCTGCAGGTAGCAGAGCTCGATGTGTAGATTTTGGCTATGCCGTGGTTGTGCGGGTCCGCGTGGACAGCCAGTGGTGGAGTAGGGCGTGAACCCAGCTCTCAGCTACCACATAACATCGACAGCCTTGAGGTAGTAGCACTGGAGAGAGGCTAGAGAACTTTGCACGTCGATCTCCCCTTAGCCCAGAAGACTCACAAACAAGCTCCCCCCTTCTGAGCCTGCCCAGACTAGGGGTGGGGTGGGATCTCCCGGGCCCGGCAAGTGGAACTATGGCTCTGGTAGGGTTTCTTCCTCAGGGTCCTGCCCACAGTTTTATTCTAACACCCTCGTGAAAATGATTCTTGGTGCTCAGAATAGCTACAAAGGCAGGGATGCCTGGGTGGCTCTGTGGGTTGAGTGTTCTGACTCTTTTTTTTTTTTTTAATGTTTATTTATTTATTTTGAGAGAGAACACGAGTATAGGAGGGGAACAGAAAGAGAGGGAAAGATAGAATCCTAAGCAGGCTCCACGCTGTTAGCACTGAGCCTAATGCAGGACTCGATCCCACAAACCATGAGATCATGACCTGAGCCCAAATCAAGAGCCAGAGGCTTAACTGACTGAGCCACCCAGGTGCCCCAAGTGTCTGACTCTTGATTTGGGCTCAGGTCATGATCCCAGTGTCATAGGATCGAGCCCCACGTTGGAGTCTGCGCTGAGCATGGAGCTTGCTTAAGATTCTCTCTCTCCTCCCCTCTCCTCTGCTTGCGCTCTTTCTCTGTTCAAAAGAAAAAAAGAAAAAGACTATCTACAAAGGCAGACAAACAGCAAAGCCTTCTGGAGACTGGATGAGGATCAGTGCTTCTGCCTTGCTGATTGAGAAGAAACCAATGAAAAAGTGAATCGATGAACATGCTCTGGACAACCGTGGACTCTCAGGCACATTCACTAGAGTATCTCAGCTTACTCCCCGAATAGCAGGGTGATTTTGCAGATGAAGACACTGAGGCTCAATGAGGTACAAAGACCGTCCACAGCTCTAAGGCGGTGGACCCGCGTGGTCTGCCTGCCCGTTCAGCCTTCTCCTATAGTCAGCATTCAGAAAATGCCATCATGTTTCACTCAAGAGCTCAAGGCTGCCGTTTGTCAGCTCACAAGGATGCACTGGGTCCATTTGCCTTGCCGTTAACTCCGGCCGCTGCTTCTCTAGATCTCAACAGCGAGAAGCTAAAAGAGCATAAGAAGAAATTAAAGATGCATACATGAGTTATTTTCCCACTATGATATTGCAAGAAAATAACGCTCCCAAGAACATGCCTGGTTTTATTTTTTGTTTGTTGGTTTTGGTTTTGGGAGCAAAAGCTTTGGAGAAAAAACCCCCATAAGATTGGGAGCAAAAGCTTTGGAGAAAAAACCCCCGTAAGATTGAAATGGACTGAAACCCAGGGAGGAGAAAGGGGCTGGCTGAACAGAGGAGGGGCAGCCTGCTTCCTGGGAGGGGCAGGGTTGGGAAGAACAGCTTGTGATTTAAGGCAAGGAGGAGGGAACTCAACTGGCATCGTGGCTGGGCAGGGTGCCGAGGAAAGAGACAAAAGCAACATCCAAGTGGCCCCAGGTTGCACAGGATGAGGGACCCGAGAGGCTGCATGACCCAGAGGAAGAATGGAGGAAGGCCCCACAGGAGCAGTGTGGGACGTGAGAGAGCTCTAGCAATGCAGGTGGGCTCTCTGGAAATTGGAGTCATGGGTGGAGGGCTGGAGTCCTGCAGTCTGGGCGCCGAGATCCGCTAGGAGCTCCCGCACGCACGGGAGGCTTGCGAGGAAGGCAACATTTCCCGGGATGTGCCAGATAGCAGCATTTTCACTATTGTCAAGTCAACTTACACCCCGCTTGTAGCTGGGGGCTGAGAATCCTGGCAAAGAGAAGGCACACTATTTCCGTTTTGTTGTTGTTGTTGTTGTTTTGCCACAATTGCATACACTGCCTGAAACTCACTCATTAAAAAAGACCAACATCTTAAAAGCTGCATGTGAATGTTTCTGAGCTGAGTAGTTGTTTGAGGCTTGATGGTACATTTTTTGAGCCAGCCCCCTAACAGGCTTCCCGCCTGTCCTTCTCCCACCCCCTCACCCCTCCACAACACACACGGGCACAGCCAGCACCTGACATGACTGCCCCTCGGGTTACACTTTCTCATCTCCCTCCTGTCGGGCCTTGTCCGAATTAAGTGAAACCCACTGGTCCCAAGGACGGTGCTGTGCTGTTCCTCTACTCAGCAGCTTGTTAATACTGAAGAGAAGGATTACATTTGAAAGCAAGCACTGCCTTTATCTTATTGTGATGCTGTTCTCTGATTCTCCTGCACTGCTTTGAATAATCAGTATTCGGGGGTGGGGGGAAAGAAAGAAAGAAAGAAAGAAAAAAAACGGTTAACCTCTCCATTGGCCTTCAGCGTGGTGGCTCCAATGAGCTGTCACAAACAGCGTTCCGTAACAAATGAGCTTATACCTCTCTTCATTATCCACCCTTTTCAGCGCATACAGTAGCAATGCGGAGACCTTCAGGGATCACGTCAACCAAATCCCAAGTTAGAGATGTTTAAATTCAAAAATCCACACTCCGTTGCACCTGTTCTTTCCGGGCTACCGTGGTGAATTTGGGGTTTACATAGAACTCCTTGAAAATTTATTTTAAAGTAAATGGAGGCTTGTTTCACGATTGAAAAGTTATTTCAACATGCATCCGAGACAGCATGGCTGCAAATGGAGTATAAAGGCAAGAGGATCCTGACTTGAGATTTTCGTTTTAGCCTGGCGCATTCAAAGCAGTAATCTACGTTGTGCCCAGCCAAGTGGTGAGAGACTATGTTAGAAAGATTAAAGGATTATTTTTTTTAATCCACTGGAACTCCAGCCACGGCCCCTCTCTCAGTAACATTAATAACTATAATGGACTGGATTCACATACCTCTTTTCTTCAAGACTCTCAAAATGTTTTTGCCAAATAGAACTCACCAAATTGCAGATGAATTTAAAGAGATCACCTGGACAAACTCCTTATATGAAGTGGAAGCTTGAGGCCCAGGGAAGTTCACTGACTTGGTCCGGGTCTTGCGTCCACTTTCTGACAAGGCAGAGAGCTCAAACCCAGGCCCTCAGGTTTTTCGGCCTGGGGTGTTCTTCCCCCAACACCCTGGCTCCTCAAAATATGGTCGTGGACATGCTGCATCCACTTGTCAGAGAAGCAGAGTCCCAGGCCCCATCCCAGACCTGCGGAATCCAAATCTGCATTTTTTAAGGTTTTTTTTTTTTAAGTTTATTTATTTATTTTAAGAGAAAGAGAGTGTGAGCGGGGGAGGGTCAGGGAGAGGGAGGGAGGGAGAGAGAGATTGAGAGAGAGAGAGAGAGAGAGAGAGAGAGAGAGAGAATCCCAAGCAGGCTCCGCACTGCCAGTGCAGAGCCTGACATGGGGCTCAATCTCACAAACCATTGAGAGCTGACATCAAGAGTCGGATGCTTAACCGACTGAACCACCCAGGCGCCCCTAGACCTGCATTTTTAACAAGAGTCCTCAGTGTCCGTGTGCATATTAAAGTCCCAGAAGCCCTGCTTTACATCTAACTGTCACTGTCCACAGCACTATGACCTTTGCACTTGACATCAGCCCATTTTCTGGACATTCCCAAGAAAGTCCAATAAAATAAGTACAGTAATGGTGTGGGAAGAACATTCTTTACCGAAAGAAAAGTGTTATAGTGACATCTGATCATAGCAAGGGAAGAAAAAGTTCAGAAGAGGATCCTTGCAGAGTTTTCATGGAGTCTTATGCTGGGCACCTGCAAAAATAGGGTCCTTGTCCTGAACAAGCTTATACTTGGGTAGGAGACTGAAATCTAGAGCCTGGGAGCAAAAATAGACCATTCAATTCTAAATCAGGATGTAGAGTCTAGAGAGACGTCCAGAGGGTCACCCCTAACTTATCCTCCTTTTTGTTGCCAAAGAGAAATTTCTACTCTGCGATTTTGACTGACTCTCAGGCTTCAGTGACCCACTACTGCCTGCAGGGTAAAGTGCAAAGTCCCCTGAATAGCTCCTGGGAGCCCCTCTTCAGCCTCAGCACTCTCTTTCCCATCACCCCTTTTCATGCCCCTATGCCCCAGAAACACTAAGTTACTTGCGGTTAGTTCCCTAATCTGCCTGCCTTCATTCATCCCAGAACATCTGCAAGAGGCTTTCCCCATGAATGCATTTTTTCTTCTGCATCCCCTTATCTGGCTAATCTTTCTCATCCTTATGGTCTCTGGTGACTGTGCTCACATTATGCCCTGACTTATAGACTAAATGTTTGAGCTCTCCCAAAATTCCTGTATTGGAGCTCCAACCCCCAATGTGATGATATTTGGAGGTAGGGCCTTCGAGAAGTAATTAAGTCTAGATGAGGTCATGAGGCCTCAGGATGGAGTTGACACCTTTCTAAAATGGGGAAGAGATGCCAGGGCGCTGTCTCTACAGCATGAGAACTCACAGCAAGAAGGCAGCTCTCTGCAAGCCTGCAAGGGGGCTCTCGCCATTAACCAAATCTGCCAGCACTTTGATCTTGGACTCCACAGCCTCCAGAACTATGAGAAGTAAATGTTCGTCTGTTGTTTAAGCCACTCTGTCTGTGGTATTTTGTTAAAGCATCCTGAACAGGACTGAGCTACCCGGTGTTCATAACTACAATGCTCGCTGATTTTTACTCATCCGTCTTCCCACAAATGGCAGACTCCATGAGGCTGGGGCACATGTCTCTCATTCAATATTCCAGAACGTTGAGACCAGCACATAGAACACACTCCATCAATGCTGAATGAAACAGAGTGCATGTGAACAAATCTGTACATGCAGGAGATAGAATTTGAGCTGAGCCCCGAAAGGTTTTAAAGGCTATGGAGGGAAGGGGCACCTGGGTGGCTTAGCTGTTTGGGCCTCTAACTCTTGATTTCAGTTCAGGTCATCATCCCAGGGCCATGGGATTGACCCCTGAGTCAGGCTCCGTGCTGAGAGTGCAGAGCCTGCTTGAAATTCTCTCTCCTTCTCTCTCTGCCCCTCTCCCAGTCATGCTTTCTCTCTCTCTCTGAAAATAAATAAATAAACTTTTTTAAAAACAGGTTATGGAGGGGCGCCTGGGTAGCTCAGTCAGTTGAGCATCTGACTTCAGCTCAGGTCATGATCTCGTGGTCTGTGAGTTCGAGCCCCGTGTCAGGCTGTGCTGACAGCTCGGAGCCTGGAGTCTGCTTCGGATTCTGTGTCTCCTCCTCTCTCTGCCCCTCCCCTGCTCATGCTCTGTCTGTTTCTCAATAATAAATAAATGTTAAAAAAAATTTTAAAAAAAAAAGGTTATGGAGGGGAGGAAAGGTATGAGTGTAGACACAGAAACAAACGTGGTGGGTGCATAAATGAATGCATGGAGAGAACAAGGGAAGTGAGAAGGATGTCAAGGATTTGTCTACGACAGTGAGAAGAGAAAATGGGATTTGAGGTCGAGAAAAGGAAGTTGATTTTTTATTGTTACTGCTGCCAATTTTTAAATTATTTTACCAAAGTATAATATAGGTACAGTAAACTACATGTACATTGAGAGTGTGCTTTGATTAATTTTCACATACATATACTGTTCTAGGCTGAATTATGCTGTCTCCTTGTCAAAATTCATGTTGAAATCCCGAACCCTCCAGTACCTTCGGATGTGACTGTATTTGGAGATAGGGTCTTAAAGGACCTAAATAAGTTCAAGCGAGATCATTAGGATGGGCCCGAATCCATAATGACATCATTATGGTGTCCCCGTAAGCAAAGGAGGATAGGACACAGTCCTAAGAACAGATCAGGCACAGATACACACAGAGAGAAGACCACGTGAGCACACGGGGTGAAGACGGCCGTCTGCAGGCCAAGGAGAGAGGCCTCAGAAGGAACCAACCATGCCCACACCTTGATCTGGGAATTCCAGCCCCCAGGACCAGGAATAAACCACTGTTGTTTAAGCCCCCCAGTCTGTGGTGTTCGTTACAGCAGCGTAAGGAGACTGATAACCCACGCCATGGAAGCACCCTCCAGATTCAAATCCAAAACATTCCCAGCACACCAAAAAGGAGCCTGAATTCGACTGCAGTGACAGTTGGATGTCATTTTTGGCTCCTAAGCGGGAGACTTGCCAAGGCAAAATGGAATTTTAGGAAGATTAGAGTAGGAAGAGGAGACTAGGATGAGCTGGCAGTAGGGATAGTGAAGATGAGTAGGGGAGAGAAAGAGACGGTGGGGGAAAGATCCAGAATCTTGCTGAAGTCAGGAAATCCACGAGAGGGTGGTGGTGAAGGAGATTAAAGGGCATTTTATTTTTTTATTTTTAAAAAAATTTTTAATGTTTATTTTCGAGAGAGAGACACACAGAGCATGCATGGGGGAGGGGCAGAGAGAGAGGGACACACAGAATCTGAAGCAGGCTCCAGGCTCTCAGCTGTCAGCACAGAGCCCCATGTGGGGCTCAAACCCACGGACCACAAGATCATGGCCTGAGCTGAAGTCGGACACCTAACCGACTGAGCCACCCAGGCACCCCTTAAAGGGCATTTTAAAGAGCTGGGGAAATAGCAATGGGGAACGAGGGGACTCCAAAGTCTTTGTCTAGGAGACTAACGTGAGAAAGTACTGATGACCAATGTTGGATGTTTTGGGGGAAAAGGTCAGCTGGCATGGGAGACCATGAATGCCACACTGGGTTTGGGTGGATATGATATGCCCAAATGGTTTAGGCACAACCCTGGAGCCTAAGGGAAGCCAGGATAGGACCGTAATGCGACTGGGTTTAGAGACGTGGACTGTGTGTGGAGAGGAGGCCAAAACGAACACAGTAACAAAATAATAGTACCAGCCAGTGTGTATTAAGTGCTTACTTCCTGGAAGGTGTTGCGCTAAAGGCTTTTCCATAGGCGACCTCATTTACTCCTCACAATGGTCCTTGAGGGAACACTCTATCATTATCATTGTTTGACTAAGAAGGAAACTGAGGCACAGAGAGACGAAGTAACTTGTCTAAGGCCACACAGCCAATAAATGGTAGATCTGGTTTTGAACTCAGGCACACAGACACCAGTTCACCCAACTTAGTGCACTTGGAAGAAAGAGAAGGCAGCTGAAGAGAAGACCGTCTGACCTTTTTGACCTTTTCTTTCTTTTTTTTTTTTTAATCTCCCGGTCTCCAAACAAGCTAACCTCATTCTATTCCATTCCATTGTTTAAAATGCCTCAAACTGAAACTATGGTGCTGATGCCTTCAGAAATGGACAAGGTTTGCCTTCAATAAGTTTCTCCTGATGCCTAACCTCGAACACCCTGGCTGTATTTTAATAAAGGACGCTGCCTCCCCTCTGTTCTGCTGCCCGGGGAGCTTGGGTCAGCTGCCTGGCTTTATTATCATCTCACATCCCTGAAAGACAGTATATTTACTGGCAGCTGTTGCAATTACTTACAAATGTGAACTTCTTACCCTATTCTCTCGCTTCTGGCGGAAGCTCCTCCTCCACGGTCACTTTTCTCTGGGACCGCTCTGCTTTCTTCATGTCTCTAGCACGTGGAACCCCAGGATAGCTCATAGTCCCCGCGGTCTAGAGGAAGACAAGATTACATTTCCATGAATGTGCTTCCACGCCTGTTTTGCAATTTCAGAGTTGTCCACAGGCCTGAAGAAATATCTTCTACTGAAGCAAATAAAAGACACTGACAGGTGCAAAACTCTGAACCAACAGGATTCAGCCAAGAGGGTCTCTAGGCCTTTCTCTTCATACGATTTTGTCTCCTCTCTTACTGTGTTCCAGATTCATCTCTCTGTGAGTTTTTTTTTTTAACTTTTTTGCTTCTGATAATTGTGCCTTTATAAAATAGCCCCTCATGTGCATCCAGCAAATGTGCAAACTGTTTCATAATTAAAGAGAGTTCTGTTCCCTGAAACCTGGCATGTGTGGTTAAAATACATGATTTGCGTGGTGTTTTAGTGGAATGTGTGCCTAAAGGGCCGGAGCCCCATTCAGGACCAACAGCTGAATCGAGGCTCAGAGCAGCCAAGCATTATGTGTGAAGACCTACATGGCCACTATCAACTTATTGTATTTAATTTTGACTAAGAAAAATCCATTCCTTTCAGTGACGCAGCAGGATTCTTTGGAAAGACAGAAAAGGGCCATTTGGGGGAAAACAAAATGCTAAATCTAGAAATATTCTGGATTCCTAACTGTTCGTTTTCTCCCCCACGTCATCTGAGAGACATTTCTTGTTCCATAGCAGGTGTCTGGCCATGAATATCATAACTTAATTAATTATCATGGCTATTTACGGGTATGACTAGCCTATAGAATGTTCATCATACCAACAATTACTATGAAAAGGAATGAACTGCACATGCGTGGGACTTTATGCTTCACAAGATAATTTCCCTTGGTTAATTTTACTTTAGACTTTCCCAATGACCCTGAGGCAGGCAGGGTAGGTTTTAGCATTCCCATTTTATAGGTAAGGACGTTGAAGCACACAGACAGATGAAGTGTTTCCAAAAAATATACTCTGGTTGGAGGGTAAAGGCTCCCAGGCCACATTTGCTTGTAGATTGCCAGGAGAATGAATACAAGCTCAAGAGTCACGATTTATCTCCAGAGTTGAAGTACTTAAACTATCTATACCCGGAGAGTGGCTATGAGGTCGAGTGAACACTCTCAACACCTAGCTGTTCCCGATCTTGTAGATGAAATCAGCTGAGAAAAGTGCCGTCACATTTGCTACCTGAAGAGTCCAAATTTGATATGTGGAGCTGTCTGATAAACTTCAGTTTTGAGGCTAAAAAGTCCTCAAATTTTCAGAACATTTTTGCCTCATTTAGGTAATGCAGTAAAATGGTTTTAGTGTATTCTTTCCGTTGATAAGTGTGGGTGATCCATTTCCTTTGTGAGTGTCAAGTCACATTCACATTTGGGTTGCACCTTAGTTTGTCAAGGCATATTCACTTAGAATAGTTTATACTGTCATAGACTCTGTTGGGGTTCCTAGGCTGGGAATCCCGGTGAATTCCAACTTGGACTCATAATAATATTCCCAATAATTGAAAACCAAGGTACAATTAATAAGCAGTACTTAGGGTATGCCCACCACATGGCAGGCACCACCCTAAGTGCTAGGGGTACAATGATAAGAAAAAGCAGGGGCACCTGGGTGGCTCAGTCAGTTAAGCATCCGACTTCAGCTCAGGTCATTATCTCATGGCTCATGAGTTTGAGCCCCGCATGGAGCTCTCTGCTCTCAGCACCGTGCGCAATTTGGCTCCTCTGTCCCCCTTTCTCTCTGCTCCTCCCCTGCTTGCACGTTCCCTCTCAAAAATAAATAAACATTAAAAAATTAAATTGAATTAAAAAAATATGTCAGGTTTTTAAAAACATGCCAGGTGTTTTTTTTTGTTGTTGTTGTTGTTTTAATGAAATGGAGAAGAACATGATACTCTGGGAGCCTAGAATATGGTTTGTCAACAAGACCCACCACAGCTTTCCTGGGGGAAGTAAAATGATCTGAGGAGACAGGAGGTAAGTGAATGGAAAGGAGAAAGATCAATGTTCCAGGCAAAGGGCAGAGGATGTGAAAAGGTCCTGGGGTGGGAGGAAGCTCAACATGATGACTGGAGGTCAAGTCATGCAATTAGATGGCAGAGCCTGGAAGACTGCAATTCAGTGTGAATATTAAGAAGTTGCTCCTACATGAACGTTTTAAATTTTAATTCTGTTTTTTAAAGTTTATTTATTTTTGAGAGAGAGACAGAGAGAGACAGAGAAAGAGAGTGTGTGTGTGTGAGCAGGGGAGGGTCAGAGAGAAAGGGAGAGAGAGAATCCCAAGCAGGCTATGCACTGTCAGTACAGAGCCTGATGTGGGGCGCAAACTCATGAACCATGAGATCGTGAACTGAGCCAAAACCAAGAGCCTGACCCTTAACTGACTGAGCTACTCAGGCGCCCCTGTTTTAAATTCTATTTTTTTTTTAATGTTTGTTCATTTATTTTTAATTTTTATGTGATTTATTTACTTTTGAGAGAGAGAGAGAGAGACACACACACAGAGTATGAACGGGGAGGGCAGAGAGAGAGGGAGACACAGAATCCAAAGCAGGCTCCAGGCTTTGAGCTGTCAGCACAGACCCGACGTGAGGTTCAAGTTCATGAACTGTGACATCATGACTGGAGCTGAAGTCAGCTGCTCAACCAACTGAGCCACCCAGGAGCCCCTTAAATTTTAATTCTAATAACAATGAGAAGCCAAAAAAGGCTTTCAACATGGGGAGAGGTAGGCACAATTTGAGCTGTACTTTGGGAAGATTATTTCAGATTTGATGTAGAAGACACATTGAAGGAGCCCAAGATGGATGTGATTGAATAGTTAGATGAATATTGTAGAAGTCCACGTGGAAGAGGATGGACTGTGGAGGTGGAAATGGGAGAGCAGATGAATTTGAGATGTTTAGTAGGTAAACTTGATGAGAGTAGAGGACAAATTGAATATGGGGGTGAGAAGGAAGAAGTAAAGGGCAACCCCCGCCGAACACTCCAGGCTTGTGCAACTAGGTCCATGGTTGTACCATGGAAAGTACTTTAAGAGTCTAGGTTTGTGGGATGAACATCATGAGTTTGAGATTTGTTGAGTTTCATATTCTAAGATACCCAACAAAAGGGCCACATTGGGCTGATCACAGGAGGCAGAAGACAAGGTCTGGGCTGGGGACACAAACTTGTGAGTCATTCTCACGCAGAGCCATAGATGTGGACAAGGAAATATTGCTCAGAGAGACAGATCATAAAGTGAGAAGAAAAGAGGGTTCTAAAAAGAGCCTTGGAGAATTCTGACATTTAATGGTCAGGCAGAAGACTCTAAAAAGGAGAGAAAGAGTGTACAAAAGCTACGAAGAATGCAGGAGAACTTGGTCTGATGGTAGGTAAACAGATTTTCAAGAATGAGGGAACTGGGGCACCTGGGTGGCTCAGTGGGTTGAGCATCCGACTTCGGCTCAGGTCATGATCTCACGGCTTGTGAGTTTGAGCCCCGCATCAGGCTCTGTGCTGACAGCTCAGAGCCTGGAGCCTGCTTCTGCGTCTCCCTCTCTCTCTGCCCCAACCCACTCTCATTCTGTCTCTGTCTCTCTCAAAACTAAATATTCTTTAAAAATTAAAAAAAAAGAATGAGGGAACCGAGTCAAGTAGTGCTGGGAGGTTAAATGCCGTAAGAACTAAAAAATACATCCACTGCTATGGAGATCATTGGTGACCTTGAGAATGGGAGCCAGAAGCCAGAAGTGCCATGGATTGAAGACAGAGTGGCAGATGAGGATATGCAGACCATAAAATGGACAGCAATTTCAGCGTTTGGTTTTGAAGCACAATTAATGTCTAAGGCACATGCAATCAAAGAATGTAATGCGGGGTGCCCTGGTGGCTCAGTCAGTTAAGCATCTGACTTTGGCTCAGGTCATGATCTTGCTGGGTTTGTGAGGTCGAGCCCCACGTTGGGCTCTGTGCTGACAGCTCAGAACCTGGAGCCTCCTTCAGATTCTGTGTCTCCTCCTCTCCCCCTCCCACGCTCATGCTCTGTCTCTTTCTGTCTCAATAAATGTTAAAAAAAAAAAAAAAAAGAATGTAACACAAATAATGAAAACCTGTTTTTAGTTTGCATTTGAAAATCTGCAATGAGCAAAGCAAACTTTGTTTTCCAGCTTTCCTCCCCTTTTTCTTCTGCTACCTTCTCCTCTAGACATCCAAACTGCTCTCAATCCAGTGTGACTTTCCGGGCTGACCCCATGTCCTCTGGCCAGTTGACTCCCTGCCTCCACCCACTCCTTAGCCCCCCCAAAACTGCTTGGTAAACTAATTCTCACTGGGCTGAAAATGAATGGTAGCTGCTGTGTGTGTTAACCCTCTGGGTTTGCTTTTTCACCAGGGACAATTCCCTAACAAGTCTGAAAGACGGGGGATATAGTTTAGGAAAGGCAAGTGTGAAGTAAGGGACTGCAGTGAGGAGATAGTATTATGGAGTGAAACTAGCACTAACTTACTAGATCATCTCCAAGAAGTTGTGTCGTCTCCCTGGGAGCCCCATTTTTCATTTGTCAACTCTGGGGCTGAATTATACCTCCAGGCTGTAGATTATACCTTCCAGCCCCGTGGCAAACCCGGAACCAGTCAATGGCATGGCTCCTTGGGCATGGGAAGAAAGGAGAGAAGGAATGCTGAGAGAGAACCAGGCATTCCTCCTGTCTCCAGGAAAATGGTTTAAAGTTAGGTTGAACTAGAATTGAATCAATTGAGGTGTGTAAATCACATCGTAGTTTAAGAGCTCAGAGGTTTTTTTTTTTTTGTTTTTATTTTTGCGAGAGAGAGAGAGAGAGAGAGAGAGAGAGAGAGAGAACAAGTGGGGGAGGGGAAGAGAGAGAAGGAGACCTAGAATCCGAAGCAGGCTCCAGGCTCTGAGCAGTCAGCACAGAGCCTGACACGGGGCTCGAACCCACGAACCATGAGAACAAACCTGAGCCGAAGGCGGATGCTTACCAACTGAGCCACCCAGGTGTCCAGAAAAGTCATCTAAAAAAAAGAACACCTGAAGGCAATCTTCAGTAAAGTGAAGAGTCCTTTTGTAGAAGGCATAAATGCCCCTGGATTTATCCCTTTTTAATCACCTAGACGTTCATCTGTCAGGATTCCATAAAGCACTAGGTACATTTGTGCTTAATAACAATGTATACTAAAGAAATGGTTGAGATGCTCTGATAAAGATGAATGCTTGACTTCCTCTTTTAAGTCTTTCTTCCACTGCATTTCGCTTTGAAAACCACTTTTCCCTTTGCACTCCAGCTTTTGAAATAGGTCCTTACAAAGTCACTTCATGCAACAGACAGTGGAGGAGAAGTGCTGTTACCAGAAGCGGGATATGACACGCATCCAGAATACTCCTTCTAATTAAGAACCATAGTCTGGAGACAGGTGGATGGTGTGTGAGAGGGGGAGCAGCTCTGCGTCTGAGCTCTGGTTTGGGGAAAGGCATTCCAGGAAGCTCGGAGAGGCTTCAGTGTTTCTGTCCTCGCTGGCTTCCACTCCCGAAGCTGGCCGGCACTCTGGCCCTCCATTATACTCACCACGTTCTTCACTTTGAGAAGACAAGCTGTCCAAGTTAATCCATTAGGTAGCCTTCTGCGTTAACACCAAACACATGGCACTCCATGCTTCATTAGTACGGACAAGGTGTTTCGGTCACTGTGTCCCTGTGTAGAGCATGCTGGGGTGGCTGCCGTCAAACAAATGCCTTCATGTCTTGCACCTTCCTTAACACACGGCCTCAGCCCACAGCCGCTCTGCTCACTCAACGAACCTGGACAAAACCTTCTGATCTCCTGCCAGCAGCCACTTCTGGCTTGATTAATACTTCCGTCTTACTCTGTGCCAGGCCAAACTGAGCTGGCCTCCTCCGGGGTTTGCTGCCCATCCAGAAGAGCGAGAGCTGTGCAGCTGGGCAGATCTGTCGGCCCAGGGCCGGCACTCAAGACGAGATGATTAGGGCAGATAATGATGAATGAAGCACCCCCAGGTGAAAAATGGCTTCTTTGGAATCCTTATTGATCTGCCAGCTGAGGTTTTTTTCATGTGGAACCTAAATTTGACATTTCAAATTGAACCTGACTCTCGTAATTGCAGACCTGGCAGTGATTTTAGGTGGAGTCTAGGACATGGCCTAGATGGGGAAACTGAGGCTCAAAGCATGGAAGTGACTTGCCCAAAGTAACACAGAGAATCAGTGGCAAAGCCAGGGCTAGGACTCAGGTCTGATGCTCAGGTCAGTACCCCAGGCTGCAGGACCACTTCCTTCTGCGGGACCCAGGTTCTATCAATGAGTTAATGTTGTATCCCCTTTGGTATAAAAGACAAGATCATGCCATATTAATTTAATCTGGACCTTGGCTCCAAAAAAGGCAGTCAAATGAAGATGGACAGCAGGAGGCATGGTGCTTGGAGAGAGGGGAACCAGTCTTATAAGGAGTAGCCAGCCAAGAAACTGCCACTCTCACCCTTAAATGCATGTGCTGGTGAAAGACCCAAGATGGTGCCTCAAATGCAAAGTCTCCTTTTGGAAAGGGTTCACTTCTGTAAGAGGCATTTCACCTTGGAATGTATTTCTCCAAGAAGTGAGAAATAGGAGAATGAATGAAGGTCCACGAGGGGGACCTGACAGTCCGAGGGAATGGCGAACAGTACCCCCTGGAAATCCAGTAAAAGCACATAGGATGGGAAGAAATACAAATTGCCTGGAAGCATAGTAAGGCAAGTCCCTCCCACAGAGTATGAGACGTCCAGATTCCCCAGTTCAAATGCAAGCCACCCTGGGAGCCCTTACCAGCCTCATCTCAGTGATCAGTTAGCACTCTGGTGTGCATTACCAACACAGGGTTCCTAGCCCTCAAGTATATGGACCAAGGAAGAGGGCTTCATGGTCAAGGCTCCACAAAGACCCACTCTGTCTGCTCCATAGTCTAGACCACCAATCGTGGAGCTGTGACACATGGAAATGCATCACATCATCTTCCCATTCTCACCGAAGGTTTTTGGACCCCCTTGCCAAGAGAGAGGACCAACTGAGGAGGATCACCAGGAAGCCAGCCATATAACGAACAGTCACAGTGCTCATTCGTACCTTCAAAGCAACATATGCCATGTACCAAGTACTGTGCCAGGCACTAGGCTACAAAGTTGACTGAGGTACAACTGTTATGCCCAGAATTCGTGATCCCCAAAGACCATCAGGGAGCCGAGTCAGATGGAAAAGCAAAGAGTCTTTATTCGAGCTAGCTCGAGCTCAATCTCCTACCTGCACCAACGCAGCGGTGAGATGCCGGGGAGAGAGAGCGAGTTTCAAAAGCACAAAGGTTTTGTAGAGATCATGCCTTAGCCGATTGGCTGGGGAAGTGTTGTGGACTCAGCCGATTGGCTGCCAAAGTGTGGTCCCAGATCAGCAATTATCAGCGTCACCTGGGACTTGTTAAAAATGCAAACGTTGGGCCTGGTGGTCACAGACCTACTGAATCAGAAACTCTGGGGGTGGGGCTCAGCAATCTGTGTTTGAACGAGTCTTCCAAGAGATTCTGATGGACCTGAAGTTTCAGAACCACTGTGTCTGAGGATCTCTAACATGTTTGGCCTCAGTGTATACAGAACGTTTCTCACTGGTCACTTATTAACCATTGGCTGTCAGCCTTGCTGTGCTATATAAATACCTAGCACCAAACACCATCCCCAGAGACTCTGATTAATTGGTTTGGGGAGGGGTAAAATGCTCCCAGGTCATTCTAAGCCTGGACAGGGTTGAGGGCTCCTGCCTCTGGCCCCTACCTGAGAGAAGCCCTCCCTCTTCTACTCACACTTTCCACGCCTCTCACACTCTCCTTCCTCCCACCTCAGACTTCGGAAGTAGGCATCAATCGGTAAGTTACTTAAGGGGAGGAGGTGTGTTCTGAGGTTTGAGCAGGAACTTCTTTCTGCAGCCATGTCGGGGACATCGTCACTAGTCAGCCGGCCTAGGTCTGCTCTTTCACAACCATGCCTAAGCTGGGCACATCTAGCTGGCAAGACAGATGCCCACACAGGTAACTGTAATGAAATGGGTTAAGGGCTATACAAAAGGAAGGTAAAAGAACTAAAATTTGCTACTAGCCTACTCCAATCCAGTAACTTTAATCTGTTCCCTCATCAACTTATTCAACAGACATTTATTAAATGTCTGCAGGGGCTGTGCTAAGAATACAAAGATTAATAGAAAGGATCTTTGCCCTTGAAGGAATCACATACTACAAGGGAAAGATAAATGGGTAAATAATATGTGAAAGGAAAATGTTAGAGTTACTATTTTGGAAGCCTGTGAATGCACAAAAGATATTAAAAGGAGTCCATTCTTAACCATCTCCAAGTGTCTCAAGTTTTAAATAAAAAGACTACTTTTACTCATATGTACTGTATGAGTCCACTTAGATGAAGTTCTAGAACAAGCAAAACTAATCTGCTATGAAAAAAAGCAGAGCAGTAGTTGCCTTTGGGGGGATGGTGGTCCCTTGACTAGGAAGGGATATAACAGAATTTCCTTTGGGGATTCTATATCTTCTTAAAAAATGTTTATTTATTTTGTGTGTGTGTGTGTGTGTGTGTGTGTGTGTGTGAGAGAGAGAGAGAGAGAGAGAGAGAGAGAGAGAGAGACAGCATGAGCAGGGGAAGGCCAGAGAGAGAGGGGGACAGAGGATCTGAAGCGGGCTGACAGCAGCAAGCCTGATGTGGGCTGGAACCCACAAACCGTGAGATCATGACCTGAGCCAAAGTTGGACGCTCAATTGACTGGGCCACCCAGGCGCCCTACGATTCTATGTCTTGATAGGGATTTGGTTAGATGGATATGTGCATTTGTCAAAACTCATCAAATGGTACAGTTAAGATCTGTGTGTTTTGTTGTTTGTAAATTTCACCTTAAAAAGAACTCTAAACAAATATTGAACTCTAGATAATGACATACATGGTGAAGCACTTAGGGGGAGGTGTACTGATATTTGCAACTTATTTTGAATTGCATCCAGAAAATAAGATGGATTGGACAGATTGATAGAGGAATGCATAGATAAACGGAGATGTGTGAAAGCAAATATAGCAAAATATCACTTATAGAAGCTAGGTGGTGGGTAGGCAGGTACATAATATGTAGTGCTTTCGATTTGAGTGAGAGTTTGGAAATGAAATATTAGGGGAAAAATTCATCTTGAAAGTTAAATAGGTATTCCCTGGCCAAACAGGATGAGAGACGACTAACCTAATCCCATGTCCAACTTTCCAACCCTCATCTGCCTTTCTGTCTCCTGTATAGAGTCTGGAATAGCTACCATATCCACTTATCCCTTTGCTGCTCAGGGTAGCCACGTGGCATAGTTCAGGCCAATGAAGCATTAAGAGAACAACTTCGCTGGTCCTTCTGGGAGACCTTTTGCTTATTTGGTGCTGCCCCTTCCTGACTTGAATACAAACGTGGTACCTGGAATTGCAGCAGCCGCTTGCAACCATGAAGGCAAATCTGAAAGAATCAGACTTCTGCCTTGAGTTTATTGAGCCATGGAACCAATGTCAACAACAGCCCATCTCCAGACTTCTTGCTGCGTTAGAAAAAGAAATCCCTTTTGGTTTGAGCCGCTGCTGGTTAGTTTTCTGTTACTTGCAGGTGAAACATTCTGAGCACAAGGCAGAAGCGTAAAACAGCCTGGTTTGCAGGTAAGTGCAAGCAAACTGAGGCCTCGATGCAGAGTCTGAGGAGGAAAATTACAGAGCAGGGGATGTAACCGTAGAGGTAGGAATAGGCCAGACCCTGCAGGACTGTTTATGTCATACTAAGGGCTTTGGATTCTCCAAAGGGAGTAAAGCATGGGAAATAACCTCATCAGATTGCATTTGGGATCAGTGATTCTCAAATTTATTTGAAGAGCAGAATCATCTGGAGTTAAAAAATGCAGATTCCCAAGCCCCATCTCCAGCGATTCTGGTGACAGGAGATGTTGTTGGGGCCCTGCCCATATATTCTCCTTTAGCTGCAGCTTCTGTGACCAGCTCCGTGCACACAGATGGCTTCCTGTCCCGATACCTCTGTGATTTTCTGTCTGATGGCCTTCTTCGGTCACAGAAGCATGTTGTATGCACCCCAAGTGTCAGGAAGTTGATGCTTCTAAGAGCAGCCTTCAACCAACGAGCAATACGAGCTGATGGATGACCACTACACCTTTCTTGTCTGTTGGTGGGAGAATGACGAAGTGTGTGTCTCAAAGTCTCTCGGGTTCCCCTGGGATCGGTTCCAGTTATCCACAGTGATAACCCTCTCATTAACATACCTTTTATTGGCTTTTCCTTCCTTCCCTGTCTCCTTCCTCCAGATCCCACCAGTGCGCCACTGGGATGACCTCTCGGATAAACTCCTGGCACCCAAATCCTTGTCTAAGGCTCTGCTTTCAGTAGACCCCAAAGGAGCTGATTCTGAATGCCGGCGGGGGGCGGGGTGGTCTGCATTTTTACCATCATGGATCGCGAAGCACTCAGGTATGTGGACTCCATCTCAGCCCCTCTTCCACAAGTACCTCTCCATTTGTAGATCAGAGTGAAATTCTTCAGTGACAAGCAGATTTTTCAGCTGAGTTGAGACCAAGAGATTTAGCAAATTCTCTAGCTAATTCAGTTAATCTGTGAAAAGTTTCCAAACATAAGCACTTTCCAAAGTGAGACCTAACTACAAATCAGCTTATGACATTGAAAATGACAATCAGGAGGTTGTCAAAACCCCACTATATAAATAAATAAGAATGAAGAATCGGGAATGTTCCTCACCTCATAACACTCAGAATAACTTTGTGTCTACATTTATTAATACTTAGTATTTATTTATGTAGTCGGTTTCATTTATTCATGTGGTTGGTTAAGTGCTTACCTTTTACTGAAAAAGAGGAAAACTAGATCTTATCAGCTGAAGCAATCATTTTAATTGTATTCAGGGACCAGGTAAAAGCTGCTCCCTATTGCTTTAACGTTCCCTTACTAGGAGAGGAGATTGGTCAAGTATTTTGATACTACTATTTGCCCTCAAATTAGGATGCAGGGAGGAAGAGCTGGTGGGGGAGAAGCGGACACAGGAGGGGACAGAGCGGGCTGTTAGATTTCTCTGATGAGGCTGTCTCAAGGCCATGTGTATCTGGCCCTCCTTTTCAAAAGCCCCAGTAAGGTGACCAAACCAGGAAGGATAGTGTCCCTCTATTGTAAGCTGTGGCTCATGAACTTAAAAAAAAAGCATCATTTAAAGATGTTTCCAACTGCAATTCCAAGGAACCAATTATTTGCAACCAAGAAGGCTTCTAGGCTCGCCTGGAATACCAGCTCACACCACATCCCTGTGCCTCCAGGCTGCCCCAGCCTCGTGTTTGCTAGAGCAGCCTGGTCTCCGTGCTTTTGTCAGAAGGAATCACGGCACCGTTACCCTGCTGTTGTTATAAGGGGCTACGCCTAATGCCGCTGAACACAGACAAGATGTTAGAGTCTTCCCATCAAAATCTTCAAGAGTGAGATGGCTCTCTTCACCTCTTCCTGCTTATATGTAGTTTCACCTGCTGTTCTGGAGGAAAGGAAGACAGAAGCTGTCAGAAGGTAAGCATGGGCTATGGGTACAGCTGCCGACGGATGGGGGATAAAAGAATGCAAAAATACCACTGGATCAGCTTTTCTGTAATCCTAACAGAAGGGACGTGGGGGAAGGTCTGCATTTCTACGCCTTGGATTAGCGTCCACCTAGGGTGCTTTGCTGTCACTGGAAAGTGAGTTTTCACTCAGAGGAAGCATGCAGTGTCAACCCGAAAGTCTCAGGAAAAGCTTAGGAAGAGGGTATTTTAGCATTACAGGAAAATAAGGAATCATTCTATCCATATCTCCAATTACTAGGAGAAAGGTTACTTTATTCACTGAATCACTTTTATTGCACACCAACCACAAACATTTCTTTCTCTTTTTTTAATGTTTATTTATTTTTGAGAGAAAGCACAAGCAGGGGAAGGGCAGAGAGAGAGAGGGAAACACAGAATCTGAAGCAGGCTCGAGGCTCTGGGCTGTCAGCGCAGAACCCGAAGCAGGGCTTGAACCCATGAACCGTGAGATCGTGACCTGAGCCTAAGTGGGACGCTTACCCGACTGAGCCACCCTGGCGCCCACAAACATTTCTTTGACAGTCTACTTACGGTGTGCCAGGTGCTTTTTTGGGTAGTACAGAGACTCCAAGGGGTAGAGACACAGTCTCAGCCCTAGAGAAAGCCATAGTGTAGTCGAAGAGAAATGAGGGGCTGGAAGATAAATAACAACCTGAGCATGCAGATGCTATGTGAGAAATGGCCACAGCATGGGTCAATAACATTAGTACAAGGTTCACATAGCTATCTCTTAATAATATGACAGGCATGCCCCTTCCTTAGGATATGTTATTACTGGAGGAGTACAGAGAAGGTAAGAACTTAATTGCCTAAAGTAATTGTGATGTTTGCACATAAATGCATAATGATATTATTGATCCTGGATGCAAACCGTTAGCAGAAGCAGTAGTGAAACCTGATGGGAGTTCGCACCTGGCAGCTTTGTTTCTCTAGTCACCAAAGAGCCACAGAGGGAACCCGGAAGTACCTACGGCTCCCAGGATGTGGCAGCGAGCGAAGGTGCTTACCAAATGGAATTAACGGTACTAGAAGATCAAGAAAGTTTGAGCAACTGTATATAGCAACACCAAATAGGAAGGAAATTGCTGCTTTTATCTCCGGCCATCAAAGTGCCTCACAAATCAATATTAGAAGCTGCATTTTATAAATTACACCATCACGGGAGATGTGAACCAGCATGAAGGGGTGGGGGGATGTTTCTTTCTTTCTTTCTTTCTTTTTTTTTTTTTTTTTTTCAAGAAATCTATTCATCGTGAAATTCAGGAGCTAGTATTTGGCCCCCAAATAATTGTTCATATTAAAGCAATGAATACTGTTTATTTACTACAATTATGAACACTATGTCAGATTTATTAAAAGTTTTGATTAAAGCATTTTTTTAAAGTTATGATTAAAGTATTTTTAAAACACTGAAAATAACAACATCTCCCAGAAAATAATGAGTTTCTTCCTGTTAGCTGTCGAATTATTTACTCCCATAACTGAATAATAACAGCACATCAAAGCCGGCAGTAGCAATGAAATGATTTGTGAACATAGGTTAACAAATTAGTGCCTCATGATGTGTAATTGTCTAATTAGAGTAAAAATGCTAGTCTTACCTAAAAGACTGACAAGAGTGTAAAACAAGAAGGAACAGGTAAAAGCATCATGCGAAAGATTAGAATGCATGTAAGCATGCCACTTTTATGCTTACTGCTCAAGAGGGGCCAAGACCATCTTCCCAATCTTACACGTTCAACTTACACACACTGGTTCAACTATGGTCAAGACAAGAACAAACAATCAGGTAACTGCGAGTTCATTACGTTTTTCAGGGAGGGATGAGAAGCTGTCTATATGACCTCAAATTACTGAATTATTTCTAGTTTTCATAGGACAGCCACCAGCATTTCAGGCATATGAAGACATCTAAGAGAAAGTTCCTTTGAATCCTTCTTTAGCTCATGTCAAAACGTCTACAGTTTTAAATGTAGATTTAGGGGCGCCTGGGTGGTTCAGTCAGGTGAGCGTCTGGCTTCGGCTCAGGTTATGATCTCAAGGTGCATGAGTTTGAGCCCCGCATCGGGCTCTGTGCTGACATCTCAGAGCCTGGAGCCTGCTTCAGATTCTGTGTCTCCCTCACTTCCCACCCCTCTCCAGCTGGTACTCTGTCTCTCTCTCTCTCAAAAATAAACATTAAAAAAAAAAAAAAGCAGATTTAAAAAGAAAAAAAAACCTCAGAGGAAATAAGGAGTATTTCTCTCTTTTTTTTTTTTTAATTTTTTTTCAACGTTTTTTATTTATTTTTGGGACAGAGAGAGACAGAGCATGAACGGGGGAGGGGCAGAGAGAGAGGGAGACACAGAATCGGAAACAGGCTCCAGGCTCCGAGCCATCAGCCCAGAGCCTGACGCGGGGCTCGAACTCACGGACCGCGAGATCGTGACCTGGCTGAAGCCGGACGCTTAACCGACTGCGCCAACCAGGCGCCCTCTCTCTCTTAATATTAAGCATTTTCCTCTTTTTTTTTTTTTTTTTTTAATTTTTTTTTCAACGTTTATTTATTTTTGGGACAGAGAGAGACAGAGCATGAACGGAGGAGGGGCAGAGAGAGAGGGAGACACAGAATCGGAAACAGGCTCCAGGCTCTGAGCCATCAGCCCAGAGCCTGACGCGGGGCTCGAACTCACGGACCGCGAGATCGTGACCTGGCTGAAGCCGGACGCTTAACCGACTGCGCCAACCAGGCGCCCTCTCTCTCTTATAATTAAGCATTTTCCTCTTTTTTAATGTTTATTTATTCTGAGAGGGAGAGAAAGAGAGACAGCATGAGTGGGGGAGGGGCAGAGGGAGGGGAGAGAGAGAGAGAGAGAGAGAGAGAGAGAGAAAGGGAGAATCGCAAGCAGGCTCTGCACTGTCACCGCAGGGCCCAACACAGGGCTCGAACTCACAACCGTTAGATCATTAGATCGTGACTGGAGCTGAAACCAAGAGTCAGACACTTAACGGACTGAGCCACCCAGGTGCTCCTAATTAAACACTTTCTATTTACCTTCCATTTATTCAATACTTATGTACTAAGCACCTGTTATGTGCCAAGCAGAGCATTAGGTTTTTGGAGAGACATGTAGATGCATAAAACACGGTTCTTCTTTCGAAGAGCTTTCTTTCTAATTCAAGAAATAAGATATACAGTCTGTAAGGCTGTAAACCTCAGGTGGCAGAGATAAAGTGCTGCCAGATTTCGGGAGAGGCACTGGTAACTTCCACGGGGGGAAATCAAGAGCTTGATCCTGACCGACGGCAAGTGATGGGAAGGCTTTGTAGACAGAGGAAATAGCCTGCATGAAAGCGTATGTATCTCGGTGTTTATTCTGCCACCAGTTGGGAAGTTTAATTCTAATTAGATCCCGGAAAAGAAGCCAGCTCTGTGCTTATTTCCATTGGCAGTGGAAGCTTGGGCGGCTAAAAAAAATCTGCCCTCACAACAGCCAGTGAGTTAGTAACATAACACAGCAGGGGCTTGGAGGTTCCAGAATTCTTTTAATCCTCAGTGAGCATTTAAACAAGTAAGCCTTCTAAATATATACAAATCTTGTATTTGAATGGATTTGGAAAAATGAAGCGGCCTGTGAAACGCACATGACACTCTTTCAAGTCTTGAAGCAATGCTTGCGCTACCATAGGACAATTTCGGTCCCAGTTAGAGCTCTTAGGAACAGAGCAAGAACTCCCTCGCTCCTTCCCTGGTCCCCTCTTCACGAACGCAGCCTCCCTGCAGCTTTGGGAAGCAGCCTCCAGTTGCTGGCTCCACACAAAGGAAGGATGTGTCGAAGGAAGTTTCCTGCTTTCCCTGTTCCTTGCAAGGACTGCCCGGTGCTATTGGGCCACGTGCCTGCACATATTAAGTGTCAATGTTAAAACAAAGATCAAGGTCTGGTTATTAATCCAGGTCAGGGCAAAGAGGAAGAAACTATCAGCAAAGAGAAATGATTTCTTTTTAGGGTTTTGCTCTGAAGGCGAAATTTTCTTTAGTTAAATGAGACCCTCTGCCCCATTATTGACGAAGGAACAAGGGACCCCACAGTGAGTGAGGTGCTCGCCATTAACACACAGTCTCAAACTTAAACCTGGTTTCGTCATTCATACCTTGCATTCTGGCCACTGTTCATCTCTCCAGCCTAGCATCATTAGCCAATTTTCTTTTCAATGTTTACACATAAAAATCGTTAGACACACCTTGAGAAAATGTATTTTCTTACATGTTACTTGAGGAAATAAATATGTGAAGGACTTGGAAGTGATTCAAATGGGGGCCCTGACGTAGCCAAGCGTTTGTAAAATAAGATTCTGTCATTGAAAAGGAAGACTGGAGGGGGAAGCTGGCGTAAAGTAACACTGTCTTTTAGGGGGTTGGGGGGAAGGGGCAGGGCCGTTAGCCTACGGTACCACGATTACTGCTAGGACTGCCTTTATAACTGGCTGATGCACTCCACTCTGGAAAGGGCCTCGCAATATGCCCCCCAGAAACTGGATGCTCCTTCGAGGAGGAGGAAGCCTGCTCCGGTGAAAACCCTACTGTCGTTTCTGCAAGCAGGGGTGGTGCTGGGTACCAGGCTCAGTCACCACTCTGCTGGAAACGTCTTGTGAAAGTCACTTAATTTCTCTGGCCTTCACTTCTCATCTAAGAGGAGAATATTGAACTAAATGAGCTTTAAGAAGGGAAACCACAAAATCTAGTGTAAAAACTGGGACAATTTTTCCAGGACGAATGTTAAACTGGACAGGATGTGTGTATGGCAAACCGGGATGCATGAGCACCCCATCTCAAAAGTCCCCTTGCACACCGGAGCCTGTGATTCCCACGGCCCTTCTCCTACCAGTGACCCCAAAACTTTCAATGACACCCTCACATTTAAATTTTTTTTTTCAACGTTTATTTTATTTTTGGGACAGAGAGAGACAGAGCATGAACGGGGGAGGGGCAGAGAGAGAGGGAGACACAGAATCGGAAACAGGCTCCAGGCTCCGAGCCATCAGCCCAGAGCCCGACGCGGGGCTCGAACTCCTGGACCGCGAGATCGTGACCTGGCTGAAGTCGGACGCTTAACCGACTGCGCCACCCAGGCGCCCCTACACCCTCACATTTAAAGGGAAAAGAGACACAGTAGTAACATAACAAAAAATAGCTAATTTGGAAAAGGTATTTTATGTTATTATTTTTTTTAATGTTTATTTAGTTATTTGGAGAGAGAGAGAGAGTGCACGCAAGCGGGAGGAGGGGCAGAGAGAGGAGAGAGAATCCCAAGCAGGCTCCTTGTTGTCAGGGCAAAGCCCGACATGGGGCTTGAACTCACAAACCATGAGATCACAGCCTGAGCCAAAACCAAGAGTGAGACTCCTAACAAACTGAGCCACCCAGGTCCTCCCGAAAAAGATATTTTATTTATTTATTTAAAAAAAATTTTTTTTTTTTCAACGTTTATTTATTTTTGGGACAGAGAGAGACAGAGCATGAACGGGGGAGGGGCAGAGAGAGAGGGAAACACAGAATTGGAAACAGGCTCCAGGCTCTGAGCCATCAGCCCAGAGCCCGACGCGGGGCTCGAACTCCGGGACCGCGAGATCGTGACCTGGCTGAAGTCGGACGCTTAACCGACTGCGCCACCCAGGCGCCCCGAAAAAGATATTTTAAATGCAAGTCTATTGTTGTTAGAGAAGGTGTGAGGCCTAAGTAACCTTACGTCAAAAATTAAGAATCACTTGAAATTGTTTAGGAAGGGGTATTGTATAATTTCCTAGTTTCTTTTGAGATTTAAAAAATATATATACAGAGTGCCTGGGTGGCTCAGTCGCTAAGCATCTGACTCAGCTCAGGTCATGATCTCTCACAGTTCATGAGCTCGAGCCCTGCATTGGGTGAGCTCTGCTTCCTTCTCTCTCTCTGCCCCTCCTGGTATTATTCTCTCTTGCTCTCTCTCTGCCCCTCACTCACTTGAGCCCCCCCCCCCCAATATATATATATATATGTATAAAAAAAGAGAATATATATATATACAGAGAATATATATACACACACACACACACACACACACACACAGAGAAGATACATTCTAACATCTATCCATCTAATCTGTACATAAATTTATCTGAAATAAATCTTTTTGTGTGTGTATCTTAGAGAGACACAGAGAGAGATTGCCAACAGGGGAGAAGGGACAGAGGGGGAGAGAGAGAGAGAGAGAGGGAGAGAGAGACAGAGAGAATCCCAAGTAGGCTCCACACTCAACATGGAGACTGATGCGGGGCTTGATCCCACAACCCTGGGCCTGGGATTACGACCTGAGCTGAAATCAAGAGTCAGTCTCAACCAACTGAGCCACCCAGGTGCCCCTAAAATTTCTGTAATAAGCCAAAATATACCAAAATATTGTCCAAGAACAAAGCAAGACTAGCCACAGTTACGGTGAACTAGGCACTTTAAGCTCAATTTTCAATGTTTTCCATTAAATTTCTAGTGTGTGACATAAATTATATCGCTCTCAATTCTGATATGATTTCTTAAAACCTCAATCTAAGACTTTGTCTAAACTGAGAATCTAGAACGCACAACACTTTCCATAACAGGTGCTGAGAATAATGTATGCTTCTGGCACCTTTAATTTCTAGAGATCTAATGTGGTGGATGGACTAGTTGCTTTACAGTTGGTTTAGGAGTTCGCTTTTGGGAATCTGCAGTCTACCGCCCACTAAACATTTCAGAGTGGGAAGTTTAATGATTTATCCTCTGTACAAACTGCTTTTCTGATGGTATTATTGTTAGAATAAAAGACTCGCTTTGAAAAGAAAGTCTGGGAACATCTGAAAATCTCAGTATAAGGAAGAACATTCTAAGAGCCAGAAGTTTCCAGCAGTGAAATAGACCTATCCACCTGTAAGGGGGGAGCTCCCCATCAGCAGAAGCATTTCAGTGGGAATTGAGTGGCTATCCCTGAGGGTCACAGTGGAGACAATTTTTCATTACAGAAGAGGCCAGGTGAGGTGACCTCTGAGCTGCTAGCCAGTTTTAAGCCAGTTTTGTGATCTCAGGGCTCACAGGATCCTGACTCTGAATAAGTAGCTAAAATGACATCTAACACTGTCCCATGATACAGCACACTTGGTACAACAACATCTTCCCTCAGAAAGCCACCGCCCTAAGTGTGCTGTGTGTGCTCGCATTAAATCGCTTTCCTGCTGCTTGGCTCAGAATGAAGCTGACTTCTATTTTGACTAAAGCAACGTTAATGCATCTGGGAGAAACAAAAAACTCTAATAACACACCTCAGGTCTATGAAAAGAACACACTGCTCCACAGCCAATGCATAGCACACTGGCACACGTAATAAAAATTCTACCTCAGCCATTTAATATTTAGTGAAAAGCCAGAGGAAGTAAAATCGGAGCTGGATTCAGTTCAACACCCGGGTCAGTGGTGCAATGTGGGCAAATGATGAGCGTTTCCGTTCATTTACGTTGGCAGATTTCCAAGGCTGCTCCACATCTGTGCGGTTAAGCCTCTGCCGGGGGCAGCAGGGCAGAAAACATGCCGTGCTCTTCACCATGGCACGGTCTGCTTCTGGACGAACGCGCGGGGCTGCTGACTGGCCCGAGCACTCCTTGCAGCCAGCTCGGCCATTCAAGGAAAAACCCATCACCGCTCTCGAACTTCAGAGCTATGCACAGAGTGAAACTGAGCAGGAAGAGGAAGCAACAGACAGGAGGGTGAAGCAGTGAGCTAGAGGTGATTGCACAGTGTCTGGGGACAGTAGATGGGGTCTGCCAGAGAAATCAGCTTTGCAGAGATAACTCGGCCTTTAAAGAGTGCTCTGTTGGGGCGCCTGGGTGGCGCAGTCGGTTAAGCGTCCGACTTCAGCCAGGTCACGATCTCGCGGTCCGTGAGTTCGAGCCCCGCGTCGGGCTCTGGGCTGATGGCTCAGAGCCTGGAGCCTGTTTCTGATTCTGTGTCTCCCTCTCTCTCTGCCCCTCGCCCGTTCATGCTCTGTCTCTCTCTGTCCCAAAAATAAATAAACGTTGAAAAAAAAAATAAAAAAAAAATAAAGAGTGCTCTGTTTTCCTTTACGGAGCTGGATACTAGAAATTCATAACGTGTGTTGTTTTGAAACAGGGACTGATGTGAACGCCAGTTATCTTCCTCTTTGATCATAAAATAATTACATCTTTAAAAAAATTTTTTTGATGTTTATGTTTGAGAGAGAGACAGACAGACAGAGCACAAGTGGGGGAGGGGCAGAGAGAGAGGGGGACACAGAATCCGAAGCAGGCTCCAGGCTCTGAGCTGTCCGCACAGAGCCCGACGCGGGGTGAACTCATGGACCGCGAGATCATGGCCTGAGCCGAAGTCGGATGCTCAACTGACTGAGCCACCCAGGCCCCCAATAATTATAATCTTTGTAAGTGACCTCCGACATCTTTAGGACTAGTCCTCCTACAAATGTTAAAAGCAAAGGAAAACAAACTTCAACTGTTCTCTTTGAATCTTATCTCTGAAAGTGGCTAAGTAAGTCAGTCTGTAATCACCTAAAATGTGGCTTGAAAACTAACCAAATAGAAGATAGGCAACAAATTAACTCCACAAGAATGAAATGTACTGAACTGATAGATTAATTCAAAGTCAAGTACAAGTATTCTGATTTGCAGTCTTTTGTGGGAGTCGGCTGGCAAGATAGATATAAAGTAGCCATTATCAGAGGACATGCTCACCATGGCTGTATTCTTTATAGATACATGGTGTGACCATCACCCACAGCATTTTGTCCCTAATAATAGAGAGATGGGATCCAAAAGCTTAAATAAGCAACTGACTGTCAATGTGGCCTTGAGTAAATTATTTCACTTTCTAATCCTTGTCTGCAAAGCTGAGGTAATAAAACCTATTTAACTTAGTTACTATGGTGATTAAATTTTATAATTAACCTAATTATTGGCAAAATTTCTGGAGTGTTTAAAATATACCAGGCACAAAGGATCTAAGGAGACATTTTTCAAATATATACAAATGTCCAGTAAGCACTTGAAAAGATACTCAGCATCATTAGCCATTACGGAAATACGAATCAAAACCACAATCAGATACGACCACACATCCACTAGACTGGCTATAATCAAAAAGGTAATAAAAAATATTGGTGAGGATGTGGAGAAATCAGAACCCCATAGAATGCTGGTGGGAATGTAAAATCGTGCAGCCACTTTGGAAAACAGGTTGGTAGTTCCCTAACGTTTAAACACAGAGTTATCATATGACCCAGCAATTCCACTCCTAGGTATAGGCCCAAGAGAAATGAAAACAAATGCTCCCACAAGAGCTTAAACATGAATGTTCACAGCAGCATTATTCACAATAGCCAAAAAGTAAAAACAACCCAAATATCTATCACCTGAATGGATAAATGAAATACGGTATTTTCTTACAATGGAATATACTTTGGCAATAAAAGGGAATGGAGTACTGATACATGCTACAATATAGACGAACCTTGAAAACATTATACGAAGTGAGATAAACCAGTCACAAAAGCCCCCATGTGATTCTATTTACATGATAGGTGCAAAATAGGCGAGTCAATAGAGACAGAAACTAGACTAGTGGTTGCCTGCGGCTGAAAGGGGGTTGGAGGGAGAGTTTGGGAGGTGACAGCTAAGAGATACAGGTTTCTTTTTGGGGTGATGAAAATGTTCTAAAATTTATCACTGTGATGGTTGTGCAACAAAGTATGTGAAAAGCCATTGAATTATATACTTTAAATGAGTGAACTATACAGTATGTGAATTATATCTCAATAAAGCTGTATTTTTTTTTTTAATTTTTTTTTTCAACGTTTATTTATTTTTGGGACAGAGAGAGACAGAGCATGAACGGGGGAGGGGCAGAGAGAGAGGGAGACACAGAATCGGAAACAGGCTCCAGGCTCTGAGCCATCAGCCCAGAGCCCGACGCGGGGCTCGAACTCACGGACCGCGAGATCGTGACCTGGCTGAAGTCGGACGCTTAACCGACTGCGCCACCCAGGCGCCCCTTGTTTTGTTTTTAAATCTTATTTTTATTTTTATTTATTTTTTTAAATATGAAATCCATTGTCAAACTGGTTTCCACACAACACCCAGGGCTCATCCCAACAGGTGCCCTCCTCAACACCCATCACCCACCCTCCCCGCCCCCCCCCAAATCCCCAGTCCACTCTCAGTTTTCAAGAGTCTCCCATGGTTTGCCTCCTTCCCTCTCCAACTTTTTTTTTTCCCCCTTCCCCTCCCCCATGGGCCTCTGCCAAGTTTCCCAGGATTCACATAAGAGTGAACACATATGGTATCTGTCTTTCTCTGTATGACTTATTTCACTTAGCATAACACTCTCCAGTTCCATCCACGCTGCTACAAAAGGCCACATTTCATTCCTTCTCGTTGCCAAGTAGTATTCCATTGTATATATAAACCACAATTACTTTATCCATTCATCAGCTGATGGACATTTAGGCTCTTTCCACAATTTGGCCATTGTTGAAAGTGCTGCTGTAAACATTGGGGTACAAGTGCCCCATGCATCAGCACTCCTGTATCCCTTGGGTAAACTCCTAGCAGTGCTATTGCTGGTCATAGGATAGATCCATTTTTAATTCTTTGAGGAACCTCCACAGTTTTCCAGAGTGGCTGCACCAGTTTGCATTCCCACCAACAGTGCAAGAGGGTTCCTGTTTCTCCACATTCTCTCTAGCATCTATAGTCTCCTGATTTGTTCATTTTAGCCACTCTGACTGGCATGAGGTTATATCCCAGTGTGGTTTTGATTCACATCTCCCCGATGAAGAGTGACATTGAGCATCTTTTCATGTGCCTATCGGCCATCTGGATGTGTTCTTTAGGGAAGTGTCTATTCATGTCTTCTGCCCATTTCTTCACTGGATTATTTGTTTTTTGGGTGTGGAGTTTGGTAAGTTCTATATAGATTTTGAATACTAGCCCTTTGTCTAATATACCATTTGCAAGTATCTTTTCCCATTCCATTGGTTGCTTTTAGTTTTGTTGATTGTTTCCTTTGCAGTGCAGAAGCTTTTTATCTTCATGAGGTCCCAATAGTTCATTTTTGCTTTTAATTCCCTTGCCTTTGGGGATGTGTCAAGTAAGATATTGCTGCAGCTGAGGTCAGAGAGGTTTTTTTCCTGCTTTCTCCTCTAGGGTTTTGATGGTTTCTTGTCTCACACTCAGGTCCTTTATCCATTTTGAGTTTATTTTTGTGAATGGTGTAAGAAAGTGGTCTAGTTTCATTCTTCTGCATGTTGCTGTCCAGTTCTCCCAGCACCATTTGCTAAAGAGACTGTCTTTTTTCCAGTGGATACTCTTTCCTGCTTTGTCAAAGATTAGTTGGCCATACTTTTGAGGGTCCAATTCTGGAGTCTCTATTCTATTCCATTGGTCTATGTGTCTGTTCTTGTGCCAATACCATGCTGTCTTGATGATTACAGCTTTGTAGTAGAGGCTAAAGTCTGGGATTGTGATGCCTCCTGCTTTGGTCTTCTTCTTCAATATTACTTTGGCTATTCAGGGTCTTTTGTGGTTCCATACAAATTTTAGGATTGCTTGTTCTAGCTTCGGGAAGAATGCTGGTGCAATTTTGATTGGGATTGCATTGAATGTGTAGGTAGCTTTGGGTAGTATTGACATTTTAACAATATTTATTCTTCCAACCCATGAGCATGGAATGTTTTTCCATTTCTTTGTATCTTCAATGTCCTTCGTAAGTTTTCTATAGTTTTCAAACATACAGATCTTTTACATCTTTGGTTAGGTTTATTCCTAGGTATTTTATGATTCTTGGTGCAATTGTGAATGGGATCAGTTTCTTTATTTGTCTTTCTGTTGAAAAGCTGTATTTTTTATAAAAAGATGTGCCAGGCAGTTTGCTAGGCACTCAGTACATAATGGATGCGAAATGTGGATAGTATGTGCTTCATAAATACAATGCAAACACATAATGCCTCATTTACCTTGAATACAGAGGGAAAAGAACTTTTAAAAGAAATACAAGTGCATGTGAAATATAAAAGCCTAAATTAATGTGCTAATTAGGAATAAAATAACCATAACTAAGGCATATCAGCACATAGTATCGTACTGGGATATCATTAAACTGTACTTGAGTGTACAGTAAGGCAAAGCCTTTAGTGGCAATAATCTTTGGTAATACGCTATTGAATCATCGTGTTATTTAAACAGAAAGTGAAGGCCATTATAAACTACACCTGAGAATCAAAGACAAAGAGATAAAATGACAGTTTCTTGCAAGAGAAGAGATCTGAAGAGGAAATCCTGCCTCTACTTCTTTACCTGTCTTGGCTGTCTATTTCGAATGCACAAGGTCCCTCTATTTTCCCAAATTGCATACTTCCCTGGTTCTTAACCTTTCCCATTCTCCTGTTAGCCCCAGGAAGCTATCATTTTATAGCCTAAAAGCTAATGCGACCCTCAGAATTATTGATGAGCATGGGCTCCTTGCAAGAAGTCACCGTGTGTGTCCTGCTGGAGTGGGGCAGAGTGAACAGCCTGGGGAAGGACACTGACACCTGCCAGAGCTTTTAGTGGCATTCTTGTCCAGGCTTGACATTACAGATAGAGTAAGGCATCCTGGAGTAGCCCATTAACATGTGCGAAGGCAGATCTGCCAAGTATCTCAAGGGGCCATCGTCCATCTAGTATGTGTAGTTCTGGTGTTGTGTCGACACCAAGTAAGGACCAAACCCTGGATGAGAAGCTTGTGTGGATGCACGAAAAGTTTCCTTAAAAATGATAGAAGAAAAGAGGTCGCGGTGTGGAGGAGACCCATCAACAACAGCAACAACAAAGAGTGGAAGTGAGAGATAAGAAAGGAGGAGAGGATGGAGAGAGGGTATAGTGAAGTCTGTTAGGACATTTAAAAATCGCCAGAAAGATGGCTGCCTCAGTCAGTGGAGCCTGCAACTCTTGATCTCGGGGTTGTGGGTTCGAGCCCCATGTTGGGTGCAGAGATTACTTAAAAATAAAATCTTCCAGGGGGACAAAAATCAAATTTGCCAGAAAGAGAAATGTTAACCTCAACCACCAGAGAGAAATAGACCTCTTTTAGGTACGTCCCTTCCATAAAATGAAGTGGTGGCAAGAGAAAGTATCTTAAAAATTAATGCATGTTAAGGAAGAAATAAGGTGGTCAGCAGAGGACAGGATGGCACTTTGAAGTGCTAAAGAGGTAACAAGTAGACTAAAAGTATTCATGTTGAGAGGCGCCTGCGTGGCTCAGTCAGTTAAACATCCGACTTTGGCTCAGCTTATGATCTTACAGTTCATGGGTTTAAGCCCCGGGTCGGGCTCTGTGCTGACAGCTTGGAGCCTGGAACCTGCTTCGGATTCTGTGTCTCCCTCTCTCTCTGCCCTTCCTCTGCTCATGCTCTGTCTCTGTCTCTCTCAAAAATAAATAAACATTAAAATAAACTATTTGTATTGATATGACAAGGGGGTGGGATTTGTGTGCCCAGAAAAAGGCCATGACAAGGACTGATGTACAGCAGTGAGAAAACAGCAGTAGGAATAATAAAGGGTCAAAAGTGAACCAGGCAATAAGAAAGGCCAAAATTGACTGCACAACAGATCTGGCTAACAGAGAACAGTGCAGGAAGACAATGTAAAATCAGACTCAACAATAAGAGTAAGAAAGAGAGCAACTCTGACGCAGAAAGAAGCAGATTTAAGTGAAATTCCAAAGCATTTCCTTAAAGGCTTACATGATTTTGAAGAACTGGAAAAACATAAATATTTATTCGGGCAGAGCAAGAACTTGAGCACAGAATACAAATTCTAAGCCTAAAACAAAACCAAAAAGAAAAGTTTTCAATTCGCAAACTCATTTGTGTTCCTTCTTTTCATTCACTAATGGTTTTCTTTGTTTGGCTTTTGTAAGGGGCCACCGCTTTCCCACAGCAGCAGGTGATAACTGGTCCTCATGTTCCAAGAGTGGCCCACGAAAGTCTGTTTAACTATTAAAACTGTACATTCACAGTAATGCTGGGAATCGGCCTGAGTTCTGAATCCTGGGAGAAACGAGTGACAAGAGAACAGGGGAAGAGAAGCAGAGAAAGGAAGGGCCAGGAAGAGAAAGGGGAAAAGCAAGGAAAAGAATGACAAAGGAGGGTTTCCTCTTGTCTTGAGCAGATGCCCCACTAAGTGTTAGGAAGCTATGGGGCTCACACTCAAGCTCCAAGTTGCCTGCTGATGCCCTTTAACCTTTTTAGGCAGATGTGATTGAAATTTTAAAAAGTATGAAGGAGGGATATGTTGTAGCAAGGTTCTTCAAGGACAGATCTTCCTAGTCATTCCTTCTTACAGCCTCCTTCCTCCTGTACTTCTCTGAAGGATCCAGTGTGGGTTTTTTTTTTTTTTTTTTTTTTTTTAAACATTTACCTACTTTTGAGAGGCAGAGAGAGACAGAATGCGAGCAGGACAGAGGCAGAGAGAGAGGGAGACAGAATCTGAAGCAGGCTCCAGGCTCCGAGCTGTCAGCACAGAGCCCGACGTGGGGCTCGAACCAACAAACTGAGCTCATGACCTGAGCTAAAGTCGGACACTTAACCGACTGAGCCACCCAGGTGCCCCTAAAGGATCCAGTGTTTTGATGTGAGACTTCCTGAGGGTCTTGGCATACAAGGGTAGGGGCAGTTGTTCATAAATTTGAAGCTTATGAGATAAGAATTACCTAATAGAATAAAATAGTTTCTTTGATTGTATATAGAGAAGTGGTATTATAAAGTATAAATGAAATACAGATGGAGACTAGTTAAATCTTTTAATATGGAGAAGTACTCACAATGTAACACAGCCCAACACCCTGCGTCCATTGGGTGAAAAATTGTGTGATATACTCAGAGATCTGTAAGGGATGTGAGGATTTAGGGATGTAGATACATGACAGAAGTTTAGAAAAAACATGGAGAGTCATCTTGGAAATTAAGGTATGGAAAGAGTCAGGCAATGGAAAAGATATAAAAAGCAAAAATGGTGAGAATTAAGTCTGACATTTGCCTAGGCAAGAAAACAAGATTAGTCAAACTATGAAAAAGAACTACTCATAGAACACAGAAAGAAAATGAAAAAAGGTTACAAAACTCCCACTGATTGGACAATTTGAAAGACAATTGTTAAAAACTAAAGTAAAAAGAATAAAAGGCTGAGACAGAAAAAATAACCCTCAAAAGGACACAAAAAGTATTTAAGTTGTCAAGGTATGTATTATAATTATAGGAGAAGTAAATACATCTGTAAGAAGATTAGAAGAGAATTTTTTAAGGCATAATTTCCCAATAAAGGGCCTTCTTATTGGTGACATTTCAGGGGGGAAAAATATCTCCAAAAGGACAATGAATGATCATATGGTGAGTTTTGGTTGAATTTTTTTTTTTTAACGTACTGCTTCCTCCAGGGTCATTATGCTTCTAAATTGCATAGATAAAGAAAATAGCTACAAATGAAAGTTTTTGCTTAGTAATGTTCCTTATTTTTAGCTGTTCAGAAGTTATTTTTATTCACCTTCAAAAGCTCAGCAATTTTTTGATTTATCATAAACAGCATTGAATTGAATACTTTATTGCATGCAATTACTGGATACCTGCACCTAGAAGACAGAGTTAATAAAATACAGTTAACAAAACCAAGTTCAAGCCCCAGCCCCGTCACTTAGGGAGAACGTTAAGCAAAGTAATTGAAACCCTATTCCTTCACCTTTTTATAAAATAAAAGTCTTGAACGGAAGAAAATTTATGAACTCTTTTTTTTTAATTTTTTATTATTTTTTTTATTTTTTATTTAAAAAAAAATTTTTTTTTCAACGTTTTTATTTATTTTTGGGACAGAGAGAGACAGAGCATGAACGGGGGAGGGGCAGAGAGAGAGGGAGACACAGAATCGGAAACAGGCTCCAGGCTCCGAGCCACCAGCCCAGAGCCCGACGCCGGGCTCGAACTCACGGACCGCGAGATCGTGACCTGGCTGAAGTCGGACGCTTAACCGACTGCGCCACCCAGGCGCCCCAAGAACTCTTAAGTCCCTTCTAGGTATGTTTATTATTCTCTAAAGGGTAAATTAATGTTTAACTTACTCTAAGTTATTATTGCAATCTTGTCTTCAGGATGGTTTTATAAATGCCTGATTTTTCACTAAGATTTATTGACAGCCTAAAATAATCCAAAATTTATAGGTAAGAAGAAAGAGGATAAATGGATTATGGCTTCAGAGGCAAAATTTCTTCCATTATATGGAGGAAAATAGTTGGATATCATTACAAAACTTTAAGCACAGAAATTACATTAAAAACATGCAATTTCATATTATTTAATATGCGATATATGTTAGTATATTAACATATGAATAGCTAATTAATGTTAATAACAAATTGGTGTTAATCATAGTTAAAAAGATGCATAAATGTGAAATAATCTCCACAGTGACACTATGTGATTTTTGCTCCCTTTATCATTATTTTACAGATAAGTGTAAAATAATTTACTCTGAGGCTTAGAGATATTAAGTAACTTATCCAAGATCATACAGATTTTAAGTAGAGCCCAAAGCCATTTACTGCCAAAAATGGGATATTGTTGTATATACAATAATATTTTGTGACTTGCTTTTTTAAAGTTAACGCATCCTATGATTGTTTATTTATAAATTCACTTCAATAGCTTCATTTGTAGGGATTACATGGTATTCCATTGAAGGAATTACTGTATTTACACATTTTCTTGTTTGAAGGCATTTAGTTGGTTTCCAAGTTTTTACTTCTTGTGTGTGAATCCTTGTACACATCTTTAAATATTACTCGGAAAACATTTTTAGATATAGAATTGCTAGGTCAAAAGCCGTTGAGTATTTTTAAAACTTTTTATATTACTAACCATGTATTTCATTTTATTCTTTTACATGTAGTTTTGCTCCTTTGAAGTGATCTAAGAGGTTGTTAATTAAACCCTCTGTTGTTTGTTGTTAATAGTTCCTTTTGTGGTTCTTACTCTGCCACTTAAAAGAGAAATTCAAGTAGGTGAAGAGATATTTCAGTACTTCCCAGGAGATAAAAGGATAGGAGGAGAAATTTTTGTTTTCCTCATCTTTTGTGGAAAATTACAGAAACTGACAGAGAAAGTACAGGAAAGAAATTGATTCCCTCCATGGGTGTAGTACTGGGACTGAACAATACAGAAGAAAAATGAAACATTGAGCCTAAGTACTTTGATACCAAGCCTTCTTATAACTGGAGAAATCTTGCTGTTTGCCCAATATTTTTTAAAATCCTAGATAGTCAGAATAGAGGTTTCCTGGGGCAGGACTTGGGTTAGGATAAAAACGCATCTAGCTTAAGATCTGTGTACTTTATAGTATGTATGTCACGCCTCCAAACAAACCATCTCAGATTCTTGGCATCACGTAAACCAGACGTCTAGGGTCAACGGGACTTTCATTTCACTTCCAGGTATTTTTACATGCTTTTACTATCATTTAAATCTACTACATATTTAGGCAGTAAACACATAAACACAGTAAGTCACACTCTGGCAAGCTGGAAGACTTGTTTTTCTTCTTCTAAGTTTGGATGAATGCCCCATTTTAATCTCTAACAGATATTTAGGTAGCCTCCATTTTTTTTTTTGCTATTGTGACTCCTTGTACATAATTTTTTGTGTGTATCTTTAATTATTAACTGAAGATAAATTTCCAGGAAGCTGCCTTTCAGTGATCCGAAGAGGAGATGACATATGCCACCCTAGTGCTAACAGTTCCTCAGAAGTTAAATGGGGCACAACATATCTCAAAAGAATAAGACTGATCAAACACTGTTTAGACCAGTTGAGCCACCTCAGAAAAAAGGGCTCAGAATAGGGGCGCCTGGATGGCTCAGTCGGTTAAGTGTCCGACTTCGGCTCAGGTCATGATCTCACCGACTGTGAGTTGGAGCCCCGCACGGGCTCTATGCCGACAGCTTCGAGCCTGGAGCCTGTTTCTGATTCTGTGTCTCCCTCTCTCTCTGCCCGTCCCCCCCTCAAGCTCTGTCTCTTTCTCTCTCAAAAATAAGTAAAAAAAAAAAAAAAAAAAAAAAATTTTTTTAAAAAGGCTCAGAATATAGCACTATCTCATCTTTTTTTTTTTTTTTTTTAAATTTTTTTTTTTTCAACGTTTATTTATTTTTGGGATAGAGAGAGACAGAGCATGAACGGGGGAGGGGCAGAGAGAGAGGGAGACACAGAATCGGAAACAGGCTTCAGGCTCTGAGCCATCAGCCCAGAGCCTGACGCGGGGCTCGAACTCACGGACTGCGAGATCGTGACCTGGCTGAAGTCGGACGCTTAACCGACCGAGCCACCCAGGCACCCCTAAAAATGTGCATTTCTTTTTTTTTTTTTTTTCAACGTTTTTTTTTATTTATTTTTGGGACAGAGAGAGACAGAGCATGAACGGGGGAGGGGCAGAGAGAGAGGGAGACACAGAATCGGAAACAGGCTCCAGGCTCCGAGCCATCAGCCCAGAGCCCGACGCGGGGCTCGAACTCACGGACTGCGAGATCGTGACCTGGCTGAAGTCGGACGCTTAACCGACCGAGCCACCCAGGCACCCCTAAAAATGTGCATTTCTTTTTTTTTTTTTTTTCAACGTTTTTTTTTATTTATTTTTGGGACAGAGAGAGACAGAGCATGAACGGGGGAGGGGCAGAGAGAGAGGGAGACACAGAATCGGAAACAGGCTCCAGGCTCCGAGCCATCAGCCCAGAGCCCGACGCGGGGCTCGAACTCACGGACCGCGAGATCGTGACCTGGCTGAAGTCGGACGCTCAACCGACTGCGCCACCCAGGCGCCCCGCACTATCTCATCTTTAAAAAGTATTGGGGGTGGGGCGCCTGGGTGGCTCAGGGGGTTGGGCATCTGACTTCAGCTCAGGTCAGGATTTCCCAGTTTATGGGTTGGAGTCCCCCAGCGGGCTCTGCGTTGACAGCTTTGCATCTGCTTCAGATTGTGTGTCTCACTCTCTTTGTCTCTGTCTCTCTCTCTCTCTCTGCCCCTTCCCCACTCACACTGTCTCTCTCTGTTCTTTCAAAAATGAATAAATTAAAACAATATATTGGGGGTGCCTGGGTGGTTCAGTAGGTTAAAAATCTGATTCTGGATTTCAGCTCAGGTCTTCATCTCAGGGTTGTGAGTTCAAGCCGCACGTTGGGCTCTATTCTCAGCGTGAAGTCCACTGCATAAATATATAAATAAGTAAATAGGGGAACCTGGGTGGCTCAGACGGTTGAGTGTCCGACTTTGGCTCAGGTCATGATCTTGCGGTTCATAAGTTCCAGCCCCGTGTCAGGCTCCATACTGACAGCTCAGAGTCTGGAGCCTGCTTCAAATTTTGTGTCTCCCTCTCTCTCTCTCCGCCCCTCCCGCCCCTCTCAAAAATAAATAAAAACATTAAAAAATTATTAAATAAGTAAATAATAAAAAATATTGGAGTGTGGGGCGCCTGGCTGGCTCAGTCAGCAGAACATGTGTCTCTTGATCTCAGGATCATGAGTTCAAGCCCCACATTTGTCACAGAGCTTACTTTAAAAATACAATAAAATAAATACAATATTAAAAAAATACAATAAACTATAAATACAATAAATTGTAAAAAAATACAATAAAATAAAAAATATATATTAAAAATTTTTTAATAAAAAATATTGGAGTTTCGAGTAACCCAAAAGAGAATAGTAAGCATGCAGATATTGTACTTCTCCTAAGCATAGCCAGCTAAAATCTCCCTTTCTAGAAAGTCAATCTCAGTCTTCACATTTTATCGGATGAAACATACAATTTGGGGACTTTTTCAAGATCTTAGATACTTTAGAAAAAGCGTTCATCTAACCCCTGATAAAAATAAAAATGCACTTCTCATGATCAGCTACATGATGATACATAAATCAAAATCCAAGCTCTTTTTTGATTTGGGCTGTATTGTACAGGCAGTATTTTTGTATTGCTGAATAATTACTTGTTTGCAGGTGTGTTTGCTTTAATATTAGACAGAACTGCTTTCTCTCTATCCTTCAAAAACCCATCCCTTTTGTTTTCTAGAACATATATTTTGGTTGGCAAAGCAACTCAAGCCTCTGCCTGCATTCGCATTTCTCCAATGTCTCAGTACAATAGTGCAGACATTTGTTTGTGAACACAATCTTGTAAGATATCTGTATTTTTGGTTGGAATCCAGTTCATCTGTTACAATTTAGTGATGTTCTAAGCTTTTACTTCCATCTCTTAGACCCTAAGATGACTTCATGTCTTGGCTGAGCTTCAGAGTTTCAGCATACACAGATCCAGACTTTCTCATTCCCCTTACCATGCTGGGCTGTTACCAGCAGTTTCTGGGGCATGAAAAACATCTAAACTGGCAAACTTCAGAAAAAGCAGGGTTTTTTTTTGTTTTTTTTTTCTTGTTTTTTTTTCAGGAATATCTTTCTTCATTGTGACAAAAGGCCAACCTGTTCCCCTGTCTAAAATATGCAGTGGAGTTATTTTAGCTTCCGGAATTTTCCATTCTGAGTAAGATTTTATATTGAGAAAAAGGAAAAAAAAAAAAAAAAAAAAGAAACCACAAAAAACAGAGTCCTATCAACTCTCCAAAACTTACTAATTGTGTGGTACTGGATCCTTGCAATCTTTACCTAGTTAAGTGCTTAGAATGCCCTTAGTCAAGCTTATATCTCTCTTCTCCCCCCAATCAGCCTGGCAGAAAAGGATTCTTCTTTGCAGAAACTAAACAACCCGGGGGGGGGGGGGGGGGAGACCTGTATATGCCAGCATTTATAGGCCCTATCAGTGACAAAGCCAGCCAGCTTGAAGCTTCATCGTCCTGTGATGCTTTCCATGCATCAACCTTCTCTGGAAACTAGTATTTCCAAGTGGCTAATTATTGCCATATTCTTTAATATGAACAGACAGCTAAGGAACCAGACATTTGGAGGAAAATCTCCAAAATGAAAGACAGAGACCAAAGTGAACAACAGTTGGGGGGTGTAGGGATGGGACAGGGATAAGGAAAGTGATAGAAAGAGTCACAGAGTAGGAAGAAAACTTAACAACTAAGAATAGCCTCAGAGAGGAGCCCATACAACACATGCACAAAAGAATGTCCCCTTAAAAACGGGACAGAAAGCAACAGACTTTAGAAATTAGAAGGGGGAAAGCAAATTCAGTACACGAGTTTGAAGACAGAGTTGAAGAAATCTTTCAGAAATTAAGACAAAAAAGACAAAGAGGTGAAAATATGAGAGAAAAGACAAGACAATAATAAGATCAGTTCAGGAGTTTCAACACATGAAAAATTTAAGTTGCAGAAAATGAGGAGGAGGAAATTATGAAAACCAAAACCCCAAAACATCCCAGCTTAAAAGGGCTGAGTTATTAGGCACTATGCTGAATAACAACAGATGAGAAAACATTCTGTACCAAGATATATCATTGTGAAATTTCAGAAGACAAAGTATGAGGAGAATATTTTAAAAGCTCACAGAGATTAAAACAACGGTGAGGTACTATTATACTGGCCAGCATCCAGAGCAGAGCAGTCACTGACAATACCAAATACCGACGATTTGGAGCAGTAGGAATTCTTATTCATTGTTGGCGGGAATGCAAACTGGTACAGCCACTTTGGAAGACAGTTGGGCAATTTCTAACAAAATGAAACGTACTCTTACTATATGATCCAGCAATTACACTCTTTGGTATTTGCCCAAAGGAGTCGAAAACTTAACATCCACACAAAAACCTGCATATAGAAGTTTACAGCAGCTTTATTCATAATTGCCAATACTTGGAAGCAATCAAGATGTCTCTCAGGTGAATGGATAAACTATAGTACATCCAAACAAAGGAAAGTGGTTCAGTGCTGAAAAGAAATGAGCTATCAAACCATGAAAAAGACAGGGAGGAATCTTAAATGCATATTACCAAGTGACAGAAACCAATCTGAAAAGGCTACATACTGTATGATTCCAACTACGTGCTACTCTGGAAAAGACAAAACAAAGGAGACAACTAAAAGGTCATTGCTTGTCAGGGGTTGTGGGGGAGGGGAAAAGAGGGATAACTAGGTGGAGCACAGAGGATTTTCAGTGCAGTGAAAATATTCTGTATGACGTTGCAATGACGGACACGTGTTATTACACATTTGTCCAAACCCACAGAATGTACGACAACAAGAATGAACCCTATGAACCCCATGTAAACTATGGTTTTGGGGTGATATGATGTGTCAATGTAAGGTCATCAGTTTTAACCAACTCTGATGGGAGATGTTGATAATGGAGAGGCTAGGCATGGGTAAGGGCAGGAGGTATATGGGAAATCTGTGTACCTTCTCCTCAATTTTGCTGTAAAACTTAAACTATTTTGAAAAAAATGAAGTCTTTTTAAAAAAATCTAAAAAACAAAAACCTTACAGAGAGGAAAAACAGACCTCATATAATGGGATTGAAAATCCCAATGGCATCAGAGTTCTCCATAGCAAAATTGGAAGCTTAGAGCAAATGAAATAATGCCTCAGTATCCAGAAGGGAAATGATTTGCAACCCAGAATTTTGTTCCCAGGTAAACTACCAATTAAATGTGAAGATAGTAAGGCTATTTTAGCCGTTCAGTAATTTTAAATATTTGTATCCATCTTATCCACTGGATGATATAGAATTAACATATGATCTAGTATTTCACTTCTAGGTATATACCAAAAGAATTGAAAACAGATTCAAACAGATACTTGTACACCAATGTTCATAGCAGTGTTGTTCACAGTAGCCAAAAGATGGAAACAACCCAAGTTTCTATCAACATATGGGTAGATAAACAGAATGTGGTAGAGAATTACAATGGGATATTTTTCAGTCTTAAAAATAAATGAAATTCTGATAAATGCTACAACATGGATGAACCTTGAAAACATTGTGCTTAGTGAAATAAGCCAGACACAAAAGGATAAATATGTATGATTCTTCTTATATGAGGTACTTAGAATAGGCAAAATATAGAGAACAGTAATGTATAGCAGAGATTACTAGGGGTTAGAGGAGAGGGAATAGAGAGTTATTGTTGAATGGGTACAGAGTTTCTGTTTGGGATGATGGGAAAGTTCTGGAAATGGATAGTGATGATGGTTGTACAACATTGTGAATGTTCCTTTTTTTAATATTTTTATTAAAAAATTTTTTTTTAATGTTTATTCATTTTTGAGAGACAGAGAGAGACAGAGCATGAGCGGGGAAGGGGCAGAGAGAGGGAAACACAGAATCTGAAACAGGCTCCAGGCTCTGAGCTGTCAGCACAGAGCCCAACGTGGGGCTCGAACCCATGAACTGTGAGATCCTGACCTAAGCTGAAGTCGGACGCTCAATGGACTGAGCCAGCCAGGTGTCCCAATGTTCCTTTTTTTAAAATAAATTTTTTAACGTTTATTTATTTTTGGAGAGAGAGAGAGAGAGAGAGCGCGAGCGAGCACAAGTGGGGGAGGGACAGAGAGAAAGGAAGGCACAGAATCTGAAGCAGGCTCCAGGCTCTGAGCTGTCAGCACAAAGCCTGACACAGGGCTCAAACTCACAAACCATGAGATCATGACCTGAGCCGAAGTTGGACGCTCAACCAACTGAGCCACCCAGGCACCCTGTGACTGTTCTTAATGTCACTGAATTGTACACTTAAAAATGATTAAAATGGTTAATTGCATGTTATGTATATTTTATGATAAAAAAAAGTAAACCTTGTAAAAGGAAGACAGTGTGGTCATAGAAGTCTACTTGGCATTACCATATATTCAGGGTTTTTAAGAGTAGTCAGCAGTTAATATTAGCATAGAATATCTCCTGAGTTTTAATTTACAAAATATAATAACATTGCATAAGGCGAAGGAAACAATCCTGTAGTCATGTGGGCTCAGTGGAGACGTCTAGGAAGGTACACTAGCAGCTTATTATGATGGGGGAAAGACTGGGATTGAAGAAATTGACTCTACTCACAGCTTTAAACTTTGTAGTTCATTGCTTGTTTTCCCAATCTGTAAAATGGGATAAGTAATAGCTGCTATCTCATTCAAACTGTTGGAGTAAATACAATACTGTTCATGTAGTACAGTCAACTTCCTGGAAGATGTTTTACACGATCTTCACATCTAGTGTCATTGTGTTGGGTAAATTGACAAAAAAAAAAAAAAAAAAAAAGTCTTGAGTGTTTTGCTTAAAACCGGAAAGCTATTCTCCCACTCCATACAGAGAGATATGGAGTGTTGTTTGCGTGGTAGGGGTTTTATTGAACGACTCAGGATGTTGGATTTCACAGGCTTGTTCTAGTATTTAACATGTCTTTTATTAGTCAATAAGACTCTCTTATTGTTTGGAAAGATGTTTGGATAGCCAGAAAACACTTCTTCAAAGTTCTAATGAGATGACAATATTCTGCATGTGCACGCAGAGAATGAGGGAGAGAGAGATTCCCAAGCAGGCTCTACACTCAGCGTGGAGCTTGACACAGGGCTCGATCTCAGGACCACTCACCACCTGAGCCAATTATCAAGAATCAGATGCTTAGGCATGCCTGGGTGGCTCAGTTGGTTTAGTGTCCGATTTTGGCTCAAGTCAAGATCTCGATCTTGTGGTTTGTGGGTTCGATCCCCTGCATGGGCTCTCTGCTGTCAGCACGGAGGCCACTTCAGATCCTCTCTCCCCCTCTCTCTGCCCTTTCCCTATTCGTTCTCTCTCTCTCTAAATAAATAGACTTAAAAAAAATTAAAGAATCAGATGCTTAACTCACTCAGCTACCCAGGTGCCCTGAGATGACAATATTCTTAAACTCACTGAGCCCATTTCTTCATCTGTAAAATGAAGATGTGCTCTACACCTTGTCTACTTGACAGGCTTCTTTTGAGGATTTGATGAGGTCCTTCTATTCATTTATTCATTTGGTGAATATTCACCATGAGCTTATGAGCTATGCAGCATACTGAGAATATAATGCTCAGCAAGAGAGAGATGGTTCACACCTTCCCGAAGCCTCCTGTTAAGTGGGATAGCTAACGTATATATGAAGTATAAAGAACATTGCCTGGCACCTCAGTAGATGTCAATAAATATTAGTCTCCTAACTGTGATGGTTAATTTTATGTGTCACTTTGACCAGAGTATGGAGTACCCAGATATTTGGCTAAACAGGATTCCTGCTAAGTCTGTTAAGGTGTTTCCAGAAGAGATTAGCATTTGAATTAAACTGAGTGAAGCAGATGGCCCTCCCCACTGTGGGTGGCACCATTCAATCCCTTGGGGGCCTGAAAAGAACAAAAAGGCAGAGGAAGGGAGAATTCACCCTCTGCCTGACTGCTAAACCTGAACATTGGTTTTCTCCTGCCCTTGGACTAGGACTTACACCCCTAGTTCTCAGACCTTCAGACTTGGACTAGAATTTATACCAATACTTTCCTTGCTCGCAGGCCTTTAGACTCAGACTGGAACAATACCACTGGCCTTCCTGGGCCTCGCGCTTATAAATGGGGGACCACTGGGACTTCTCAGCCTCCAAAATTGCATGAATCAATTCCTTATAAATAAATCTCTTTCCATAGTGGGTCGTTTTTGGTAAGCAGAACCGGGTTATACATATACCTGGTCCCTTATTTAGTAGGGACATATTGCGCAGATTTATGGCAATCCTAGGCCATTGCTACTCATTCTGTAAACATAGCAGTCATTCTTCTGTTCTAGAATATAGAACTTGAGTGAGAGAGAGCAAGTGATTCAAATGATCTTCCCTAGAGAGCAGGGAAATGCAATTTTATGCCCAGACCAGAGATGATTCAAAAGTTTACCAAAGTCCTGGGAACTTAAATTGTCGGCAGGGATAATATTGTTGTTCATCACTGTCTACTTATTTTCTATTTAAAGAGTTTTATCTCTCTAGTAGAGGGGGTTGGTTTAATAGAGTGTCAGAGGAAATGTTGAGTGAATGTATTGATTGAATGTATGATGATAAATGGGGGCAACTTATCTCCTAATCTTCCTCCAGGTTTGCCTAGCTGAGGGTGAATAAAATTATTTTTAATATAGCCAAGAAGGTCTTTTCTCATTGCCTTGGGATTGTGGTATCATACATGTGCCGGAATGACTTCTTTTCTGGAAAAAAGTAAGAATTTGTAGATTGGCACCAGGTGGAAGATATTTTCACACATGTTTCTTTATGCCGGAATGTCAAGTTCCATCATTCAGCTAGGAACAATTAAGTTATGCTAGGATAACAGTTAAGGAAGGAAACAAAGAAATACACACACTGTTCACATATCAAATACGACCACGGTTTACAGAGAAGACGGTCATAATACCTCAAGGAGGAAAGCAAGGATCTTCATAACCAAAAGCAAGAAAAGGTTTCTGTGGCACTGCCACACATTGAATGCAAAACAGAAGCCACCTGAAGGGACAGGAGGCATGAGACTTCAACGAAGGAAATACATTTTATGTCAGATGGCATCCTCCCAGATGAAAGATTTCTGGAAAAAGTGATACAGAAGACAGCGTTCTTAGTATTGCGCACCACTCCCTTTTGCTTGCTTGAGGCAAATGCAATGCTGAAAAGGTTTTTACTCTGATGCTCTAACAAGAAGTACACTTCTGTCACATCCAGAGTGACTGATAATGCTCAGGCCTACCCATTACTCCATTCAAATAATAGGGTTTACTTGCTTTTAAGGTCACTTGCACTATAATGTTGTTATTGTCCTTCTGCTCTGCAGTCTTATTTTCTCAGAGGATTGGGAGAAAAAGAGAGGGGTATTGGGCAGCACTCATTCATGGGCATAAAGCCACTGTCACTCTTTCCCTGCGGTTTTAAATGTTCTTGCCCGTGACAGACATCCATGGAACAGAGGGGTCAGTGGGAAGTGAAGCTTGGGTTTTTCCAGAGGGATCCAACAGCAACAACAACAGAAATTCACTCCTGGGGATTTTTTCTTTGAGTTCAAAACCGGGTGGAAATACTTCAAGAACATTTGTATCTCAAGAAAGCTGGTGGTGCTCGAAATAAAAACACCATAGATTACAGAGTGGTAGGAGAAGGTTTTTAAATCAGAATTTCACTAAATTTCTAATTTCAAATTCCGTTCAATAGTCAGCCACACCTCAAAAGCGGCCATAAAAAAGTTCATTCAAATCTGAAAACAAAGAATCACTTCTTTCTAGAGGATGTAGTTTAATCTGTATTCTGTCCCGTCACTTTTATAGAAGGAAACACATGGCCTCAAACTTTGCTTTCTGGCTATGATAATTTCCTATTATAGGTTTGTCTTTAGTTTCCAAAAATCTCATATGCTTAAGGTTTTGGAGCCATGTAAATTTCTGTTCTATAGCCTCATTTTCACAGATTGATAGAAAAAGAGAGATGAACTGGGTAGCCTGAAAAAAATAAAGGCTTTTAATGAATCTGAAATAGTTTGGGAAATTCTAAATTGACTATTGTTGTTGCTGTTGTTTTTGTTGAAACAACAAAATGAGGAAGCTTAAAATAGTTTGTTGTTTTCAAATAATTTTTTGTTGCTGTTAAGTAAGCTCTATCACCAATGTGGGGCTCGAACACCTGACCCCGAGATCAAGAGTTTCATGCTCCACTGATTGAGCCAGCCAGGTGCCCTGGGAAGCCTCAGATAGTTAATAAAGCACTGGACTCCTGGGTTCTAACACTGTGTAGCTGTGTGACATTAGGCAAGGCACCATACTTCTCTGGACCTCTATTTATTTGTAAAATGGTATCTTCGACTACAGCATCTCTAACTATATGAATGTGTGATATATATGTTATATATATGTATATATGTTATATATGTTATATATATCACACATTTATATGATATATATATCATATATAAATATATGTATCATATATGTGATGTATATAATTATGTGTAATTGAATAGGAGAACTATGTTTGTCTGTAAATATACATATCTCCTGAAGCAAGGGTACATAGCAGTCAATGTAGTCTCTGGAGCAATGTCCTGCTTGCCTCCTGGGCTGATTCTGCCTCCTTTGTTTAATTTTAATTTTTGAATTCTAGGGTCCAATCAATGATTATCTGTTGCATTCACTTATCCTATCTCTTGACCCTCCCTTGTTCTATAATTTCCCAACCTTTTTTGGTTTGTTTCATGATACTGACAGTTTTGAAGTGTTCAGGCCAGTTGTTTTGCAGAATGTCCCTCATTTTAGATTTGTCTCACTGTGTCAGGGTTAAACATTTTCTGAAGGCATATTATATACATATTGTTGTATCCTCAGTGTATCACATCAGAGGCATGTGATGTCATAACTGGTGATGCAGTGTTTGATCATTTGCTTAAGGCAGCAGGTACCAAATGTCTGCAGTGTGAAAATTCCCCTTCCCCATAAAGTCTCGTGAGAGTGACACTGAGACTTTATGAATATCCTGTTTCCCAAAGGTTTTGGCACCCATCACCAATGGTGGCTGTAAAATGGCTATGTTTTGATAGTCCTCTATAAAGGTGAATTGGGATAACTCACAGAACTCTGGCAGAATGGAGGAAAGAATTAGTCAGTCAGTGTGGACTTGACCACAGATAAATCCTGGCATGTGTGTTTGTATTTGTGTGCAGTGAAGGTAGAGGTACAGAAACTGACATGCTGTTAGAATTTTAAGCACTATTGGGGCACCTGGGTGGTTCAGTTGGTTAAGCGTCCAACTTTGGTTCAGGTCACAGTCTCACAGTTGGTGAATTGCAGCCCCACATTGGGCTTTGGGCTGTCAGCGCAGAGCCTGCTTCGGATCCTCTGTCCCCATCTCTCTCTGCCCCTCCCCCAGTGGCTCTCTCTATTTCTCTCAAAATAAATACACTTCAACAAATTATAAATTAAAAAAATTTTTTTTTAATGTTTATTTATTTTTGAGAGTGAGAGACACACAGAGCATGAGCAGAGAAGGGGCAGAGAGAGAGGGAGACACAGAATCCGAAGCAGGCTCCAGGCTCTGAGCTGTCAGCACAGAGCCCAATGTGGGGCTCGAACTCACAAGAACCATGAGATCATGACCTAGGCCAAAGTCGGATGCTTAACCAACTGAGCCATCCAGGTGCCCCTATAAACATTTTTTAAAGCAGTATTAAGTGAAGACTAAGGTTGGAGTCCCTAACATGGGGAATACAAGAAAAGTAAACTTTTATCAGGTGTTGAGTGGAACAAACACACTCTACTGTTTCTGTCTTTACAATTTTTCCATAGTATGAGACAAGACCTAAAGCTTGAGAAGAATGGCACATATAATACAAATAATCTATAAAATCTTTCTTTTATTTTAAATGTTTATTTATTTTGAGAGAGACAGTGGTGGAAGGGTAGAGTGAGGGGGGGAGACAGAATCCCTAGCAGGCTCCACACTGTCAGCACAGAGCCTGATGTGGGGCTTAAATTCACAAACTGTGAGATCATGACCTGAACCAAAATCAAGAGTTGGATGCTTAACTGACTTAAGCCACTCAAGCGCTCCTCCTTCTTACTTTTTATGGTCAGTTACCTCTTCCTTCTTTTTTTTCCCCACCTTATTTTGGTCCCATTATATATTTGGTTGTAATATCACCTTATTTCTGTTACGTGAGATTAAGTTATTATTAATAAGAAATGCAATTAGGGGCACCTGGGTGGCTTAGTCAGTTAAGTGTCTGCCTTCAGCTCAGGTCATGATCTCACAGTTGGTGGCTTCAAGTCCAGTGTCCGGCTCTCTGCTCTCAGCACAGAGCCCTCTTGAGATCTTCTGTCTTCCTCTCTCTCTGTCCCTCTCCCAATTGTGCGTGCTCTCTCTCTCTCAAAAAAGAAATAAACATTAACAAAATTTAAAAAATGTAATTAGAAATTAATAACATAGAAGCAAAAGTTGGCAATAGATTTCACAGGTCAGGAAGTGCTTGATTCCATGTGATCAAACCAAACTAACAAAGAATCTGAGCAGGCCTCTGTTTTTATCATGAAGAAATGTACCACAATGTGTTTCTATTTGTTTTCTTCATGTTTCTCTGATTCGTGGCACTTATTTTCAACAAAAGCAGAATTCTATACTAATGTGTAAGACTAGTTATTAATGGCAGAGAGAACAAAACAAATATTGCAATAAAGAGAAAACATTCTGCATTGAGGAGCAAAAATAAATAATAATGGCAATAACCATGATGATGATCAAGAATGTTAATGAGCTTTGATAAAGATCCTGGAAAGCAAGGTATTCTAATAAGAGTACAATACTGGAACAGAGAGCATGGAAGGTGAGTTGTGCAGGAAATTACATCTGAAGTGGCAAGACCAATCTGGCGTAGGAAATGAAGAAGTAAGACCATGGAACAATATATCCCATGTATTCAAGCAATAGACGTAACGAAGTCAGAGCAAAGATTTTTTTGCTCTGCAGAATTATACTAACATATGTCTTCTTTCTTATCTTTGTGTTTCTCTAATTTATCAGATGATTTGAACTCAAAGCAGGCAGAACAATGTTTTACTATGATGTCAGTGTTTTAGGAAAAAGAGCCAGAAATCTGAAAAGTAAGCTTTTTGCAAATACAAAGATGTCATTGTTGCTGCTGTTGGGCTTCTAGAATAACTGTATGATTGTTAATTATGAAAATAGATAATAATAGTGGATACAATTTGTCTTTGAATAGGAGTGCTATGCCACTAAAACATGCACAATAGAGATTATAGGAACAATCAACAAAGTGCAGGATATTAGAAAGACTTACTTTTAAGTTGCAATATAGCTAAAATACACTGTTAAGAACCCAAAAATATCTCATGAATGAATATTAAAATAGTCATATTTTATTGGTTTTGTATAAAACTACCTACAAGTGGGAGAACCTTTTCAAGCCCTTTTTAAAAAATACTTCTGCAATTTGCTGGAGCAGTGATTTCCTTTCTTTTTTTCTTTGAGCTACAGTGGCTAATCTGATTTTGGCGTTTCAGTAATTATGCCAATTAATGTGTGCGGAGAGTAATTTCATTTGTTGAAATGGATACCAGGTGAATATGTAATTAGTAGAAGGTTGTCTCTTTAAGATTTTGTGTGCAATTTTACATTAGCCACGATAGGGAAGAGCAGAGTCTCAAATATAAATAATTTCTAGTTAGTGATCAAAACGATATCCAGTTTATATCCTGACAATTGAAATTAAATTCTGATTTCTTCCTACCTCCTCCTACCAATCAAAGACACATTGTAGGGTGAACAACTGTCCCAGTTCATGGAAAATGGTCCAAGTTTTGGCACTGAATGTCCTCTATCTTGAGAAACCCTTTGATTCTGGGCAAGCCAGGTCAGTCACCTCATATCCACATCTTATTTGAAAAGAGATATGATACTCACAAAGTTTTATTTATAATAAAATTTAACATATAGAAAAGCAATTTAAAAAGAAATTTCCATCTATATTACTACTAAAATAAAGCAACAGTATATGTTGTTGTGTTCCTTCTAAACTTTATACAGACTATATAGCAGTTCTAAAAACAATTGTTGTCACAAGGTGTGTGCAATTCTATGTTATTAGTTAATAAAATCGATATCCTTACAATATGGATTTTAATAAATTCATAAAATTCCATGTTATAAAGTACTTAAATATAGGACATTTCATTTGTTTCATTGCAGGACATTTGTTGTTTTTGTTTTTTTCTCCCCTATTATAAATGATAAGGCTGTAAGTATCTTTGTGTATGTAATACTCATTTTTTAAATTAAAGAAATAAAACCTATGGTAAAATTATATTGATAACATATAAACAGTTTAAAATATCAATATTTTCTTCTAATAACTAGTTTCTTATCAATTACCCTGCTACTTAAGTAACTGTTTCATGAAAAATCCTGGTAATATGAGCCCATCCTAGAAACTGGGTGACATTCTTTATTTGAATAGTTGAAACAGTATGTTTATTTGTTTGTTCTAAATATCAAGAAATTTTTATCATACACGAAGATTTTCCTTTTTTTAGGATCTTTCAAAAGGAAAAAGGCACTTGAAAAAAAATGAGATCACTGATAATCATACTTCATAGGAAACTCTCCTGTGTTCCAAAATTGAGAGAGGCACTGAGAAGTTCAGAAATGCTACCAACTCATTTTTAAACACAGATGCTTGGTAGGAGTCCATTTTAATATTAAGTATGGCCAAATCAACTGTCCTTTGAGGCTTCATTTTAGGATTTCTGAAGTAGATACATGAAAATCCAAAAATTCAAGTCTTCATCTGTACTGCAAGACACAACAGCCCAAGACTACAAAATCTAAACTCAAATACGGGAAGGATAAATCATCAAACCACTTAAATTTATTGATTACCTGCTACTTCCTACCCAGTCCCTATCCTATAGAGTTTACCAAGTGATAAGAAAAAGTCACAGGATGTGTATATAATAACGAAATAATAAAAGAATAAGTTCTATAACAGTGTTGTAAGCAAAGGAGGTCCTGTCTCCTTGTGCACCTGTGTTATTTACAATGACAAAAAAACTACAAGCCACTTGTAACATCATTCTAGACATGTCTCTCAGGCAAGAGAAACAAAAGCAAAAATTAACTATTGGGACCCCATCAAAATTAAAAGCTTCTGCATAGCAAAAAAAAAAAAAAAAAACAAACAAACCAAAAAACAACCAACAAAACTAAAAGACAACCTCCTGAAGGGAGAAGATATTTGCAAATGACATATCCGATTAAAGGGTTAGTATCCAAAATGTATAAGGAACTTCCACAACTCAACACCCAAAAAACAAATAATCCAATTAAAAAAATGGTCAGAAGACATAAACAGACATTTCTTCAAAAACATCCAGATGGCCCACAGATACATGAAAAGATGTTCAACATCACTCATCAGGGAAATGCAAATCAAAACAACAATGAGATATTACCTCATACCTGTCAGAATGGCTAAAATCAAAAGCTCAAGGAACAATGGGTATTGGCAAGGAAGTAGAGAAGAAGGAACCCTTGTGCACTGTTGGTGGGAACAAAACTGGTGCAGCTACCGTGGAAGACAAAATGGAACACAAAAAATTAAAAACAGAACTACCCGGGGCGCCTGGGTGGCTCAGTTGGTTAAGCGGCCGACTTCGGCTCAGGTCATGATCTCACGGTCCGTGAGTTCGAGCCCCGCGTCGGGCTCTGTGCTGACAGCTCAGAGCCTGGAGCCTGTTTCAGATTCTGTCTCCCTCTCTCTGACCCTCCCCCGTTCACGCTCTGTCTCTCCCTGTCTCAAAAATAAATAAAACGTTAAAAAAAAAATTTAAAAACAGAACTACCCTATGATCCAGTTATTGCACTACTGGGTATTTACTCAAAGAATTCAAAAACACTAATTCAAAGAGATATAAGCACCCCTATGTTTACTGCAGCATTATTTACAAGAGCCAACTTAGGGGAGCAGCCCAGGTGTCCACTGATAGAGGAATGGAAAAAGAAGACGTGGAATATTAGTCAGCCATTAAAAAGAATGAAATCTTACCATTTTTAGTGACCTGGATGGATCTAGAGTATATAACTCTAAGTGAAATAAGTCAGTCAGAGAAAAAGACAAATATCATATGATTTCCTCATATGTGGAATTTAAGAAACAAAACAACCAAAGGAGAAAAAAAGAGACAAAACAGAAAACAGACTGTTAAATATTTTATTTTATTTTTTAGAGAGAGAGAAAGAGACAGAGTATGAGCAGGGGGAGGGGCAGAGAGAGAGGGAGACACAGAATCCGAAGCAGGCTCTAGGCTCTGAGCTGTCAGCACAGAGCCTGACATGGGGCTCAGGCCCAGGAACCATGAGATAATGACCCGAGTCAAAGTCAGACACTTAAACAACTGAGCCAACCCAGGCGCCCCTCTTTTTTTTTGTTGTTTATTTATTTATTTTTGTGAGAGAGAGAGAGAGAGAGACAGACAGACAGAGAGACAGAGAGAACACAAGTAGGGAAAAGGCAGAGATAGACATACACACACACAATCAAAAGCAGGCTCCAAGCTCTGAGCTGTCAGAGCAGAGCCTGATGTGGGGCTCAAAGTCAGGAACTATGAGATCATAACCTGAGCTGAAGTCAGATGCTTAGCCGACTGAGCCACCCAGGCACCCTGGAAATGTTCTATTTCTTAAGCTACTGAGAGACTGCATGATTGTTCACTATATTAATCTGAAATCTATAATAATATTTAAAATATACAGAAATTAAAATACCATGTAAGTAGAGAAGAGACTGTTAATTCTGAATGGAAGTAGTGATTGGAGTAAGTTCTTTGGATGAGTTGGTTTTGATGGATAAATGGCTCTTGATGGGTAAGGAGATATTCAGTGAGTTTGGATGGCAGGAAAGAGATTCTGGGCTGATGCACTAGCATGGGCAATGGCATGCAAGTCTTCTAGGCAAGAGCTTAGCTTAGGATGCGTAGAAATATGCTGTAGGAAAGGACGTTGATGACATAACTGGGACCAGACCACAAAAGGCCTTGAACACAGAAATGTAAAATAACTGTTATGTTCTATTTTATTACTTGTATTTTTTTTTAAGTTTTATTTAAGTGATCTCTACACCCACAGGGCTCGAACTCATGACCCTGAGATCAAGAGTTACACACTCATCTGACTGAGCCAGCCAGACACCCCGATAATTATTATGTTTTATAAATAGAAGGTTGCAATTAGGTCTGGGCTATAAGTTATTATATTCTTCATGCAATTCCAAAGGATTGATAATTTTTCAACCAGGATGTTCTCTATTCTGAATCTGGTCATTTTAGATCTTCATTGTTCTTCAAATAAAAATGAAAACAGGGTGCCTAGGTGGCTCAGTCGTTAGAGCATCTGACTCTTGATCTCAGGGTCGTGAGTTCAAGCCCCATGACTTGGGTGTGGAGCCTACTTAAAAAAAGGAAAACACGGGGTGCCTGGGTGGCTCGGTTGGGTAAGCTCAGGTCATGATCTCACAGTTCATGAGTTCAAGTCCTGCATTGGGCTCTGCTCTGATGGCATGAGACTGCTTGGGATTCTGTCTCTCCTTCTCTCTGCCCCTCACTTGCTCGTGCCCTCTCTTTTTCTCTCTCAAAATAAATAAGTAAACTTAAAAAAAATGAAAACAAAAAAATCACAATTCATCACAAGTCATCTACCAAATCCAATATAGAAATTGTTCCTCAGGGTTATGATTTGTAATAAATACAGAGATCTTCCATTAGTACCTTTAAAAAGTCATTTAGGGGCGCCTTGGTGGCTCAGTTGGTTAAGCGTCTGACTCTTGATTTCGGCTCAGGTCATGATCCTATGGTTTGTGAGTTCGAGCCTCATGTCAGGCTTGGGGCTGACTGTGCAGAGCCTGCTTGGGATTCTCTCTCTCTCTGTTTCTCTCTCTGCCCCTCCCCTGCTTATGCACTCTCTCTCTCTCAAAATAAATAAGTAAACATTGAAAAAATTTTTTACATTCATTTAAAGTTTTTTCTTGTGATTATCCATCAATTTCCCCATCTGACCACGTCAAGTAGAGCCATTGCCCTGAAAAGGGACAGGAAGACTGATTAATTTTGTGAAAATCTAACGTTCATTAAAATTTGTCAGAACTAGGGCACCTGGATGGCTTAGTCGGTTGAGGGTCTGACTTTGGCTGAGGTCATGATCTCATGGTTTGTGAGTTCAAGCCCCACATTGGGCTCCCTGCTGTCAGCCTGTCAGTGCAGAGCCTGCTTTGGATGCTCTGTCTCTCTCTCTCTCTCTGCCACTCCCCCTCTTGAACTCTCCCCAAAATAAATAAATGTTAAAAAAAAGTTGTCAGAACTACCTTTTCATAAGATCATCATTTGGTTACCAGCAGATATCTTTCATTGGCTTCACACGGCAATGTCTGAAGACTATGGGTTGATCGATGTGTCATTCATCACAGGCACCTGTAGAGAGGACCAATGTTTACTGTACAATATTATGGAAAGCAGCACAACATTCAGCAAGTTGAACCACACATTTCATCCCCTCACTGTTTTTGAACATTAAAACTGCAGTTTGAAAAACAACTTCCAATGCAGAAAAAAAATTAAAACAGCAGGTGATAATTAGGGCAAACTTACAACAATGTTCTCGCTGATGGGCTGTCAGTTAATGCAAGCTATCACTTCTCCCCAGGAATACTTATTACTAAAAACAACTTATGAGGGTTAAAGAAGGGATAGTAAATGTGTTATTCTCCTTGTTTGCTCATTTGGAAATGGCATAAAGATAGATCCATTAACCAGCTCTGTACCTTGTCTCAGGGCAGATTCACGTGCAAAATAACTGAAAGTTATAAACGACTAAAACATAAACCTTAAGCTGCCTTGAGTTAAAAATCAATCTTCCTAATAAATTAAATTCAAATATTATGTACTAGTATGTAATATCAAGAAGGATGTATTCATAATTGCCGTGTTGGCAGAGTGCAAAGTGCAAGACATCAGAGGGATATAAAAATTTAGTAATTTAGAAAATCCGGTACCAAAAATATCTCTCGCTGCATGGAATGCTCAGAGTTTAGCTCAGTCATCAAGCTAGAATAGTATTCTCTGACTAGTCAAGGTTGAATGTTCAAGATATAGTTTGAGTATTAATCATTGTTTCAAATAAAAGATTGCACAACTGGAGAGGCTCTCGTGCGTTAAGTATTTTATTCCGGAACACACATGTAAGTTTTTCCCTTTGTGTTTTCCAGAACCACTTGAGTGTCTTCCCTACTAAACAAGCAACCTCTTATGGAATTATTTCTTTAGCTTTCCTCTTTATCAACTACAATCTTTTGGCAAAGAATTCACCTAAGCTTTTGCTGATATGAATCATGAGCTCATTCAAACTGCCCATTACAAGTTTAAAGCTTTATCTTTCATTTTGCCCAGTAAGAAATCTGATGATACATTATGGTTTATTTTCATTTACTATACAGTGTTCCATTGTGTGTTCACACTGTGTAGTATTGTGTGAATAAACCATCGCTTGTTTATCCATTTTACTGTTGATGAGCATTTGGATAGTGTCATTAATGCACGAAAAAATATTCTCTAAATACTTCTGTGTATACAAGCAATACCCCCCACACTTACCCATAGCATTTTATATTTTTTGAAGTATAGTATATGTACAGAGAAGTGCATATATCATAGTACAGCTTGATGGTTTTTTACAGACCGAACACATGTGCAACCAGCACCAACCCCAAGAAACAGAACATGATCAACTCCTCAGAAGCCCTATATATGCCCTGTCCCAGTCATTAGACCCCCTTCAAAGGTAACCACTGTCCTAACTTTTATAGCATAAATGAGTTCTGCCTGTTGTTGCACAACACATACTCTTGTGCGTCTTGTTCTTTCACTCAGCATTATATTTATGAGCTGCATGTATGTTACTGCATTTGGAAGTAAATTGTTCATTCTCAGTGATGTACGGTATTCTATTATGTCAATACATCACCCATTATTTACCTATTTTACTGCCAGTGAACATTTGGGTCGTTTCCAGTTTGGGGGTTACTATAACGCTCTGAGCTGTTGAATAGATATGTTTTGATATATACATTTGACATGGGTATACTCCAAGGAAAGGAATTAGTGGGCCATACAGTGTTCATATGCTCAACTTGAGTAGATATTGCCAGTTTTCCAAAGAACTATATACACAGCACTTGATTTCTTGAGGAATCATTCTGAGGAAGGCATTTCAGCATAACCATTTACAGAACAGGTTATGGAGTCACCCACACCAGATTCAGCTTACCATGAAAAAGCTCTGCTACCTATGCTTACCCTTCTTAAGCCTCAATGTACTCAACTGTAAAATAGGTATAGCAAAACCTTTCTCAAAATTCGTGAGAATTAAATGAGATATTATAACTTAGAACAGTGCCTGGCAAACAGTAAGCACTTAGCTTATTATACGGTGGTTATTAATCATTACAACATTAATCATGTTGCTCTTACAACATAGATGATATGGAGAATTAGAAACAGATATGAGCAACATAATCCACAAACAATTTTAATTCTCTGATGGAAGAAAATTGAAACTCTGACCCAAAAGGCATTACCAATTCCAGTGAGCATTGCACTTGGACCCTGAAAAAAAATCATTTAAACATTATCCCAAAATGCATTTGCAAATTACTCTTGCCAGAGGCAAGGTTCTTGGATGCAGTGCATTACCATCCATTTTTTTTCCCTACCAGACATTACTCTTTAAAGACAGGACTGCCAAGGGCTACTCTGGAAAGTCACTAATATTATACTTTTTATTATATTTGGCAATTTCACACCTTCCTCAACCCAACCCCCAAAGTCGTGAAAAGTGACTGTAATTGCAAGTTCTTAGTTTTCAATGAAAATTATCAGTATCTAAAACATCTTCCATATTCCTAAAAACCCTAAAAATGAACCCAGATCCTTCCTTTAATGACAAAGAACCTGCCCTTTTTTTGTAGGAGCCAACTTGATAAACTCAGCGTGGATTTCAGTAGTTGCTGGGACAGCATCCTAGAGGTTAACACAAAAGTTACACTCTGTACGGAGGCACTGTTTTAGTTAATTGCTCCAGAGGGCAGCAAACTCAGTTATGCTAGGTAGGAAATTTTGGAAGGTGGAACCATGTTCCTAATACATTGAATCAGATCCTATATGTATCAGCCACTTCTCTCCAGAAATTAAAGCACACCATTTACTTGAAAAAGATATTTTTTGAGAAGGCCTTTCAGCTAGACCGTGAAGGGAACTTTTTGAACATCTAATTGAAACTCTTTGATTTACAGATGAGAAAAGTAGTCATTTAAGAGTCTTGCCTAAGGTCAAATGCTCTGTTCCCTGGGCAGGCAGAAAGCTCAAGTCTTATCCACAGTTCATGGGTTGCTCCTCTTGCAACTTGTTTCCCACCATCCTCCAGTCCTGCCCCTCACCTCCATTTCATAAAGACCCAGAAAAGGGGATGCCGAAGGGGTGTGACTTATGGGAATGACCATTAAATTGTCATGATGAGTGAGGCTGCAAGATGAGTGAGGCTTGCCTGCCAGAAAGTAAGGTCCAAGGAGGACCTTCTATGTTTTGGGTTCCCAGCATGTAAAACCGTGCCTGGTACACAGCAGGCCCCGATGATTGTTAAACGAAGAAATGAATGAATGAATCAACCAATCTTGGGTGCATCAAGTTGTCATGTGATTTTCTTTACCACCTCTTTCCAGTAGTACTAATAAAACTACTGGAAAAATTTAGTAAAGAACAGAAAAGATGTGCAAAGCGTCTAGTACCAAGCCCGACCCATTGTGAGCAATTTAACAATGTAAGCTTATTTCCTTTTCTTCCTCCCCAAGTGTAAGCTACTGGAGGCTAAGGGGTGATGTGCCACATTACTTATGTGCCAGACACAAAGTGAAGTGGGTAGCTAACACGTTGGTGAGAAAGAGCTGTCGGCGTCTTTCTGATCCGTACAGATCAATGCCAGTGCCCCGAAAAACGCACAGCTATTTTACCTAGAGAGGCTCGTCTCTTTTGTTGATCGATTCTGGGCTGCAGTCAACTCTTTAATACAACTTTTTATAAGCATCAGCTACATTTCTGCGAAAGGAGGGGCAGTGATAGGAAAAAGAGAAACCCCCTCCGCCCCCCACTAAAGGAAGCCGACCTTGGTAGGGACTGCATTTTGCATGTCCAACGGGTCCTCGGGCTGGGGCAGCCCGGTCCCTTCCAACCCCGCCCCCTCGCCCGCGGCGGCTGCCGAGGTTCAAGTTCGGCCCCGGGCGCACCGCCTTGCGCTTCCCGCTCCGCAGCCGCCCGCGCGTCCCAAGAGCCCCCGCATGAAAGCGAGGAGGGCCCAAAGGTCACACGGGCGCGGGGTCACTCGGTCACGCGTTGTGTTACCACGTGGGAGAAAAGTTTCCAACTCCGGCCGTAGGGCCTCTCGGGGTCTCCCAGCGGAGCCGAGGCCCGCCCTTTGGCACCCGCTCCCTTTTCTGTCGCCTTCAGTCGTGCCCCCCTCCCGGGGAAGCCCCCCCCCACCTTGTGTCCCTTTTCAAAAATTCCTCCTTCCCTCGCTGCGTAGGTCGCCCAGAAAAATACTCTGGGAGCCTCCCAAGTAGGCTGTCCGGGAGCCTCCGCCGGGGCCTGGGGTAGGGGGTCGAGGGACAAGTGTCCCGAAGAGGCTGCGGGGCGCGCGGACCTGGGAGCGCGGAGTAGACAGGGACAGCGTCCCGCACGCGTCCGCGGTGCGGTCGGCAGGATCACCTCTCGGCTTCCACACCCTCGCGCGCCAACTCTGCCGGGCCGCAGCCGACCCCACGCGGGCAGCCCCCTCCACGCCCCCGCCCCGCTCCCCACTCCCGGCTCCCCTCCGCCCCCAGTGCGCAGGCCCGGCCGCCCCAGCGCGCATGCCCTGGGCTCGCGAGCGCGGCCAGCCCCCAGCCTTTAGCTTTCTACACACTCTACAACTGGGGAGGGGGCGGGGGCGGAGGGAGCCCAGCGGGCCACGTGATCCAGCCGGCCGGGGCCGCGGGGGCGGGAGCGCGCGCCGAGCGGGGCGCGGGGAGGGCGGGGGCGCGTGCGCGCGCGCGCGTGCGGGCGGGCGCGGGGCTGGGCTGAGGCGGGCGGCGGCGGCGACGGTGGGCCGGCCGCGGAGGGGGAGGAGCGGGAGCTGAGCTAGGCGGGCGGGCGGAGGATGGGGCCGTGCCCGGGCTCCCGCTGCAGCCGCCCGGGGACACGCCGTGCACCCTCCGGCTCGGGGCTCTCGCGGCGGCGGCGGCGGCAGCGTTAGCGGCGGCGGCGAGAGCGGCGTTCCCGGCGCTTCCTGGCCGCGCTTCTCCCTCGGGCTGGGCGAAGCGAAGAGGCAGCGGCGGCGGCAGGAGGCGGCGGCAGCGGCGGCACATCGGTGTCTCTCCCGCTGGAGATTTCTTTCTGCTTTCCTCGTCGACTGACTCACCCCCCTCCCTTTTTTGAGGAAGGGTGACCTCTTCTCTGGGACTGGAAAAAATTCTTTTTTGAGGGGAGTGTGTGTGTGGGGGGGTGGGTGGCAGCGTCAGGGTCTGCTTCTTCTCTTCTTTGATCTCCTCTCCTCCCCCCTCCAGGACCGAAAAGCGAGCCCCACAACTGCTCCAGCATCCTCCTTCCCTTCCTCCACCTCCCTTCTCCTTCCACCTCTTCCAGTTTCGCCCTCTCCCCTCCCAATTATTTCATTATTATGCTTCCCTCTCTGGGGGGTCTCGTCCCTCTCAGGTCGCTCGGAAGCCGTGGCCTCCCTTGGAAGCATATCTTAAAAATTTTGGAGCCTGGGAGTGAGTTTTCTCTGAGGCGTGTGTGAGAGGCGGCGGGGGTGTTTTCCTGCGCGAGGGGCGGGTGAAGTTCATTGCCCCCACTTTCCCGCGACCTTTTCGGACCCGGTTTCGAATCGGGGGCCGGCGTTTTCGGGGGGCTGGGGGCGCGGCGGAGAATGGCCGCGGGGAGGGTTCCCCGGAGCCTCCCAGTCTCTTGATCAAAGCATTCCGCTATTCTGATTTATTGCCTGCTTGGTGAGTTATTTTTTTTTTTTTTTTTTTTTTTTGCCTCTAAAGGAGACCTGTGTGTTCAGCCATTACTTTGCTCGGCGCTGCTCACAGGAATCTCCGACCCGCGGTGCTGTGGGGAGCCCCGCACTTGGGCTCCTCGCCTCTCGCCCTCGCTCCCGTCCCTCCTCCCTCTCTCCGCCCCTTCCCCCTTCTCTTTCTCCTCTCTTTCTTCCCCTCTCTCCCTTCTTTCGGCCGCCGTCTCCCCCGCGCCCTCCTCGGGGCGGAGGGAAGCCGAGGAGGGGGAGGGAGGGGTTGGTGTCAATTTTTTTGTGTGGCCGCGGCCGGAGCCTGTGGCGGGCGGGCGGCGAGCGGGGAGACCCCGGCGCGGCAGAGCCATGGATGGCCCGACGCGGGGCCATGGACTCCGCAAAAAGCGGCGGTCGCGGTCGCAGCGAGACCGGGAGAGGCGCTCCCGGGGCGGGCTGGGGGCCGGCGCGGCCGGCGGCGGCGGGGCCGGCCGGACCCGGGCGCCCTCGCTCGCCTCGTCGTCGGGCTCCGACAAGGAAGACAATGGGAAGCCCCCGTCCTCCGCCCCGTCCCGGCCCAGACCCCCGCGGAGGAAGCGGAGAGAGTCCACCTCGGCCGAAGAGGACATCATTGATGGATTTGCCATGACCAGCTTTGTCACTTTTGAAGCGCTGGAGGTAAGGGGGACCCCCCTCCCCCCCGGTTTCCCTTTATGCACGACCCCACTCGGCTGCGCCCTGCTCCGCTGCCTCCCCCGCCGCGCTCCGGTCTGTCTGGCTGTCTGTCTGTCTAGGCTGAGGTCTCATTGTTGGGGGGGGAGCTGGGGGGCGCGGGCAGACAGGCAGCGGGAGGGAATCGCAGAGCCGTGCCTGGTCTCCTCGTTTTCTCGTTCTCGCTCGCCTTTTCCCTGCGCCCCCTCCCTGCACCCCCTCCTCAGCAGATGGGCAGGGAGAAAGGGGTTCAGGCATCACAACAATGCGCCCCCCTCCACGGATAGCTCTGCCCCTACTCCTTCCTCCTCTCCCTCCCCAATCATGGCTTCTTGGCTGGTGGAAGTCTCTTTGCTGGGTTTGGGGCGCCTGTGGACGCTTCTCTGTGTGCTTTCTACAGAACCATATGTCCGTGTGTGTGTGTGTGTGTGTGTGTGTGTGTGTGTGTGTGTCTGTATAGTATATACCTTTCCTGGTCCTGGGTGTCCTCGGGACTGGAGACTGATGGGGTTTTGTGGTTTCTTTGCCCCCCTCCCCTGCCCTTTTTTTTTTTTGGTGAAGCTGGGGAAGGGGGCGTTTTCTCTTGGTTGGGAGAAAAGGAGGGAGGAGGGGAGAGAAGAGAGGAAAGGATGGAATATCTCTATCTGTGTGTATTCTGTGTGGGGCTGTATTGCAGAAAGGGTTAATTATATATATAATATCATCTATACACATATACACACACGTGTGTGTGTGTGTGTGTGTGTGTGTGTGTGTGTGTGTGTACCTGAGCAGTTTGGTTAAAGGACATAAAAAGGTACACCAGGGAGGACTGGTGGGAGGAAAGAATAAAATCCTAGCTGGTATCTATCTGAAGGGCTTGTCACCCAATTGTCCCTCTCCCTTTTCTTTTTTTTTTTTTTTTGGTGTGTGTGTGTGTGTGTGTGTGTGTGTGTGTGTGTGTGTTCTCTTTTTCTTCCTGATTGGCTTTGTGTGTATGTGTATGTATGTCTTTCTTTATTCCTTGGGCACCTGCAGTGTTGATTTCCAAATGCACATTTTCCTGCCAGCTACTGGCTCCTGGGGGTGGGAGGAGGTGGGTAGAGGGAGACTGTCCAGGGGCCTGGGGGAAACTATCTTTACCTGCAGAGATCATATTTGGTGCTAGCATCAGTCATTGGCCTCCACAGATGTAACCCCCCTTTCCTCCCCCCAACCTCCCTGTCCCCACCCCCAACACACCACACACACAGAAGGCTTTGAGATTCTGCAGAGTTGGTCCTGCTTTCTTAAGCACAAAACCCAGATAGGAGTTGGTTTCTAGTATTTCATGCACCTGGTGTGATGGTTTGACGTTCCTGAAGGAAACTTTTCCCTTTCCTTCTTGTTTTTTCGCTGTTATTATGGTATTGTTTGAGATGATCGGGTGTAAGCTTTGTTAATGACAGCTTAAATCTCACGTGCAGTAACCGTACAGGTTTAGATTGCTGGTTCTGCGTGTGTGCTTGGGTGTCAGGTTTAAATATTTTTAAAAAGGAAGCTATCCTGTCAGGGTTGTTCTTTTCTGTTTGAACTGCTTTTTGGTTGGGCCGCTGGTGGTGATGGTGGTGGATGGGGGCCAGTGGTTGGGGAGGAAGGGAGATTGGTGGTGATGGTATTGGTGGCCGTAGATTTCGATGTTAGTGATTGAATCAGTTACCCTTTGGTTCTAGAACTGGTGATTTATTGGCTAAAATGGATCTTACACAATTATTTTGAGTGTTGAGGCTCACCACTTATTAGGATAATTCTAACTGTGGCTTTAACTTTGCCAAGGTGGGAGGGTACTGTACAGCGTGACTTCTTTCTCTCTTTCTGTCTTTCTCTTGTGCTTTGAAATAGATAATGAAATGGCAGCATGTATCCTAATAGAAAATGCTGCCTAGAATTTGGCTCACCATTGCTTTCTGTGATTGGGTTAGGACATTATTTGTAAGAGCTGGTTACAAGTGGTTCTGCTTTCTGCGTGGTCCTCCTGGGTTGCTGTGTGGCCCCTTACAGTGAGTAAGCAAGAGGGGCCTGCATTTTCCCATGAACATTTTTGAAGGCCAAGTAGAGGGAGGTATAACTTATGCAGTAGTTTTTAATTTTAATAAGTAGATATTTGATTGGGCTTGCGAAATTTAGTCCATTTGGCTTTTGAGAGAAAATGTACCCATTCTAGTGTCTTTTGGGTTTAAAAAACTTAAGTTTTAGGAAAGGTCGAGTTCAAAGTGTAGCATCAATACCATTCCTTTCCTTACCGTGATTGTTTTTTCTGCTACTTTTCTAGATCAAAACCCAGGTTACTTTGGTTAGCTGAATGCTGTGCTGCCGTCATATCTAAATATCATTTACATATCTGTAGGTAGATCTAAAAGGCCTAACTTTTTAAGTATGTATAATAAACTCCAATATACCCAGTGCCCAGGTTCACTAACTACCAACTCATGTCTCATCTGATTTCATCTGTATCCCATCTACACCCCCTTCCCAGATGGGATATGAAAAATAGGTAAATATTCCTATATGTATGTAATGGCAATGACTCAAAACAACAACAACAACAAAAAACAACAAACAACCCAGAAAACCAAAACCCCACCAGAAACTCTATAGTAGTACCATTATCACACCTAAGTAAATTAACATCAGTTCCCTAATGTTCTCAACTATCCTATTAGTATTCATTCACATTTAAGAGGCCTGCTTTTGTAGGAAAGATGTGAATAAACTTTTCATACCCAGAACACACAATGGGGAATAAAAATCATCATATATGTCTGGTTCTATGGGAAAAGGTAGATCTGTTTGCTGCTTATCACATTTGTGTCCCTGTTGGATGGTCAGACGTATGTGTATAATGATCATTGAAACCTCTGGTGTCCTCCTGTTCTCAGTTTACAAGATTTAAACTGAACTGTCACCAAGAAATGTGAGGATTTATTAGGAAATCGGCAACTAAACTATGAACTTGGACAGAAATATATGTTAATGGAGTGCTTATAAATGTTAGGAATTATTATCGATGCCAAGAGTTACCATAGTACGTAATATGGTTTTGTGCCTTGTGTTTAGAAATGAAATCAATTGTCACCACGTGTCATCAAGGCTGCTGCTAGTAGGATGTGATAAGAAACTAGAAATCTTGGCTTGCACAGCTAGGCTTGTAGCTTATGCTGGTTCAGAGCAGTAGCTGGCACACGGTGCTGTTGCATACTTAGAGTGTTAATGGACTCGTTATTTGACTCTGTGATTTTGTCCTGAGTAGCTCATTTTGACTTTCCTTTTAAAAAAGAGGCTCCTAAGTTCTGAAGAGTGCTGATAAAAACTGTTCCAGTTCAGCTATGGTTTTACTAATGCTGGAGTAAAAGCAAGAAACTTGCCTAATGAGAACTTGCATTTTTATGTTGATTATTTTTCAGTATTGTTTGATTTTTTATTTAAGGTGATGAAAGCTGTAGGGGTAGTTTGAGAGGTCCCAGACCTTATAGGCAGGGAAACCGGCTGAGGTACTTTCATATTCTGCAGGGATACTTGTCTCAAGTAATTGTGCCCTGAAGTTCAAGTATATGATTGTGAAGAGTCTTATGATAGAAGATAAGAGGGTAGGTGAGGAGGCTAAAGTTGAACATGGTGTTCTTTTCATTATGCATTTGAGAAGCAGAATTACCATTTCGATACCGTATTGTTTATTTGAATATTCTTTGAATGATGGGTTGAGAGTGAACATCCAGATACCATGCCTCATTTTTTTAAAAATGGCTTTCAGCCAACAAAGTATAAATGGAAATTTGGGGTTCTAGTACTGTCTGTACACTGATGTGCCAGATAATATTGCCTTTCTGTTTTTATTAGGGTTTCTTTCTGTGTAGTCTTGATTAGGAAGCCACATGAACACCATGGTTGAAAATTTCCCTTTGCAAATCCATCATTTCCCCCCTCTGTTATGCATGGGTTTTAAGGGCAGCCTCTATATGTACAACTGACCAAAGATGAAGTTGGTGGGATTAGCAGACAGAAAGCCAGTTGGGAGTTTTGCAGGCTTGTGAAAATGAAGGAAGAGTTACTTCTGCTGGTTAGAGGATCAAACCAAGACTCTTATGTGGTCTTCATTTCCGAGTAGTTTCAGGGCTTACCTAAACAGTGGTAGCATAAATAGGCTATACAGAATTTGAAGTGCTTACGACATGCCATGTTAGTAGGCGCTTATAATTTAGTGTGGTCGAATCTCACTTATTTCAGTTGCTTGAAAAACATTAATCATGTTCCTCGTATCAGTCAGCAAATATTTATGGAGTGCCTAGAAAGAGTGCAGGTAAACCTAAAATATATATAGTACCTTGAAGGAGTATGCAGTTTAGTTGATAAACTAAGCCCAGCACCTTTAAAATAATTTTGAAACAGGTGCTCGAATGTCTAATACCAACTAAGTGCAGTAAGCATTCAGAGTAGGAGTAAGGAGATAGGCTGAAGTGTTTGAGAAAGCTTCTTGAAGAAGGGGCCTAGAAGTTTGAAGTGATTTGGATAGATAGGGAAATGGGGGATGGAGAGAGACTTCCAAGAAGAAGGAATAGTGAAGAAGAACAGAAACAAGAGGATTGAGAAGGTGCTATTTGATGAGGGCTTGGGGGTAAGGAAGAACTGGTAGAAATGAGTTACAAAATTGTGTAAGTAGGTGGACACCTGTGCAGACATCTGTTCCAGGCTTGGCCCTCCTAACTAGTTGAGTGAGTTTGGGAAGTTACTCTCTAAAAGCATAATTTTCTTCATCCCTTAGTTGAGAAGTTTAGACTAATTTTAGAGCAAACGTACCCAAGTTGGAAGGGAACCTAGCTCTGCTGGATGTTCATAAGTGGTGTTCCAGATCAAAAAAATGTAATCTACCCTCAAGTAGTTTTGGAACCTGATGGGCAAGACAAAATTAAACGGGTGGCTTGTTCTGCCAGAATTAAAAGCCTTTTCATTATACGAATGCGAATTTTGAATATCAGAGAAGACAGTGAGATGTGCTTTATTTCCTTGACCACAGGGCACTCTTTCTTACTCTTGGCATTGTAACCCCTAATCCAATATGGGGAATGCTGCAAAGCATCTCCAGGGTCCTTTCCAGATCTTGGATCTTGGTGATCTCTCAGTCTAGGGTGAGTGGGCTGGTGATAGATGACTTGGAAAGTCAGGCTCAGAAGTTGGAGTGGAGGCTGCTGCTTAAGTGTGAATGGCAAGGGGAAGGGGAGATGTAAATAATGATGGTTAGTTCACTTCTCCTGCTCCCTTGTCCTGCCTGGTGTCAGTGCTTTCATTGATTGTTAGCAACCCCACCATGAGGTGAATGTTGGTGAGTGATTCTCATTAATAGCCCTTTCAATGTGATGGCGGCCCTGATGCCAGCAGTTCTGATGCCACCAAGCTGCCCTCCAGCCAGTGTGTTTTATTGTCTCTTGGTCCTTTCGGTTTCTTTTTAAGCAAGCTGGGAAGGAAGGTTGGATGACAAAGGAGGTTGACAGTGATGTTAAAATAAAGGTTTTAAATTATCTGCCTTTGGCTCGTTTATGTATGAACTGGTAGTTCAAGAGAGGTCAGAACCCTTCTGCTGTTACACAGCCAGGGAAAGCTGTAGAGCTCTGTTTTTGGTGGATTTTTCAGTTTCTATCTTAGGAAGTTTGGGATGGGACTACAGAGTAAATGGGTCAGTTCTAGCATTTCACTTCTGAAAGTATGCCTGGGATCTAGGATCTGAGGAGTTTCTAAGTGGTGAGAAAGTTTTCCTAAAAGGAAGAGTGGCAATAGTGTGCTTGGTTATGAATTCAAGTATTTTACTGTGTGTACTGAATTTGAATATTTTACGGTACAAAGCAGAGCATCAGTGAGATGAGGTTGAAGATTGTGATATGGTTCCTTGTGGCTTGTGTTACTTGTTGAGATTGACTACTTCACTTCTTTTTTGGAAGTAGGATATAAATGAATCCATAAATTTAAAAAATGAATCACAAAGTTAGTGATTGCCTTTGATCCTCTGACAGTGTTCTCTTGAAAAGGGGTTAAAAAAACCTGAGCATTCTGCATGATTCAGCGTTGAGGGTGATAAAGAGATTCTGAGACTCTTCTATGCAAGTCCTATATATACTGTGAAAAATAAATGGCGATTATTTAGTTTGAGAGAAGGTTAGGATTAGATATGTCCCCAAACAGAAAATAATAGTTGAGGTCAGCTGTTAAGGAATAATTTAGGTCCCAGTGGCTATAAGATTGGGAAGCTTTTGGACAGAAGTCTATAGCATTTCTTGATAGGAGGGTATGTGCATATGTGTGTGTGTGTGTGTGTGTGTGTGTGTGTGTGTGTGTGTGTGTGTGTGTGTATGTGTCTCCACATGCAGAGGGTGGAGGATGGTGGGTTGGTGGCTTTACATTTTATTTTTATTTTACCCCTATGCTGTGATTAGTCAAATACTTTAAATGTAGACTAACTATGTAAAAGTGCCTCGTGTTATTTTTTCTCCTCAAGAAACCACACTTTTTTTTTCATGGTTAATATTAAACCTAATATTCTGTAGATATAGGAAAAAAGAACTTAGTGCTGGGATAGCAATTGGTCATTTGAGAAAGTTCTGAAAAAAAAAATCAAGTAGATTTTGAAGTTGAGATTTGAAAACTCTCAGACAGTTGAAGTTTGGAAGAGCAAGATGGGGATTAATTTGGTGAGACCCAAGACAGGAAGGGATCAAAAACAATGTAGGGACATTGTTAGCTAGGTCAGAACCATTTTTCTTATATAATTTGTATGTGTTCCATGAGTAGATGAATGCAGGTTTTTTTGTTTTTGTTTTTTTTTTCACCTGGAAGAGGGGCATAGAATTTTATGCTTTTGAGACCCTAAATTTGTCTTTGTTCTTCCAGGTCTGAGCTGTGTTCTTTCATTTTTTTCTAACCAGCCTACAGGGTAAGGGGGTATGGTGTCATTAAGTTACAATTGTAAGGTTACAAAGAACAGGTCCTCTTTATGCTGTTAGTAACTGAGGAGGGGGAGAGTGGGTTTCACATAGTCTGGGTTTGTTTGCTTGCTTAGGAGGAGACTAGGCAAGTATAGGCTTCTTTCTGTGGCTCAGTCATCTTCAGGTCTCTGGTTCCATCCTTTGCAAGGTGACCTGTAGCCTGCAAGCATGTGTCTTGCTGCTTTCTTTGCAGGCGTTTATTGCACAAATTGGTGCATATAGCAGTCTCCTCATGGGATCCAGTTAGATTCAACTATCCATTGCTTGTCCCCTTCCTTCCCTCCTTCCCAATTTCCTTCCCTTCTTTCTTTTTCCTTTATGAGGTAGAACTATCAAAATTATAAATGCAGTTACTAAAAGCTAATAGATTTAGGAACTTGTGGATGAAAGGTGAACACTTTAATATTCCACACTTTTATCATTTGAGTTTCACCTGTCTGAAGGACTCGGATGTGAGGGAAAATTGCTTGCCACAGTTTTCTGGGCTATTTCAGCTCCTCGTTCTGATTTCCCATTCATATCTGAGCTCTGGTTAGAGTTTGCCTGAACAAACACCACGAATTACCAACTAGTACAAACAAATAACATTTTAAAAGACTTGACTGTCATTTTGGCTTGCTACTGTACCTCATGGTGCCATATCTCCTTATACCTTTATTGGAGTCTTGGAAAGCCCAAGCGCAGTAAAATGGAGTCACAGAGGAGAAAGGAAGAGCCCACAGTTTGTAAGTAACAGAAAATGGCTAATACAAGCTGGGATTCATTTTTGCCAGAAAGCCTTAAAATTGCAGGTACTTTGTGATTGGTATTAACTGAGGCATTTTAAAATGACCCGGGCTGGATACAGAAGCATGACCCGTGAAGACAAATTGTGACTCTTGGTTATGTGGGTGAAATCTGATACTTTACAATGGCAGGGAAGTCTGGGATAGGGTTTAAGTCAATGCCAGGGTCAAGTTGTGATGATACCAGAGCGATGTCGTTTTCCTTGTCCCCACACCTACCTGCTACTGTAGCACAACACCAACCTCCCAACCTTATTTCAGGTTTCTCTGTAAAGTTTCTGATGGCAGTGATATTTTAGAGCTTGAAAAGAGAAATTAAGAGAGTCCAGTATCTCAGTTATCCCTCAATAGTTATACTGAAGTAGACATTTTTTGGTTGTTTGCTAGGGTCCCTGTTCAGTTTTGCTTGCTGGCTAAAGGTTGTTGGCTAAAAGTTGTTCAGTGGCTATTTTTCTGGAGTAAAAAACTAAGTAGAACAAGAAATAAGGAAGAATGAAAATGTAAATCATTGGTGAGGATTAGATTATCACTTGTTTTCCAGCCACAAGCTAGAAATTCCAGTGTTCTACCTATTTTCTCTGTACCTGTTCAGTTGATGAAAATACAAGGGTCCTGGATTGTGTTGTTCTAATAAATGATTTTTTGTTGTTGTTGTTCAAGTGAAATTATACTTTCACTGGGGCAAAAGGGAAAGCAGGTGTTTGGTATTGTGCATTGCTGTGAATTGCAAAGTTTGTTTCTTGCTCATTGGTTATGGTGATCAGTTTGATTACTTGTCAGAGTTACATTTTGAGATTAATGTGCAGAGCTACATCTTTAGGAGGTGTTATCCTAAAGTTAGGACTCCAGTTTTTTTTTTAGAGCAGTCTTTTAATCCATTTCACTCCAGCCATTGTTGGCTGCTGTGCTTTCCAAGCTGTCAGTGGCATTAGAGGCACAGATGTTGTCTTTAGTGATGTAGTTCTACCTCTCATTTTGCAAATGAAAACACAGCCCAAAGGGGTTAATTGACCTGCTCAAGATCACACTGGGAGTTATGGCTCTTACTGTTACCCAGTGAAACTAGGAGGCTGCTTCTGCTTAGTAGTTGGATTCCCAAGGATTGGGAATTTAAAAGGAGGTTTTTAAAAAACAAAAATAATAATGCAAACGAGGATGAATGCTTGTAAAGCTTCCTATTTTTTCCAAGAAATTTTCTGAACTCAGTATCAAGAACCTTTTAAAAGCATTCTGCTTCCCCCCAGTGTATCACCCTGGAATTCATTGGCCTTTCTCTGTGGGTACGTTAGTCTTTTCTAAATTCCCTCCTCCTCTACTCCCCATAATGAGGACATAAATGAGAAAGTAAATATTAGAGTGATGATACAAGAGTTTCTCATTCTTGAATGTCCACTGGAAAGATGCAATAATTATTTGGGATATAAGATGACCTTAATGTGGCCTACTTAAAATTTTAACGTGTTTTATTTGGATATAATATTTTCTTCAGCCCAGTAATCCAGAGAAATTCAGAGCCACTTAATAGCATTGGTGGCAGAATATTTGAAGTGGATTTAGGAGTATAGTTGAGTTGAAGACTCAACCAAACTTTTCTTCTGAAGAAAAAAGACTCAAAATATTAAATCCATATGACGTGTTGGCTAAGGCATCTTGCCTGTTTATTGCTGAACCAGAAAATTTATAACAACTGTTTGTCATGTGTATATATTTATAGCCATTCATATAATGAAAAGAAGTTTTCATGAGATTGTAATAACATATCAAGATGGATGTAATTAAAACAGAAGCAGATTGACACCCTGAATTAAATGCAAACCATAAACCAGGATACCTGAGCATTGTGCCTTACATATTTGCTAAAGGGGGCAGTCAGCCAAATATGCAAATAAAAAGACATTGATGAATTTCCCTGGATGTGTGTGTGGTTGCAGAGAACCCAACTATTTTATTAATCTTTTATCAAGCATTGTTTAGGTTTGCAGCAGCAATGGAATGTATTAATTTGGCAGACCAAATAGCTTAGGACCAGAAAGTAGGAAATAATAAGGAGAAGACATGATTGATATACTGCTATAAATAACACCTGTGACTGACAGAGGGGCTGAGTAATCTTTAGATCTGTGCTTGATGTCATTAATGGAGTTGTTAAACCAGGATGTTTGAGTCGAACTTCAATCACTGAGGCTACCTCCCGTTTAAAATGCAGACCTGTCTCTAGTTACACTCTGAACTGATATGTTGACAAAATTGGTGTAAATCGAATTTTTGTAAATTGGATCAAATGCACCAAGGGAATCTTACTGTGAAAAATAGGAGTCTTTTTTTTTTTTTTTTTTTTTTTAAATCAAGTATAGTGCTTCTCTGCAGGGAGGGTGGGATTTGAGTAGAGTGGGTCTCTTTAGATGGGCATTGCTTTCCTTGAGACACTTTCCTGCATGTGTTCCCTGTGTTCCTTTAAGAAAGTGACTCTGAGGTTTGTGTTTTCTGTTCAGGTTTCATACCTCACTTGGTTGGTGCTTCCAGAAATAATTGGTGGTGATTTGAATAAACCCAAACCATTCAGATTTCAGAGGGTAGTTTTCAAGTGCATGCCAAGGAGGGCTTGTGGCTATGAATATGGAATATGATTTTCATGTCTGTTCCATGGGGGAGTCCAGGCATGTCATAACCACTTCAGAGTCATGATTGTATAGAAACACCCTAGCTATAATTTTTCGATATGGCAGTTCAGTTTTAAAATTGTAAAGATGCCAAATGCAGGGCTGTATTGTTATTAGGGAAGTCGGTGACATCTGTTATATCTTGTTAACCAGGGGAGGAAAATGCTTTAATCAAAACATCTAATTATGCCCTCTCAACTGATGAAAGATCTTTTGCTAAATTTTTGGAATTGGCCTTAATGGAAGAAGCTGGCCTCTCCAGGAACTGTGGAGTAAATTTACTCTTTTTTTGAAAAATTCTTATCCTTAACCATGGTGATATAGGATGTTTTCATTTTGTCAAATTGTTCTTATACTGTGTGTTGAAAATAGATATTTTCAGAAGTTGTCTAAGCCAGCATGAAATTTTGTTTTTTTCCTCCTTCTCACCCCCATAGCGTGTGAGGTCCCAGAGGGAGTTTAAATATCCAGATGTGAGCCTAGGAGGATATGTGGTGGCTCAGAGCCACCTGGGGAGGGAGCAAATGATAATTACAGGTGAGAGGCAGGGGATAATTCAGTGTCTGTGCTGGGAGGTGCGATTTCACACCTGAATGTTGAAACCTGCTATGCCTAGACAGTTGTGTTGTTTTAAAATTAGTTTTATTAGTCTAATATAGAAATGGACCAGATTGTTCCAGGTCACTTTTAGTTGAAGGAATATAACTGTTGTTAAATATTGATTCCAGAAGTATTTCCTGTGTTTAAGAGTAGTTTCACACAGTAGTTGAAAATATCAGAAACTGTTTAACTCATCCTATCTGCACCACTTCTAGCTTCCGTGATCACTTCGTAGAAAATTGTTAAATATTTTGGTAATGCAGCTTACCACTTTGAATCAGACTTCAAAGCCTATCCAATAAAGCCATCCCTTTATCTATATTTCAGCCCATAGTTAATTTTATCTGCAGCTATTTTGTTTCCAGAATCACTGATGATAGTGATGATGATGAAGATGATGATGATGATGATGATGATGATAAAATTTATTGATAGTCTTAATGCTGGGATATGGATTAGGTCAGAGAAATGCTTTATGCCTTAGCTCTGAGAAGTATTTCATCTTTCTGAAATGATTTTCCCATGGATTGAGATCTTGGGGCCAGCCTAAAGAAGTTTTTGAAGCATTGACCATGACACAATGTACTCTGTGTTTTATTTGGGATCTGGTGGGAAGTTCAAGTGCTATTAATTTTTTCTTGATTTGTTATATGTTCTATAATGGCTTATTGTGTGTCCCCTGGGAGTGTGACTGGAACCTTGGAAAAGACAGCTAGAGTTTTTTTAACTTAAATTTCTAATATATTGTTTTATTTTCCTCTGTCCTCTGCCTTTAGTCTCTGTACTCTCCCCACATGCATCATTCTTGGGATATTTGAGGCTCTCAGGATTGCTGCTTCCTTTACTCAGTAATCCATGCATAGTAGGTACTCAGTGCTTATTTTCAGTTGACCTGGTTATACAAAAATTCCATGAAAAGACCTTTTTGAAAAGGGAGCCACTATTTGCTGAGTATTTACTCTGGGCCAGGCATTGTGCTCAGAATTTTTCATTCATCATCTCATTGGAGCTACCTTGTGAAAAAAACAAGTGATTTCCCTGTCTTACAGTTGAAGACACTGAAGCTCAGAGAGGTTAAGTCAACTTGCCCAGCCAAGGTCAGTACAAGAGAGGCAGGAAATTCAGTGGTTCAAGGTCAGTACAAGAGAGGCAGGAAATGCAGTGGTTTATACCTGGCCCAAAGCTTGCGCTCCTCACCCCTTTCCACCTTTCTTTTTAATGCAGATTCGTTTTGTGAGAGAGTCCCAAATGGGTCTCTGGTAGACCACATTTGTTCCTGGCTGCTGAAAACTGTCTTGATTACAAAGGAATTTTCTAGATAAAATAATAGCATTTAGGGAGGGGAGAGGACCTCGCCATTTTTGGGGAAATTATTTATTTTCTTTTTAAGTGTTGGAGTTTACAGTAGGTGGCTGCTACTTACACTGTACAACTGCAAGCATTTTGTGGTTCTCCCTCTCTTTTTTTCTCTCTCTCTCTCCCCCAACGCCCCCCTTCACTGTTTATCCCTGTATTAAAATCTGACCTTTTCCCAGGTCACTTAGCTTAGGTAGATTTTAAGCCTTTGTCAAAGGCAAGGGTTCAGGCTTTTGTCTTGTGTGATTTTGGAAGGAGCACTTCCCCTGGCAATGTATCTCACAATAAAACAGACCTTATTGCTAGGTTTTTTTGTTTTTAACTAACAGGTACTCCATTTTTCCTGATGGAAAACCGTACTAAATAGTTCTTTGTGTTTCTTGATATCTGTATCTTGAAGATACCTGGTGACAAATAGTGCATTATTTCCTCAGTCATTGTTTCCTTTCATTATTCTCAGCACAGTTGTGAATCGGTCTCCCCCTTTCCCCATTCTACCCTGTAGAGGTTTGTTTATGTTACAAAGAGTATGCTAATGAATGTGACTGTTAGATTTGTTTCTTATGGAAATCCCAACTGTGATTAGAGTACTTTATTTATTTATTTATTTATTTATTTATTTAGTGAAACCCCCTCCTCTTCTCTGGGCCAAGATGGGCCTCGCAAGTTCTTGGTCCAGGACTTTAGGATTCATACCTGGCTAATCCCTTGAGAAGTAGTAAAACACACGTACTCACTGGGCCTGAAATTTCACAGGATATCTGGGTGAATATGAAGATCAGTCAAGTCAAACATTTCTCTGAACGGTCTCTTTTTTGAAGATAGGCAGTTTTTTCCCCCGGAACTATCATGCTCTGAGACATGCAGTATTGCCCCTCTTTCCCAACTCCTTTGGTGAGAGCATGGTTATCCTTTGCACATTCAAAATGGAAACACAGTAGATTTCAGTTTTTAACCCAGTTTGTGATTGTAGGGGAGACCCAAGTCAAAGCATATCTTTTAGAATTTAATTGTAAAAACCCAGTGTAATGGGAACCAGACCTTTAAGTCCAGGGTTTTAAAAGTGATCTCTTACACCTGAATTTTATATATGGTAAAATATGAGTTCTGTCTTACCTCCAGGGCCTGTTTCAGACTGTGAGGACTCACATAGGAATTGTGTGTTTTTTAACTTTTCCTTGTGTTATTCCTTGCCCCTCTGGTGGTTTATAATTCCCCGTCGTGATGTTTTCGATAAAGGAAACAATGTGGAGAAGGACTGGTAGAAGATGGGTGTCGGCTCCAGGACAGTGAGTGCCCTCTATTTACTGTTTACAGATAAACGTTACTTCAGCATTCTTGTTATAGATTTCTACATCTGCTGCCCATATTTCATCTGTACCCTTATTTCATTTAATATGTATACCTGGGATTAAGGACAGAGAAATATGTGTGCTCAGGCTGATTTTGAAATTAACAGAGAAATATGTGTGCTCAGGCTGATTTTGAAATTACACTGTTGAAATACAGCCCATATGGCCATTGTAAAATGGTTAGTACTACATATAATTGCCTTCCCAATGATGTGCTTTGTCATTACTTCCATCTTCCAAGAAGCACTCCTGTAGTATGCTGACAGCAATGGCGTCATTAGAAAACATATGGACAGGCAAAGGCATTAAATTGTCTTTAGTTTAAGGATTAGATTACAGTGTTAGAGGATGGGTCACCACACTTCCAGTTGAACTCTTGTTCAGCACTGGTAGTCTGGATGCTGTAGATTGCAAAGGTCCTGTTGACTTGTTTGCAGAGTGTTTTTTATATCTTCCCTGCAATTTTGAGGAGGTCTTTTAGCTGTTCATAAGACCTCATCACAATATTGTAGCCAGTTGGCTTCTCTCGAGTGTTTCTTCCAACTGTTCATGCCTCCTGTAGAGTTTTTCTCTAGGACACTCTCTCCACCTCTGTTTTCCTGTGTGTAAGGTCATTAGATGAAAAAAGAGACTAAGTAGTGGAGTCAGGAAGCCACCAGGTGGCTGCCATGTTGCCCAAATTTATATCCTCCATTGTATAACATCTGTCTCCTCATGGGTCCTGACCCCACTGTCCTTCCTCCCTCTTCCCCACTTAAAAGCAGTGAGAGGCAGGTCCTAGAGGCCCAGGGACCATGTGACAGCACATGGAAAGAGACACCCTTCAACCCTTGTCCCGTGGAGTTGGAGTTTTTTTTCCTGGCCATCCGTATGTGTCTATTATTTGGTTGTAGATATTTTAGGGATGCAGCAGTTCTGGGACATAGTATGCTTTGAATTTGTAGTGTACTTTATGCAGCTATCAGTGACTAGTAAGTGAAATCACAGAATGGAAAGTCACTCATCAAATTTAATGTTTCTCTTTGGAGTTTAACAGAAATAATGTGGACTTGGAGAGTTTCTGAGCAATAAATGACTTTGGAGATCACTTGGTCAGTGGTTTTTGGGTACCTCAGGGGCACTGAATCAGCTGAGGGGAGGCCCGGACCTCATTTAACCAGAACTCCATCTTTACCTGTTGTACCTGTTAGGGTAAGATTCTCTTTGGGAAGTATCTGGATTCTTTCATTTATTCTTCTATTCAAGAAGTGTTTATCAATGCTTCTGTGTGTGAGGCAGGCAGTATTGTAGGCACAGGGGATGCTGTAGTGACTATGAGAAATAGGCTATAAGAGAGGCTATATTCTAGCAGGGTGGGGGACATGCTATAAATTATTAACACAAATATATTGGGTGCTGATGGGTTTTTAAAAGCAGGATAAGGATAGGATAGTGAGAATCTAATATGCATATGCAGCTGTGCAATTTTATGGAGGGTAGTTTAGGTGGGCCCTCTCTGAGGAGGTGGTATTTGGACAGAAACCTGAAGCAAGTGAGGGAGCAAGAAATGTGGATGGTCAGGGGCAGAGGATTCAAGGAGAGGGAAGCATAAACGTGAAGGCTTTAAGGAAGGAGTGGCTTGGTGTGTGGGGAGCTCAAGAAGGCCATCGTGGCCAGAATGGAGCAAATGAGGAGTGGGACAGAGATGGGGGAGGGGCCTGTAGGAGCTTTTAAACCAGTGCGATTGAAGAAGTTTAAAAACAGCTGAAAACAATTGTCCAAAGCTCTCATTTCCCAGCTCAGTAAAGTCTTTGAATTTTCCCACGATCACCCAGCTGGTGTTAAAACAAACCCAGATCTAGAACTCACATGTTGTATTCCTTCATGGAAGCTTTCCATTGTACCTTGCTGCTACCATTCCAAGACTTCTGAGCCACGGGGCATCTGTTTTGGAGGCCAGAAGACTTGTGTCTCCTCTCCTGTTTATTGGTATGCTTCTTCTAAAAGACATGCTTCAAGAATATACAGAATTCCAGGGGTGCCTGGGTGGCTCAGTCAGTGAAGCGTCCAACTTTGGCTCCGGTCATGGTCTCAAGGTCCATGGGTTCAAGCCCCACGTCGGGCTCTGTGCTGACAGCTCAGAGCCTGGAGCCTGCTTTGGATTCTATGTCTCCTTCTATCTCTGCCCCTCCCCCACTTGTGCTCGGTCTCTGTCTCTCAAAAATAAATAAATGTTAAAAAAAAAATTAAAAGAATGTACAGAACTCCAGGACCCAGTCATCATTAATTGGGAAATAGCTGTGTTCTTCAGTGCCAGAATCTACCATCATTTGAGTAATTATTTGAATAACAGCAATAATGGCTAATATTTATTAAGGGTTCATTGTACCTAGAACATTATCGCATTTAACCCTCACAGCAACCCTGTAGGTAACATATTACTCATTTTAGAGATGAGGAAACTATGGTTCAGAGAAGTTAAATAACTTCTCTATGGTTGTGTTGCTAGTCTGATTCCAGGGTATGTACTGCCTCCCTGATGAGGTGGAGGGGGTGCACTGGTCTCTGATAAACTTTTGCTGGAATATGCTCTTCCCACTCCATTTGAAGATGGTTCTAGAGCTGAGCCCTAGAAGTATTATACTGTCTTGTCACAACCCCCTTTCATGTCTGCACATATTTGATTATAAAGAGGATTTCACAGCCAGTCTGGCTCAGTCCTGGCAACTCTGCTGATTTTAGGTGGATTGCTGGTTAAGCAGATACCTTCAGTCTTTCTGAGCTGAATTTGGAGCATTTTTCAAGACCTGTGCTGTGAAGTGTGTTACAGAATTTAGGCCAGTGTTTTCAAGTCTGCAGACCCAATTGAATTGGTCTTGATTTTTTTCTCCTCCAGTGAAGTAAAAGCCTCAGACACCACTAGTGACTATACTCCTTAGGAATGTAAAAACCATCTTTTTAGTATTTGTGCTTTTGAAGATCAACATATGCTGAGCTTGCTATAAAATATATTTGTGTAAAAATATGTATGTATGTGTATAGAAAGCATAACAATAACGAATACCCATGGACCCACCACCAGCTTTAACAAAACTAGGCATTTTACCATACTTTTCTTAAAATGGCAGGTTAGCTTTAATGTGTACTGTGTGAAGGGGAAGCGAGTGAAGAGCAGGGGTTTCTCACTTGGCTACACGTTAGAATTCCCCTGGAGAGCTTAAAAAAAAAAGTCCTCATACCCTTGGGAGGGTAGAGGCAGTCCCTACCCCATCATCAGAACTTTGAAAAGCTCCCTGGGAGATTCTGTTGTGCAGTCAGGGTAGACAACCTGTCTGGAGGAAGGTGTCCGTTTTTCTTCACTGGGTTTTCTCAGGTGCCCAGTACCAAGCCATGTGATTAATGAGCGGTACTCCCAGCCTTTATTTTTCATTTTTCCTGCTGAACTTTTTAATGTGGTCTGCTCTCCAGGATTCTCAAGGGTGATGTCCTCCGGTGCCCCTCTCCTGATACTATCCCTCCCCCCCCCCAACTGGGGATACATTTACATATTTGTTAGAAAGGATTTAGTGATTAGGAGTTGAGGCATTAGAGAGGGAACTCAGAAATTCAGAAGTGTTGGGAGCTGTGGTTGCAAGTGGGATGAGCTGAACGTTATTATAAAACTTAGAAGTCAATGGGGACACAGCGTTTCATTTAGAAAACTTGGAGGCACATGCATCTTTATAGGAAGGGTGTGAGCCGTCTGGTGGTAGTTGAGGGCTTTTTTTTTTTTTTTTTTTTTTTTTTTTTGGCCTGAGTCACAGCTTTATAGGTACTATGTGGGTTAAGATGTATAGTAAAGTATGTTCTGCCAACAGAGTGGCCAGCTCTGTGTGGACACATCTGAGACTGTGACTGTGACATTTTCAGAAGTATTGTCAACTCTTGATTATTTGGGGCCTAATTATCTCCTGTGGGCCTTAGCTTTCCAGGGCACCCACACCTCATCCGGTGTGTCAACACCCTCATTCGTTCGATAAATGCTTATTGAGTTTCTCTCTGTGCCAGGCACTGTTTTAGCCACTGGGGTTTGTAAACAGAGCCCCTGGCTTCAAGGAGTGTCTTTCTGTAGGGGACAGGGGTGTTACATTCTGGTGTCATGTTGTCCCCTGGCATGTTTAATAGAGAAAAAGGTGTGGTGGAGCTGTAATTCTCCTTCATTAAGAGCTCTAGGGAACCATTTGGCAGGTAAGAAGTTTGCCCTCTCTCCCTGTGACATGGTTCAGTCATTTTGGTTACAGATGTTTTCACAAATGTGTTCCTTCAAGAGAGGCTGAATGCTGGGACATTGAAGTTTGGAGGGACTTTTGGAATCCGTTGAATTTTATTAGTTACCAGCTTTAAATGAGGGGAATGACAGCTCAGGTCACCATCTTGCAGTTTCTGAGTTTGAGCCCTGTGTCGGGTTCTGTGCTTTTTAGCAGGCTCAGAGTCTGGAGCCTGCTTCCGATTCTGTGTCTCCCTCTTTCTCTGTCCCTCCCCCACTCACACTCTGTCTGTCTCTCAAAAATAAATAAAAACACTTAAAATTTTTTTTTAAAAGTGAGGGGAATGAAATAGACTTACAGTTTAAGATTCAAGCTTAGGGAAGATCCTGAAGAAATTACGATACTCCACTCTCTTTCTGTTTCAAGTGGAATCCTCTAATCCACCTGTGTTCTCCCAAATTCGAAGGTAAGGAAGGTAGAAAGGGAAAGTTTATTTCTAGGGCTCTGTACTGGGCCAGGCTCTCAGGTTACTCTCACTGGGAAGACCTAATCAGAAGTGAAGCTTAAATCTGTCACCATCTTCCACGTGGTCAGGGAATCAGGCACTGATGAGTATCTTTGGATTCCTGATAGAGGGAATGCATTAGAGATCATTTTTGGAGTCAGTCAGTAAAATGGATCATGAGAAGAAAATGTAAATAAAGTTTGAGGGAAAAAATACTGAAAAAGAAATCTTACAGATTTTGGGTTAAGTGGAGGAAGAAAACAGTGGTAGGATGTGATTTCTTTGCCTGGATCATTGTCTTTACCAGACATGGTTGTTGGCTAAAGAAGGAAAAATAAATCTCCTCATATAAAGAATGGTTTACACCTGTAAGCTCATTGAAAAGAATCACCTGGAATAATTAAGAAACCCAAATATATATAGTTTTATAAGCTTTTGGATTGCAAAAGTAGACTTTGACTTCAGTGTATGAAAGGGTGGGTGGGAAATGAAATTTTTTTGTTGTTGTTGCTCAAAGGATAACAACACTTTGTTTTTCCAGTTTAGGCTTTTCTGGTGGTTTTAGAAATCTGTGCGTCTCCTATCACCGTGTGTCCAGGTGGATAGAGTCCAGTAGCATACCTGCCCCATAGGGACTTATTTTGGGAATAAGGGCAGGCACTTCTGAGAGTTTACAGAAGTGAAGATTTGCACCAAAACATAGGGAGAGGTATAAGATGTTTCTGTTTCTCCTCTGATTAGGAAGGATATGAAAGTACTTAACTGTCAACTTTATCTCCACTGTCAACTCAATATTGATGTATCCGGTAATAATAATGGGAACTAGCATTTATTGCGTGCCTACTGTGTATGCTAGGTATTGTTCTATTGCTTAATTCAGTTTGTGTAATCCTCACCTGGCGGTCTGGTGTGGCAGGTATGAACCCTGTTTTGTAGGAGAGGAAACAGCTGCAGAGAGTTTACACCCCAGGTCACAGGGTGTATTAGTGGTGGACCCCGTACATTGTGGCTTCAGAGCCTGACTTGAACTACTGCATCACTGCACCACGGGACTAATAAATACATGCTTCTCAACTGTTTTATTCTGACGCTTTTTTTTTTTAATGGGGCTTTTGACCCTTTCTTAATCCCTCCCCCTTCTGTGCATGTTTTCAGAGGTGATCTTACACCCCCTTAGGGCTGTCACCTTATCACAGATGAGAAAATGTAGATCTAGAAAATTATGTTATGTAACTGCTCTATATGACCTAGTGCGTTAGTGGTAGGGCTGGGATGTGGAACCCAAGTTGCCTAATATATAGGTCACTGCTTTTCCCACTGCACTGTATTGTTTCCATTAAAATTTTTTTTCTAGCTGAACTAAAAATTTATAAATTTAATTTGTGTCACTCCTGTGGGTGAACTAAATTAAAATAGCTAGGTACTTTGTGATTTCACCCTAGGGAGGAGGGTGGTAGACACATTTTAGAGACTAACATTTGCCTATGGGGTTATCTGACCTACTCCTGAGGACGTCTTTCTGGCCTTTGGGAGGTTTACTTAAAAGCGGAGGAAAGTGTTTAGAGGAAATGCAAGAGCTAGCCTCAGACTTGAGTTTAACGTGATCTGAGGATTCATGGAAGGGCAAGTGTTTGTTTTTTTCTTTTTTTAGATTTAAATTAGTTGTATCCCACTGGAGGGTAAAGTTAAAAAGACCTAAATGAAAAAAGAAAAAGACCTAAACGCAAGCCTTCTTTAGTTACATTTCCTTGTGTGGCAAATAAGATTTTAAAAGGAGGGTGGAAAGAGCCACCTTGAATCTTGGTGTTTGGCTTTTTGTTTTTGTTTGTTTTTTTTCTTTGGGTCCTGTGATTCCTTTTGTTGTAACCTCTTTCCTTGGCTAATGCTTTGTTTAAAAACAAGTGCTCTGGTATTCTAAAACAAATTATCCAGCAGGCTCCCTGATTGTGCTCTCAGATAAAGGACCCCAGGGTAGTGCTCTTTCTATCTTTGAATTGCTGTTGTCTGTGCATGCCCAAAAGCAAAATTCAGTTTTACTGCAGTGCTTCCAACCCAGATTAATGTGGTTGTCTAAAACTAGGGAATATGAATTTGAAAGCAGAACTGTGGATTGTGTTTAACCCTTCAAAGGTACCTGATGGGAGTCAGGTCTGTAGGGGGTAGCAGTTTTGTCTGGGGTTAGAAACTTGGGACTCCAGTTGTCTTCGAGTTTTTAGCCAAGTGACTTTGGTCCTGTCGTTAACTTTTAGGGAAATCTAAACTCTCAGTGTCACAATGATGCTAATGAGAGTAGGGGCAGACTCTCAGACTGTGGAAAAGCACAGGTTCAGATTTTGCCAGTGACCCCAAATCCCATGTGGCCACAGATGAGTAATTTGATTTCACAGTTTCTAAAATTTTAAGGAGGTTCCCAGTACAAGTAACTTAGTGATTATAACTTCATATCAGAATTCCTTGTAATTCTGGGGAAAACATTCACGAAAGCCTCAGCCAAGTATTTTATGTATTTGATGAGAGCACCCTTTCTGTTTAAGGCTTCTATAAAACTTTTCCAAATAGTTACACTTCCTCACCCATTTTGGGTATGGAGAATGCGGATTGGGTGGTTTCAGCCTGTTGGGAACCACAGGTTCTTCTTGCCTTGTGCGGTGGTTTTGAAACCCCCAGTTGTACATGTGCATACCCCAGGGTAGCTTCTTAAACATACAGTTCCTCATCTACTGAACTGTTCCTCATCTACTGAAATTTCTGCTGTGTGGCCCTGGCACATGTTTTTGACAACCCCCACCCCCCAGGAGTTCTTTTACAGCAAGTCCCCTGCACAGAAGTTTTGGAATTGCTGTTTTAGAGAATGTTTTTCGGTGTTTTCTTGGGGCAGCAGTAATGGTAGTGCTTTAAAATAATTCCTATGCAGCCAAACCTTTTCTGAAAATAAAACACTCATGCCTATTTGGCTTTTAAATTTTACATATTGTGAAGTAGAACATATCCTAAAATAAGTATCGTGTGCAGCTCAGTGAATTATCACAAAGTAAACACCCAAGTAATCAGGACCAGGCAGGAGAACATTGCCAAAAATCTTTGATTTTTATTCTTCAAATTTATGCTTCCACCCCTTCCTTCTCTTCAAATCCCCAAAATTAGGCAAATAAGGAAAAGTTGATAAAACATTGTAATAAGGTACAAATGAAAAACATTCTGCCTGTCTGTACTGGCTTCTTCTTAATTTTTCTCATTTCTGTAAGTTTTGGTGATGTTAAGTTTGTATTATCTTTGTTTTGATTCAGCCTTTATATCAGTTCCTGACAGTGACTGTCTATTAACGCTTAGAGCATATATCAAGATTAGGCTCTAAGGTCTATCTTTTCTGAAATCTAATTCACTGAAAATATTCTCATGATAGTTTTGAAAAATGTAAAATGACAGATTTCCAGCCCTGGCAGTTATGACTCTGGTAAACAAATGAGTCTTGTCATGACTGCGTCGGTCGCCTGGTAAACATGCCTCGGTGGCCAAATGCCTTTTATCTTGGTACTTGAGGAAAGGTGGCCTCTTAGTTAACAACAAAAAAGAAGTCCGTCCTTTCTCTCCACCCCAGAATAATCTCTCTCGATCCGTTCCATTTGGAGCACTTAAAACCAAAGGTGATGAAGTGCACTGAGGTTGTTTTTCCCTTTTGACACTTTAAGAATCATTAGATTCTTGGTGGGACAAGTTCTGTTTAACAGAAAGCTTGCTTGTTTTCTTTGGAAGGGGATACTTACTTACCCCATAGGGACCGGCAGCAGGCCCTGTGCGGGAGCTGTGTTGGGGTGAAGGGAGAGAGCTGCAGTCTTGGGCCGCAGGCCGTAGTGACTAATAATTATGTGCCAGCAGCTGCACATCTGTCCTTCCCCAGCAGGCACGTGGGTTCTGTGGATGTAAGAGCTGCCGCCTCCCCCGCCCTACCTCACACTCCCCCCGTCCTGGTTATCTCCAGTATCAACTAAACAGGTGACAAGACTCCAATCACCCTGCCTGAATGGCTTTCCATCTTTCCAAAAGTACACCAGAGGCTTGTTTTGTTACAGTACATTGATTAAATAAATATTCCTGTGTGCACAAAGGAACTGAAATCTGTTTTGGCACTCTGCAGTTATCTGTCCATTAGTAGCAAAGAAACTATGGCCCGTTTTCTCCCCTCCCCCCTCCCCCCTCCTTTTCTCCTCTCCACCAGGCAGATTCTCAGAGGTGCAAGTAGCATAAATTATCTGACCTCTGCTTTCAGGCACGTGTGAAGCAGGAGGGGTAGTGTCATGCACGTTGGTGCCGCATGCCATTGGGGTAGTGCCCAAGGTGTATGGATAATAGAACTTGAGTGATTTAGATTCGAAGATTCTTTCTTGCTTTGGGGTTGTGGGACCTTTGTCTCTCCCCTTCAACTCTTAGTAGAAGTAGATTCGGGAAGGTCTTTCAGATTAGCTTGACTTTTTTGTACAGGGGAGGATGCTTCTGGTGTTGAAGTAGTTCTGTGTGTGGTGTCAGATGTGGAAGCCACAGAGCCTCTGTGAGGCTCGGTCCCATTGTGTTTATTTGTGTATAAGTACCCTTGAAATGGCAGTCACCGGAGGGACCCACACCATTTGGGCAGATAGCCATAGTGACAGTCAAGGGACAGGAATTGTAGTCACAGTGGGCTGGTGGGTTTCCTTTGTTTTTCAGGATGGGGGTGGGACTTGCCAAGATGAATGCATGTAGATAAGAAACACGGCTGAGTTAGAAAGTGTTGTTTGTAATCCTTTACCTGTAAGCTGTCAGGCATCCCAGTAACAAGGGATGCTTAGTGCGCCAATTGTGAAGTGACCAGTGCTTTCCCTTTCATACGAGGCATCATTGAAAGGGTCTGGACGGGGAAAGGAGAGGGTAGGAGGAGAAAGAATGAGACTGGAATGTAGGAAATGAGGCTTGTGGAGAAGACAACTACAAACATGATTTTGGTGTGAAGGAAGTGTTGTGTGGAGAGAAGTGTGACCACAGGGAGGTGTTGAAATGTTAGCAACTCCTAACATCTCCCGCTAAGAGGTGACCCCTTTGACAGAAGTGGAACGGGTGCCCTTGTGTAGCTGTGACATTAAAAAAATTGCGAGGAGCCTTGTAGCTGTGTGGCTGGCAGGGACACGTAAGTGGGGAGAAGTGTTAGAATGTAAAATCTCTTAGTGTGTGTCTCCTCCAACTGACTGCGGGTAATTAGTTGGAAATGACATTAACCTAAGCTTAATTGTAATTTTGCATAGTAACAACATACCAGCTGTTCACTGTATTCTTTCCTGGTGGTGTGATTTAATTATTTTTTGCTATCTTTTAAGCTCTAATTTTATGTTGTGTTTTCCTTTAACCCCTCCTTGCTGCCACGGCCACAGCCCCCACAGTTGAGCAGTAATGTCATTTCTGCTGCTTTGGTGCCCACCCAGTGCTGAGGGCTTGGATCGCTCTTGGTTTTGCAAATCAGTTGGCGTTTTAAAAGGCCACATTGGAAAGTTACCAAGATGAACATGGGTGATTGGAAACCTTGTTGTGGTTTTAGGATCCTCCAAAAGGTTTTAGCTTATGAAATAAATAATATGGATAATTCCAGGCCTATCAAAGGTGCTGAAAATATCAAGTGAACAGGCCGAAAGAGAACTTAATTACTGAACAGTGATTGCTCTGATATAACCAATTATTGGATCATTAAATGTTTATTACCTTTTATATGCTCCTTTCCCCCATAAGGGCAGTTTCTTTTTTTAAGTCATTAAAACAGAAATGGGATTAAAAAAAATTCTGCTTAAAAAATTTCCACGAGACTGAAGTATTAAAAAGGTCTTGTGTGATCTGACAGCTGAATAGCCTGTTTTTCTTTGGTCTGTTGAATTAGTAATTAATGAAATGTATTGCCTGAGCAGAGAAAATAAGATTAGTTTTGCTTAGAAAGAAAACAAAAGCAAAACATTAACCCATAAATGCAGGTTCATATTAAAGTGAAAAAAAAAGTATGAAAAGAGTCAGTCTCCTTGGAAGATAAGATGCTCAGTGGTAACACTCATTTAATTAATTCATTCATCACTTTCTTGAACACCAGCATAAGGTTTCGAAGGAGTGGGGTTATGTAAATATAGGGGAGGCCTGTCCTCATGGAGAATCACGGTTACCAGAGCGGTTAAACCAGATGCTTTATTGTTACTGAAATGTCAAGAGCAGTTGCGTTACTAGGTACAGGTACATTCTGTAGGGCAGGGGTGGTGGTTATGAAGACAGAATTTATTTTTGGAGGCCACGGTGTTGTGATTAAGAGCAGGGAGAGGGGGCGCCTGGGTGGCGCAGTCGGTTAAGCGTCCGACTTCAGCCAGGTCACGATCTCGCGGTCCGTGAGTTCGAGCCCCGCGTCAGGCTCTGGGCTGATGGCTCGGAGCCTGGAGCCTGTTTCCGATTCTGTGTCTCCCTCTTTCTCTGCCCCTCCCCCGTTCATGCTCTGTCTCTCTCTGTCCCAAAAATAAATAAAAAAAGTTGAAAAAAAAAAAAAAGAGCAGGGAGAGGGTGGTTATGAAGAGAGACGTTGCTTTTGGAGGTCATGGTGTTGTGTGGATTAACAGCAGGTTCTCTGGAGTCCCATTACTTGGGTTCACATCCCAGCTTTGCAGCTTATTAGGTTCGTGTCCTTTTACCTCAGTTTCTTCATCTGTAAAGTGGAAAGATAATAATACAGGGTTGCCATGAAGATTAAGTGAGTTATTAGGTGCTATGACAGTGTGTGGCACATACTGAACATCTTGGGGGGGGTGGTGGGGTGGTGTCAGTGCTGGTGTCATTTTTATGGGCTAATGCAACAGAATTCTTTCTTAGGGGAAATGGTAATTTAATTGGATGCTGAGGAACAGAAAGATGTTTCAGGCATTTCTTGTATTGTCATGTGTAACCACATACTTAATTTATAATGCCTACAATAATGTGTGCTTATGTAGCACCATTGTCAAAAGATTACAAAGGGCATTTATAACAGTTTATTCTCAGAACAGCCCTCTGAAGCAGGAAGACTGTTTATGCACACTCTCCAGAGGTGTGAAAGGCTGAGGAGAGCAGGGCACTGCCAGTGACTGTTCCTTAATTGAGGTGTGCTTGGAGCCTGGGTTTATTGTGGCTAAGGTAGACCAGTGGAGAGAGGCAACTTTTTAATCCTTTCAATTTTACTTTTAGTTCTTCGTTTAAAAAATTGTATTTGTGAACAAGTGTGTTGGGTACGTAAATTACCAAGATGTCTTCTGTGGTCTTTAGCTGCTTGTTTGTTCCTAAGGTATTGGGTCACAGACACTTGAATTTAGAGGAAGTTTATGATGATAGTGGACATTTGTTGATCACTTACTGTGTTCCAACCACTGTTAATTGTCGTAACACTGAAGTTGTCACTCTTATTGTCCCCATTTACAAACGAGAAGTGAGACACTGAGATAATCAGTAACCTGCCTGAAGTAGCACTGCAGATCTTAGGCCATTTCATTTTTTTTTTTTTTAAGTTTATTTATTTATCTTTGAGAGAGAGAAAGCGCAAGTGGGGAGGGAGCAGAGAGAGAGAGAGAGAGAGGGAGGGAGGGAGGGAAGGAGGGAGGGAGAGGGAGGGATTCCCCAGCAGACTTCACACCCATCAATGTGGAGCCCGATGTGGGGCTCAGACTCAAGAACCATGAGATCATGACCTGAGCTGAAGTTGGACACTTCACTGACTGAGCCACCCAGGCAACCCTCATTTTGATGTGTATGTTTTACCACAACCTGTTTGAGAAAAGTGGATGATCTCCATTTTATAGGGAGCGAGGGAAATAGTATATGAGAAGCTAATGGGGTATCTTGGTGAGCTTTGCTTGGACTGAAAACTTGGAGGTGGCGATTTAATAATAAGATTTAGTCCTCAAACAAGGCACTTTACTTTTTTGGGCCTCCAGACCTATAAAATGAGAAGGTGACATTCTGTCCAGTGGAGTCACACAGTGTTAGCTTTTGGAGGAAACTTTGTTTGAATCTGTACAATTCTTTGAGTCTATATAATTCTTGTGTACTTTGGACTCAAATAGGCTTATGTGTCTTGGGCCCACTACTTACAAGACCTGCCAGCTTACCTCCCTTGTCTCAGCATATTTTATTATTTATAACATGGTGTCCTAGTTCCTCCTCTCTTCAGGGTTGTTTTGATGATAATGCATGTAAAGTACTTAGCTCTAAACCAAGGGTAGGTGGGATTCTCATTAATTGGTTCAAATCAGGGGTCACACAGGAAGCTGGGCCTGGGGGAGAACTCCAGAATCTTGACTCCCCTGAGCCCTGCTTTCCTTCAGCACACAGGCCATGTTACTGGGTTGAGGAAGATCTTACCGTGATGAGATGTCCTGACTTCTCAATAGAAACTATCAGCCTCATCAGGTTGTCATCTGTATGAAATATAGTGGCTTTAATCAGGAATTTGTTGTTTTCATGAGATAATTTCCTAAAATAACCGACGATGGTAGACTGAGCACCACGAGGGTAGGGCACCTGCTGCCTGCAGTTTTCACCTTGTACTGTGCAGGGGGCTGGGATACCTGGGGTCGAGCATCATTTATTGTGTGAAGCAAGGAAGGAGTGAACAATCTCATTGAGCTGTAGAAAATGGGAATGAGAAAGGGAACGGGAGTTTTAAAATTTCAGTTTTGTAGGAAAGAGGAAATTGAGGCACCTCTTTGATCAGGTAGGTTAAGCCTACTTTCTTAATCACTGGGTCTTACAAATTGGGCATAATTTGCACCTTGAAGGTATTGCATATGTTCTTCTGTTAAGAACATATTTTTATTGTAAAGCAGAATTTTATCCAGGTCAAGAATGTCTTCTAAATTAGAACACATTCATTCCTTTTTTGTGGTTTGTGTGTAGAGTCAAAACTTGTCAGGAAGGTTTAACAAAGGCTGGGCTTCTAACGTTGTGGGGTTCTCACTGGCAGCTGTAAACTTGCTGTAAGCTAGCCACGAGTACATGTCTGGTTGTGAATCACAGCATGACCTTTCAGGGAAAACAAAACAAACCGCCAAACAACACTAACCAGATTTTTTGTTTTTTTTTTTGGTATCAGGATCGTAAACTCTAACTCTTAACAGTGTGTCAGGCCACTTGGAGCAGTTTGGGCAATTTCCTTTCCCTGTTTTCGTTTGTGCAACACATGGATATATATATATATATCCTTCTTTAATAACGTATTGTGGAAAAACATTAAAGTTTGTCTTCCACTAACTTAAGGTATATTGGTGGTTTCCTAATCATCGTGGAACTTTATAAAAACATAGATTTCTGAGTACCACTTAAATAGCTACTGAATCTGAATCTCTCAGAGAGTGAGACCCAGGAATCTCTTCTGAAGAGCACCTTGAGCGATTCTTTGATTAATCATATTTGGAAACCACTAAGACACAGAATTGTAATATTGTGTGTGTGTGTGTTTTTTTTTATTCATCCATTTATTCTTACCCATTTATCCATGTCTTATAGACTTTTTTTTCTTGTTTTTATTTATTTGTTTTGAAATATACAAGCGGGGGAGGGGGAGAACGAGAGGGAAGGAGAGGGGGAGAGAGTGAGAGAGAGAGAAAATTCCAAGCAAGCAGGCTCTGTGTTGTCAGATGCGAGCCTGGCGCGGGGCTTGATCCCAGGAACCGTGAGATCACTACCTGAGCTGAAATCAAGAGCCTGACGCTCAACCAACTGAGCCACTCAGGCGCCCCCATTTATACATGTTTTCAGTAGATGACAATTGGTCACTCATGGGACATGATTTTCTTAAGAACTGGGTATAGAAACCAGAATTAGGACACAATCCTTGCCCGCTCCCACAGTCTGGCTTAGAAGTTTTTAACTTTTGGTTGTGCTTTAAAGGATTCACAAACTTCCCAAAAGTCATGGGCAGGAGATTTTGTGTACACACGTTTTTCTAGCTTTCATCAGACTCTCTAAGGGGTCAGTGACCCATAAAATGTTAAGAACCCAGGTCTAGTGCTTGTACAGCTGTTCAGCTGTTTTGAAAATGGTGGAAGAGGGTGATGTTTCTGTTGCCACCTACAATGTTTTTGACCTTTTGAGAGGTAATAACAGTTTGAGAATTGCACCTGTTTTCTGCCCTACTGAAAATATTTGAAAAGAAGAACACATAGTATAACACCTGGATTGTGGTCAGAAGAAGACCAGGGGCTATGGAAAATATCTCTTTGGTGAACTGCATCAAAGTTAAATGTTCGAGAGAGGCTCACAGTGAAGCAGCCCAGTGGTCACTCTCGTTGAAGAACCTCTTAGCCAGGATAGCATAGGCAAGGTGCACCCCACTCTTCTTACAGTTTATAATTAGCTGAATTATCGATAAAAATCTCCACCCCATGGATATACATAAAGACTAACTTATTTATGTTGAGTCCTACCCCCAGCATGTTCATTGAATTGCTTACTTCCAAAATAACTTTACCAGCTATACTGCTGGTTCATCCTTAGCTCCTAAAATCCCCATGTAACCCTGTTTATCACAGAACGGAATTAGATATTAGAGAAGTCCATCGTGAACTGCTGCAGAAGGTTTACTTAGCAAAATACTGGAGCACCCCTTATGTATAATATTCTTATCCCTAAGGATAATTTTGTAATTCAATTTTAATTAAGGTTCTACTCTTCTCTTCTTGTGGCTTCATATGCTTCTTTGGGGAACAAAAATTCTTTAAATATTGAAGCTCTGGTAATGCTACATTTTAGGGTTGGATAGATTTGGATGAACAGGGCAGTCAGTGGAATTAAATGTTATTAATGGGTAAAGTTCTTTGTCCATTTATTTGGATATTGTTCTTTTGGGGCCAGGAGGAAGTTAGAGACCATTATTGTCACTGAAGTCTTACAGTGTTTTTGTAGGCCGTTCAAATGTCTGTATTACCTGTTTTGTACTTTTATATATAATGTCTTGCATTATTCATTATTTTTCAAAAAGTGAATATTTTATCTAAGTAGATTTTAACTTAATTGGTTGGTGGTTATGTGTTCTAAGTCTTTATAGTCTTGCCATTGTTTACCATACTGAGCACATAATAGTAAATATTTGATTAATTGGATGTGTTGAATACCTTTGAGTCCTGGACTCTGAAGAGACCAGAAGATGGACTAAATCTGAAATAAGAACTTGATACATGCTTAGAAAGATAGGAATGTAAAAATGGGTTGGCAAGTCTGTCCCTTAGGCTTATATTTTATATTCTCTTGTTTTTTTAGTGTTCATAGAAAGCTGAGCCAGCTTATATATTTTGTAGTTCTTTCAAATCTTAAGCATTCAGAATTCCACAGTTACAACAGAATTTTATGTATGCACAGCAATTAATGTTCATTTGGCAACTATTTAAATGGAGTGAAACTTGAGAGTTTTTTAAATTATTTCTTTTAAAAAGAAAGGAGATCTCACCCCAGACTTGATCACTAAAAGATATCTGCTAAGTAAACAGATGTTACCCTTCACCTGTCCTAATCAAATACACTCTTATCAGCTATATTTGGGTGGAGGGAATATTGGAGGCTTTTAATGAATGTTTGACTATTATCCATTTATCTTGAAAACCAGGATTCTTAGGCTTGAGGGAGAGGGATCAGAATGGTGAGTGGATTCATCACAAACTGTGCTGTGTGACAAGTGGATCTAGGAATGTTTCTCGTGCAGAAGAGGTGGTTCAGGGGATACATGGTGGCTGCCTTAAAGCATTTACAGGGTTGATTTCATGAAGAGGGATTTAGATGCAGGTGGCCACTCCTCCCATGGGAGGTACAATTAGGCATTCCATATAAAAAGAATACATTACTAATAGTGCTCTCTCCAGGTCTTGAATTCCAATTGCTGAAGGCATTCAAACACACTTATCACTCACCTGGATTATTGTGATGGGAGTTAACACCAGGAATTAGTGACCTTCCCAAAGAAACTATGACTATATGACTTTTAAAACAGAGTGTTCTAGAATAAGTCTACTCATGAGTAGTTCAAAGTCCCTATCTGCTCCTTGTACATTCGTATTCTTTTTAAAGGACTCTGTCTTAGGTGCTGTTTACTTAATTTCATGGTCGTCTTGTGTGTTGAATTGGAACAAAACTAAGTTTATCCAGTCCTCCAGGTACGTAGGTCTCATCTCACAGTCTGAGCTCTTAAAGGGGAAGGTCATTTGAGAGCAGCATCTTGGCATATTCTTTATTGTCTGTGTGTTTGCAAATCAAAATGGGAATTGAGTTCACTAATTTGGCATAAGCATGTTTTCATTTGAAATCACTTAAGTGACATCTTTAAGGAAGATATTCATGCTTTATTTACCATAGGGTTCCCCCACCTCTTTCCTTTAAACACCACCACCACCACCACCGCCACCACCACCAACAACACCCAGCCAGTTTCAAGGCTGAAAAGATATTTTGTGATGGCTGCAAACATGCCTGCGAGTAACAGTTTGCTCTTCAGTTACACCTCACCGTTGACCTAGATGGGGGCAATGTGGGGCAATGCGTTATTAGAGAAAATGGATATTTTGTAAGATGAGGGTTTTTTTTTTTTTGTTTTGTTTTTGTTTCCGGGTGGGTGTGTGGGTGGGAACAGGGGGGTAGAGTTGTGCACGTGGATCACTAGTACTAGAAAAGCTGAAATGAATTCTTCAGCCCTGAAATACCAGAGGGCACTGTGGATTAATGTTCTGGCCCTAATTCAGCGTCCCATCTCTTCACATACTTGGCACTGATTTGTTCATCTCAGAACTGAAGTCTTAAGGATTAAGAGGGTAGAGAATAGAAATGCATCATTTTCTCTGCCAAAGGAGGTACTTAAACTAGGAAAAGAGGAGGGGACGTTAACAAATCAAGCCTTGGCAAGGAAATCTGTCATGAATCAGCAATGACTTGGAAAGCCTCTGTAGCCTTATTTTACAAAACTAAACATTTGCCACTACCAACACTTGTCTCTTGCTTACCTTTAGGATCAGCTTCAGGTCCCTGTATGGAGGGAATGAATTCTTTTTTTGCCCATTTTGACAACATTAGGTAATTAATTTACAAGGAGCTCAATTAGACTCCGGCCCATACAGTGTTGTGCATGGCCTTTTTAAGAGCCTTTGTTTTGATGCTAATTGAACTGGTTGTAGCAGAGACAGCCAAACAATTTACATTTATCTTTGGCAGGACACAAGGGCTCTCCCTTGGTATGGACAGCTGTATTTTCTTTTTTCCTTCTACCAAGTTTGGTACTAAAGTGCTGTGTGCTTATTTTAATTTTCTAATTTAAAAAGCTTTGAAAATGACAAGAGCCACATATATTGTAGACAAATTGGAAGATTTAGGTAGATAAGGAAGAAAATAAAGATCATGGATAATCTTAATACTGAGAGGAAACCAGTCACAACCTGGCATTTGTCTTTTTGTAATTTCTCCCCATATAAGGAAGTGCATGCATCTGTATACATAGATGTTTATTTATTTATTTTTTTTATAAAAGTGGGATCACACCATATAAACATATTGGTAATGTCCTTTTTTCTACTTAGTAAGTTGTAAATACCTTGACATTTCATAAAAGATTATTCTGCATTTAATAGCTGCATAGTAGTCTGTTCTGTGGATTTACCAAAACATACTTAACCAATCTGTTATTATTGGATACTGAAGCTTATTCTGTTTTTTTTTTTTTTTTTAATATTATAACCAGCGTTTGACATATATTCTTATTACTAAGTCTTTGTTAGGTTCTTTAATTATTAGCAACAGGCAAATTACTAGATATTGAGTTACTTGGATAAGGGCATGCATGTTTTTAAATTTTTTTTGATGTATACTGCCTAATGGTTGTACCATGTTTCACACTGACATGCAGTACATGTGAGCTTTATGTTTATTCTTGATACACAGAGTATCGAAAGCCTTGACTCAGGGGTGGGTTAAATCCTGATCAATAATTTTGCTCTTGCTCCTAAAATTTAGATCAGCCTTGTATATTTTATATTCCCAACATTAGGTCAGTGTTTTCATTCATTCTTGTTTTCTTGTTTTGAAGAGGTATAGAATAAAAAAAGCAAGTGGCTGCTTCATTAAGACAGAAGTGGTCTGTTTTTCCCCAGGGAAGACTCTGAAGCAACTTTTTCCATATGAATAACAACTGACCTAAAGAAATAGACTAAAATCAAAGCAGGAAGTGGATAGCTTTGCCCAGTGTATGAAAAATAAATTTGTATTTTTTTTTCCTAAATGGTTATTTATTTTGAGAGAGGCACTCGTGTACGTGAGAGCAAGTACAGGGGAGGGGCAGAGAGAGAGAGAGGGAGAAAGAGAGAGAGAGGGAGAGAGATTCCCAAGCAGGCTCTGCATGCTCCGTGCAGACCCCAACTCAGGGCTCGATCTCACGAACCTTGAGATCATGACCAGGGCCGAAATCAAGAGTCAGATGCTTAACCTACTGAGCCACCTAGTCACCCTTGTTTGTACCTTCTTGAGGTGGTAAAGCCCATGCCTAGGGGAGCAAGATGATAAACTCTGGCATCTCCATTAAGGGTAGCCTTGGAGAAGCCATCACAACATTTTGTCTAAATTTCAGAGTATCTGCTGCATTATTTTGTAGTCTTCTTACTTGTTTAAACCGCTAGGCTAGAATTCTCAAGAGTTGGTGTTGAATCCTATTTGCTCTATTTGCAGTGTCTGAATGTTGGACATGCCGTCAGACAAATACCAGGTGCTCATTGTTCACTGAATGAATAAAAGGACAGATATGCAGGAGAAAGATTGACATTTTGCTCAGGAGCAAGTTAACGATCCAAGCAGAAGTTGGAGTTCTCTCATCAGTGTCTTTCCCAGATTCTTACAGTACTAGGATTGCATGTTTTTCCCAGGGTGGTACTTTGTATGATTGTATTTAAAATCAATAGTAAAATTCTCATTTTATCTATAGTACAGCTTCCCTACCCCCTCTTTTTCTTTTCTGGTAACATCAGCCTCAGTGTTTGTTGAATTCAACACACACTCAACTCACATTTCTTTTTTCCTTTCTCTCTTTCTTTCATATTTTCACCCCTCCAATTTCATTCTCTGTTGACGTTTTAACTTAGTCCAAGCAGTATTGCCATCTGGATGTCAAAATGCATTGAATTGACCTCTTATCTGGAGATCCAAGTGAAGGTCTCACCTGCCCAGGAAATGAGGGATTTAACCAGGAATGGAGACAGGTAAAGCAGAGGCTCCTCCCAAGGCTCAGGTGCTGTCGGTTTCCAGCCGGTGCTTTGGTTCGCGGTGGGGTGCAGATGTGCATTGTTTTCCCGTGGAAAGCAGCTCCTGAATACTGTTTCTGTTGGGAACTTCTCATTTTGCCAGTGCCAAATAATGTCTGCAACAAAAGTTGGCTTCAGGGCAAACCAGGAGAAGGAGGGAATTAAAGAGAAGTTTTAACATTCCTGTGTTTTAAATTTTTCCTGTGACTATAGCCTTTTCCCCTTCTTAGTGAATTACTGCAGAGTTTTATTAAAATTTTAAGTTCTGGAAATTAGACACCATGGTAGTTAGGCCAGCATGGGATACTGTACTCTTAGGTTCCATAATATTTCATAGTACATCTCTTTATTGTATGTTAAATGATAGGGAAGTATAATAAAATGTACCTAGAGAGTACTTATCTATTTTATGTCCTGTAACATTCAGTACTTGATGCAAATGTAGCAGATCTCAACTCAGAAAGGAACAAAACTGGTTATAGCTCAAGAAAGGGATGACAGGTTCTTTGTTGATAGCATAAGTTCACCAGAATCATGGGATTTGAGACCCTAAGGGGCCCTCATAACATCTAGTCCAATTCTTGCTTTTAAAGATGGGGAAAGAATTAGCCACTGGTCCTGGGTCATTCAGCAGGTGAGGGAGAGAGCTGGGGGCTAAACCCAGAACAGAGCACCCACTCTGCCGTGTTTTACATTATCTGACCATGGTGGAAACATTTAGTCAATCTCTCTTTATTATTTTATTTTTCTAAGATTTTATTTTTAAGTAATCTCTACACCCATCATGGGGCTTGAACTTAGAACCCTGAGAGATCAGAAGGCACATGTCATTCCGACTGAGCCAGCCAGGTGCGCCTGGTCTAATCTCTCTTTAAAAGAGCGTACTATTTGATGTTTTGTTGGCTTGAAACATGTTGTTGTGCCCAAGGGCTCCCAAAGGGCTGCTTGTTTTCCTGGTGGCCCAGGTTATTCCATGCTTCTCTGAGGGCCGCTTGGGCTGCGATGGAAATGAAAGCTGTGTTGGGACGGTGCTTAGAGAATTGTCTCTGATGAACTGGCTTCTTACCTTATAAAGAACGCACAGGAAAGACAGACAGGGAGTTGTCATTTCATAAGACTGTTGACTCTGGACGGAGAGAAGCCCAGGTGGCAGATGGTCACAGCCCTTTGCAGCTGCGTTGCTGTCGTTGCCATCTCTTTGCGGCCTTAGATAACCGGGAGTCTTCAGTTCTTTATCTGTGTTCCTGGATTCACAGTATGATCTGGGTCGACACTTTACATCTTCAGCCTCAGTTTCCTCTCAGGAAATTCCAGGGGAGTTACATGAATGATTTCTAAGGTACCTTTCAGGTCTTGCATAATCATTCTGTGAAAATGAGTATGTTTATAGAAGTTTATCCACAAGATTGAATAACCAAACATGGATTTCTAGCGGTCCATTTTATTGCTGTTTTGATTGGTTTTCATGGGAATTTGGAAAATGTCTACAGACTTTACTGTGATCAAGCTGCTAGCAGTTATTCACAGAACACACACCAGGTGCTCGGGGCTATAAAAGAAATAGTGTCCAGCCTGAGGGAGACCAGAAAGGGTTCTTTATCTCCCAGGCTGGGGATGGAGGGCATTCTTCCCTGCCACTGGATTTAAGCTCTTTTGAGTGCAGGGCCTTTGTCTGTCTTTTATAGTGCAGGGCTCAGTAAATATTGGTTTCATGAATGAAACAATGAATCCACTTGTCAGTCTTGCTTGTATTTGCCCAAGATGTCCCACTGAGATTCATTGTTTTCTTCAACTTTTAAATGCTGTTAACTTGAATACCTTTTCCAGAAAGTATTCTTCACCTTCCATGGAAGATTGCTGAGGCTAAATGAAAAATCCATAAATACTACATTCCTTTCTTGGAAATACATTTCAGTGTTAGCATATTGAAAGCAATGAGATGTCTGCCTTAAAATAACTTTGTTTGACCCAATGTTTCCCAAATGTATTTGAACTTGGAATCCTATCCTTTCCATTCCTCCTGGAATCGTTGTTAAATCCTTGTAGAGCTCTAATCTGTGAAAGAGAAAGTTGGATTAGCGAGTAGTAATAGGGAATAAATAGTAGCAGCAACATTGGTTGAGAATAATTAATTCAGCACTGATGGAGCATATATGTTAAGCACTGCTTCTGGCGGCCCTATGTGAAATCAGGTTAGACGTGTTGGTTTTTTTTTCTTTTTCTTTTTCTTTTTGAAAATGACTGTCTGTGCTTCATTGGAGATTGAAGGTTAGGTGATAGGAGATTAAAGGAAGTTGTAAGTGACCTAATAGCTATTTTACAGTTACGAAACTTGAAGTTTTAACTGGTGTCAAGGGCTACCCTTCCAGGTACTGCAGGGAATAATGATGAAAGGGGTCTGTGTCTGCTCCTTCAGGAGCTGGCTGTCCAGTGGAGGAGACAGACATGTAAACAGATGATAGCAGTAATGTACTCAAATGTGTAAGGAGCAGAAGTAGGACAGAGGAAGGAATGGTACTTTTCCCCAAATTTAAAACAGACTTGCTGTTTATACAATAAGCCAAAACCAAATTGACTGGAACCCCTCTGGATCTTCTAGACAAAATTCTGCTCATACATCCAGACTCTAATGACTAGCTAGGCTTCTCCATGCTTTCCTGGTTCCAGAATTAATCACATCATCTGTAATCCCATCAGAGCCTTGCTTACACCCGTCTTGGGCTTTATCACAATCTGCCTTGTATGTGAATGAGTTGAGGGCATAGAGGGTCATCTTTGTCCCTCCATGTTTGGGCCCAGCTTGAACCAAATAGGGCAGTGCGTATCAGCGTTCTGCTTAGACTCGGGGCAAGGCATTGGGGCTGTGAAAATTACTCACTGTATGGAAATCAGTAAATAAAAACAAGTTTCATACAAGCCATAGATTGAGAAGGTGGTAGTGTTATTAAGAGTATGGCTCCTTTCCATAGCTTTTTTCCTCCCATGATGCCTAAATGTGACTTAAATTTCCAGAAGGCAATACATTTTTGTAGGAGCTCAGCAGTTCCACGTCATGAAGTGTTTTTATTTCATGTGAACATTTTGTAGTCTTTTTGTTTTTTTCAGGACCTTTCTCCTATATTCTGTATTTCATCTGGACTGTCCTAAGAATAAGTTCAGTTTTTGGTACTCTGTTCCCCACTAGTGGTTGTGTTTGTTGCCCAAAGTCAAAGTGTTGATGGATGACATTTCCCGTTAAAGTATTTGCAGCCATATGCAATGTGGGGCAGAGTGATTCCCAGTATGGTGCAGTGGAAATAACTAAACTGGAAGTCAGCCTGACTCGCTTTTGTAGTAAGTAGTTCATTTTCTTTTGTGACCTTGGGCAAGTTTCTTAGCCTTCCAATAACTGAGGAGGTTGGACCAGAATTAGCACAGCCTCTTCTCATGCTGACATTCCATGATTCTCTGGGGGAGGATTCAATTCCATAGAGGTTTAAAGTGGATACATTTGTAGGTTAAATGGCTTTGTTCACTGAGGTTTTTTTTCCCCCCTTACTCCGTTTTGGAGCAATATGACTGCATGTCACCGAGGAAAACCAAATTACCTAGAATTCTCAAAAGACCGCAGTTCTTATCCCATTTTTTATTTTGAGGGGAAGGGGAAAAAAAAGGCAAAACAAGCTTGTCTATATCCATGAATTAAGACAATTTCATCCATTTTTTACATACACAGTGTACATACCCGTATTCAGTGAGGTGCTGCAGACTCTTAATTGAAGAGGAAATACTTGGTTGGGTTTGCCATCATAAATCTAGGGAGAATTCTGTGTGATCTGTTTTGAGTATTTTCATCTAGAGTTGAGACAAAAAGTTGTCTTGGGTGGAGAGGCTTTGTTACAGGAAGTTGGCTTCTAGTTTTATGATGAATGTACTGTGTATCCTTGGGTACCTCACTGAACCTTTCTGAATTTCAGTGTCTTCAATGGACAGAATGCTATCCTTCTGATTATAAACAGCTCTGTAATTAGACAATTCTAGGCATTTGTTTCAGGTTCCTTCCTGTTCTTTTCCTTGAAAGATTAACAACATCCCCATTTCTACTCCCACACAATCCCAGACATTTGTTGATTTGTGAGGGAAAAGAATTTTAAAACACTTTAAATGGTACACTCAAGAAAATTTTATTAGTTGTCTATCTCTGTATAACAGTATTGCTGCAAGCTTCAACTTTTTGTAGCGTAAAATAACATCTGTTTATTATCTCTTAATTCCTGTGGGTCAGGAGTTTGGGCAGAGCTTAGCTGGGTCCTTTGCACAGCTGCCATCAGGATGTTGCAGGACTGGGACTCATCTGAATGCTTGTCTGGGGAAGGATATCCTACCAGGCTTGCTCAAGTTGTTGGTGGAATTCATTTCCTTGCAGCTGTAGGACTGAGGGCCTTGTTTGCTTGCTGGCCGGGGGCTCCCTGTGCTCCTTGAGGCTGCCCACATTTCCTTGTCACGTGGGGTTACCCCACATAGCTGCTCACTTTCTCTTAGCCAGTTAAGGAGTATAAGGCAGATACAGATATTGTAGTCTTCTGTGCTGTAGTCGTGTATATGTAATCATGCACATCTGTCATTTTTGCTGCACCCTACAGGTTAGAAGCAAGTCACAGGTCCCTCCCACACTCAAGAAGGAGAGAGGATTGCACAAGGGTATGGACACTGGGAGGTGACGATCATGGGGGTCACCTTAAGAGTCTGTCAGCCACGTATATGAGAGACAGAAGCCATGTTGAAAATTTTTTGTTTATGTTTTCCTGTGGATGTATGCTAAAACATTGTACTTCACCAGAGAGCCTCAGTAAACATTGATCAACTGAAAATCCTACTGAGATCAAGCTACCTGCCCGCGGTGTTTTTGTACCGCGCTCTTTTTTAATTTGTTTAATTTATTTTACTTTTTGACTTCACATACTGGTGAACGCAGGGTTTGAAGCCCATTCATCTTTTTGCTTCCCTGCCGAGCACAGCACATGCAGGTATTAGGTGCTCAGTGTTTGTTCAAGGATTGTAGCAGCATTGAGTTAATTCGAAGAAGGTCTCTGCCACAGACTGAATTATGTCCCCCTCAAATTCATATATCATAGCCCTAACCCCCAGTGTGATGATATTTGGAAATGGGGCCTTTGGGAGATTTTTAGATTCGGGTCAGATGATGAGGATGGGGCCTTCAGTGATGGATTAGTGCCCTTATAAGAAGAGGTACCAGAGAGCTTCCTCTCTCTGCCTCCTCCTCCTTTCTTTCTCTCCCCACCTTGCACCCCCATATGACTTTAGGGCACAGCATGTAGGTGCCTGTCTACAAGCCAGGAAGAGAGCACTCACCAGAACCCGACCATGCTGACCCCTTGATTTTAGACTTCTGGCCTCTAGAACTGTGAGAAAATTAATGTCTGTTGTTAAAGCCACCCAGTCATGGTACGTCATCCTGGCAGCCCAAGCTGATTAAGATAGTCCCCCCACATCACCCTTTTGTTCTGTCTAGAGAGAGAGATATACAAAGGTTACAGAATGGCAGTGATCCCCTGGCAGCCACTGAGCCAGGCAGAGTGGTGTTTAATTTCAACCATTTCTATTCTGTTTTCTTTTCTTTCTTTTTTTTTTTTTAATGTTAATGTTTTTTAGAGACAGAGAGCGTGCCCTCCTGTGCACATGTGTTGAGCAGGGAAGGGGCAGAGAGAGAGGGAGAGAATCACAAGCAACAGTGACAGACGTGGGGCCAACCCCATGGCACCAAACCTCTATGTGAGGCTTCATCTCACCACCATGACCTTGAGATCATGACGTGAGCTGAAATCAAGAGTCATATATTTGACTGAGCCCCCCAGGTGCCTCTCAACCATTTCTATTCTTTATTGACTTTCAGTTGTAACTAATTGTGGAGGGCCCCTGGGTTTTTTGTGTTTTGTTTTTTCCTGGGCAAAATGATTCAAAACATGCTGCCTTTGGTTTTTAAGTGTTGTGCTGCCAAACAGGAACACCTAATGGAACCAAAATGTTGCTCCTGAAAAGCCTTGATGGTGGGAACTTCTATAGTGAATTCTTAATTTCTTCCTGAGGCTTACTTACCTTTCTTTTTCTTTTTCTTTTTTTTAACTTTAACAATTCATTTGTTTTTTCTTTTGGGCTCAGTACTGCTCCCCCAGTTTTCTGCCTTTCTGACTTTGGACAACTTGCTTCTTCTCTGGGTTCTTCCTTAATGCAATTGGGATACTCATGCCTATCTAAAAAGAAGGAAATAGTTAAGGAAAGCTCTAGGCACAAAATTTGAGCTCACTGAATGACAGTTTGACTAACCGTAGGAGAATGACTAACATGTGACATTTATTTTTTCAGTTTCGTTCGTCAAGCGAGCAGTGGCATGGTGTAATACGTTATTGATCTCAGTGAGTAAGAGAATTGGGGAAAGGAACCAAGAAAATCTCACCATCTTCCTTCTGCTTGAAAACAAATCTTGAATTCTTGAACAGGGATTTTTTTTTTTTTAAGTGTTTTTAAGCCACATAAAATTTTTTGTTTTTAATAATTGCCGTCAAAATTATCAAGCACTGAGGGCCATATTTTGATCTGGCATTTAATTATAATGGAAAAGACTCACAAGTGATTCAGAGGAAGGATTTAGAATTCTATCCCTTTCATATTATAGGAGACTGAAAGCATCATACACTGACTGACATACAATCATACGGAAGAGAGGGAACAGGAGTCATAAATCTTACCTTTTATACAAACTCAACATTTCCAGTGATTTCATTGAAACAAACACTAAACAAATTAGACCTATGAAATCCACCTTAGGGTCAGGCTGACCCCCAGGGCATGCGACATCACTCTGCACTGAAAGGCTTAGGAGTCCTTCTTCAGACCCTCAGTGTTCAAAACTCAGCTTCTGAGTTAAGGAAGGATTGTGTCGGTTTTGGGGCCTGGAGGAAAGATGGAGTGCAAAGGAGACTTCCAGCCTGGGGCTCCTCCTGTTCTCTCTGGATTTAGGATCTGTTAAAACACATTTAGACCTCTGATTGGCAACATGCAAATAGCAGTGGCCCTAATTGAAAGGGAGGAGACCAAACCGGGACCAAAGGTCAGGACTTTACAGTGATGACTAGTGTCCTGGGGGTGTGAACTGAAATGGTCTGATTCCTCTACCCCCCCCCCCCCCCCCCCCCACCCCGCCCTTCCCTCTTTCTGGGCTTGGAAATCCTGGAAGGAAGCAGGAAGGGACCATTAACTAAACTAAGATGTGATGTGAATTGTTCCTGGGTGGACTGAGATTTCAGAGGAGGGGAACACCCTCCAAGCCTTTTTTACAGTAGTATATTACAACCTGACTGCTACCTGCAGTTTGCCAATTACCCAATTATGACACAAATTTGCACATTTTTTTTAAAGTAGGCTGCTACTATTCTTCCTTATACAAGGATTTTAGTCACTGTACATCTTGTGTCTTTAAATAATGTATTAGGAACATTTTCAAGTCTGTAAGTGCTTTTTTAATGAGAGTGTGAAGATTTTAATGGGACTAGATTGCTTTTCATGACATTTCAGAGTGACTTAATTGTAACAATGTTGAGAGGCTGTATTTTAAAGTTTGCTAAGTATGTCTGCTGTGGATTATAGTCAGACACTTAAAAGGATGGATGGATGGATAGTGGAACCAGATAGCTTTTTCCTTACTACTTTCCTCCAATTATTAGCTCTTTGCAAATATTGTTGCACCAAACCAGGCACAGGGCAGGGTTCTCGTGAACCTTTTAATTTTAAAATAGGAACAGAGACTAATTACTGAAGGTAGCTGAGATAGTTTCAGAGACAAGTTCTTCCTCCCAGGGCATTTCTGGTTTCCTTTTACAGAGCCAGGAGGCCAGGCCATCTTTCCTTGTCTGTATTCCCTGTTAGTTCCTGAGCTTCCTTGTCTGTTGGCTTTAAAAAAGGTACCTATCTTGGGTCTCATTTTTTCAGATATTTTAGTGGGTGTTCCTAAAATATTGTCACTTCCAGATAACCATTTACTTTTTTAATGATAAGAATTTCAGACTCTTTGTGAAACTTTTTTTCTTGTCTTCAAAACAACAGAGTTATTCAGAGGTCTTTTCCTGCACAAGTGTTCTTAGGATTCTGGAACCCGTAGCCAACTTTTCAAATTAGATCAGATGGTTGGTCAGACACTTCCCAAACTACTCTTAGTGAGTTTGTATTGGTTTCCCAGGATCAGGGCTGCTGCAACGAAGTACTAGGGGCCCGGTGGCTTGAGGCAGCTGAAATCCATTCCCTCACAGTGCGGGAGGCTGGAAGTCTGAAATCCAGGTACCAGCAGGGCCTTGCTCCTTCTAAAACCTGTAGGGGATCCTTCTTTGCCTCTTGGACCTAGCTTCTGGTGGTTTGTGGGCAGTCTCTTGTTTTCCTTGGCTTACAGCTGTGTGACACCAGTCTCGGCCTCTGTGGTCACATGGTGTTCTCCCCGTGTGTGTCTGTCTTCACACGGTCATCTTCTTAGGACATGAGGCATATATTAGATTAGGGGCCCACCCTGCTCCGCCGTGACCTTGTCTTAACTAATTACACCTGCAGCAACCCTGTTCCCATAAAGTTCCATACCAAGGTGCTGAGAATTAGGGTTTCAACATACCTTTTTTGAATGGACAGAATTCAACTCATGACAAGATTCTGCTTTAACGAGCACGCAGGAGATTCTGATGCAGCCAGTATTGGTTCTCAAAGTGGGGTTTCTGGCCTATTTACACAAAATTCATCAGGAGCACTAAAGAAACTGTGTACATATATGTATACAGATGGTTTAAGGAAGAAAAAGAAACCCAAGACTCATGTACTCACTACCCAGATTAAGAAGTAAAATATTGTCAGTACCTTCAAAGGCCTTAGAAAGTTGTAGGTTCTCCTCTGAGGGGGTAGGTAGGTCAAGGAGATTTAGAATAGCAAGGAGTATTAGAATTCAGGGTTTTTGGTTTTTTTTTTTCCCTTTATCACGAGGTATATTTTTAAGTTGGTTTAGAAAACTTAACTTTGGAGTGGAATGAGTTTTTTTTTTCCTGTTACAGAAAAGATTCAAGAAAAGGCGTGACTTTTTTCACAGTGTGGTGAAATAGTTATTAGCTCCTCTTATTTTTGGGATGGTTTTCTGAAAAAAAATTCTCACCTATAATTTTCTGAATTAGTTTAGACCTGTAGCTGAGAGAGACTTAACAGTGGTGCACACTTGGATTAGTGGGAGGAAGGTGTGCATGTGTGATGTAAGGAACCTATTATTGATTATGTTCCTTATAGTCCTTTCTCCTGGGAATTTTGTGAAGCTTACTATCTGCTAGATAATTTTAAGTTTGAAAATGCCTTGAGTTCCTTGGGGAAGCTGTTACATAAATGTAAATAAATTATGCAGCACCTGAATTTGGTTGTTCATCATTTTTTATAGTGTGTTTTAATTAAGAACTTAGCACTATTTTAGTTGGATGGCTGGGGAAAGATCTTAATCGCTCACACATGGTTGAATAAGTAGGCGGGAAGGAGTATCATTTAGGCTGGAACCCATGGAGGAATAAATGAACAGGACCTCTTCTGGAAATCTGTCATTTTCCATGATGCTCACTGAGCTAAAGCTGTGGGTTAATGTCTCCTCCCCTGTGCTTACATGGTGCTGTTAGAGAATCAGCATTTTTTTTTTTTTTTTTTTTTTTTGCCTGTTTACAGACTTTCAGATACCTTGGACCTCTCTGGTTTTCCGTCTAGAATGAGTGGGAGACCTTTTCTTTAAAAAAAAAAAAAAAATTTTTTTAACACGTACTCATTTTTGAGAGTGAGAGAGACAGAGCATGAGTGGGGGAGGGGTAGAGAGAGAGGGAGACACAGAATCTGAAGCAGGCTCCAGGCTCTGAGCTGTCAGCACAGGGCCCGACGCGGGGCTTGAACTCACAGACTGCAAGATCATGACCTGAGCTGAAGTCGGACGCTTAACCGACTGAGCCACCCCAATGCGAAACCTTTTCTTATAAAAAGGAGTTTGTCTTGCTGTGTACCTAGCTGTCTAGGTACTCGAGGAGCAAGAAGGTACTTGACAAACCACTTTGACTTCTGGTATGCTGCATTTCTAAAACTGGCTGGAGGAGCTGGGTGCCAAACTACCTCCTCTTACCTGTCACACAGAGCTTTGTTCCAGTGGGTGATACCACTCCAGGACTCCTGAAGCATGCAGCTAGGAAATGGTTGCCAATACTCCTGGGTCCCTTTGTGCCTCCTTGGTTTGCTGTGTTGTCAGAGTCTCACTGTGTGCATGTTTTGCCTTATTGCTCTGTGAACAGTCACCTTATCTTCCTTCTGATGGCTGACCTCAAACTTGCAACCTTTCTCATTCAGTCATCATATCTTCTAGCACCTAGTCTATGCTGATTGTAGGCACGTGTGAATTACACAGAGTTTTCAATGCTGCGGAGCTATATGGTGGAAGACAAAGATTAAAAAAAAACAAAAAATCAAAACCAGTAGCCAAATACTTATAATCGGATGAAGGGTAAAAAGGATAATCATAGACTCTTTGAGAGTATGTACTAAGGGGAACCTAGCCAGTCTTGGGTGTTTTGAAGAGTGACATTTGAGCAAAGTCAAATGGAGGGTCGCTGAGAATTAGCAGGGAAGGAGGAAGGGAAGGGAACGTTGTCTTCTAAGAAGTATACTGTGAAATTATTATTTGTTTCTTTCTCTTCCCCACATGGTTTTATCCATCCAAAGTGGGCCAGTAGTGTTGTGCTTTGTCAGGATGATTAACTCATTAAATTGGGCTCTTGGCATGCTGTCTCTCTAAATTGTGTTCTGGTAACCTTTTTGGAAACCTATTGCTATCTACAGTCCCTTGTTATGTGGCTGGAGTTGGCTCAGGGCTTGGGAAAGATACACTTGCTGAAGGAAGTCTTTCTCTGCACTCTTCCTGTCTGTAAGAGACAAAGTGTTAATATGTCATACTTTTTAGATATAATTTCTCAAACTTCTGACTTCAGAATCACCAGGAGCCTGTTAAAAATGCACTTTTCGTAGCTTTTCATCCCAGACCTGCTGACTTAGAATCTTAGCAGTAGGTCTCCCTGGCCATTGTCACACACTCTACAGAGAGCCACTGCCATGACGGTATGGATTGCCAATGGGTCATTCAGACCTTAAAGAGGGGCTTTTCATCATCGTATTTAAAAAAATTTTTTTTAATGTTTATTTAATTTTGAGAGAGAGAGAGCACGCGTGGCGGGGGGGGGGGGGCAGAAAGAGGGAGACACAGAATCCGAAGCAGGCTCCAGGTTCCAAGCTATCAGCACAGAGCCTGACATGGGGTTCGAACCCACAAACCATGAGATCATGACCTGAGCCAAAGTCCGGCACTTAACTGTCTGAGCCACCCAGGTGCCCCTTCATCATTTTAGCCCCACTGGGCCCTGTCTGATTACCCACCATCTCTCACCATCAGGACCGGCTGTGTAATTTGCGGGGCCCAGTGCGAAATGAATGCACAGAGCCCCTTGTTGAAAAATTAAGAACTTCAAGAGGGTGACAGCTGAGCATTAAGCCAAGTGTGGGGCCCTTCTGGGTCATGACCCTGGGAAACTGCACAGCTCTGGGAGACCCAGGAAGCTGGCCTGCCACCACTTCTCTTTGCCTTTTTAAAGTGAACTGCTTATTGCTCCCTGTGTACTATGCTGTTTTTTGCCTTTGTCCCCTGGCTGGCATAGTGTGAAATGCAAGTTTTCACCTCTTCTGTCTCACCCTGGCTTACCTCACTTCCTGGTCCTGTGCAGATTGCCACTGCAAGACCTTGTCCTTTGAGCACCCACTCTTCCTCACCCTTGGATTCCCTGCCCTAAGCTGGGGCTCTGCTGCTGTTTCCTCTTAAGTTTGCTGAATAAAATACTTTCGTCTGAATGCTTTGCTTAAAGCCTTCATGAGGTTAGGGACCACTGGGAGTGTAGATTCAGTTCGGAGTGAGGTGTTGGAGGCAGTGTTGTCCCCAGGAGCATTAGGTGAAGGGCCTGCGCATGACTGGTATGAGAGAGACAGTGTGAGGAACAAGGAGGAAACAGACTTAGGACATATCTGGCAGCTTGTATCCTCCACATTTGACACATTTGGTAGTTGCTACCCTACCTCTGGTAACCAGGGTTTCATTTTTGGATCTCTCGTTGACCTCTGAGTTTCTGGGAACAACAGCTTGCTTTCTCTCTCTCTCTTCATTCCTTTATGTTTGTTTATTTTGAGAGAGAGCGAGCGTGTGTGAGCAAGCAGGGCAGGCACACAGAGGGAGAGAGTGAGTCCCAAGCAGGCTCTGCACTGTCAGCAGAGCCCAATGTGGGACTCAAACTCACGAACCGTGAGATCATGACCTGAGCTGAAATCAAGAGGTGGAGGCTTAACTGACTGAGCCACCCAGGCGCCCCAAACAACAGCTTTTTCTAAGCCGCTTATGCTCAAATGTGCTGGTAGCGAAACCTGTGGGAATGTTTCTTGTGGTAGGAAGGTGACCATTTTGCTCAGTGGTTAATACTTGAAATGAGACATTCCTGGATTGTTAGAGCTACTGTGTTCTGGAGAATTCCCCAAAGCAGGATGCACTTGGTAAATGAGGTTTTGACTCCTGTGGGCTGAGAATCAGGCACTGCCTGGTATATGTAAAAGGACTGAGGATTCATAGAGGCAGCTATGAATTTAGGCAAGAGGTCTGTGATGCCTCTTCATGTCAGAGATGGACAAGCAACCAGAAGTTCAGAGAACTGAAGCAGCATATTCAAGGTTGATTTAGATATTTAATGTGTGAGCTGGCACTGGGATCCACAAATCCTGTTCCTCCTGAGGCCTCAGTAAATATTTGTTCAAAGATTGTTCTGTTCTTACTTTGAGGCTTATCATCTGGCCTTGACCTGATGGAGTTAATGGAATGAAATATGTGCTGCTCCTTTGAAATTGTTTTGAAGAGTTGAAGTGGACAGATTGTCGAAACAGTGCTGTCTAATTGAAACATGTGAGCCACATATGCAATTTAGAAGTCTTCAACAGCCACATTAAAAAAGTAAAAAACAGCTGACATTAATTTTAGTAATTTAACCCAATATATCAAGTTTTAAAGCGTTTCAACTTAACTGTTTACATATACTTATAGAGATATATATATGCATATATAAATATTGAGATACTTTCTTTTTTTCCCTTGAAGGTACTGTACTGCATGGTGCAGGTCTAGAATATGCTAGCCTACACATTTAATTTTTATCTTCCCTTCCTTTCTAGGCTGCTTTAACCCATACTGGTTAACACAGGAGCTTGTGATTGCTGTGAGGGGGGAAGCTGGAGGGTTTGGGATGTAAGCTGACTTGTTAGCTTTCATGCACCAGTTGAAGGAGTCAGACAGCCTCAGAATGCTCCATTAGGGGTTTGCTATAGACCTCTGTCTTTCTGCTGGGCATCTGAGGTAGCGTTTGCAGCCTCTTAGGGGACAGAAACCACCTTGTCTGGAGACCCGTGCTGTCAGTGAAGAAGAATCTCTCTGCTGTTGAGTCAGCCTTGGCTTTGACCTCCTATCTGCACAGAGAGCTTACTGCTGAATTTGACCCCTGCTCCTCTTAAAGGGAATCCGGAAAGAAGGTGTGGGTTTTGAGTAAGATTACTAATTGTCAACCAGTGAAGTCTTACTTGTGCCATTTAAATTAAAATCTAAGCATCAGGTAGATAGTATAATCATTTCTTAGCCTGGGTAGATCATAGAAACTAGCAAATTAAGGCAGCAAAAGATCCACATGCCTACTTATCAGGTCTGCACTTATTTCTGAAGGAAAGCTAGCACATATTTGGTCCACAGGGTATGGTTTGAATGGAGGTTTTTCCTTCATTTTTAGATCACTGCTCAAAGTCCACTGACAGAATACAGGAGACAGCCTTGATTAGATTAGGCCAGATTGGATTAAATCGAATGGTTAAAGCCTTTGGAGCCTCCAGCTTGTAGGAGACACCATAATGGCCTTCATAGCATCCCTAAATCCTATTAGGTAAGTTAATCTTATTGAAGAATTTAGGTCTGCATAAAGCAGCATTGCCCTTCTACTCTCTGCGGTGGTCTCTGGCCGTTAAGGTGAACTGACAGATACTAACTTTCTTGGAATAGGTTGGTTTTGTTGGTTTGGGGCAAGTTATCCTAAATGCTTTGAGAGTAGATACCTCTCAAAGGTGGAGACAGAGGTGTTTGGTAGAGACAACATTCTGTGGAGGAAAATAGTCTCTTTGGCTTGATGTCTATTAGCGTCTGTGCCAGGGATGTTTTTAGCCCCGGTCGGGGGAAAGAGAGTCAGGAGAGATGTGTCTAAATAGTTGTAAAATCGGCTGCTGTGTCATTATGGCAGGTGTGGGGGAGGATGGATGGGTGGGAGCTTTATTTTTTAGCTTTGTGAAATCATCCCTTATAGCCCATATCCATTTTAGAGGTTGTCATTAAGAATCATGTGCTGAGTATATAGTATGGTTGAGACAGTATGCTAGATGTTGGAAATAAAATAACCAATCTTGGAACTTGCATCTTTATCTTGATTTTCTGGGTGTGTTTGTAGTTTTATTATAAGGTAAGTGAGAATTGGCTCTTGCCTGTTTCTACAGATGCAGTGACCGTATTTTTCTGAAGCAAAATGTCCTTTTTGCCACAGGATTCTTTCCAATTTGTGGATTTATGGACAGGCAGAGAGCTTTACAAAGGCATATAAATTATTATGTCAGATTTTATTTTGAATACATTGTCTTTTGGGAAAAGAAAAAAATGCTAGAAATTGGGACTGTCCAGCTGTGAGTATATGCTTTACTGCACCCACAGCGAGGACTGGTAGAACTTGGGAGGGAAAAGGTAAATTTGACTTAGGTCTTCGCTGAAGGTGGTTTGGTTAGACACTGACAGCTTTAACCCACAAGTGATTATTACATACAGAATTGCCCTCCAGAGCAGGGGCAGTTTTTTTCCAGGCATCTTTAAAAATAAGGGGCACCTGGGTGGCTCAGTCCGTTAGGTGTCCAACTTCAGGTCATGCTCTCATGGTTTGTGGGATCGAGCCCCGTGTCGGTCTCTGCACTGACAGTGTGGAGCCTGCTTGGGATTCTCTCTTTCCTTCTCTCTCTGCCCTTCCCCCACTCACACTCTCTCAAAATAAATTATAAGTTGCATAGTGCCTCAGCTAGGGGCTGGGCGTCTGCGGTTAAAAGATCCCGTAATTAATGCAGAAAGTGAGGCATGGTGAGGCATCTGATGGTACATCTGGTGCTTGGTGAATGACCGTAGGAAGATGCCTGCATCCAAGGGGCTGAGGAGACACTATGACCTGGGGACTTCCTCTGCTGTTGTGGAGTGGGGACTTCACCTTCTTGATAGAGCCGAGGGGACTTGTTAGCTGTTAATCACTCCCCTGTCTGGGCTCTGCCTATTCTGAGGCCAAGAAACGAGTTAAGCGTGGTTCTTTGTTTCAGCATTTCTGGTGAGGCAGCCCTGCATCTGTGTCCTGTCCAGAAAGACTAAAGAGAATTTCAGGGGTGGGCCAGGCATGGAGTTTGACGAACAGTTAGGATAGATTAATGGTTTTGATTTGCTTTTAGGAAGAAAAGTACAGCGAGCCCTTTAGATGAAGATATCTCTCTCCAGCCCTCCTCTGTGTCAAGTGTACGGTGTTCTCTTCCTGTATGGCACTTGTATTTTCAAGAGCTAGGGTCATTGACAGAACGCTTCTCACTCTTGAGTTTCAGAGCATAACAGAGTACACATGTCTGAAGCCAGAAATGTAATTTTCTCTGAGTGTAATAAGAATGACTTAAATTCTCTGTGTGTGCATGTACATGCTCATGCAATTGTGGGTTTTGTTTTCATGCTCCTTGAGGAGAAATACCCTCCTTTTTACTTTTATTGATTCTTCATTGCACATTTCTCAGGGTTACTTTTGTTAGGAAGCAGCTGGAAGAATGTGTGCTCATTTTGTCCTTGTGACCTTTACTCCTGTGCCCCTCTGACCTGAGACTCACCCTGCCCGCCCTCTCCTCTGCATCAGCCCAGCTTTGTTCATGTGGGTCTCTTGTTCTCGCTCAAGGAAGGAGACATCCTTGCTTCTCTCTGTCTCAACTTGCTATCCATTTCAGTGGAGGCAGTTCCAGATGGGAAGAGGTTAGGGAGGGAATTTGAAGCAGGAGAAAAATTGGATCTGGTTAGGAGAAATTTATAAAACTTCTGTATTCTGTGCTAATAGTTCTCAGATGCTTTGGGATTACAACATGAAACGTTGGTCTGGAGACCTTTGAGAGCTGCTCTTACCAGCCATCAGACGGCCTTGCCTGCTTTTCCTCCCTGTCCCATCTCTGCTCTTTCTGCCCAGTTTGCATGAAAGAGCCCACTAATTCTTTATAATCCCACTCTTCTCTCTTTTAAAGTCTTCTTGATGTGCTTCCCACCCCAGCTGATTCCAATGTTGCTTGGGCTAGCTCCCAGTCTTGCTGAGTCCCTTTGGGATGGAGGAGAAGCCATCCTCCTCTCCATAGTGTGTCGACATGCCCAAGGGGAAGGAGCATACAGATCCTTCCACGTCCTGCCCCAGAGCTTCACAGGAAGCAGTAATAATGCTGAAAGCTTATTGATTACTTAAAATGTGCCCAGCACTGTGACAAGCACTTTACATGGATTATCCCTTATCATGCTCAAACCAGCCCAATAAAGTATGTGTGCTATCACTGTTTCCATTTTACAAATGGGAAATGGATGCCCAGAGAGGCTCAATAACTTGCCACTCTGTACACAGCTGGAATCAACAGGCAGGATTAAGATGGGAACCTGGCATCCCGATTCCAGGGCTCATGCTCAGCTCCTCAGGGAAGCTGGGAGTTCCCAGCCAGAAGAGCCTCCAGCTTGCCTTACCTGGGGTATCTCCCCTTTTACACTCACCTAAACACTTGCGCTGTTTATGTTTTCAGTTCACTAACTGAATGTTCTGGATTAGTTTTTCATGATGGCCACTGTGTGTTTTAAAGAACCAGAAATAAAAGATGTTAAGAGGTGGGCTTTTATAGCCATAGCGTTCCTCATCTGTGCAGTCAGGTAACAGGACTCCTGGCAAGGAGATAAGGCCATAAGTGCTCTTGCTTTGGAAAGATTAGTTAATTGGTAGAGGTTGTGTTTCTGTGGTTAATTTGTGTTCCTGTCGCAGTAATACGTGAGCATCCACAGGCGTGGAGTGTGCCGTCCAGCAGCCCCATAAAACAAGGCACTCTTCAGCTCTAGCACCAGTGGGTTCACCTGAATAACAATAGGGAAGCTTGTTGACCATTTGGCACTTCACAGCCCAGTAATTAGAAACTGTAAAACAATAATACAGACATGAAGCAAATCCTCCAGTTAATGAAAAAAAATCTACAATCCTGCTTTGTGGCTGAGTGCAAAATCACAACCGGCTGCTTATACAACAAAGCAAACACTTCAGGATTTTGGCAGCTGTTTTACACATATAAAAAGCTCTAGGCTCTCTATTAATTTGGGGGCTGTCATATTTGTTAAAAACTGAAAACAACAATTGCCTGACTTTCTTGTTTCTTATTAATTTACTGCAGTGGTTCTCAAATTATGGTCCCCAAACCAGAAGTAGCGGCATCATCTGGGAACTTGTTAGAGATGCAGATTTCTTGGGGGGGCATCCCAGGCCTATAGGATTAGAAATTCTGGGGGTGGGGCTTAGTAAGGTACGTTTTAACAGGTCTTCTAGTGATTCTGATGGTACACTGAAGTTTGAGAAACACTGGGGAGTGGATAGAGGAATTGGGGGGATGGGGACTGGAGTCCCTTTTCAGCCCCACCTTTAGGGGATCACTTTGCTTCTCTCACCAGAAGGGAGACAGCTGGCCCCAGAATATGTGAAGTTCCTTTGCTGCTGGCAAGTAAGCTGCGGGGAGGTGTCTCAGGGAACGGATGTGCCTTTGGGGGGCCTGGTTGGAAGAGGAGGCTTGGACTGTGGCTTATTACCCATTTGTAAGGAATAATTTCAATATTTCCTTTGCCATCTGGGTGGTGCTTTTGACGTCAGCTCTGAAAGGCCCAGATTTACCAGACAGAGACGTGGGGACAAAAACAAAGACCATCTGATTTCTCAGGCCAGGCTTGCAGTGCTGTCACGTAAGGTGCTCATCTTTGTCAGCAACTATCTATCGTTAAAAACTGAAAGTTAAGATGAGGTGAGGTGGTGGCAGGACAGATTTCTTCTTTTCTATGTTCCCTCCCTTCCCTATTTCATGTTTTTGCCCACAGCTGTCTTGGCAGATGAAATTTATGTGATAATTTTCTTGGGGCCTCTTGACAAATGGCCCCTCTGTCCCTTCCCTACTGTATGGTGACTGCAGCACTGACCCACGTTCATCTCAGAGTCATTAGAAGTCTTGCACAGCTGACCACGGAGCTCTTGGGAAATAAGAGCTTGCCACCAGAGTGAAAAGGGGTTCTCGACTGGTGTTACCACAAAGGCTCGGGTTCCTAACACTCCTTGAATAGTGTGGTTGACAGACGGTCTGCCTCTTGGGGACAAGACCTGATACAAACAGAAACACCCATCCTACAGTTTCCTGGTTTTTATCCAGATTTGTTTATTGTGCTCACATTTTAAAATGTATTTTGTTTACAATTTTTCTGCCTTTCAGATCACTGAATTTTCATGTTCCCTTGGGGGGGGGGCGGAAAGCAAAACGAAACAGAAAACGAGGGGCACCAGGACCTGTTGGTCAGTTGGTGTTAGTATAGCCTATTCTTTGATTTAATCACCCAGTATAGCACAGGAAAGCGGCAGGGATAAAAGGGTAAATGACACATAGCTCTGTCTTCCAGGACTGATGAAGAAAAGAACTACCCAGATCTTGGGTTCACTTTACTCCCTGTTTTTGAATGGGAGAACTTGCTTGAAAACCTGAATTTGGTGTTGGACCACAAACCCAACATCAGGCTTTTTTTTAAATTTTATTTTTATTTATTTTTTGCGGGGGGTGGTGGGTGGGTTTATTATCAGAGGTGCTTCAAATAAAGAAAACTTCGAAGCCTGAAGCAATCAGATACTGAGATACTAGAATACAGAAGCCTACAGTCACACTAAAGCAAGGTCTTGGCTATTCCATGAAGTCTTGTGTCACTCAGACATCCAAGGAAGGAAAGCTAGTTGCCAACATATCGGAAATTCTGGTGTAAATGTCAGATGTTTGGACCACTCGTTATTGTGAAGGCTTATTTTGTATTTTATTTTATTCTAAGGGATCTGTGGCCTGTAGGCTCTTAGGAAGTGGGAGTTGCTGATTCTCCTTCCATGTGATATTCAGGGCTCATGGAGAAGTCAGAGGCTCACACTGGACAATTTGGTTTCCTGGTCATCAGGAAAGATGGTCCTTCTGCCAGACTGGGAGCGGGGAGGAAGGGGGCAAAGATGAGCTAATAAGCCTTTAGCCCCTTGTATTTTCATGAGTGGTGCAGCCTTTCTGTACTGGGACAGAAAGACTGACCTACCGTCCTCCCCAGCCTGCCTGCCCTTCATTTTGCTTTAATTAAATACACAGCTGATGATGTCAGCCTGGCTCCTGGCTCCCTCAGCTTCCCCCTTGGAACAAAACATCCGGGCAGACAGTTGTGACAATTAAAGTCTGAAGACCCAAGCTTCGTTTGTTCTGAGGTAATTAAAATAAATCTGCCTAAACATCTCCAAATGCAGATAAAACTTAGTGCTGATTAGAGGTGACCCTCTAATAAACCTGATTTGATTAGGCAGAACCACTGGGGTGCAGGCAAATATTTGAGATTCTGGCCAAGCTGATTATTCCATTGACCTTTCACTTGGGAAAGAAACCTGTTTGATTCTTTCTATCCCAGAGTACATGAAAACTATTACCTGTGACACTTAGGTGAAATAAACCGGCAGGACCTGTGGACTTGCCCTTAAGAGTCGCAGTCAGCTACCACCTGGGACATGCTTGCTTCCTGGCAGATCAATGGAGAATGGATTTTGCCGGAGGTTCTGGCCTGGAACGCTAATTAAAAAGGACGTTCTAAAATGTACCCAGGCATGTTCTGATAAAGTCTTAACAGATGTTGGTGGCGAAGGTTGTTTTTTAAAGTCACAGTTTTTCTTTCAATTTATTAAGGTACCTTTTAACAGTTTGTTATGTATAGGAAACTGTACCACACTAAAACTGCTTTCGTGTTTATATCAAGACCTCATTGCCAGTTTGGGAGAGATTTTTTAATTGCTTCGTCTTGCTCCTGGAACACTGGGTACGTGTCTCTTCTTAGCATTTGTCACATTGTACTGTAATTTCGGGCTTACTTCTTTTGTTGTGTTTTAGAAAGCAGAGAAATTTTCACATTCTCCTTGATGTCTGCCCAGATGCCTATCACATAGGTCAACTCTAGGGCTTGGCAAACTATAGGCTACAGGCCAAAACAGGCCACTACCTGTTTTTGTGTGGCCATGAACTAAGAATTATTTTTATATTTTTAAATGGTTGAAAATAAATCAAAGGAAGGATATTTAAGTCATGCCACATGAAAATTGTATGAAATTAAAATTTCAGTTTTCATAAATAAAGTGTTTCTGCACTACAGCCATGTTCATTCATTTACATTATTGTCACTGGCTGCTTCCGTGCTACAACAGCAGAATTGAGTAGTTGTAACAGAGATCATATGGCTTGAAAAGCTTGAAATATTTACTATCTGGCATTTTGCAGAAGTTTGCTGACCCCTTTCCTATTATATACTAGGTATATTATAAGTGTTTATTGTTTGAATTATTTCACATATAAATCTGAGTTTTCAGGTAGAGTTATTCTGATCCTGGCAGTGTTCAGTGAATTTTAAATGAATGACAGTTATTTCTCCTATTATCTTTTTGTAATCTTACCTTAGGTCTTAGTGGTGCTGGTTCATCTCTGAGAGCTAGACAATTACAATTGACCCTTGGATAATGCAGAGGGCTAGGGGCGCTGACTGCAGTGTAGTAAAAAAATCCATGCATAACTTTTGATCCCCCCACCCCTGCCCCGCCAATTTAACTTGTAATAGCCTATTGTTGAATAGCCTACCTTACCCATAACAGAAACAGCTGATTAACACATATTTTGTATATGTGTTATATAGTATATTCTTACAGTAAAGTAAGCTAGAGAAAAACCGTTAAGAAAATACATTTACAATACTGTAGTGTACTACAAAAAACCAACACACACAACCCATGGTTAAGTGGACTTGTGCAGTTCAAACACATGTTCAAGGGTCAGAAGAGTTTTGTTAATACTTATTAACTTTCCAGGTTCTGAACCTGGTGTATGATATAAAGAGACACCATGGGGCATACGGAAGTTAAACTGACCGGGTCTTGCAGTAAAGACATGGCATGACTCTTCATGTATTCGTCTGTTCCTCTTTGCTGAGGCCGTTCTCTTTGATGAAAGAGAATTTCTATAAACCTAGGGATATCATGAGCAAATTACTGTCCGGTACTGTATAATACATTAGTTCATGTAGGCATCAATATCTTTCTTTGTGGGCTCTTTAGCTCATTAGCAGGGAGATTCATTTTAAAAAAATAATAAATCCATGGTTTAAAAAGTAAACACTGCAGAGCATGATAGCAATTACCAAGTGTAAACAGTGTGGTCTTTGAGAACCACTGTGAAATTGTCTAGTGAATTAAATTATTATGCTTTTGATAGTCATGTATCCACTTCCATTGACTGTTCAGGATTTTGCTTCAAGGAGGACAGATGAGGTATAGGTAAAGTTTATTTTTAAGACACTACTGTTCTTAGGTAAAACAAAACGACAGTGTGACAGATATACAGTGACTTGAAATCTGGCTTTTGTTTTGAGCCAGTATCTTTAAAATGACCAGTGCCACAAATAATAAATTCATTCATATGCAGTAGAGCTGGTGGGTGTTGGAATTTTACAGAATAAAGTGAGAACACTAACTTATGGAGAATTTCTATATTGAAATATTATGTAGTCTACTGGAGTTTGAGGGAGAAGATGAATTTGGCAGAAAGGAGAAGGAAGGGAGGTTAGGAGATACATAAAAAAATATGGGTCTGAACTTTCCTAGGAGTCTGAGGAAGTGATGTTTTCCTCAGAATGACACCACTGTACTCACCGTTTGTGTCCTTGCTATGAGATAAGCACTTTTTATATATTTGTGCTAGTTTTAAAATAGCCTGGCATAGTATGTAGGGGATAATATCCCTATCTTACAGGTGGGAAAACTGGAACTTTGGTTAATTGGCTTGCTTGAGGTTTTGTAGTTAGAGCCAAGTTTCAAACTCTATCTGAATGACTCCAGGTATTAATGTCATTTCTACTGACCTGCTTCCTCAGAGCTTGATTCTCAGAGATTTCATCATTGAAATTATGCACTGAGAAGGTGTGTAAATCCAGCCTGAAGCCATACATCATTGTGTGAATAAATTTCTTCCCCATTTCACCTGCTTTATCTTTCTTTCCCATTACTTTGTACAACAGCTTTGATTTGTGAGCGTCCCTTGTCGCCTTCCGTGTTAACCCTGTTGATCAATATCAAGTTGATTTTGCTGTGTAGTGTAGAGGAACTTTAGGTAGGGGATTGTGTAACAAAACTCCTACAAGACCAATAACCTCTCCCTCCCCAACTAAAAAATGAGATTTGGTTTGTCTTTGGTGGTGTGTGCCCCATCCCTCTGCCCTGGCACTCCAGGGTATTGTAAAAGGGAGAATTTGAGAACAACATTCCAGGCTTAGAGCCTCCACATTCCTTGGGTTCTGTTGGAGGACTTCTTGGCAGCATTCAAAGAAGCCTGTGTTTTCCTATTAATTTTCCATCCCGGGCCACCTGCTTCCGCCTTCCTGCTGTTTTCCTTTTGTACCTATGTGGTTGGTGCTCCTAAGGCTTTCTACATTGGCTTTCATCATTTATACCACTGAGTTTTACAGGAGCTTTTCTTTTCAAATTTTGATGTTTGACACTGTTACTGATTTTTATTTATTTATTTTTAATATGTTCACTTCTGAACCTTTTTAGACTTTATGCTGGCAGCTTCTAGGAGAGAAAAAACAAACCAGGCACATTTTATGTAGAGTCAGGAGGCAGAGGGCAGAGGGTATACAGTTGATGGAAACCAGTGATTATTGATTTCTCAGAATGCAGATCCTAACTGTTGACAAATTTAGAATTTGCCTATTTTGGGGTCAGTTAGAGGTTGATTCTGGAACAGATGCTGACTTGGATATGGCTGATGTAAAAGCAGGGGTGAGCCACTGCAAAGGAACCTCAGTTCCTTAACCTCAGTTGCAGAGAGAGAAAGCCCCATAGCTTTCCGCCAGTGGGAAGCTTGCAAAATCAAAGCAGTTGAACAAGGAACAATCCAGGAATGCCCTGTATCCTACATGGATGAGGTTGGTAGGAGCTCTGTTGCCCCTGCCCATGGGTAATTCTAGGACATCTGTGGAGAATTCAGTGCATCAGGCAATCTTTCTGATCTCTAAAAAAATTGAGGCGATTAGAAAGGAGTGCAGACTGCAAGACTGGGAGGTTTGATTTGTGATTTATGAAGATTCAGAAAAGACCTTTTGTGGAGAGTGAACTTGCCTTATCATAATATTGTGAAAATTCTGAAGACAAGTAAGTCAATTTAATGAGAAATATTAGAAGGGAAAAATCTTAAAGTGTTTAATTTGAAAACTGAAAGCTTTGTCCTTTCCACAGTGTTTCCTATTCTGTGAACTAAGATGGTTAGGGGAGGTGGAGCGAAAGGTAAACCCTTCCTTTCTGCAGCTTCTGGTGATCAGTTCCTTCTCGTACTCTCATAAACACCAGTGCTGTTTAGTACCTTGCCCATCTGGTGTTGGTAGGTTCTTTTGTTTACATCATATGACCTGCCTCCACACATAAATTGTGTATAAGCTTAACCAGGGTGACAGTTGGTGTGATACTTTTTAAATCTCTAGGGTGTGAGGCCCAATGACCAGGGGAATGAAAGCTGCACTCTTTAAAAATCCCTGACACTCCTGGGGGCGACTGGGTGGCTCAGTTGGTTAAGCGTCCGACTCTTGGTTTCAGCTCAGTTCATGATCTCATGGTTCATGGGTTTGAGCCCTGTATTGGGCTCCATGCTGACTGTGTGGAGCCTGCTTGGGATATTCTGTCTCTCTCTCTCTGCCCCTCCCCTGCTCATGCTCTCTCTCTCAAATATATTAAAAAAAAAAAAAAAACCAAACACCTTAGGAGCACCTGGGTGGCTCATTCGGTTAATTGTTCGACTCTGTTTCAGCTCCGGTCATGATCTCATGGTTTCATGAGTTCGAGCCCTGTGTTGGCTCTGCACTGAGCGTTGAGCCTGCTTGGGATTCGCTGTAGCTCTACCCCACCCCTGCTCACACTGTCTCTGTCTCTTTCAAAATAAATAAATAAAACTAAAAAACAAACAAAACCTTAAAACCCATTCCCAAAACCCTGACACTCCCATCGTGTTCTCATGGTTTTGCTAAGGTAGTGTTCCACCATGTGAGAGAGATGAGGGTTGTATATTCTAGAATTATGAACAAAGCTTACTTGGGAATGATGCAGCATGTGTGTTGTGTGTTTGATGTGAAAAGGTCTGGGCTGTGTCTGTGTTTGCCATGATCACCTATAATGGTGCTGTACAACCACTCCGTGACAGTGTTATTTTAACTTAAAATAGCATGAGGGTTAGGAGAAAATACCTAGTATATCTGAAGGGGTATTCTCCTGGGCTCCTGTAATTGCAATGATTTGAAATGCTTTCACAGATTTGTAGGAGAGGGTAATTTTTCTTCTTTATTTGCTCCCTTTATCTTGTTTTAAAGCCAGTATTACCTCTCCTCCAACTTCCATATATGCTGCTCACCTCTCTCTCTCTTTCTCTGCCCCTCTCCCTCTCCCATTCCTTCTTCCTCTCCTCCTTTAAGAAAACCATCCCTGGTAAGAATCAAAGCCATTTGGAGCTTTTCTTGTTTTTTTATTAAGAGTTGACTTGACTTTAGTGCTGTGTAGAGCATGGGAAAAGTCAGGGCCATTTGGTAGTTGCTCCCTGGAAGGGTCAGCCTTCTTATGACAAGTGGGAGGGCCATGGGCATTATTTTCCAGGTGCAGGTATGTTCTGAGTGTTGCTGGTGGTGGCAGTAACCCTGGACAGCAAGGTCTTCAACACTATTGACATATGGGCTAGATAATTCTTTGTTGTGTGCAGAGAGCGCCCTGTGCATTGTAGGATGTTTAGCAGCATGCTTGGCCTCTATATTGGTAGCTCCCCACCTCTCTTCCCTGCTCTCCAGGCTGACAACCAAAATGTCATTGCCAAATGTCTCCTGGGGACAGGATCACCTTGGTTGAGAATCAACAAGAAAGGGTGAAGAAAGGGATGCCCTCTAAGCAGAGGGTAGTCATGAACCTCTCAGGGCTGGAGCCTTCATTTAGGTGCTTTGGTATATTAAAAGCACTTCTCAAATATCAGTGATAGGGACACATTTAGATAGTTGTAATTCCTGTGTAATCCATAAATACCATTTTAGCTCTTGCCTTCAACTTTCCTAGCACTACAAGTATACTGTTTTCCCTTATTCTTTTTAAAAAAATTTTTTTAATGTTTATTTTTGAGAGAGAGAGAGAGGACACAGAGTGCGAGCAAGGGAAGGGCAGAGAGAGAGGGAGGCACAGAATCTGAAGCAGGCCCCAGGCTCTGAGCTGTCAGCACAGAGCCTGACGTGGGGCTCAGACTCACGAACCGTGAGATCGTGACCTGAGCCGAAGTCTGACGCTTAACTGACTGAGCCACCCAGACGTCCCTGTTTTTCCTTATTTGTAAAATGAGAAGGTTTGCAGTAAAATTTAGTAATGTCTGAGGTCTCTCCCAACCCTCTCATTTTATGATTTTAGTTATAAAAGAGAAATATTATGCAATTATAGGACTTCAGAGCTGAAAATTTATTTGTAGTCATTTAGTCCATTTCTATTCTGTCCAGTGTGATTTCCACAAACAGATCAGGCCAGGAAAAATATTTACTTTTTACAAGTGGATGTTATTAAATGCTACTATTTAGAGAATTTATTAGAACAGACTTTTATAAAAATGATTACTTTTGTTACTGACTGATTGGAATTCAGGTGATTGATTGCCTGAACTTTAAATATGTCTATTGTTTGCAATCAGGCTTTTTAATATTGGTGTTTATTTTAAATAGTTGATACTTACATTTATTGGGCTGGCATTCCTATTGCCAAACGGTGTTATGCTCTGCTACCTTGATGAAGGAAACTGACTCCTCAGAGTTCCTTCGCTGATTTATTGGGATTAAATTGGTAAATCTTCTATTCTAACTGCTTTTTAAGCATCATAAGAGTAGATTTTCTTTTTGGCCTGAATGAGAGGTGGTTAGGAGGGAAATCTAATACCTTTTATGGGTTTATATGCTTCACATGTGATGTGCCCAGCCAGAAATAATGAGGTACACACCAGATGTGAAGGTACCAGCTAATGTAATTATGCTGAGGATCATTTTCACCATTTGAGGGCTGAATTACGTTGAACTCATTTCTTCATCTCTAAAAGGATTTGATATAGTTGCTTAAATTTGAATTGGGAACTGAGATGAAGTACCTGTGCTTGTGTTTTTAATTAACTAGAAGAGTTGGGTGGTATGTACCTTTTGTACTTCTGGAGCTTGATAAACAGTAAAGCCTGGAATATTCAGATTCATGGCAAGGCTTAGATGGATGGGGAGGCGATATTCTACTGGAAGCTAATAGCTGAGTTTGCTTTCTTTGGGCTCTTGCCTGGAAAACCAATCTGAAAGTATCGTGGTCAGACACAATGCTGTTCTTAAGCCTTATTGGAAATAATAGGTCTCTTAGCCTATGCTAAAAGGTAATTTTGCATACATTAAATATTCAACAGAGGGCTCGAACTCTGCTTACTTTGGCAAACAAATAGATCCCAAAATGAATCACACAGATTGTAATGTGGAACAAATTGAAATACTTGAGGGTTTGGCCTAAACTTGTTATTTTACCTTCCACGTCGTTATAGTGCCCTCACAAAGGAAAAACTTCTGGAAATGGCAGTGAGAAGGCAGTATTATCTCAAACTGCAGTTGTGGTTCTGGACCTGGTCTGGGGGCCTGTCTTTCCTTTTACTCCCTGCTGTGTAAGAGCAAGAAGAGAGTACTTAAGGTGTTTATTTCACCCTGGAAGATTTTTATAAAGAGCAGTTTTTAATGAAGCATGGCACATGGCATCATTATCATTTCTAACACAGAGAACTCATTTTCAATTTTGCTATCAAAGAAAAATGACAAATAGAGAATGCAAGAAAAACCAGATGGACTAACTGTATTAGGAACTTAGTATGCATATTTTGTGTCACATATTAGCATTCATTAAGTCAAAAGGGAAAAAAAATGAGTTTTGCCTACATGCATTAAACCAATAAGGCTGGCAGAGTTCCAAGCTAGCTCTTGTGGATTAATTGTTTTATAACTGTTTTAATTAAAATTGTTCAGTATATGATTAACCTAAAAGTTTTAATTTCCACAAAACTGTTGAACAAATGACATTAATATTTTACATTAACCATGGTGATATTGCTGTGGTTTTCAGAGTGGCTGCTTCTTCACGTAAACCGTGGCAAGCAGTCGGTGGAAAGTGCTGTCTCACGCTGCTGGGAAGACTTGGAGATCAGGAGTAACTTAGCGAAAGGGCCAGTGTGACAGGTTTGTTCTGGTATGCTCCAGATTCTGTAGGTGTGCCTTTATGTGGTCTCCCCCGCCCTCTCCCCCTCCTCGCACTCCTCACACTCCTCAGTCTAGAGCTGAGCCTCAGACGTAAATTGTCAAGTGGAGGAGGTTAACAGTATAATGTGGCAGAAATCAACTTACTATGTGCTTCCTTCTATTAGACTTCACAGTAGTGTTGCTGTACCACACGAAATGCTTGGATTTGAAGGGACTGATTGGTAGGGCCTGAGACATTATTGACATTAAGTTTTATGGTTTTAATTTAGGAGATAGGTATGAGTGTTAGTTTTGGACTCAAAGATAGGAAAGTCTGGATGACCCATCACCTTTATTTGCTTGCAGTTTTTTAGGTTGGCACCAGGGTGACGTGGGGAAAACATGTCCTAGTTTGCAAATTGTAACACTGAGGCCCAGTAAAATTTCACTGGGCGTGGCTGCGGCTCCCTCGGTATCACAGATATGCATGTTTCTGGCTCAGTCCCTTCTCTGCTTTCTACCTGTGTCCCCATCTTAATGTAGTTCAGCTCATTAAGAGACTCTTCTCCCTTCCTGTAGCCCTGTCACCCTCATTTCTGTCCGGGGGTTCAGGTCATGATACTATGTAAATTTAAAGTAGTGGTGGCCTTTGAATGTCATGGGAGGGAGTTTTAAAAGATGAGATTCAAACTGCTTATTGGAAATGATGTTGACAAAACTCAAGCTGTCCAGACTATCGAGATAGTGATAAATTCTTTAAGGTACCAGGTTGGGCTCTCCTATTAGGTTTTATGACACTTGATATAAGATCTTCTTTGCATTTTTTGGTCTGCAGGAGTCTGGGATATAGTGCCTGAGCAACAAAAAGATTTTGGCTTTGACTTCCATAGTCAGGACGAGATGACGCTATGATTTGTCCAGAGTTCAAGCTGCAGCCCTGACTTGATTTTCTTTACCTTTCCCTATTGTTTCTTTCCCTGTCTTTTCTTCCTAGTGTGATAAAGTTCCCCGTGTTCTCCTTCCCTTCTGTTCTGTGTAATCATTCTCTGTCCTAAATTCCTTCTGTTTACCTTTCCAGGCACCAGCTTCTGAATAAATTATTCATATAGTCCAGTCTTTTTGGAGTAGTTAATAATCATAAATTTTATGGTTGTACAATTGGTTGTACAAGTTGCCATATTTGCCAGAAACCAGCTTCACACAAGTGATTTTGAGATAAATGGTTTATCAGGAATGTTGTTATCTGTTCATTTCTTTAGGCACTCTTGAGCTCTATTATTGCATGAAGTTAGATTATTAGAAATGCGCATACCTGGACCATATTATTTTGATTCTTCAGAGAATTGCCATCGAGGAGTTAGAGTGCTATGTCCTTGGTAAACGAAGAATAAAAACGTTCAATTTAAGAATTAAATATTCTGTGTTTGAAGAATATTTCTGACTTTTGCAAAACCTTAAAAATAGTCTGATATCTTAATCTCTCTCTCTGTCACACAGACACACACACACAGACACACACAGACATACAGACACACACACACACACACACACACACACACACACACACACACACACACACAGAACTTCTTTGGGAATTTGGTGCCAGGAAAATACTTCTTAGTTCTGACCAACATACGTGCATTCCTTTAAATCTCAAATGTTTGTTGAATGAGTGAGTAGTGCATAATTAGGTAAGGGTTTTTATGCGTTTTCCAGGAAATTCCATGTTTAATTCAGTAACCAGCTTTAGATAGCCCAAGTCCTTGGTGATCAAGTAGCGTTACTCTTTTGCTTGGTGATTACTATTTTTCATCTACTATTAACAGATTTTGCTTTGATGAAAAACTGACTTCTAGACCACAGTCCATCTAAACTAGAGATATGAGTAGGTACTTCACCGTGTTCCCATGATAAGGGAAACAATAGGAGTCAGGCATCTGGTTCCTGCCCTATGAGATTTGATAATTCTTATTTTTAAGACAGTACATGTTTAGCAAGATAGAAAAGGGCCCAAAGCAAGATTTTTTGACACTGAAACTGTAGGAGTAGGGAGATAGTTGGGGACTTGCTACTTTTATTCTGTCTCTCTTCTCTATTTCATTACCTTTATGAATATGCTCTTTGCTCCCCTGGGTCCCATTTCCAACCCAGTAGCAGTAATTACTGTTGGGCTAAACCTCGCAGCTGTGAGGCCAGCTATTTTCTTGACCATCTCTGCAGCCTGGCTTCCACTTCTAATCCTCCATAAAAATTAATGCTTGCATTGCTCTTCACCAGCTACATGGCTACATTTTTCTCATTTGTTTTTCTGATGCAGCAGCAGCCTTCCAAAAATACCACCAAGTGTAATAATCCTTTTGCTGTTCAATACATCTTTTGTCTGAGGCTTAGTTACTGTCGCAGTTGATGGCATGACAGCTGATGGCAAGCAACAAGTGAATGTTTAAATAGTGTGTAATTCAACAGATGTGCCCGTCCAGGTGATTCTCCCAGTAGCTTGCCACACAGTGGGCGGAGGGTGAGCAGTAACTGAGTGTATAGTGGGTTGTTCCAGACATTCTCTGGTTTTGGCTAGCTTGTTCTTGGTCATTATAGTGATAGTTCTTGTGATTCTGTTTGGTTCCTTTATTTTGATACATGTACACTGTGTGGCTTCCATTTGGGAGGTGTTTAAATTTCAAATATCAGAGACAGTTATGATTGTAGTACAGCTTTAGTAATTTCCAGTGGTCATCACAAAGTGATATTTTCTGAGAGTCCCAGGTGTGTGAAACGAATCTTCCAAAGTGCACATATAGTACTCCATGCCCTCAATCAAAGCACAGTAATTGTGGCTGGACCACTTCCAACATTACTCAAGGAAGGAAGGAGACTCCTACCCGCTGTTACTATACGGTATCTAAAACATACAGACCAATACATTTTAGCACATGGCAATCTTTCTGAAGATACGCTGTCAATCAACATAAGTAAATATCTTCTCTCTCTTCCATGAACCTAGCAACCAATTTGCTTATAGTTCTTTGCAAAACTGTTGTTAAATTACTTTGTGGCTGGTTATGTCACTTGGCTAGGAAAATGGTACTGGAATTAAGTCAGCTTTAGCCCTATGCTGCCCATCTTTTCTAACTTATGGTCAGCCATATGTTTAGACCAGATGAAGTATGAAGTTATGAGTGGATACAAGCACATTCTTGGAAAAGATACCAAAATCATGTTCTACTGAAAGTTTGGGTTAGCTTTTTCCCACCACATAGGGATATCTTCATACCTATTGCAAGGACCTTCATTTTTATTTCTGATCATATAAATAATAGTAGCTTGTTGGTAGTAATGATTAGCATAAAAATCAGATTGTGAGAGGGGAAGATTTGCTTATTGAGGGACACATAGAGGGCCCTTGAGGTACTGTAATATTTTGTTTCTTAACCATGACTATGGTTACAATAGTGTTCATGTTATTCTTCTGGAAAATGGACATGTTTTATACCCTTTTTTGGATGTGTACGATAGCTCACTATATATGTGTATTTGCTGGATAAAACTGGAAAATACCCAAAAGCACAAAGTAAAAATGGTATCTCTAATCCTACCACCAAGAGTTCATCACTTTTCTTTTTTGGCATCTATCTTCCCAGTATTTTGGGGGCACATACATCCCATTATGTTGTGTCCATTCCCATGGCTTCAGAGTTTAATTAAAACACACACACACACACACACACACACACACGTAGATGTACCTAAACCTGACTTTTAAAGTTTTTTACTTAAGTAATTTCTACACCCAGACTGGGGCTTGAACTCACCACCATGAAATCAAGAGTTGCTCTTCCGACTGATCTAGCCAGGTGCCCCTAAACCTGACATTTTATTTATTGTATTGTAATATTTTGGCATGAGTGTTCAAGATTCCGTAGACCTAATTTTAACATCTATATAGAGTACCATTTCTTGGATGTATTATAGCCCATTTATCCAATTCTCTATTTGACATTTAGGCATTTTCTAATACTTAAATATTATAAATATATGTGATTATCTTGTAGGTATTTAAAATTAGGCTAAATTGGACTCTTTTTTATTTGGTATGTAGACATTTTGTAAAAGGCAGATTTTGTTGGACAAGGTAACTCTGGCTTCAAAAGCAACTTGAAAGCTGACATTTTTTCCCCCTTAAAGAAAATTGAAAAAAAAATTCATTTTTTCCTTTTATGAAGTAGGTATGTGTGGTGTGTGTGAAGTAGGAAATTGCTTCAATGTTTTTATACTCTTTGGTTGGCTGTGAAGTTAATTTATTCATTCAATTATTGAATATTTATTGAACACCATCTGTATGCCAGGTGCTTTGTTCTAGATCTGAGGATTTAGAGACAGAGACCTGGTTTCTGCTTTCTCAGTGAGGTAACATAGTGAGCAGTAGGACATGGGTGTTGTCAGTCCACGCTCTTGAGTATATAGATCCAAATGTTTCTACTTGGGTGACTTTGCTGTGATTTATATTATTAAACAGGTGGCTTAGGAGCTTCTATACCAGAGAGGCTACTACTATACCCTCCTTCCCTAAACCCGTCTGTGGCCAAACTGAATCCTGGAATTCAGAGCTTTGTGGGCAAGCCTGAATAGGGCAGAAGTGGAAATGACCTTTTCATTCACAGTGTGGGCATCATTGAGGATGGGCTGTGTGTTAACTCCTTTCTGGTATAACCAAGTTTCTGTCCAGCTGTAAAGTTCTGTGCTTTCTGATACTTGGGCCCCTGGAGCTCCTAGTAACTGAATCTTTTCTGAAACATTAAATTTGTAGTAATAGGAAAAAATTAGATTCTATCTTTTTGAGATACCAGCTGAACTTTGGAGTATAAATACAGACTTAAGAATAAAAGAAAGGAGAAAAGTGCATTTACCCAACCCAGGAAATCAGATGGAAATTGAGATTGTGTCTCTGTTCATCTTCTGTAAGCAAAACCAGTAATGAAATGATAATTTTTTTCTTTCTACCTGTGCCTACAAAAAAACCCCCACAAAAACAAAAAAAACAAAACAAAACAGAGCCGGCTTGGGATTCTCTCTGTCTGCCCCTCCCCAGCTCATTCTCTCTCTCTCAAAATAAATAAGTAAAGTTAAAAAAAAAAAGGAAAAAAAAAAGATAGTTTTAAGCTTTCTATTTGGGGAGAACTATCTATGGCTTGAGGCTTCAAGTTAGGAATATTTTGGCATTGAAAAACCTGTAGGGCCCCGGAAACATCTGACATCATTCATGATCAGACCAAGATGAAAGAACATTTATTTTTTAGGTAGTGTACTGAATCCTGGAAGTCTGGTGGCTGTTAAGTTCTTTAGCAGAAAGGTTTGCGGACAAGTGTCTTCCCTTAAACTCTAGAGCCTAATTAATTAAGATGTGTGACTATTTCTTGTTCCACTTGTTCTTCAGTTTTACCATCCTCTGTGTGGGTCCCTGGAAGGCTCTGTGTGTGAGTGGATTCTGGTGGAAAAAAATTCTAGATTATAAATGGACAGTCCTCGTCCTAGCATTCATTAACCTTGGACAAATCACTAAGAAACCTGTTTCTTCTGTAGAATGGGGTAATAACACTTGACTAGCCTGTTTTGTAGTATTGTTACAAAGATACTAGGTATTTAAAAAAGGAATAAATGGAATGCTTGAATTTTGGGTGCTCTGTGTTGGTTGGAGGTAGGGCAAAAGGGGGTGGAGGGTGTCATTACCACCTTGGATTTAGCAGCCTGGTTTCCAAACATGTAAGTTTGAGATGGACCTCAGGATTTTGATTGATGATGATGAATGATGTAGCCATGAATAGGTTAAAGTTTAGAAGATGCTATTGGTCCTATAGGACAATTAGATTTGTCCCCGTCCCTTAAGGTAGCTGCTCATTTGGGTGAAGCAGCATTTTGTGTCGAAAATACTACTTACTTAGGTATTTTATTGTCTTTTTTTAAATGTTTATTTTTGAGAGAGGGCACACACACGAGCAGGAGAGGGGCAGAGAGAGAGGGGGGACAGAGGATCTGAAGCTGGCACCATGCTGACATCAGAGAGCACAGTATGGGGCTCAAACTCAGAAATGGTGAGATCATGATCTGAGCTGAAGTTGGATGCTTAACCAACTGAGCCACCTAGGCGCCCCATGGTATTTTATTGTTATTTTTATTTCATTTTCAGTGTCCTCCAGAAAAAGCTTTGAGCTGGTTTACAAAAACATACGATGTGACAGAATTAAGATAAGATGAGGAAATTGGGACAAAGAGAAAACACGCATAGAGAAAATAGGATAAAACCATGTTGAGGCTAATGGGCAGAAACATACAGGATAGGTTCTTATGCAATATGTAGAGGTGGACCACATACCTATTTTCTCAGGGAACAGAATAAAGAAGGAAATATTTGTAATTTTCCTAAGGTATTTCCTCAGTGGAGAGGATGGGGCCTTGAACTGTACTTTTCAAAACACACAGCAGTTATTTGTGAAATAATTGTTTTTATACCATCTCTCAATGCAGATTAATAACATGATGACAAACCATGATTCGGGGAAAGAGTGACCATAAGGGGTCAAGATCCCGTGTTCTGCATGGGCAGCTCTGAAAGGCTGGCTTGAGCTAAGGACAACATTTAGAACACGTCAAGGAGTGGACATGCTACCTGTCCTCAGGCAGTCCACAAATATTCATTGCCCCAGCTGGGAGCTGGCTTCACTCCCTGAATGGTTTCCAGTGATGTTGTGGCCATTGGCCAGGAGCCCAGAGACCCAGAGATGGAGATGCCCATCCTATCTTAAGAGTTGAGAGTCTTCATAAGCTCTTGGCATTTCCTTCTCTTTCTTGGTTCTGGTTTGTCTTTTACAAGGATCAGACACATGAATTAAAGTAGTTCTTTGCTGGAGAAGGCAGCTAAATGCCAGTTGTGACTTTTGGGTTCTAGCTATGCTGCAAACTTCTGGGAGTTCATGGACTACCAGTAACTCGTGTTAGCCATTGAGTGACCATTCAGTGGCTGTTACTTCAGTTTGTAGTTCATGGTGAGTGAATTCAAACCCATCATGTTTCTAGAGTTGGTTCCTAGATCAAATTGTTGGTAAATGCTTTCATTAGAGAATTCAGCTTGAGCCCTTTGCCCAATTTTCTGTTTCTCTGTTGTTACTAGCTGTAGATACTTTAAAAAAAAAAATCTTCAGAAGGAATGCGTGTTTTTAGAAGCAGGGAGTGTATTCTGTGCTTTAGTGGGACACAGAAGGAGACTGTCTGGTTAAGGCAGGAGATTGTGGCACTAAAAAAGGAAACTGGCAGGCCTATTCCTGGCACTTTCAGTAAGAAAAGAAAAGAAAAGAAAAGGAATGACAGGTTGGCTGGGGATTATATTAAAGGAAGCGGTGTTCCTCACCTGACCTCATATTCCCTGCACCTAGGATTGGTGTGCCTATGGCAGTCATTTTTGGCAGTTGAAGACAGACTTGGTCTGCTTTCTGCCATATATTTAGGGGTCTAGTGGAGATACAGAAGCCTGTTAAGGAGCAATCATGTCAGACTGATTCCTTTACTTTTAGTCAGAAGCCAGTTCTACCAATGTCCACGGCCAAGTGTGTGTCCTTGTAAGTTGCTTGTGTCAAGAGGAAAGACTCATTAAGATTTTGGAAACAAAAGCAAAAATAAACTATTGGGACTGCATCAAAATAAAAAGCTTCAAAACAGCAAAGGAAACAGTCAACAAAACTAAAAGGCAACCTACAGAATGGGAGAAGATATTTGCAAATGACATATCTGATAAAGGGTGAGTGCCCAAAATATATAAAGAACTTCTAAAACTCAACACCCAAAAATGCAATTAAAAAATGGGGAGCTGAACAGAGATTTCTCCAAAGAAGACATACAGATGGCCAACAGACACATGGAAAGATGTTCATCATCACTTACCATTAGGGAAATGCAAATGAAAACCACAATGAGCTATCACCTCACACCTGTCAGAATGGCTAGAATCAACAACACAAGAAACAGTAAGTGTCATCAAGGATGTGGACAGTTGGTGGGAATGCAAACTGGTGCAGCCACTAAGGAAAACAGTATGGAGTTTCCTCAGTAAGTTAAAAAATAAAACTATCCTATGATCCAATTACACTACTGGGTGTTTACCCAAAGAACAAAAACAAAGGGATACATTCACCCCTATGTTTATTGCAGAATTATTTACAATAGCCAAGATATGGAAACAGCCCATGTGTCCATAGATTGGTGAATAGAGAAGATGTGTTAATAAAAATGGAATATTATTCAGCCATAAAAAAGAATGAGATCTTGCCATTTGCAATGATGTGGATGGAGCTAAAGAGTACAATACTAAGCAAAATACATCAGAGAAAGACAAGTACCATATGATTTTACTCATATTTAGAATTTAAGAAACAAATGAGCAAAGGGAAAAAGAGAATCAAGAAACAGGCTCTGATCTATAGAGAACAAACTGATGGTTACCAGAGGGTAAGAGTGTAAGGGGATAGGTTAATAGGTGAAAGGGATTAAGAGGCGCACTTGTGATGAGCACTGGGTGACATATGGAATTGTTGAATCACTGTACTGTACCTCTGAAACTAACATAACACTATTTGTTAACTAATAAGTGGAATTAAGACAAAAACTTAAAATCAGAAAAAAAAAGAATTTGGCCCTAATATTGGGTCAGAATAAGACTGTATTTGTGTTGTTTTTGTCCATAGTTTGCATTCCTCATAGCTAGGAAGATCTTATAATTATAGGCTAACTGCACCAGCTGATGTGTACTGGGATTTGATGTGGCTTTGTTACCTCAGAAGTCACATCAGCTGTTTGACATCAGTTTATATTCCAGTACATGCTCCTCAGGCAGAAAGGGGATTGATATGGAGTATTATGCCAAGAATGAGAATCTCATGTTGAAAGCCTAGAAGTCTGAAGTCAGAAGGATTTAGTGGTTTTGATTTGTTAGAGCATACTTTTCTTCATAGATGCTCTTAGTACCAAAGTAAGTTCATATTTTTCCTAAATATGAAATGTTCTTAACATGCTTAAAGTATTATTTTATACATTTGCCACCAGGGCAAAATAGAATTAGTCAGTCTTATTCCTATTTTGTAAATAGAGAACCCAAGGCATACTTAAAGAGTCGCAGAGGTCATCCATTGTATCTGGGACATGGCTTAGAATAGTACCATTTTAATCAGTTTATTTATTGAGCAAAAAGGAGCCAGGCAACAGTGGAGGGCATCAGGAGATCAGTTGTATGGTGCGGGCAAGCTGTTTTAGCTGAGTTCTTTGCTCATAGGTCAGTTGGCTCTGGCAAGAGCAGCTGAACTGAGTTCTCTGTGGTGAAGCTGAGAGGGACAAGAATGGGCGTCAGGTCAAAGGGTGTCTGTGGGGACAGACTCCGACGATTGTGTAGGACATCCTGTACATTTGGGCTTCTGCATGTTTTAGTTGGCTGTGTTTGTTCTTATGTTAGTCTCAATGTTTTTTAACCCTGTGAGTGACAGTTGACACTGTTATAGGACTTTAACAGGAGAAACTGGTCTGACCACAGTTTGATCTTGATAATGCTTTCACTTTTGCAACAAGACAGAAGGGAGTCCTTGCTTCTCTGTTCTGGGAGCCTAACCAAATCTAATAAGAAGTCTCTGGTAGCTCTAACCTGTTTTAAGTAGTCCAAGTGTCAGGCTGACCTTTTCTATGTATGTGGCCTGCTTCCTGGATGTGAAGCCAGTTTGGATGTTAGAACTTTTTAGAATGGAATGAAACTTGAAGTTTGCTGTTTGTTTTTATTGTTGCTTTAAAAACAAAACAAAACAAAAAAAACAAAACAAAAACAAAACCTAAAGAAAAAAAGAAAAGTGAAAAAAAACCTTCTAACTGTATTCTCTGCCCCTAGGACTGGTGAAACTTCTTAAGACTTTTAACGATTTCATCTAGATACTTAAATCTCTCTAGGATGACTGTCTTTCTCCTTCTGGCAGAATCTTGTACTTTGATCACTTCCCAGGGTGGCGTTTTGGTTAATATTTGACTCTTGCACCCACAGCCACATGATATGTATATTTATATGCATATATATTCACATCTCAGAGGATTGGCATCATCTTGGCAGATCTTTAAGAGTTGGAGGAGTAAATATTTGTAGTTTTTATTTCATATTTTTGCATACTGTTCTCTCATCGGGGGAAGGTATGTTGGTGAACTAGAGATGGATAAGAAGACTGAACTGGAGGCTAAAACGTGCATACCTGAGAAATTGAGTCAGCCACGCCGGAACCTAATTTTTCAGTGTTCTGAAATATCTCCAGTTATTCTGAAGGATGCTATCACATTCTAAAAACAAGGTATTTTCAGTAACATCCATGTGTACTTTACTCTCCAGCATCAGTAGGGAAGTAAAGCATAGGGAAATCAAAGAAACTAGTTTTCACCCTTAAGTATGACTCTGGGATTATCTAGGGTGGCTTTTAGAGAAATCTAAGCCCACATCCTGGGATGCTACTAGCATCTCTGGACAAACTCTCTCCCCTTCCTTGAGATCACTTTCGTCATGTTCTTTATGCATGTAGAGAGTTGTTGAGGGAAGGTTATATTCTGGTTTCCTGTTTTGAAAATGCAGATGTTTCTAGAAATAACCAGAATCTAAACTGAATCCAGAGCCTTCTCGTAATTTTTTTTTTTAATGTTTATTTATTTTTGAGACAGAGAGAGACATAGCATGAACGGGGGAGGGCCAGAGAGAGGGAGACACAGAATCCGAAGCAGACTGCAGGCTCCGAGCTGTCAGCACAGAGCCCGATGTGGGGCTTGAACTCAGGACTGCGAGATCATGACCTGAACCGAAGTCGGCCACTCAACCGACTGAGCCACCCAGGTGCCCCTCTCGTAATTTTTTAGGCCTTGATCTGAAGTAATCTGGGTGAAGATAAAAAGGTGAGGTCTCATACTTTACAATTTGGTTGAAGTCAGCTGTGTCAAGGTATCTTGACTTAAATAAGTGTTAGGATCTACATATTAGACTGGTAAGATCTTTATGTGTTTCTGTAGCCATAAACCCATTTTGGAGGAAAATGAAGGATGATTTCTTTCAGTATTCTGTGAGAATCTCATTTCTTTATTTTTTTTCACTGGGTTGACTTTGACTTTTATTTTTTACATCCAAGTTGTTAATTCCGAAAGTATTTTCTTTTATTTATTTTTTAAAATTTACATCCAACTTAGTCAGCATATAGTGCAACAGTGATTTCAGGAGCAGATTCCTTAATGCCCCTTACCCATCTAGCCCATCCCCCCTCCCACACCTCCTCCAATAACCCTCTGTTTGTTCTCCATATTTATGAGTCTCTTCTGTTTTGTCCCCCTCCCTGTTTTTATATTATTTTTGTTTCCCTTCCCCTTTGTTCATCTGTTTTGTCTCTTAACGTCCTCATATGAGTGAAGTCATATGATTTTTGTCTTTCTCTGACTAATTTCACTTAGCATAATACCCTCCAGTTCCATCCACGTAGTTGCAAATGGCAAGATTTCATTCTTTTTGATTGCCGAGTAATACTCCATTGTGTATATATACCACGTTTTCTTTATCCATTCATCTATCGATGGACATTTGGGCTCTTTCCATACTTTGGCTATTGTTGATAGTGCTACTATAAACATAGGGGTGCCTGTGTCCCTTCGAAACAGCACACCTGAATCCCATGGATAAATGCCTAGTAGTGCAATTGCTGGGTCGTAAGGTAGTTCTATTTTTAGTTTTTTGAGGAACCTCCATACTGTTTTCCAGAGTGGCTGCACCAGCTTGCATTCCCACCAACAGTGCAAAAGAGATCCTCTTTGTCCACATCCTCGCCAACATCTGTTGTTGCATGAGTTGTTAATGTTCGCCATTCTGACAGGTGTAAGGTGGTATCTCATTGTGGTTGATTTGATGAGTGATGATGAGTGACGTTGAGCATTTTTTCGTGTGTCGGTTGGGCATCTGGATGTCTTCCGTGGAGAAGTGTCTATTCATGTCTTTTGCCCATTTCTTCACTGGATTATTTGGTTTTTGGGTGTTGAGTTTGATAAGTTCTTTATAGATTTTGGATACTAACCCTTTATCTGATATGTCATTTGCAAATATCTTCTCCCATTCTGTCTGTTGCCTTTTAGTTTTGCTGATTGCGAAACTATTTTCTTACTGTGCTTTGTATATGGCAGCAGATTTTTACTTGGATAGGAGAAGCAAGTCCGTTGGTTTTCATGTGTAGATGCTTTTCAGGAATACACAACTTCTCACTGTTGGTTTTAATAAGAAAAAAATCACCGTTGATAGTTTTGGTGTCTGTTTATAGAGATTCCTTGAGAATTGTGAACTGATAGAAAATTCCCCTAGAGAGACAATCTGGTGTATTTGGACATCTTATTAAATGGAGCTTTTTTTCATATAAGGGCTTCGGAAGATGCATAGGCTGTCAGAGCTGGAAAAGTTTACATGGTCTCTGAATATCACTCTTTATAAATACAAGGAGCCCAAAGCCCAGAGGATCTGGTCCCCCAGTTAAGTTAGTGGTCCCTCACAGGTCTCCAGGCTGCCTGTCATTCTGCCTTGACTACTAGTGATAACTGGTTATTTCCAGCAATGAATCCAACTCTTAAGTTGTGCAGTCTTCTGAGTCTTCAAAGGAAAGCTAAGCTGTGTTATTAAAGTTCATGCTGAGTATTTTTTTACTATATTATGATTGTTTGAAAATTGGTCATTTGTTATTGTAAAACCAGAGCACTTAACTAGAACTAGCATCACCCTAGGCTCTGCCAAGTCATAGTGCATTATCGACTGTTTCATGTAGAGGTAGAAAGAGAAAGCTGTTTTAAGAGTCAAGAAAAAGGACTGTGTCTTGTCCTCAGCCGGAGGCCCACATGAGCTAAAGGAGCAATTGAGATGGGTTATGGTTTAGGGAAGGGGTAACACTCAGGTGGTGATTGAATCTAGTTTAGAATTATGTTTCTCAGAACAGCTGATTTTTATTTTGGTTGTTTTCAACTATTGTTTTTTTTTTAAAGACAGAGTCTTAAAAAAATTTTTTTTTAACGTTTATTTATTTTTGAGAAAGAGCGAGAGACACAGAGTGTGAGTAGGGGAGGGTCAGAAAGAGAGGGAGACACAGAATCCGAAGCAGGCTCTGGGCTCTGAGACGTCAGCACAGAGCCTGACGCGGGGCTCGAACTCAAAAGCTGTGAGATCATGACCTGAGCTGAAGTCGGCCGCTTAACCGACTGAGCCACCCAGGCACCCCTGTTTTCGAATGTCCTTATAGCCTTCCTGGGGAAATTTGTTTGTGGGGAGACATTGCCTACATTGTTTACTCCTCTAGGGTTAAATGTACTTGACCAGCTGTTATTAATTTTATAGTTGTTAAATTACATTCTTTGCCTAGGTTGTAAGTACTGAAAGGGAACTTAGAAGCAGGACCATTTGCAAGTCATGTAGCTTTGAGCCTGAATGGTGGGTTTGATAAGAGTAGCTTTCAAATGGTCTGAGATTCTGTGCTGAATTTTGGAATTAGTGATTTACACCTGGGGATCTTTGTCAATTCTCTGGGAGAGCCTTCTCTGAGACCCTGGGCAGCTCTTGGGGGTGAGACTGGCAGTGATATTGATAAATTGCTTTCAAAATGCTTACAGCCAAAGGACAGTGATTTTGTAGTACTCTTCTAAGTTCTCAGACTGACCTCTGAAATCTGGAAGAGCGAATCTGGAAGGCCAGTATTCTTTAGGGCAGTTATAAGAAGGGGGAAGGGGCTCTACCCTTCTCAGTCTGTGTGCAGGCGATTCTTAGAGGAAGCCAGGCCTGTGGAGCCAGGCTAGAGTGGAGACAGAGAATAGTACTGCTGGCATTTCCATCCTCCCCTGAGGCTGCACAGAATGTTTCAAGGGGAACCAAGAATTATCCCTCCGCTGTCCACAGCCTCTTGAAGCGGCTTTTGCGTGTTGTAGATGGAACCAATGTGTGCAAAAGTGCAATTTATATTTTATTTGGGTCTCAGCATCAAGTTGTCCTTTTTCAAATAATTTTATGGTAATTGGTTGTTTCTCTGATATGATTTCCATTGCAAGGTGAACAAAAAAGGTGACAAAATGGGGTTATTACCTAACCAGATTGCCTCGTGTACAGACAAGCTGAACTGGTGCTTTGCCCGAAGTTGGCTTGGAGTTTTCAGAAACTCAATTGCTGCCTTTATAAGGCTGTGCCTGGGGTTGTATTTCCAATCTCTCTCAACTTTTGTTCCCGTGGAAGGGAGGAAGTGGAACTGTGACAGATATATTGCCAGATAGCACACAATAGCACACAAAACGAGAAAGACATGGCGTGAGCCATTCACGGAGACAGATTTACACTCTGTGTTGCCCTCAAACCATAGATCCATCTATTTCAAAGAAACAACCTGCCCACTGTATTATATTTCAGACAGGGACACAGCTTACAAGAGAGATGCTGACTCCTTCTGTTTAGCTTTTGCCAATAACGCTGCACATTTTGCTGTCGTCAATTACTTTTGTGGGGATGGGAAAGTTTATTTGGCAAAGGAAAGCCTGTCTTTAGATGAGAAGTGGAAAAGGGAGGTATCAGGGGAGAGTATTTGGCCACGCTGTCGCCGTAGTGAAGCGTATGTGTATAGTTTTGCTTGTTTTTGTCACTGTGCAGCCGGCTGTATTATCAGGCATTGGAGGTATTATACCTATTTCACAACAAGAAAAACAAAGCTAGAGAGGTTATGATTGACCCAAGGCCAGAATGTTTGACATTCATAGTTTCTTTTTGGTTCTCTAGAGATATGGCAGAATTGTGTCAGTTTCTTTCTTTCTTTCTTTCTTTCTTTCTTTCTTTCTTTCTTTCTTTCTTTCTTTCTTTCTTTTTTGATGTTTCGTGGGAGATAGCTTTGCAGAGTGGTAAATAGCATAAATTACAAAACTTGTCTGCCATGGTTCCCATCCAGGCTTAGCCAAGCTGCACATAGCTCTGCACCTCAGTTATTTTACTAGTAAAATGGGGATTACAGGCCTTACTGTAGAAGGTAGTTCTGAGAATTAAATTTAGTTAATATGTATATAAGGTACTTAGAATGAAGTGTTCAGTAATCTTAGCTATTACGTTTCTTAAATGTGTTTTGCTTTCATGGAAAATGAGTGGTGTGTGCTACCTGATAGGTTGTTTTGCAGAAATTTCAAATGTAAAAGAGTAACTCTGCTTGTGTTAAAATTTACCTTCCAGATTGATAGGTTTAAGGAATAAAAAATACTTTTGGAAATGGTCTAAATTTGGAAGAAATCTGAAAAGAGAAAACTGTGTGTGTAGGTTTGCAATTCTACCTTATGCGATTTGTAAAATATGTTATTATATATCTTTTCTTAGTAATAATTTATTTGGGGGAGGAGAAACAAATTTTGGTTATATCCATCCTCCCTTATGAGGCAGGTATTTTTGTTTTTGTTTTTATTTTAACTGGATGAGATGGTTAAGTGTTCCCTTAGTTGGATGAATTTAGAGATATGAGAAAATACTTTTATTTTTATGACACATAAGGACCCTTGAATGAAGTCACTTACCTTTTCTTGATTAAACCAGTTTCTTTTTTTCCTTTTAACATTGTGTTTTTTTTGTTTTTTTGTTTTTAACATAAATATCACATGTTTTAGTCAGATATGTTTCGGGATATCAATCATTTTTTCTGTTATGTTGAAAAAATAAAATTGCACATGTGTGTTATTCTCAGAATGAAGTGGGTTCAGGCACACTGCTTTACACTAAGTAGAAATTCTTAGTAGTCGTTCTTCAGAAGAGATGCATTGATCAAGTCAGTTTTTGATTCATTTGTGAATACCTAAGTAGAGTATGAAGGGGTTTTTCAGAGTTGGCTTCTGAGCATTATAGCATTTGTTTTAGCATATATAGTCCACATGGCCAGTATACTATCTGATTCAGTTTGAGTTCAAATAAAGTCTGGTATGAATCTACTTTAAACAACTCCTTAAGGTGACTAATCTCAGACCTGTCTCTCTCTTTCTCTCTCTCTCTCTCTGTTTTTTTGTCATTGTGCTTTTCTTTTATTATGTTTTTTTTTTTTTTTAATTTTTTTTTTTTTCAACGTTTATTTATTTTTGGGACAGAGAGAGACATAGCATGAACGGGGGAGGGGCAGAGAGAGAGGGAGACACAGAATTGGAAACAGGCTCCAGGCTCTGAGCTATCAGCCCAGAGCCCGACGCGGGGCTCGAACTCACGGACTGCGAGATCGTGACCTAGCTGAAGTCGGACGCTTAACCGACTGCGCCACCCAGGCGCCCCTATGTTTTTTTTTTTAACTGTGGTAAAAAGCACATTACATTTCCAGCTTAACTGTTTTAAAGTGTATAGTTCAGTAGTGTTAAGTGTAGCCACATTGTTGTGAGACAGATCTCCAGGACTTTTTCATCTTGCGGATCTGAAACTCTACACTCCTTAAACAACTTCCCCTTTCTCCCTCTCCCTACTCCCAGAAACCCCGATTCTACCTTCCGTGTCTATGAATTTGACTACCTTAGATCCTCAGCTAGATGGAATCATAATATTTGTTTTTTTATTACTGACTTATTTCACTTAGCATTATGTCCTCAATAAGTTTCATCCACGTTGTAGCATGTGACAGGATTTTCTTCCTTTTTAAGGCTGAATACTTTTCCCTTGCAGGTATATAGCTCATTTTGTTTATCCATTCATCTTTTCGTGGATATTTGGGTTGCTTCTGCCTCTTGGCTCTTGTGAATAGTGCTCCTATGAATATGGGTGTGCAAATATCTCTTTGAATCCGTACTTTCAATTCTTTCGGGTGGATTGCTGGATCATATGGCACATCTATTTTAATTTTTTTCCAGAAACCTCCAAGCTGTTTTCCATAGTGGTTGCACCATTTGACAATCTTACCAGTGAGAGTGGTTCCATGAGAACAGGGCATCTGTGAAGGTTAGGATGGCCCGTTTCAAGCTTGATCAGGTGTTTGGAATGAGCCTCACCGGTACTGGTTAATCATTCTTGTTAAGGTAATACTGCTGGACCAATGCAGAATGTTGGTCTGGGTTATTGTAAGACTTAGGCTGTGGTTTCTGGGAATGATCTTAGGCAGATCACCTCAACACTCCCACTCACCGTTGTCATCTGTCAAACGAGGAAATTGTTCTTCTCCCTTATCTTGTGTGTTCTAGAATCCTGTTGTTCCTCATAGAATTCAAATATCTAGAAAAGATACTCTGTATAACTTCGTGTAATTATTTGATAAACATCTCCTGTTTTTCTTATTTTTTTACTACCCCAGGTACTAAGTGATAAGGAAGGAGACCTTGGTGATTAAGAGTGCTGGCAGTGAGTCAGAATGTCTGGGTTCAAATCCTTGCTCTTCCGTTTACTAGATATGTAAACTTGGGCAGTTTAATGAACCACTGTGCCTTGGTTTCTCCATCTGTGAGTTGTAGATAATAGTATCTGTGTCCAATTTTGTGAGGTTTAGATGAGTTAATGCATGTAATGTGCTTTGCATGGTGCCTAGCACATAGTAAGCAGTAGGTGTGAACTCTAATCGTTATGTAGTATCTAATCATTATGTAGTTACCATGGTGCTAAATGGTTTGGGTCATCTTCCATTATTTGTATCCTACATTTGGATAACTTTATACTTCCTGAGGATGTTGTTTCCTTATGGTGTTTCTCCGTAGGTGGGAAGGATACCCCCAAAGTACAGATGGAGAGACTGAACAGCAGCTGTTCTGTTTTATATGGCTGGGATTAACACTTCAGTCTCATGATTCGAGCCCAGTACTTCCTTGCCTGGCGCACTGTCCCAAACTTAATGACTATAAGGCCTCATGGAAATGGGTTTTAATGTTAAGATCTGGTAAGAACTATTCCTTTACTTTTTTTGTTAGCAGTCAGCCTTCCAGGTTGACTTGAACTAGGATCATTTTGGTTTCTCTGCAGAACAGGATCTTGCTGATTAATCCTAGTGTCAGGGAAAACATTGGGTGTCTACATCCTTTTCGAAATATAACTTAGTACTAATACTAGCTTCTTTGGTATTTAGTACAGCTTCTTCAGAAATAGGGCTTATGTATTTAAAACTTAGATGGTCTTTTCAAAGGTGGGTAGATCTGGCATATGTCTGCCTTCTTGTAGGTAGTAGCCATGCTGCAGTTACTCAGCTATTGCAGTTCTGTTACTTGATACAGAGGCAGAGGGGAGAAGACTTCTCCATAAAAAAAACAAAGCCTGTGCCTAAAGAGTCCTCAGGTCATGTTCAGCAGATGATGGTGATGTGCTGGAACCTCCCTAGGTCTCCATTTCCCCAGCTAAAAAGAAGGGCCATGGACCAGGGGATATTTAAAGCCCTTTCAAGTTGTAAGAGTCGGACATCTTGAGACTGGAAATAGCCTCATAGGTCCTAATGACATGATAAAGATTTTTGAGGAGAAGCGTTTTATAACTCTGTGTCTTGGGGAGATGGAGGCATGGGGAGGTGATTGGGGTGTTGGCAGAGCAACTGGAGAAAGGAGAGACTAGTGAGGAGGCTGTTGTAATGGTCTATATGGGAAGTGAGCAACCCCATCTAGAGTACCTGGGGGTTGTCGTAATCTAGGATAGGGTCAAGCCCTTCTCTGAAATGGCGGCGCCATCAGACCAAAGGAGCCTTCCCTGATGACTCTGTTGTGGCCCTTATTAGGGACAAGGCTTTCGGCCCTGGCTCAGAGCTGCGATGGAGGGATTGATGGATCCATGCCCCCTTCTGTTTTTCGCTAGCGCTGTCTTCACACCCTGTTGCCATTTATGTTTTTTGATGAATGATTAATTAGAAAAATAATCATTTGTAAATTGTGAGTGAACTAGACATTTGGCCCTGCCTGTAGGGAAATGGTGCCTCTGAGCCGGACGTAGCTTGCAGTCAGTACATCAGAACAGCAGTATTCCCAGACCAGTGATGAATTTACATCAAGTTCCTTTTCAGCATGTTAATGACTGTTACAGCCGAGTAACTAGCAAAAAAATAATAGCAAATGGGAAGAGTAAATATTTAATGCCTCTATATCACTTTTAGCTTACAGTAAAATATGCATTTTGATTCAGGAGGGGAATGAGGGAATCTTGGACATTAGAGGCAATATTAGTTTGTCTGAGTTTCATTCTTTGTTTCCTTTTCTTTCTCTGTACTTAATTAAATTCAAAAGATAAAGTGTGAGTTGTTGCTGAGGTGGATTTCACTAGGGAAGTGGGTTTTCTGTAAGTTTTAGGTCACAAGATGCTTCTTTCCTGGCAGTTTGAATCTATATGTCCGGTCAGCATCATTGATTAAATGCCTGGTGTGTATAGAGGCCTGTACTATCTCTAAAATATAGCTTTCATCATGTTACTTCCCTGCTTTAAAACTTTAGTGGCTCCCCACTGCTTCTAGGATGAAAGCGGGACTCAGTAGCCTGGCTTTTAAGGGTTTCTATGCTGTGACCCCAGCCTGCTTTTCAGCCTTACTCCCTCAGGCAACACCATGTGGACCTTTTGCTTAAGCCAGAGTGATTGACTCCTATCCCTGTAAGGTGCCAGAGGCTTCCTCACCTTTGCACCTCTGCTCAAAGCATTCTGGGGTCTGAAATGACCTGTCTTTTTCTCTATCTAAAGCCTACCCTTCCTCCTAGGCCCAGTTCTGGAAGATTCTCTGACTGCATTTATTGGATAGGAACCTGCTCATTTTGAAATACAGGGAAAATTGAAAGCGGATCCAGTTTGCCACCTCTCTACCGTAGGGAATTTAGAATGAGTTCGCTTCTCCCCCACTTTTTGCTTGGCTGTCTTCTAATTTTAGAAGATGTCCAGGTAGGCAAGTTGTTGACTATAGAAAGTTCTGAGGATTAGAGCTGAATATAGTTGGGAAACCAGACCCAAGGACAGTGCTTTGTTTTCTGAGATCAGAGAGTTTTGACACAGAAGTTTCTAGCAGAGGTTGAATTCACAAAATGAGGCTGTACTGGTGGAAGCATTCAAAGAAAGGGTTTAGGCCTTTCAGTCTGTTGTTAAAAGAGTCTTGGAGTGTTGAGTTCAGACCCAGATACAGTGATAATATTCAGAGAAAATGATCAGGATGGTGAGGCAGGCCTGAAAGCGTGAAGGCTGAGTGGGCAGAAGAGAACAAGGGAGGCTGTGTCCTCTGTTTTCAAATATTCAAGAGGCTGTCTTCAGCAAAAGAGGTGTATTAGACCTCGTGTATGGAACCTTGGGGTGAGAACAAAGACTGCTGGAGGTAGGTTATAGGAAGACAGATTTCAGATCAATATAAGACATACTTTTCTCATAGTGTTGTGAAAAAATGAAATGGATTTCCTCGGGAGACAGTTTCTCAAGTGTGAAGGGATGTGAACACAGAAGGCAGTAATACTCTAAAGATCTGTGGATTCACAGTAAAGGGACCACAGGTACTGGAATGGAGGACCTTTAGAATAGGACATTTTTTTCTCTGGGGTAAAACCTTTACCCTGGGGTTTCGGAGAAAGATTCAGTAGTGGAAAGAAACAAGTGCCACTGTGTCCAAAAGTACTTACAAATCCTGACATGCATCAAGAAATAATAAGTATAGTCTTCTGAGGCGATATTGAAAGGATGATGAAAACAGAATGAAATCTAGAATGGGGGTTCTTAACATTGGGTTAAGGGCCTCGAGGATAGTGTTTAAGAATGAGGAGATATTTGCAGAATTTCAGGAATTCATAAACAGTTTCAAAAACATTCAGTATTAACCTTTATATATTTGGGAAACTGTAAAAGATCTATTGTTTTGAAAATATTTATCATAGAGAAATAAGAGTACAAGATTGTCTTGGCACATGAAATTTGGGTTTGTAATGGCTTAAGAATTAATACACATGTCCCCGTATGCAAATTTTAATGCCTGCGTGTATTATTCTGTAAAGAACATCATAGCTTTTGTAAGATTCTCAGAAATGGCTGACTCAGAAAAAGTGAAGAATTAACTGGTCTGGAGTACTGGTTCTCAGATGTTTGAACTCAACCCAGTTAGGTAGGGCAGAAATTCCTTATATCACCCTTCCCATTCAGCATCAGTATCAGCAAATATTAGTATGAGCCATATGTACTTTTTATTTTATAAAGCAGTATCCCATAAGCTTAAAAATGTAATTTTATTGGACTTGTCTTGATAGTAGATAGCAAGACCATAAAACCACAAATGAAGATTTACTGTACAAGTAATTTTTTTGGAGGTGGGCTTGTTATGTATATATATATCTACTTTAGCTGTATATGTATCTACTTACGGTATCTCCACATTGTGAGATTAACCAGATTATCTTCAACAAATCAAATTTTTTTTTTTAAATTTTTTAATGTTTATTTTTGAGAGAGAGTGAGAGAGAGAAACCACAAGCGGGAGAGAGGCAGAGAGAGAGGGAGACACAGAATCTGAAACCGGCTCCAGGCTCTGAGCTGTCAGCACAGAGCTCGACATGGGGCTTGAACCCACAAACCATGAGATCATGACCTGACCTGAAGTGGGATGCTCAACCTACTGAACCACCCAGGTGCCCCCCTAACAAATCAAATTTCTAATGGTAAAACTGAACTGATAGTAGTTTATAATTGAAAATATAGTATAAGAATAGTAGTATTATAAACTATGATTGACTCAAGACAGCACTGATGTTACAGTGACTTCTAGAGTACAGTGTGAGCTTTGAGAGTTGTAGTGTTGGTGTGTGAGTGTGCCAGTACTTGGCAGCATCGTAGAGTAGCCTGAGTACTTGGGACACCCAGTTTCTAGTTCTTTGCATACTCTGGCAACTTGCTGATTTTAATTTATCAAAATGGATTTCACGAACCTTCTAACTCACTTATTAGGGAACTACTAAGAAGCTCTTGGTCATATTAAAGAAGATGTGAATTGCACATTTGCCTTTGAGAACTTAAGAAAGGTGTGTAGGTTTATAGATAAGTTATAGATCTTAATAAGAGTTCTTCTATGGTTACAGGCCCCTACTTTAAAGAACACCAGTCTACCAGGTCAATTTGTAGTTGCAAGTAAATGATAACTAGGTAGTTTGAGGGTTAATATCCAGGAGACTATCCAAATAAAGGCATTTTCTTTCTTTCTATCTTTCTTTCTTCCTTCCTTTTTTTTTTTTTTTTTTTTTAAAGATCAACCTAAATGCCTCTGATAACCAGATACCCTTTCTTTTCAAATACTCCTTTATTTACCAACCCCGTTGAGCCTGGCCCTAAAGTAAGATCAACAGCTGTGCGTGACTATTTTTTTCCCCTCTCCTTTGCTGTGCTCCTCCTATCACATTGAAATACCCTGGCACTTTCTTCCCTTTTTGAAAACACAAAAGAGGATTAGGCCATATAATGGACTATTTATGTGTCAAATTAAACGTTTTACTCTGAGGCTGTTTTTGAGTTATGTGAGCAGTAAAAATATGTATTAAGCTGCCAAGCCTTTTAAAAAATGCATATTATTTAGCTGATAGCCTGTAACAGTCTGATGGACCCATAATGGTGTTTTGAGTAAATACACATTTGAACAATTTATGAAACTTATGTTTACATGTGTATTAAACAGCCTGGGTAGGGAGTGACCAAAAGTTATTACCAGTTGACAGCTGCTGTCTGGTGACCAATTTGAAATGAATTGGTGGATTCCCTTTAGTGTGGAGTAAACAGGTTTCCCTGTCAGGGGAACAGGCTGTGTAATCATCAGTGCGTGAGGTCCTAGCGCTGGAGGTCTGCATGTTGGTTGAATGAGGCACTAGAGGAAAACGTTTCAGCTCCATAGTGAGCCACACCTTGGATTCACCTGTATGGTCTATTTTATTTCATTTTGTATCTTGAACTGTATAATTATGTTCACAGAATATAGGCAGAACAAAATATATTTGCAGAACAAAATATTCTGTCCATGGGAAGTCCTACAGAGAGAAATGTTATTTTATGGAGAAGAAGGAAGGAATTGGGAGGTGTTGTTTTAAAGGAAAGTCCCTTGGAGAAAACCAAGAGTTCAGGGTTTTGATGGTTTCTTATTGGTTGAGTTGCAGAGGTGGTCAGTTTCTTATAGGAGATGCAATATGTTCTGTACCTCTTTCTCTGTTGGAGCCTGTAATTGACAATTCCTTCTGTAATTGACATGGAGTGGTATGGCCCACCCTGCCAGCCTCCCCTTCCTGAATCCCTGGTCTACTTTAGTGAGGTTTCCTCTAACTGATTCTCAAAACAGGTGTGACTTGGGCATGATATTCATAAACTTGGGCAAGTCTTTTAACTACCTTGAGCCCTTGGGCCCTCATCTGTAAAATACATGGGGCTGCCCATGGGGCTCTCCTAAAGATTTCTTATAGTAAATGTCAGGTATCCACTTAAGTGCTTGCCAGAAAGTCACCTCCTCAGAGAGACTTTCCCTGAATGTGTGTACAAATAGTTCCTTCCTCTATTCAGTTATTCTGTAATGCCTACTCTGCTTTACTTCTATTAATTTTTTATCATATGAACTCATTGTTTTCTCTTTACTGAATTGGAAGCCATTTGAAGGGAGAGACTTTTTTTCCTGTTTACTCTTGCATCCATAGCTCAGACAACAAAGCATGACACACAGTAGGTACTCAATAAATATTGGTTGAAAGTTCAATGTTGGTCACTTAGTAAGTTGATTAATAAAGAGAGGCTATTATTGCTTTCACTGAGTGCCACACATATAGCAGATGCTCTGGGATAGGATTAATGATGCTCTCTGAATGATTGCTCTCAAGTGGGATTCAAGGCCGGAAGTATTTTTCCTATAGGAGGATGGTTTTTCCCCCCCCCCCCCCCCTCCATTACAGCCAGCATTTTTCAGGCTGAGGTTAGAAATGAAGTTTGTAACCCTGGATCTGGGCCAAGTGAACTGACCCCTGTGTGGTTCTGATGCCTCACCTTGGCCTCATTAACTCCCTGCCGTGACCCAGTGTGCCATCTAGCTGAGGACCAGGCCAGTGGTGACAGCAGCCATGTGGATGTGCCTCAGGGAGGGCAGTGGCATTGCCAGTCACCCCTAGTCCACCTGGAAACCACCTTCTGACCTGTAGAAAACTGCTTCCAGGGGAAAGGCAGAGTATTGCAGAGTCTTGTGCCTATTCCAGGTCTGTAGAGAGAACAAACAATTTTTAGCATGGTTGAGAGAGGGGGATGGAAGAGAAAGAACCACGTCTTTAGAGGACACTTTTCTTGGCTGCTCTTTGCAGTGAAGAGTTGTTATAGAAACACCTGTCATTTTAAAAACTTCTCATATTTAAGGCCACACTTCCAATAGGGCTATGAAATAAAGGCATGTGAAGTATCCTACAGTGCTGATGTAATTGGAGACCTGAATGAATAGAAGGTTGGGAAGTGCTAACATGTATGGGCCATTACATATGCAGTTCAGTAGCGTGCAAACATTAAAAATAGCATTTCTTGATTCCTTATGTCTTTCTACTTGGTTCTTATCTGTTATTTTTGTAGTGGATTGGGATATGTGTTCAACTTTTCCTAAAAGGAGAGATGGAGAAATATTTCCTGGGATCAGCTGATACAGCTCTGAATGTGACCATTTTAAAGGGTCATGATAGATATCAGTCTGGGTTGTGTTGTAGGTGAGGAGGGGGGATGGTTTCTTTATCTTCTTTTGGTCTGCATCCTCCAACAACCCACTTATTAAAGGAAGTTTGTGCTGTGCAAAGTGAGCTAAGAATAATATTCCAGGCTTGGGTGAAAATTTACATACAACAGTCTTATAATGATACCCTGGAACTTCTGCCATTCAAGAGTTTGGTGGGGAATGCCCTGCCCGATGGACCTTTTTTTTTGAAGATGATCTCCCTCAAAGTTAGTTTAAAAACATCAGAATCCTCCTCACTTTAACATAGAAAGGTATTTTTTTTCCTTGTGACATTTTAAAGGGATGTGGTAGATGGAAATGATGGGGAAATCATTGTACCACGAAAAAAGTGAGAGGCTTGGAGTTGTATAAACCCTAATACAAACCTTGACTGTGCCAGTAATGATTTGTGCTGTCATGAGTGAGTTACTTAAATTAAGCTCACGAGCCTCCGTTTCTTCATCTGAAAAATGGAGATATTTATTTCATACAGTTGTGGAGACTTGATGAACAACAGGATGTGCTTGGTGTATTTTTGACGTTCAATAAATTTAGCAGCTCATTTCTCCCTTTTGGGGGTAAAGCCACAGGAAGTTTTTGGTGAATAATTGAGGTCCTCGGTGCTAAGGGGAAATTTAACTCATGCTTTTTTGTACAGACATGGGATTATAGAAATAAAAGAAAAGGGGGTAATTTTATTCCTTTGGCCATATGCGTTAGCAGCACTTTTCTTGGCTTTTGACAACATCAAAATAAAAAAAAAAAGACTCGTGCTGCCTGTGTGTAAGTGTGTATGTGCGTGTGCATGTGTTATTTCTGGCTGTTAATATAATTCATTGCTTGTCGCAGGGACTGGAACCTTTCACCCCTGAAGATTCTTGCAATTTCATGTGCTAATCCAACTGGAATTTGTATCTCACAGACCCAGAGAGTGTTGGCGTCAGAGGAGATGCTCTGGTGCAGGAGCTCAAAAGAAGAAAAAGGCAAAACTTAGAGGACTTGGGACTTGCTCAGAGTTGTGCAGCTAGTTAGTGACAAAGCTGGTGTTGCCGCAGATCGTATTTGCTCCTCATTGCTCCAGTCCTGGGGTTCTGCAAGCCGTGTTTACCAGACCAGCAGCAGCACCTGGGAACTTACAGGAAATGCTCATTTTTGCCCCCGCTCCCCACTTTAATAAGCCTTCAAGGTGGTTCTGATGACCACTAAAGTTTGAGAACCACAACTCTGGTTTTTATACTATTTGGCAGGGAGATTTTCTCAGTTTCATGGACAGCACTAGGTCTTTATTTTACCTTTCAAATGTTTTCTCCTGCCACTTAGGTGTCTCCTTTTAAAACAGTTTCATCTTTGGTGATGGCTTCCTTACACTGAGGAGCGATTGCCGCAGGAACACTTCTGTGAAACTGTTGTTTGCTGCTCTTTTATTCCCTGCTGCCAAGTAGCGGTTCTGAAATTTGTCCATTGAAAGCAAGCCCTGCTTTCTGGGTCTCAACTCCTGGAGATTCTGGTTAAATGAAATGAAGATGGGGAGTCTTTAATACTTGAAAGCTGTCCAGGTGATTTTGATGCCCAGCCATGTGTATGGAAAACTGCATTAGAGGAACAAAGGATCAGAATGCTCATTAAAGTCATTAGGTTTTCCTAAGTGGTACCGTTGACCTTTGTTGTTCTGTATTTGGGTGTTCAGTGGACAGGAGCTATCTAAAACAGGTAATTATAGTTGCAGTGCTGACCCTCAAAGTTGAAAGTAGATTGAAATTCATTACTTAATAAGCTGTCCTCACTATTTCTAGTTTCAGTATAGGTATGGCAGGGAGAGATAAAATTACTTTTTCTTGCCTTGCAAAAAGACAAATGTCTTTGAAAATAAACGGGGTTTAAAACATATACTGTTTTTATAAAGCACAAAAATTTTGGGTGCATTCTGGGTACATTTTAAGCACTTCCAGAAGTGGGTATCCATGGGAGAGAAGGTGGTAGCCTGTGTTTTGTCATATGCATATATTATTTCTTTGGCCAATTTAAATACATTAACAAACAATCTAATATTTGTGAGTTGACAGTATGGATGTAGTACCATATTATGTTATTTTTCAGCTTATTTTAGCTTATGAGATATAAAGCAAAGTACACGTTAACAGTTTGCAAAATCCTGCTCTGATATTTGATTAGGGTCAGGTCCTGATTTGGATGAATTTGATGACACTTGAGTCAGATCCAACCAAACATTGTACTTTTTTTTCTTTTTTAATGTCTATTTTTTGAGAGAGAGAGAGGGGGGGGATAGAGGATCCAAAGCAGCACTTTTCTTGGCTTTTGACAACATCAAAAGCCGACAGCAGAGAGTCTGATGTGGGGCTTGAACCCACGAACCATGAGATCACAGCCTGAGCTGAAGTGGAACGCTTAACCTACTGAGCTTAACTTACTGAGCCACCTAGATGCCCCCAGACATTGTCCTTTTTAATACTCATTTTTAAAAATAAAGGGCACCTGGGTGACTCAGTCAGTTAAGTGTCTGAATTCGACTTGGGTCATGATCTCACGGTTGGTGGGTTCAAGCCCCGTATCACGCTGTCTTCTATAAGCACAGAGCCTGCTTTGGATACTCTCTGTCCCCTTCTCTCTGCTCCTCCACCCCACCTCTCAGGGGTGCGTGCACTCTCTCTTTCTCTTTCAAAAACAAATAAACATACCCCCTCCCCTAAGAAATATATTAACCAAGATATTTCACTGGGCAAATTAGCATTACATTAAAAAATCTATTCTTGTAAAACTAGATTGATAGCAGAGATTAATAGGCGCGATGTAATTTTTATAATATTTTGTCATACCTTAAAGAACCTGCTTTTTGATAATATTTTGTCATGCCTTAAGATCCAGCTTCATTTTAAATGAAACATTTTAAAATCATTTTTTCCCACCGGTGGAATAAAACTAACATGTTTTGACCAAAATTACCCTAATTTTGAATATTTTGAAATTAGGTATGGAAATTAGACAGTGCTAAGACTTCTTTTTTTTTTTTAAACCATAATTTAAGTGTGGTTTCTCTGCCAGCAGCTTCTGCATTATGAGCAGGCTTACAAAAGAAGAGGCCTCCTTGACTCTCAAGGTTTGCTTGTTTGCATTCTGCAAATAGGAAGAGACCCTTTCTGGCATTTTGCCTTATAGGCCCTAGATGAAAATGTGTTATTACCCAAGCCAACAACAATTTTAAAATTGCTGGCCCTGACATTATAACAGATCTGTGGATAGTGAAGCACAAGCATCTGTCAGATCAAGTGTGAAAGTTTGCATTTCCGTATACTTTCTCCAATCCCAAGAACAAGTTTAGTTTTGCCATTCAGACAGACTTGAGGCTTCTAAAAATCTGTGCTGACTGGTGTGCACTGTGGCAGCCGCAGAGGGCCAGTTGGACCTTTGATCTTCTTCTCTGGGTCACCCCTCTTAGGGAAAGGTCAAGAGACTGAGAGACCCTTCCCCAGGTTGGTTTCCTTAGTTATGCCATACTTTGTCAACAGCTGCCAACAGTGTCTGAGCTGGGCTTCTTTCCCTCCAAAACAGACTCCATTTAGGGCACAGAATTTTTTCAGACTGGTGTAAGGTTTTTACAGAGTAGCAACAGGGTAATTAGGCTCATTGATGTCACCATGTGAAAACCTCTTCTTTAAACATTCTGAATGTCCTTTACCCACATGTCTAAATGTGGGTTTAAGAAAATTTTTTTTAAAGTTTGAGAGAGAGAGAGAGGTAGGGGAGGGGCAGAGAGAGAAGGAGAGGGAAAATCCCAAGCAGGCTCCATGTTCAGTGTGGGGTCCAACGCAGGGCTCGATCTAATGAACTGTGAGATCGTGACTTGAGCCGAAATCAGGAATGGGCCACTTAACTGATTGAGCCACCCAGGTGCCCCTAAATGTGTCTTTTAGAAATGCTAACAGATAACCTGGAATTCTTAAGACTGCCTAACCATGTACAGAAGGAATGAAGACTTTCCCGAATGTCTTTTAGTTTCAATTGGAGATGCATGAAGAATGACCTCCATTCTGCCTAAGGAGTCTGACCTTCTTGTCACTGCGTGTAACATTAATTTCTTAATGTGTCCAGTGTGTAAAAAGGATTTTTTTCCTACTGTTTTAGCTGTTGGCCTGACTTTTGCATTTTCATTGGTAAAATATGTAGGTCTGTGCTTTGAGTTGAAAGGCATAGATTAGTAAACATCCCTGAACCAGCATGGCATATGCAGTTAACAGTCACAGAAAACACTGCTCATGGTTAGTTAATATGTAAACTTTTATTTCCAACATCTAAAAATTGTTCAGAGTTATCTTTAGTTGTCTGACTTCTGAGGGGTGGTTAGGAAGGTATAGCATATATCTTTAGGCAGAAACTGACAGTGATTCTCAAACTTCATTGAACATCAGAATTACCTGGAGAGTTCATTGAAATGCAGATTGCTGGACCTCACTCCTGGTTTCTGATTCAGTGGGGGTGGGGGTGGGGGTGTGGCTGGGGGAGCAAGATTTTGCTTTACATGTTGCCAGGTAATGCCACTCCTGGTGATCGAGGAATCTACTGTGAGAATCACTGCTTTAGGATGTAGATCTCACACCTTTTTTGACAGGAAAAGACAGCTGAATTGCAGAGGGGGCCTGTTCTTTCCTCCGAAGCATTGCCTCTTCTAAGCAAACATTAAAGGAAGATTTATATACCGCATCCATGTGGTGGTCATGCACTGAGCTAGGTGCACAGGGCATAAATAAAATGGCCTCTGTCCCTGGGAACCTCACAGTTTAGAGAGGGGATTAACATAAGAAAGTCTGCAGTCCTGATCCCTAGACTTGCTGTGGTGGAGATGTCAGGGGGTGGATCAGCTCTCTAGATTTGCCAGGAGGGGTGGTCTAAGCTGTTCTTAGAGCACCTCAGTTTTATTCCTGTGGGTGTGAGTGAAAGAAACAAGAATGTTCTGCAGCAAACCATTTTGTTCACTCTCAGATGAGCTCCCTGTCTTCTTTGACTCCCTGGGCGGGCGTCCTACACTATATATTCAGGACCTCCAGGATTGTCATTGTCATTGTCAGCTCTCCACCCCCAGCTTTTGTAGAAGGCCCCTCCTACTCTCCCTTTTCCTTTTACATTTTAAAATTACAATTTCAGATACTGTCCACTGTGGCAGCAGGATTTGTAACAAGACCAAGTTAAGTGATCTTGGTTGAACTGATTTATGAGACAGCTTCAAAAATTCATGAGGCACCAGGGGAACTTTCTGTAGCTCCCTCAGCATGCAGCATTTCCCTTCACCTCTTCACGTAGATCAGACATTTTGTGATAGTGCAGCAGTTTGAAGCGGAGATTTCTAGATCATGGCCCTGCTGATTAAGACACTAAGACACTCCTGAGGAGTGAGGGGAGGGAGAGCTGAAGCCCTTTTTTCCCTAACTCTGGGCATTGACTTTGGGTAAACCAGTGAAAACCTGGTAACTACAGTTGCGGATAGAACTGTCCAGAGCAGGGTTTTCTCCATGGGTGATCTGCTGTGTCCTTCTAGTGTTATGAAGGAAGATCTTGGTCCATTAATAATAGTCCCACAATCTTAAGCGCAGTGAAATGAAGTATGTGTGCAAGTGTATGTGTGTATGTGAAAGAAAGAAATCAAGCAACACATGGGGCGCCTGGGTGGCTCAGTCGGTTAAGCGTCTGACTCTCGGTTTCAGCTCAGGTCATGATCTTGTGGGAGCCCCACATGGGGCTCTGTGCGGGCAGTGCAGAGTCTGCTTGGGATTCTCCCTGTCTCCTTCCCTTTCTTCCCCTCCCTCACTCTGGCTGTCTCTCTCAAAATAAATAAATAAACTTAAAAAAAAAATCAAGCAACACAGTTAGTTGTTCCTTCTTTCTGTGAAAGCCTTCTCTAGACAGGAACAAAGGATATGGCTAAAAGCAGTAACCGGTTACAGTGCCTTCCCCATTTTATTGATCGTTCATTTCTCGTCTCTGACCTTATTAGCTACTTATTGATCTACTAGAAAAGCAAATAATTTTCCCTTGATAGCACTTAGGTGAACTGGACTTTAATGACTTGTCTCCCAAAGGGTTTTTAAAAAAGTATTTACCTACTAAGTGGAAGTTGTCTACTATCTAATGTTATAATCAGTGAGCTTGGGGACCCTTTCTTGGGAGGATCAGTGATGTCACAGGCTGGCCTCCTCATTTTGGCTACTCCTGTTAAGACACCACACATGCTCTGTGGACTGCTGTAATGGCCTTGTAGCACACAAAGTTTTGGAGTCGACACAAGGAGCATATGTGAGATCCCACGGGAGGTGACGTATTGTTGAGTCAGTTTTTTTTTTTTTTAACTATTTATTTTAAAGTTTATTTATTTATTTTGAGAGAAAGAGAGAGTGCAAGTGAGGCAGGGGCAGAGAGGGAGGGGGACAGAGGATATGAAGCTGACAGCACAGAGCTTGATGCAGGGCTCAAACTCAATGAACCATGAGATCATGACCTGAGCTGAAGTCAAGACGCTTAACCCATGGAGTCACCCAGGCATGCTGTTGCTGAGTCCGTTCTGATCAGCACCTGCCAACATGTCAAATAACTAAAGACAGCCAGAACCACTTTGTTGTTAATAAATTTTGTTTTGAGATTTTAATTCATGATTTTGGGCTCAGATTTGCTTACAAATAAGTTTTGAGTTCTTACTTGCTCTAAAAATGCTTAATTCTCTCCTATCTGTGCTTGGGGAGAGAGAGGTTTTGGATTTGGGGTAGATATGTGTCATAGGGGCACAGATAACATAGGAGGTAAAATGGTTTTCCCAGCATTGTAGGTGTCTTTGACTATGTTAGTTTTTTTATGTTTACATTTTCACGTTCCCATTTTACTGCTTTTGATTATACTCTTATTGGTTAAGATTAAATTTGTGTGCATCTCCTAAGATTATATGCAATGTGAGGCATGATGTTGGAAGCAATAGAAATAGAACTTGGAGAATGGTCCCTGATAATCCGTGAATAATATAATCCACGTAGAGGTAAAAGCAAAGATTGACTCTATAGATTGTGGGATTAATGGGTGTTTTTGTCCGTTTTTCTTTTTTGCTTATTTTTTGAGTAGGTAATACAGTCATATGATTCAAAGATCAAAACCATATAAAAATTTTATAGAGAGATGTCTCATTCCCATCCCTGGACCCATATGCCCTATTCTTCAGCTTCCCATAACTATTTTATTGGTTTCTTATGTATCCATAATTTCTGAAAGCAAATAGAAATACACTTGAATGTGTATTACACAGCGATACCATAAACATCATTCCGCATCTTGCTTTTTTGTGATTATCAGTATATCTTGGAGATCATTCCATCTCAGTATGGAGAGAGCTACCTAATTAATTGTCTTTAAAGCTGCCCAATAGTCCATTATATGGTTGTACTCTTACATATTTAATCGGTTCATATGTAATGACCTTGGGTTATGTCTAGTTCTTCACTCTTACAAGTGATGCTGCTTTGAATAATTTTGATTATATGGCGTTTCATCCATGTGTATGTATACATCTGTAGGATAAACTCCCAGGAGTGAAATTGTTAGTCAAAGTATATGTGCATTTGTCATTTTGATAGTTACTGCCCAAATCCTCTGTACGAATTTGTATTGGTTGTACCAATTTATATTCCTGTTTAAGAGTAGGGATTTCCCCAAGCCTTGGCAACAAGTTTTGTGGTTAAACTTTTGAATTTTTGCCAATCTGATAAGAGAAAAATTGTATCTCATAGTGGTTTCAGTTTGCATTTCTTATTAATAATGTTGAGCATCTCTTACTATATCCTAGATCTGATCGTATTTTCTCTTTGTGAACGGTCTGGTCATATTCTTTGCTTGTTTTTCTTTTGGCTTTTTGTTAGTTTTTGTATGTTTTAAAATAACTGGTCTATTTTGGAGTATTTTTAGACTTACAGAAAAGTTGCAAAGATTTACTGTTTCTTTTTACCCATTTTGCTGTCATTAGCTCTGTTAATTATGTTAGGTGGTGTAAAGAGGTCCAGGTCTCCTGGAATTCTGGGCTTGTCACAGGTATGTCATCCCAAAGAAGGATGCAGATCCAATTTATGACTCTTAAGCTGCCTCAGGGGATGTTCTAGTTACAGATGTGGGAGGTTCCTCCGAGCCTCTGACTAGCTTACATTGTTGGGGCATACAACGTAGAGCCTGTCCTCCGATATTCTTCTTTTACTTGCGAAACTTATTAACTACAAGGGTTATTGAAGTGAAAACCTTGCCTCGAGTTTATATTTCTTGAGATTTACTTCCAGTTATAAATGTGGTTTTCAAATGACTGAATCTTTCATAGACCAGGTTTCAAGCACATTAAATAGTTGGTGATTTCCCCCTTCTCTTCATCACATGCTAATTGGGAGAATGAATAGCTGTAATTTTTCTGGAGCATCATGCTGTCATTTTGTCCTGTGAATGAGTTCTCGGAGTACAGAGCTAAAACGTGGGGGCAGAGGTGCTGGTGCCGTTCCCATGCGGAGACACGCGTGGATCTTTGTGTCCCGCAGGGGTCGGCCTCCCCTGGAAGTTAGGGGCACTGGCTCTAGAATAAGACCTCCTGGCTTCAGATTCCTTCTTTGCCACTGCTAGCTGTGTCACCTTGAACACATTACCTAACTGTTTTGTGCTTTACTCTCCCCATTTGTAAAATGGGGATCGTGATAGCACCTGCCTCATTGAGGTGGTAATGAGGACGGGATGTGATAACATGTGTGAAGTGCTTAGCACAGGCCTGGAGCCTGATGAGTTGCCAATAAATAAATAGTGGCTCAACAGTAGTGGAGAGCAGTGATTTCAGAGACCATCGTTGTGTGGAATTTGACTTCGTTTACCTTGTGAGGAATGTAGCCTGCAGACAGGGATGTCATACATGCAGCCAGTATTTGAGTACCTTGCAGTGCGAGACGATAATTAACATTTCTGTCATGTCTTGCAGTTTAGGAATTTTACAAATGTCATTTACCTCAATGAAATCTCACAAAGTAGCTCTGAGATATGATTATCCTCAGTTTATAGTTGAGGAAATGGAGGGTCAAATGCCTTATCTGATGAGCTCACCATCACAGACCTCCTTGCTGGTGGAGTTGGGATTTGACTCCAGGCCTCCTGACATTGACTCTCCAGATGCTCTCTAAGAAGAGAGTGTCAACAAAGGAAGAATCTGGAATGGTTCCCAGGTGTCCCTGGGTTTAGGTCATACTCTTCTAGGGCAGCAGAGCTAGAAGGAAGCCTGAGGTTGGCCCACCTCTTTGCGTGACGAATGAAGGCACTGCTGTGCTCGCAAGGGACTCGGGGACGCGCATGGTGCTGGCAGGCAGCTTTATGGAGAGGGCAGGGTTCTCCTTGGCTGTTCCTGGGTGGTCTTTGGGGGCTGATTAATTGCTGGCATGGAGGGGGTTTATTATGGGAAAAGTAGATAAATTCAGAGAGGGGAGGACCTGTAACTTGAGAAGCATGCGGTTTTCCTGGGATATTTTCCTAAGAGCACAAATAAAAGGGCTGTAGTTTAGTATTCAGATGTGGTTCCAGTTGTGCAAGGGCAAAGAGAAAGAGGCAAAGGCAGGGAGACAAGGAAGGAAAGTGAGTGAGTGATTTGAAAAAAAGTCAGTGAGAGACCTTTGTGGGCACATCGATAGTGTCTCCAGGGCAGGCGTTTGAACTCCGGGGAACTTGGTACATAAGGGAGAACGTCTTTAGCAGTTCTAGGACCTGAAGCAGACTGGGTGGCCTTGGGGTGTGTCACCTTTTCTCCTGGGAGTGGAGGGAGGAGTGCAGAAGCTACCCCATGGTATTCCTCTCAGAATTGCACTTGGGGTGACTTCTGCTTCAGGTGGGAGGTTATTTTAGGCAGAGCCGGAGTGGACCGGCAACATCAGTCTCCTTGAGGTCTTGTTAGAAATGAAGATTTGGGAACCCTACCCCAGAACTGCTGAGTTGTAATCTCCAGGGGGTGGTATTCAAGAATGTGTATTTTAGCGAGATCCTTAGGTCATTTGTCTGCATGTTAATTTATGGAAGCATTGCTCTAGTCTAGAGGCTTTCCATCTCCTCCTTAGGGTTCTATGCTGCGGGATTAACCTGCTGTTCACGAAATAGGTACTGAATTCTTGTTTTGTAGGCACAATACAAAGGTGGACTCTAGTGTGGATCATACCTCTCCGGGAGCAGACAGTCTAGATGAAGAGACAGGATTGTCTACAAATAATTAGTGTAAAGATAGTGTGAAAGGCCAGGAGCAGAGGCACCCAGAAGGCCTGGGACCGTGTGGAGGATAAATGTGTTTCTGTGGGGGTGTGCAGGGGCAAGAGGTGTGCATTACATCAGCGTACAACTTCTGTGTAATTCTAAACTGTGGTGTGTTGCTTCTTTGCAAGCCTGACCGGTGGCCTGACTTGGGCCAGCGAATGGCCATAGCAGTGTATTATTGCCTGTAGCCTGTCTGAAACCTGTTCAGCATGCCGCCATCACTTGACTGTCTGCTTTATTGACTCGATAAATACTTTAAAGATTGCCAGGGTAATGAAGATGACTCCTGGAAGGACATCCCCACCATCTGCTTCTGGGTCTTCTCTCACCTGTGTTGCCTCTTCTCAAAAACCTGCATGCCCACACTCTGTAAAAGAAAAAAAATTGATTTGTCACTGAATTTCCATGCCTCAGCCTGGGAGAAATGTAAATGTTGTACTGGCCTTTAGTACTCTGCCTTCAAGCCTAGATTTAGAGCTGATCATTATACTTTTAGAGTAGGTTAGGTATGAAAATAGCAGCAGGTTGAAGAGTCAGAGGAAACTGTTTGCTCTCATCTGCTGGTTTGGTCAGGGTGGAAGTACGAATATTAATACAGTCTGCTTAAACAATAAAATAACTCCCAAGGAAGAGGAACTATAAACTTTAGTAAATATCAGAGATGTTAAATGCTAAAAATAAAGGCTCTTTGCAGTTGTTTGGCTCTTTAAAGAGAGTGTTTATTGGTCAGGAGGGCTGGTGTGTTTGGTCATGTTTTGCTAGCTTTTTTCTTTTCTTTTTTTTCTTGGTATGCATGTGTGTAAGTGCATCAGAATATAAATTAGTTAATTAAGTAGGACAGTGTTTCTAGAGTGTGAAATAGTAACCTGGCTAGCCAACTTAATTAAATCCTTTGTCATTTTCCTTTTGAAACAAGTTTCATCTTGGGAGGTCACTATGTCCTGGCTGTTGTACTTCTGAAATGTACCTTTTGACTCTATCCTCTCCTTTGTCTCCTTTTTCTCCTGTCCGGCAACTTGCACTGACTTGTCAGCTGACTTCATTCTCTCTCCCCCAGCTGTCCACTGTGCCACGACCACTAGAGACTTCTATCAGAAATCCCAAACTCTGTATGTTCCAGCTAAAGTCTAAGGAAACCTCCAGAGGCTTCCTGTTGTCTGTAGGACGTACTGTTTTTCCCAACTCTGTGGTGTGCCATATAAGACTCTTTATAGTCTGCCTCCAAAATACTGTTTCAGCCTCATTTTTAGGCTTACTCATCCCTGGGTCCATCCAGCCCACAGACCTATCTGCTATTTCCAGTACAAACAAAATATCACCAATAGTAGCCTTACATTGGTAGGCGCCATTCTAAGTGTTTGGCGAGCATTGTCTGATGCCATTATTAAATTCAACACCAGAGACTTTTGTCATTTGTTCAAGGTCATGCACCTTGTGTTAGAGCTTGACTATTTTGATAGTCTCGCTTCTGTTCCCTGCTTTTATGTTTCTGTGCCTTTTGCTTATATGTTTTCTATGCCTAAAATGTCTTTCTCTTCTGTCTTCTTAGACTTGGAAACTTAGGTGTTAGGCATTCCTAACAAGGTGCTTCCACAGATCTTGGTGTCTGTCTCAGTTGAGCCTGATAACATCCTTAGCAGTAGTATCATCTAGTACTACTAGGAGGAGCTGGTCCCAAATCTTAATTTTTTTTTTTTTTCCCATTTCCCCTGCAAATAGTAGGTGCCTAATAGAATGAATGCATGGATGGATGGTCATCATCAGTGTCTGACTCCTTTTGTGATTTGAGTAGAGTGTCCTTGGCCAAGTTTAAGGCTTCAGAAATTGCTGTGTGGAAAGAATGCATGTTATTTTAGCCATATCAGATTGTAGCCAGGGATAGTCCAACAAGCAAGGATCAAACGCCAACAAAGTTGTTGGTGTTTTTATTTGGGTCCAAGTGGAATATCAGAAGAATTTGGAATGGGCCTACTTATGGCAAGTTACTTATTTCTTCAGAGTTGATTGTCTGATTTGTGGCTGTATTAGTTTGCTAGTGCTGCCATAACAAAGTACCAGAGACTGGGTGGCTTAAACATAATAAATCTATTATCTCACATTCTGGAGGCTAGAAGTCCCAGACCAAGATATTGGTGGGGTTGTTTTCTCCGGAGGCCGATCTCCTTGGCTTGCAGATGGCTGCCTTCTTGCTTGCTGTGTCCTCGCTTGGTCTTTTACTGTGTGTGCAGTGCACGTTGTGTCCAAGTGTCCTCTTCTTAAAAGGACACTAGTTACAGATGACCTTTGGAAATTGCATGTATAAGTTTGACTCCCTCCAAAACTTAACTACTCATAGCATACTGTTGACTGGAAGCCTTACTGATAACAACAACCAATTGACACGTATTTTGTATGTTATATGTATTATATACTGTATTATTACAATAAAGTAAGCTAGAGCAAATAGTTATTAAGAAAGTCATAAGGAAAACACATTTTTGGTACTATATTTAAGTGGACCTTCACAGTTCAAATCTGTGTTGTTTAAGGGTCACCTGTAGTATTAAGGCCCAATCTAAAGAACTCATTTTAATTACCTTTTTAAAAGACCATATCTCCAAATATGGTCATGTTTGGAAGTACTAAGAGTTAGGACTCCAACATAGAAATTTTGGGGGAACATATTTTAGTCCCTGGCAGTGTATTATGGAAGTTCCTCTACTTAACCCCTCCCCTTTCTGCCTTTTCCTTTTGTTTTCTTCCTTCTGGCAATTTTTTTTTACCAGAGGGCTGTTGGGAGGAGAAGCAAAGATAGAAGAAAAATACATTTATTTTGGGTGAATTTCGGGAAATAGCTGGTGGGGGGAATGGCTGAATCCATTGGTGAAAATGAGATTTTGATATTGCCTCTAGATGTGTATTGTCCTGGCACATTCTGTTCTGGTTTCCCGGGCAGATGAAAGCTGGCTGTGTGTTGGAAGGCTGGGGAAGTGTCTATTCTTATATTAAGTGGAAAGGGAAATTGATAATCCAGCTTTTTCAGTTGCCTGGAAAAGTGAGAACTCTATCCTTATCTGAATTTCAGCCCTTCTTCCTAGAAGTAGCTCAGGGACTTGGTGAGCACACTGAGGGTAGGGGGCAGCCCTCTCCCGTGGCTGACAGCCTGTGTGGCACAGAAGCAGACGCTGAGAAAACATGTGTCACCCTGAATTACTGAATTTGTGCGTCCCAGCTACGTTGTTGTTCCCCAGACCTTTTGTGAGGGGTTTTTTTTTATCCTTGCTTGTTAATTCCTACCCTTGTCTCCAGTTCTCAGTTGTGGCTTATGTCTTTTCTTCCCTTTCTCTTTGTGATTATCAAGTAATTTATTAAATGGAGACAAGCTTAACTAGACATTAAATAATTGCAGGTGTGCAGCTGAATTGAGCTGCTGTCCTTTAACTAGGAACTCACAGCTGTTTGTGTTGTATTGTGTGATGAGATTACACTTTACCTCATTTGGTTACATGATCTCTTGCATATTGTGAGGTGCAAGAATGTTGAAGCTTCTGCTTTAAGCAGTACACAAAGGCTGGTATGTTCTCAGGAAACCAACATAAAAGGTACTGGGAGGTCAGGTCTGGAGTCTTTGCGATATTTTTTTCCTGGAATTTTTTTCATTTCCTTTGCCTTTTTCTTGATAGGGAGCACCTGATTTGCTCCTTGACTGTCAAATATGATCAGTTATCACATCTTAAAACTGTTTTAAAAAAACAAACAAAAAACTGTTTTTTATATTGTTAAAGCAGGGCTTTTCGGTTTCCTTCAAAGGAAGAGAGAGATCAGCAGTATGTTGGACAGATTAGTTCCTTCTGTGCTTTTATTAGACCTCATCTGCATGCTTCTTTTATACAAATTTGCTTCATCAGTAAAAAGTGTAACTTTTACAAATGTAAGATTTAGTCATGGGTTAGGTTGTAGTGCCACCAGTTTGCTTTCTTTGTCTGGTTTCATAATTTATAATAGTTGCTAGAAGTAGACACTACTTTCACAGTATCTAGCTCACAGTATCACAGTATCACAGAATTTAGAGTAAGCTATTAATAAATTCAGTATCACAGAATTTAGAGTAAGCTATTAATAAAGGATTGCTTGAGTAAACTAGGCAGTAAGCCTAATGGTTTTAATAACCAAGATACATGGATCTACTCTCAGGACATACAGGTATAAGAAATGTCATGTTGCCACTTGACTGCTTTGTGACCTTGGGCATCCTACTTAAATGTCTTAATCTTTGGTTTCTTCATCTAGGTGGTTGTGAGGATTAAAGATATTTGCGTTAGATATGTGCATGCACACAGCATTTGCATGCATGCAATGTGCCTGGCACTATTCTGGATACTGGCTACATTTGTGAACAAAGCAGACCAAGTTCCTGCCCTGGTGGGATTAAATTCTAGATCTAGTTTTTTAAATTTAATTTATTTTTATCTTAGAGAAGGAGGGAGAGAGAGAGAGAGAGAGAGAGAGTGCGTGAGTGGAGGAGAGGGGTGGGGAGGGAGCGAGAGAGAGAGGGAGAGACTATGAATCCCAAGCAGGCTCCACAGCCAATATGGAGCCCGACGTGGGGGCTCAATTCCATGACCCTGGAGTCATGACCTGAGCTGAAATCAAAAGAGTCCAACGTTCAACTGACTGAACCATCCAAGTGCCCCATATACTTTAGACTGTCTACCAGGGAGAATCCACTTGGTGGGAGAACATGATAGCTACCATTTGTGAAAAAAAAATTTCAACTGAAATATGTAGCTAATAATGGTTTCTTTATTTGCTACATTTAAACACTGTTTCAATCTAGTACACGTCTGGCATAAAGAGGGAGCCTTAAAGCCCTTCCCATACTTTTTCATATCATCTACAGCTGTCTGTATTTATGGGTTTGTCTATTAAAAAAAATTGGTTAGAGTCTCTATCTAGGCTAGGGATTGTTGGTCATGGGATGCTGACTTCTCTGGGAGTTTGCTTTTAGGCTGTCTCTCAGGTTCCAGAAGGGGACTCCAAGAATGAGTTCTGAGTGACGTGTGTGATCCTTTGAATCTTTTCATGGAAGTGCAGTTTGTTCAAGTAAAGTCTGGATGGCTCAGAGACTACACTGTGATGTTTAGCTTACCTAACCCTGTCTGATACACTCTTTGCTAGTGTCTACAAAAACACAAGCAGAGAAATATCCCAGGGTTTCAGACTGATTAGCTCTCTTAAACTCTTATTCTTAATGGGTGACTGAAAGAAAAAATATTTTTGAGATTTTTCTCTTTTTACCGATGACTAATAGAAACAAAAAGACACTGGCCATCTTTCAGAAGCATTGTAAACGTATTCTGATTGTGGGCTTCTGGAGTTCAGACGTGGGAGGGTGTTAGTGACCAGATGTCAGTTCCTTGGGGACAGGGGTGGTGGTTGTCAGTGAATCTAGAACTGTATCTTGAGAGGAATGGGCAGTGGCTTCTGTAGGGACACAGAGATGTCCGACACCTGTCATGCACTATGCTGAATGCTGGGTCTATAGTATTTGGAGTATTTGAACCAGGGCTAGCCCATAATGTATCTGTGTTGTTATGAGAGATCTATCAGGTTGAGAGCTGTGAACCCATCATATGGTTGCAGTTTGCATCCTTCCTGTGTTTTCTCTTAGGGAATAAATAATATATGATAATGAAAAAAAGCATGTTTTTGTGGCTTTTTTTAATTGAATTTTGATTTAGGACCCTTTATGTTGTGGGTGTTTTTGAAGGTTGTGGAATTTGGTTGCTTATTGAGAATGCTTTGAGAAAATTGGATCTCTGACCTACAACCAGTCCCACGTTGAATTCCTTCCACTTATTGCTACAAAGAAATACACATTTTTGTTGAAGCTGAGGGAGGGGTGTTACCTGCTTGTTTATCAGAGCCTCCAAAAGTAGCTCAGACATCCCTGATGCCTCAGCTGATGTCCTTGCTCCCTGGTTGGGTGTTTGTGTCTGAAGTACTTGCTTCCTTGGCTGTGGGTTAGGTCACAGAGCCCATTGCTATGGAGATTATTGCAAAGGAGCAGACTTAGCAGGATTGCACAAGGCTAGCCAGTGGCTGGGTTTAGACTACCTTGGAAGAATTGGCTTAAGGGCAGAGAGGAAAAGTTTAGAAACCTTTCTTCCTCTTTGGTGGCGCTGATGCCAATGAAACCAGACTGAAGTTCTTGTGCCTTTTTTCAGGAATAGGGTCATATAGCTCATTGGACTTAAATTAGTTGGTGTGAATTACAGGCAGGGGCTTTATGTAGGTGCCATGTGTAAATCATTGTGCTGTCCAGGTGGAGTTAATTTTTTTTTTTTTTGAGAGAGAGCGTGAGAGCTTGAGCACGAGCAAGGGAGGGGCAGAGGGAGAGAGAGAATCTTAAGCAGGCTCCACACCCAGTGCAGAGCCTGACATGAGGCTCCATCTCACAACTGTGAGGTCATGATCTGAGCTGAAATCAAGAGTCGGACGCTTAACTCACTGAGTTACCCAAGTGCCCCAGGTGGAGTTAAATTTGATATCAGAAGAATGAGTTAGCCTAATGGAGGGTAACAGTGGGTTATTAAGGTGTTCTTCAGTACAACCAGAAATTTTCACTCCATAATGTTTTTACTGTAACTTCTCATTGTTGGTGTTGAATCAGGCCCACATGGCTGTTCTGATGGTTTGGAAAAGTTTTCGCCCATGAGAGTGGTCTTCTTAAAGATGGTGAATCAGAATCATCTCATCATTGCAGGTAAGGAGGTACTTTTGTTCTCTGAGTTTGCTGCAAGCATGTGCTGACTCAGAGAGGAAAGGGCAAAACCAGACATTTTTCTTTCTGTTGAATCTTTTCATGATGAGGGTTTTGTCCTTTTAATAAAATAAGCCAGAGCTCTAAACTTTATTAAGTGAGAGGTCTGGGGCAAAGGAGAAATGATGCAAAATGCTGTCCTGTTTCTTAGAAAACTTTACTGGTACCTTTTGAGCTGTGTCCATTGGCTCATTGTTTCAGAAACATCACACAAAATGTCTTACTCCTTTTTCTAGTTGGCTCTCTTTAAACTTTTCTTAGGGGAACCTGGGTGGCTCAGTTGGTTAAGTGTCTGACTCTTGATTTTGGCTCAGGTCATGATCTCACAGTTTGTGAGTTCAAGCCCCATTTGGGGCTCTGTGCTGACACTGTGGAGCCTGTTTGAGATTCTCTCTCTCTGCTCCTCCCCCACTCACGCATGCACTTTTTCTCTGTTTCTCAAAAACAAATCAACATAAAAAAAATAAAATTTTCTTAAAAAAATGCCAAAACTTTTCCAAGCCAGCTAAATAAACCCAAATATGGAATGATCTGAAATGACTTAGACAAAGCAAATGATTCTGACTTTCCCAGCTGGGGGACTTTGTCTTCTTGAAGGCCAGCCCTCTAAATTATGGGAAGATCCAAAGCAAAATTGAGTTAAATAAGTCCCCTAATTCCCATAAGTAATTTCTAAATTATCCTTTTATATACCTCACTTGCAGCTTGCAAGTGAGTATCACTGTGAGAGCTACAGTTTGTTAGGGTTTAGATCTTAATTAGCTCATGAGAGTGCATCCTTTTGAAGTTGTATACAACAGGTTGTTGGCTAGTTTTCCAAAAGCAATTAAAATGCCCACTGTTGTAATTAAGCGTGTTACTGGTTGTATGTTCTAGTTATAGAATGTATTTGACAATTAAAGAAACTGAGAGTGAGGCTTTTGGCTGGGCTCTTTCGGATGTAGTAGACTGACTGCCACCTTAATACTCTGTAAGGAGAGTCAAGTGGTGTGTACGGGACGTACATCGTAGGTCATGTCTTAGACCTTTGAGTATTTATTGTTACTCCATAAGTAAAAGCAACTATAGGTTTGTTTTTGTTTTTTAATTGAAGTATAATTAACATAGTGTTATATTAGTTTCAGGTGTACAATGTAATGATTCAACAGTTCTATACATGACTCGGTGCTCATCATGGTAACAGATTTTTAGGCAAGTGCTAAAGTTCGGGAGTGTGAATTCCTGATTATATACTACTGTATATACAGGAGACAAAAATCCAAACGTCCAAATTACAGTCTTTAGCTGAAAGTCCTTTTTATAAAGCTTTGCCTTATCTTTTAAGAAGGTTGCTTGACTCTGACAGTGAACATTTAATCTGTTAAGCTAACATCTCCATTGCTGTGATCAAATTTTTTTATCTGGTTGTTGAAAGGGAAGTTTGGGAGAAATGCCGCCAGGTACAAGACGTGGTTTAATGTCTGTTTCTGAACTGCGTACAGCGTGTAGAAGTTGTTAAACTGCACGCCCACCATGGCACAGTGAGATTTGGTCTGGCCCATGGGAGAAGCTATGATGGTCAGGGCTGGTCTTGATGGCAGATACAGTTCTTCACAGTTTCCTTTGCATGCTGCATGACTTCTATTCTTTCCTTTCTCCTGTTGACCATTTTGGACCGTTTCTTTGTTCCTTAACACCAAAATGGCATGGTGACTGAGACCATGGGACAAATGAGTCATTTATTGGACAGGTGAAAATCAGTACTTAAAGTGAAGTTGGGCTTTTCTCGTGTATTTTATTTTGAAATACATTCAGCACTCAAAGGAAAATGGACCATTTAGTTTTGTGATTCCATCCCTTTGCCTTGCCTGTTAGTGCCCTCCCCCGCGCCCCCCCCATGCAATTAACATGAAAATGATGGTTAAAAATGAGCTTAGCATTTAGAGCTGGGCGGGAGGAAGGCTTCATAGCATGTTAAAATCAGAGAAAAAGAGAAAAGGGCAAGTGTTTTGTGATTATTACTTGGTTTTGAGGAATAGTGAAAGGATTGAGTCTTATAAATGTACTTCTTACCAGAGTTATTTTAAGGTTGTGATTAATGATAAAATTATTTTTATTGTACAAAAAATTAGAATTATTAGAGATACACTATTTATTTATGGCTCTCTAGATATATCTGTGTTAAACCTATAATATATTAGTATGAAATAAATTTAAAGGCTCGTGAGTCTGAGGACACTTGCTTTAAATTCATTTATACAGGTACTTTCTGTGCTTCCTTTGTAGCAAGTTTTCCATAATTTATTTCTAGTCTTGTAGAAATACAGGAGAAAAAAACCAACCAGATTATTAGCTTGGTTCCTTTGAGTTTTACAATTTTCCCATGTACAGAACAAAATAAAACCAGTCTTTGGTGAAGTCCTATGAGATAAGATTACTGGTTCTGAGGAAATGACTATCTCCAAAGTGTACATCTGTATGTAATATGTTGTATGCATTATGTGTGGTGTTTTATAGTTAAAATACAACATAATCATCATGAAATAATGCACATGAAATGAGATGTTACAATAAAATGAGCTTGGCTTAAAAAGAAACAAAGAATAAACATGGAATTTCCAAGCAGTTTTACTTGTAGGTCTAATGAGTCTAATTAGTCTTACTCGTAGCTCAGATGTCCGCTTTGGTATGCTTTACTGCATAAAATCGTATTCAGCCTCCCAACTCAGAGTAATTCTTACCCTCCTTTGTGCCCCATAGCGCCCCATGCTTCCCTCATTGTGGCACTTCCTGATCTATATTGTGTATTCCTCCATTTGAGTATAAAGTGTTAGGACATGAGCAGATAATTATGCTTTTTATTTTGCCTTTTATTTTACTTTTCCCCTCTGAATTCCTTTTTAAAAAAATTAAAATGTCATTGACACACAATAAACTTCAAATAAAGTGTGTGACGTGTTAAGTTTTGACCTAGTATATACTCGTGAAAGCATCCCACAGTTAGGGTAATGAACATATTCAGCACCCTCAAAAGTTTCCTCTTGCCTTTTTGTAATACTTCCCTCCTCCCTCTTTCTGCTCTTTGTCCTGATCTGTTTTTTTTTTTTTTTTATCACTGTAGATTACTTGGCATATCCAATAATTTTATATAAATGGCATCTCCTACAGTTTGTACTCTTTTCTTTTGTCTGGCTTCTTTCACTCAGCATAATTATTTTGAGATTCATCCATGTAATAGCATGTATTGATAGTTTCCTCTTTATTGCTTAATATTCTTCTCTTGGTTGGATATATTAAAGTTTGTTTATCCACTCATCTCTTTTCGGGCATTTCCATTTTCTGCCATTATAAATAAAACTATGAATACTGGCATGTGAATATGCCATGAATATTGGCATACAAGCCTTTGTATGGACCTCTACTTTCATTTCTCCTAGGTAAATCCCTGGGAATGGAATGTCTGTGTCATATGACAGGAATATGTTTAAATTTATAAGAAACTGCCAAACAGTTTTATAAAGTATTTGTATCATTTTACATTCCTGCCAACAGTGAATGAGAGTTCTAGTTCCTTCATATTCTTGCTAACAGTTGGTATGATAAATATTTTAAAAAATTTAGCCATTCTCCTGGGCATGTAATAGAACTTCACTGTGGTTTAAGTTTGTATTTCCCTAACGGCTAGTGATGTTAACTGTCTCTTCATGTACTTTTGTCCATATAGCTTCCTTTGAGAAGGCTATGCTTAAATTTTTTGTCCTTTTTTTTTGAAAGGTTGTTTTCTTACTGAATTTCAAGAATTCTTTGTGTATTCTGAATTCTTTTATCAAACGTATGATTTGCAAATATATTTTACCATCTTACAGGTTTGTCTTTCCGTTCCCATTAAGAATGTCTTTTGAAGGGCAGAAGTTTTAATTTTGGTGAAGTATAAATACCAGTTTGTTATTTTATGGATTATATTTCTGGTGTCTTAGTTAAGAAATCTTTGCCTAACCAAAGTCACAAAGATTTTTTTCCAGAAGTTTTGTGGTGTTAGATTTTACATTTAGGTCTGTGATTAATTTTGAGTTAATTTTAGTATGATGTGAGGTATGGGTGAAATTGATTTTTTTTATATGGATATTCAGTTGTTTCCACATCATTTGTTTAAAAGACTATCTTTTCTCCATTGAATTGCCTTTGTACTTTTGTCAAAATTTGATGTTTCTGTATGTGTGGATCTATTTAAGATTCCCTATTCTATTCCAATAGTTTTATGCTTATCCCTTCTTCAGTAATCATACTGTCTTGCTTATTGTAGGTTTATATTGTCTTAAAATCGAAGTCTTCCAACTTCACCATTTGTCTACATTGTTTGTACTACTTAGCGCCTTTGCCTTTCCATGTAAATTTCATTTTTTTTTTTTTTTTAAAACGTTTGTTTATTTTGAGAGACAGAGAGAACCAGCTGGGGAGAGGGGCAGAGGGAGAGAGAGAATCACAAGCAGGCTCTGCGCTGTCATGTGGGGCTTGAGCCCATGAACCTTGAGATCATGACCTGAGCCAAAATCAAGAGTCAAACACTTAACCGACTGACCCCCGGCCCCATCCCCAGTACCCCACCATGTAGATTTTAGAATCATCTTGCTTATTATCTGAATATCCTCCTGGGATTTTGATTGAAATTGTATTAAAGCTGTAGATGAGTTTTGGGAGCATTGTTTACCATATTGGGTCTTCAAATTTATGATCATAGTTATGTCCCTCTACTTATATTGATCTTTTTTGATTTCTTTTCATTAACATCTTGTAGTGTTCAGCATACTTGTCACATATATATTTTATAATTATTCTTTTTACATAGCTTTCATTCATAAGATTCAGAGACTTCTCTTTGGTGCTTTTCATGTTTATATTACATCCTTCTATTAATAACTTCTCTGGTGTTAGCCTTCAGTATTGCTTAAGTTTTCCAAAGGCAAACTTTCTAAAGTTTTCCAAAGAGGAAGCCAAATGAAATTTGGAGTCAAATCTGCCATAGGAGATTATTGACTACCTAGGTTACCCTGCTTGGATTTAACTCTTTGGCTTATATAATTTCTCTTGAGGCATAAGCCAAAAACAGTGATACCATATAATTCCAACTGTGGTTAAAAGAAGGATTTTAAATGGCTGAAGAGCTGACCATTTTTTATGCTGCTTATATTGAGAGGCCACTGGTAGTTTGTGAAACACTGTCAGTGTTTCTTACCCAGAAAGCAGTTGAGGACATATTTTAGGTTGAGAACAGAGAATTCACAGGCTGGTGGAGTGCTGTAGCGGAAGGATTCCTCAGGGATCATCAGTTCACAGAAAGGGAAAGAAACACTCGGTTATTTGGTTTCCTTGGAGAAACATCTTCTCAGTGAGCTCTTCCTGAAATGCATGCTGTTTCCATCGGAATCCAGATTCCTAGCCCTTCCCACTGAGCCGATTATGTCCGTTGAGCGTAGGCAGTCAGAATGGAGAGGTGAAGGGTCGGTGTTAGAGCTGAGGTGGCTGTTGACCAGAGATGATGCTGTGCCCAGTGAGATTGTTAGGAGAACTTCCTGTGCGGGACAGATGCGGGTGGTGATTGCTCACATACACTAGTGGAGTTGCCTTCTGCCAAACACTATTCTAAATGATTGATGTATATGAACTGGTCTGATCTTAACAACCTTGTGAAGTATACATACTGTGATCATTCCATTTTGTGAGTGAGCAAAATGAAGCACAGAGCAAAATCAGGAATTTTTCCAGTAGGTGATGGAGGCGGGAGAGGAATCTAGGCAGTCTGGCCCTAGAGTACACATTTGTAGCCACTACACTTGTTTGTCAGATGGTCAGAGAGCATGTCTGTTAGGAGATCCTGTAGGTGAATGATCCCTAAAAACCTCTCTGCTAGTCTTGGGGACCGTGGGGTTCAGTTTTCTTGAATTTTAAAATAACAGAGACTTCTGTCAGTGATAAGATGGACACTTCATTTCTGAAGTTCTAATTTAAAGCTCTTTGGAACATACAGGTTTTCAAATAGAAAATGTGTGTGTGTAAAAGTTTCACTGCTTTAAAAGTCTTCCTCTCCCACAACTACATAGTCTCTGGTTTAAATGTTTGTTTCCCAAGTCTTTTCCCAAGGAAGGACATACTCAGGCTTATATCTAAATGGAATTGAATGGGCCTTTCTTTGATTTATAATGTGGCAGCAGGAGACTGTTTGGCTATGCATACCTCTACGGGGCCAGGTATAAGCAGTTTTAGAGAATCCTAGCCACTAAAATAAACAGGTGTTGGTGGGCAGAGGCTATGGGTGGCTGACTGGCTCTGGCTGGCAAAACATTCCTGGGTGGCATTTGCCACCAGTTCCCTGGGTGTGGGCACCAGAGAGTGTAGGGGAGGAGTTGGCCTGATGAGCTCCGTGTTTGTGGCACATTATGGAAACTTTATAGTGTTTTAGCTGCTCTCTCTTGGGTGGGCATAGAGCCATGCTTGGCCCTAACTCTTAGAGGAAATGGGACAGAGAAGTGGACAATGTTCTGGACTGTGTGGAGGATGGAGACCACAAGGAAGGGATGGAAGGGAGCAGAATAAAAGGGAAAAGCAGTGATTTTAGATGCACTTTGCTTCAGGTTTTCCAGCATCAGGGAAACCATGCACCTCCAGCAGTGTGTAGAATTTGTGCTTACGGAAGGAAGTAGGTCTTTTTGAGTGTAATCTGGAGTGATTCTTTCTTGAAGGAGGAAATGAAGATGATTGAGAGGCTGTCTCATACATACGTACATATCTTGTTTTGCTAATTACAGGGCAGTTGGATAGACCTCATCCACTTGTTTTAATCTTTGGGTGTGAGTAAATAAGAGAGACATACTGGGTAGGAGGAGAGTCTTTTTGTCCCTGCTAACAAGGGAGGTGAAAGGTGGCATTTGAACTTTTGACTCTTCAATTTAAATTCCTAACAATTTATTGGGAGCCTATTATGTGCCAGGTACATCACACGGACATGGGATATGGCATCTAAAGGCTAACTGTTGAAACGGTTTATGTTGGTCTGGATATACTTCCACTAATCTGTATTTGTCATATAAGACAAAGATTATCATTGAAATTTATATTAAAGATTATCCTTTAAAACCATTCAGCACATGTTACCATTCTTAGAATGTGGGGGCATATTGGGATCTTTAGTGGGTATATTTGTTTCCTGTGTCCTGTTGTAACAAATGACTATAAATTTAGTGGCTTAAAACAACACAGATTTATTATCTTGCAGTTCCGTAGGTTAGAAGTCCAACATGAGTCTCCCTAGGCTAAAATCAAGGTGCTAGTAGGGCTGGAGGCTTCTTCTGGAGGTTGGAGGGCAGGTTCTGTTACCTGTGTTTTTCAGCTTCTAGAGGCTTTTGCATTCCGTGGTGTGCGGTCCCTTCCTTCATCTTCAGAGCCAGCAATAGCAGATTGAGTCCTTCTCATGATGCCATCTCTCTTTTTCCGACTTCATAGTCTTATCCTCCTCTTCTATTTAAGAACCTTTGAGATTATATTAGGCCCACTTGGACAATCCAGGATCATCCCCTTATTTCATTTTATTATTATTAAAAAACTTTTTTTTTTTTTTTTTTTTTTTTTTTTTTTTTTGAGAGAAAGAGAGAGGCAGAGGGAGGGAGAGAGAAAATCTTAAGCAGGCTTCATGCCTAGCATTGAGCCCGATGCGGGGCTCCATCTCATGAGCTTTGAGATCATGACCTTAGCTGAAATGCTTAACTGACTGAGCCACCCACATGCCCCCAGGATAATCCCCTTATTTTAAGATTTGCTGACCAGCATCCTTAATTCCATCTACAACCTTAATCCCCCTTTGTCCTGTAACATGATACATTCATAGATTACAGGAAGTAAGGAAATTTGACATCTCTGGGGAGCCTTTATTCTACTTTCCACAGTAGTGCCGAGTTTTTCCAATTTTGCTGATTCCTCTAGTCAAGTGAAATTGTATAATGACCCTTACAGTCCTTTGCATAATGGATTGTAACATGTGAATGTGTCCTGTGTATGTAGTGGCGGGAGGCGTAACATTCATTGCCTTAAAGCCTCACACCTCTTCATTGGGATAAAACCCCAACCACCTAAACATGTAATGATCAATTAGTTTTGTAGAATCTCAGTGTTGGAAAGAAGCCGCTTAGTTGGCCTGGCTTGAGGACGCCCTGTTGTGTCTCTTCTACATGAGTGTCCCACCTTTGCCGACATGGGATGGCCTGGTTTGGCAGATGATGTTGTCTGTGAGCAGCTCCATTTTCCTGGTAGGAAGTTCCTGCTTTATATTGAGGGGAAGTCTGTCTTTTTGCAATAGAACCTATTGGTTCTTTCTTGTTGTACTCTCTGGGGGTCATATTAAATAAATCTAATTTCCTCTTTCATACTTGAAGCCCTTGAGATTTGTTTTTAAAGACTGCTATCGTATCCCCCAAGTATTCAGACTAAAAATTCTCACTATCTTCAACTGGGTCTCACTTGAAACTGTTTTGAGACTTTTTTCCATCCTGGTCACTCTCCTGAGTATGATATAGCACGAGGCAGTGGGGACTGACTGAAGGATGATTTAATAGGAGCCTTTAAATGCCTGGGGAATTGTCATACAGAGGAGGCTGGTAAGATCTTTGCCATCACCACGGAAACAAGAGATCACAGGCTTATATTGTGGCTAAAGAGATTTAGGTGTCAGGAAACCTGTCTTAACCTCATGGATTGAGATAGTGCAGAGGACTGCCATGGGAAGTTGAGGGATCTTTTGCCCTAGAAATGTATAAGGCAAGCCTTTAACCTCAGAATTCATTTATTTTGTAGAAAAGATTTTGCTTTTAGTTAAATGTTCTGTTTAAAGTATTCTTGTCATTGCTTGTCATCTATGCCTGATGCCCGGATTTCCCTCCTGTGTTGGTTCATTGGATGTAAGGCATCATCATCATGACTGCTGTTAATCACAGGGGGAAGGAATATGGTTCAGGGCTTTATGAAGGAAGGGAAACAGTGGCGTAGCTCAGGATAATTAATAGCAAGTGGAGTGACAGTTTGATTCCCTGGTAGGAACCCTGGCATTGTTGAAGGAAAAAATCACTTTATTCTTTCATAGAGAGAGGCAGCTGTAATTCTGGTTGGATAGAATCCAATTAAAAGGAACTGACATGCAAATTGATGATCAGACAGTGTGAGCATAGAAAAAGTCCAAGAAGAGTTCTGTAAGAAGTGGCAGCGAACAGTGTAAGTGATTTGGCACGGTAATATGCATAAGAAAAATGGAAACATATGGGTTGGCTACCTGAGCAATTATAAGTCTGGAATCTCAGCCAGGAGGGAGGAGGAGATTGGTTGGTTTGGTGGGTTTATAGTTACTAAACTTTTAGACATTTTGTTTGGAGTTGAGGCATACATTTTAGGAATTACAGCCTTTCACAATAGAGTGATTACACATCAACCCTTGAAGGTTATAGGTTTCCAAATTGGTGGTGGTTAAATATAATATTCCCAAGAATAAATGATGGGAACCCAAGCCTGGCTCTTGGAAAGAAGATCTCATGGTACAGATATACGTCACCTGACCTCATGCTGTGTCCTCAGAGATTGCGTGAGAATTGACTCCTAAATTTAGGCTGAAATAAGAGAGCTTGCCATTTATAGTAATGCTATTATGAATCATTTTCTAAAGTGAAAAATCCTTTTTATAACCAAAGTCATGCCCAGTTTATCTCTTGAGTAAATTCATAAGTCCATATATTAGGTTTGCTTAAACAAAGGTATTTTTCTTTGAAATGAAATAATTACAGGGACACATAGCAGTGAAGCTTTAGAATAACAGGAAAAAAAATGGGCATAATTTTGTAAGAAGTCAGTATATTGCTTTTTAGGGAGGAAAATTCTGCTTAAGAAGTCAGATAGCTTCTGCGGCTATTACAGGAGGAGAACGCTGCCTGGCAGATTGCAGGGAGATTTATTAGGATCTTTTGGGAACTGCAGCAGAAATGGCTATGAAATGTTTTGAAGAAGGGGGAAATAGGACCACAGCATTTACTAGGCTTGATTCAGAGGAAAACCAAAGAAGGTGAAATGGAGTTCACCCTGAGCGAGCTGTGGAAGACTGAGAACCTCGGGGGATACTTGCACGGACAGCAGCAGCAGCAAGAAGAGACCAGACAGTGCTCTCAGCACGAGAGCACCCAGTTGTCATGCTGGTCGGCAGCAAGGAACGTCACCAGAGGGGATGCAGAATGCCAGGGTCAGTTTTTGTTGGTTGAGGTGCGAGTAGTGGGCTGCATGTCCTGTAAGCCCTGTGAGGTTTAGCCTCCAGCCACCACGCGCTCTCCCTGTGGCTGTCACCATTACTTTGCACCTTCCTGGAATGCTCTTAACCTCTGGGCTCCCTCCCTCCCTCACTTGGAGTTTCTACTAGAAGCACCTTTATCAGAGAGACCTTTCCTGATTATCTAAAGCAAGCGCTTTCTCTTCCCTTACTCTGTGTTATTTTTCTTCATTGCAGTCATTTCCCCCTCAAGCATGTGCTTGTTAAATGTTTTTCCCTTCTCTGTCCATCGGAAGTAAGTTCCATGAGAGTTGAGGCCCACTTTGTCTCTCAGCACTGTATTCCTAGCACCTGATTCCACAACCATTTGTGAAAGCAATTTTTAGGAAGTCTCTGTGCTTCTCACGGTTATAAGAGCTGGGAATGAGAAGGGGAATGGAGGACTCTGTTGCTGTCCTGTATTTCATAATATACTATATAATTATAATAGTTACAAAAGCCTGAGCACAGAATGCTGTGAGCTTTGAGAAATAAGCTGGGGATAGTCCTTCCAAAACTGAATCCAGAGTGATACAGTTTTCTTTGGTGGTCAAGACAAGGAGAAGGACATTGTAGGCTGACAAAAGAGGTTGAATGGAGTTGGAAAGATTTAAAGATGGGTTTTGTGTTTGGACGTCCTTGAGTAAGTTCAGTGTGGCTGTTGGAGCACAGGTGCATGGTGAAACATGACAGACAGGACTAGGAGGTGTGAAGACTGTTTGGGAAGAATGCTTGATATCTAATGGGTTGACATCTAATGGGGTGAGTTTTTGAAAGGAGTTGGGACCTTTTGGGAAATGGTGAGCCCTAAACTCTTTTTTTTCCTCCTTTTCTCAGGTTTTTATTAAAATTCCAGTTAGTTAACATGCAGTATAATATTAGTTTCAGGTGTAGGATTTAGTGATTCATCACTTACATACAACACCCAGTGCTCTTCCCCAGTGCCCTCCTCAATACCTCAATCACCCTTCCCCCCTTCCCCTGCCCACATCCTCTCCAGCATCCCTCAGTTTGTTCTCTGTAGTTAAGTCTGTTTTCTGGTTTGCCTCTCTCTCTTTCCGCCCCTTATTTCATCTCTTGTATTTCTTAAATTCCATATATGAGTGAAATCATATGACGCTTGTCTTTCTCTGCCTGACTTATTTTGCTTAGCATAATACTCTCTAGCTCCATCCATGTCGTTGCAAATGGCAAGATTTCATTCTATGTATGTATATGTATATGCATATGCATATGTATGTATGTGTGTATATACATATATATACATACATGTTCTATCTATATGTGTATGTGTGTGTGTATACATATGTATATATCTATACATGTTCTGTCTCTCTGTACCACATCTTTTTTATCCATTCATCAGTCAATAGACATTTGGGCTTTTTCCATAATTTGGCTATGTTGATAATGCTGCTATAAACATTAGGGTGCATGTATCCCTTCAAATCAGTATTTTTGTATTCTCTGGGTAAACACCCAGTAGTGTAATTGCTGAATCGTAGGATAGTTCTCTTTTAAACTTTCTGAAGACCTCCATACTGTTTTCTACAGTGGCTTCACCAGTTTGCATTCCTACCAGCAGTGTAAAAGGGTTCTCCTTTCTCTGCATCCTCACCAACACCCGTTGTTTCCTGTGTTGTTAATTTTAGCCATTCTGGGTACACCCGGATGGCTTAGTCGGTTAGGCATTTGACTTTGGTTCAGGTCATGATCTCGTAGTCTGTGAGTTTGAGCCCCACGTTGGACTCTGTGCTAACAGCTCCAAGCCTGCGGCCTGCTTCAGATTCTGTGTCTCCCTCTGTCTCTGCTACTTCCCCATTCATGCTGTATCTCTCTCTTTCAAAAATAAATAAACATTTTTTAAAAAGTTAAAAAAAATTAAGTCATTCTGGTAGGTGTGAGGTGATATCTCATTGTAGTTTTGATTTATATTTCCCTGATGATGAGTGCTGTTGGAGCCCCAAACTCTTTAAGCAGGAAGCATGAATACCCAAAAGATAGTGGATGAAGGATTGATGGCAGTGGAAAGGGTGTACAGATAGAGGGAGGATATAGAGCAGGGGTGGTTATGATTTTCCCAACTTAAAATGCAGAAAAAGTTTGGGATCCCACACTGAAGGACCCAAGAGTGAAAAGCAATTCTGTTTGTTTACGGATGCCTAGGATATACTATGTATAGGTGGTGGCTGAAGATCAAAGTCTAGTAATTCTTGGAGCTGTTCAGTTTTTTTTTTTTTTTGTTTTGTTTTTTGTTTTTTTTTTTCAGTAGAAGTAAAGCTGTGTCATTGGGACACAAGGAGAATAAGATGCTCTTTTAGTTCATAGAATAAAAATGCTTAATTGGAAAATGCCTTGGCATACAGATGAGAATCGTCATCCAATTCGTGTGTTTAGAGGCTCTATGACCTTGGAAAATTAAATTTACCTCAACTTCTGTTTTCCATTCAAGGATGGACTTTTGTTCATATGCTTACATTGTTGATGTGTGAAACAGTATATTTGAGCAATTAGATTAAAATTCCCTTTACAAATATTGGGTAATGTTAGGAGTCCTTTGCTTTGATATAAATGCATCTGAAGACCATTGACTGGTGAATGGATAAAGAAGATACGGTGTATATGTACAATGGAATACTATTCAGCCATCAGAAGGAAAGAAATCTTGCCATTTTCCATGAGGTGGATGGAACTAGAGAGTATTATGCTAGGCGAAATAAGCCAGGCAGGGAAAGATGAATACCATGTGATTTTACTCATATGTGGAATTTAAGAAACAAAACAGGTGAACGTATGGGAAGGGGGGATGGGGAAACAAACCATAAGAGACTCTTAATGATAGAGAACAAACTGATGGTGCGTGGAGTCAGGTGGGTCGGTGATGGATGGGCTACATGGGTGATGGGCATTAAGAAGGGCAGTTGTTGTGCTGAGCACTGGGTGTTGTATGTAAGTGATGGATTACTAAATTCCCCTGAAAACAATATTACACTATATGTTAACTAACTAGAATTTAAATAAAAGGAAAAAAAATACATCTGAAGAGAATAGAACTTAAATATTTTCTCTCTCTCTCTCTCTCTCTCTCTCTCACACACACACACACACACACACACAGAGAGAGAGAGAGAGAGAGAGAGAGAGAGAGAGAGAAAAGAAAAGAAAAGAAAAGATAAAAGGGAGAAGAAATGACACAGAGAGAAACAGATCTGGAATTGCTTTTTACTGGAATATGGTATCACCAAAGTGTCAGAGCCACTTACTTACAGTCTGAGAAAAACACGACTGTTCCAAGAGGTGGCCTGTACAGTTTTTAAAGCAGACATTAGAGAAGCAACTTTTTTGCTGCTGATATTCTACATGTCAAAACACGTTCTGTTTCAGCAGTTGGTGAGAGCGAGTGTAGAGCAGTGCAAAAGCAAGAAGGAGGATTTGATCCTGTGACATGTGCTCCTGCATGCTAACCTGTGGGTCACAGCCGTCTGCATTCCCAACGGCTGGGTATCAGACAGTTGGATACTTTATCCCGGTTTTTACCGCCTTCATCATTCACACCACTCCTGCGGGGTTCCCCGCCTCTCCCTTCAACCTTGGTCATTTGGAGTTGCCAGATTGTAGTCTTGTGTATATATGGAATGTTACATAAGCTGTGTGGTTCTCTGAGACCTTTTTAGGAAATTTGGAAAAACTTATATTTTGGAATGTTTTCCTCTCTTTGAGAAGTGGGGAGGAAAGGGATGTTTTATAATGATTGCTTTGAAGTAGGCCCATTTGTAGAGTATTAACTCAGGCAAAGGACAGAATAGCTTTGTGGTTAACATAAAGTTCCCAGAGTCTCACTGCCTAGGTCCCAATTCCAGCTTTCCCACTTTTTAAAAATTAAAAAAATTTTTTTTCTTTTAATGTTTATTTATTTTTGAGACAGAGACAGAGCATGAGCAGGGAAGGGGCAGAGAGAGAGGGAGACACAGGATGTGAAGCAGGCTCCAGGCTCTGAGCTGTCAGCACAGAGCCCGACACGGGGCTTGAACTCACGGACTGTGAGATCATGACCTGAGCCGAAGTCGGATCCTTAACCGACTGAGCCACCCAGGCACCCCCCAGCTTTCCCACTTAATAGTTATGTGACCGTGTGAGAGTTACTTAGTTTCCCCATCTGTAAAATGGGACTAGTAGTAACACCTGCTGTAGGGTGCTTGGGAGGACTACAAGACTAAATATATGTAATCCATTTAGATCAAGGACTGGTGAACAATGTGTGCTCCCTAAATATTAGCTCGTGTTAGTCCTGGCTTTCTCATGGCCATTGGCGTTTCTAAGGATTTGCAAGAAATCCTCAGATGAATCCTGGATGAAGCCAAACCTTTTCTGCTTGCTGTGTCAGAAAGAGACTTATTGGCAGAGTGCTAGAAATGATTCAGTGGGTAAGTAATGGACTGTTGAGCTCCACACCTCAGTCCACTGGCATTGTATAAGAAGCAAGTCATTACATTCTAATGGTAGTTTAGTGAAATGGATGAGTAGTCTCAGTGTACCTCCTCAGGCAGCGACCGAAGTCAAGCCAAGCATCCTGGAATGTCTGGGAACCACCTGGAGAGAGGATGGAAGTCTGCAGTACAGTTGTAGGGGATGGATGAGTGGGACCCAAGAGGGAACTACAGAAGCAGTGTGACTTGTGTTGATTCCAGCAAGCAGAAGGACTCTCCAGGGTATTGCTGAGTATACACAAGGGATCCTGTTAAGCTGGAGAGCAGAAATCACTCAACAGGAGTCAGACCACCTGGACAAACCCCTGACCTGCCACCACCAACATTGTCACATCCCTGTGGGTGAGTCACATTTTCCTCTCTGACCCTCAGTTTTTCTGTCTGTACACTGATTAGATGATTTCTCGACTCCTTTTCTCTCCCGGGCTCCATGATTTCACAATTGCATTGGCTTTCAAGAGCTCTGCGAGGTAGGGAGTGCTGCAAAACAATCTGCTGTTAGACCTTGGCCTGTGCAAGTCTTTCGTTTTGTTTTTTGTTATTTCAAAGAAGTTCCTGTTCAAAAGACTACGAAGCATTTCATCATTGGTCTTGTGAGGGAGTTGTCTCTTTAATCTCTCACGTTTCCTTTTTCCCTACAAGTGATAACCACAGGACTGCTGTTGTCTTGTGCTGTCTGGATCAGCACTTTTGCAGAGAAATGAAAACAGTGCACTTTTAAAGGCACAGAAGGCAAAAACTGTAGCATCAGGATTCAAGGTTACAGAATTGGTTAACTTTCTGGTTTGTTTTGCTGAGCTGAATGAAAACGATTTGATTGAATGTTACTGCTTAGGGATAAATATTAATAACCACAAAAATCCCCCGGTGGTAATTTTTTATTCTTCTTTGTGAAGAGTTTCAAATTATGGTCTAGGACGTGGATTATTACTGTCAATTGAACATGAGTGTGAGGAATGTGGAGTCACTGGGTAAAGGACTTGGTTTGAGGGGAGCCTGATTTGGGACTTCATCCCCTGACCCTGGGATCCTGTCCTGAGCGAAAATCAAGAGTTGGATGCTCAGCCAACGGAGCCACCCAGGTGCTCCTAGTCTTTTTAATTCTGGCCATGCTAGTGGATATAAAATGGTATCTCCTTATGGTCTTTAGTGTTTATTTTCCTGATGACTAATAGTGTTGAGCATTATCTTTTTTTCTGTGGTGTTTGTTCAAGTCTTTGACCATTTTAAAATTGGGTTGTTTGTATTTTTGCTACTGATTTATAGGCTCTCTTGACTATTCTGATACAAGTCCCTTGTCAGATATATGTAATAAGAATGTTTCTCTCAGTCTGTGGTTTGCCTTTTCAGATTTCCTACTGATGTTTTTAGATGAGCAGAAGTTTTTAATTTTGAGGAAGTCTTATTTATCTTACATTTTCCTTATGTGTTTTGTGTTTTTTGTGCCTTCTCTAGGAAATTGGCGTACCTTACAGAAATATTCTCCCTTGTTTCCTTCTAGAAGCTTTAACTACATTTTGGTTTATGGTCCATTTCAGATTTTTGTGTGTGTGTAAGATAAGAGTAAAGGTTATTCCCCCTCCCCCTTATGTTTATCCAGTTCTACCATTATTTGTTGGAAATAATGTTTATCCAGTTGTTCTAGCATTATTTGTTGGAAAGACTTTCCTATACTCTTTGAATATATTTGGTGCATTTGTGGAAAATCAGTTGCCTGTTTTAAGTTGATTTCTGCTTCTGTTTATGGACTCTGATTTCTGCTCCATTGATGTATCTGTCTATCCTCCCAGTACCACACTGTCTTAGTTACTCGAGCTTTATAGTAAGTGTTGAACTGTAGTAGTGTGAATCCTCCCTCTTTGTTCTTTTTTCCCGAGATTGTTTTGACTATTCTAGGTTCTTTGCTTTTCCATACAAAATGTTGGAATCAAATTGTCAGATTCTTAAAAACAAACACCTGTAGTGCTTTACAAAATCCTGTGATGCCTATGCCATACTCCATGCCAGTATAAACCAGAATCTTTTGGGGGTTGAATCCAGGCATCTATCTGTTAAAAGTCCTAGGTTATTCCAGGTGCAGCACAGGTTGAGAACTGATGTGCTAATGGGGTTTTGGTGTGTGGTACACCAAAAAAGAAATTCAGTAGTGAATTCCTGGCATGGAACTCACCCCAGTGGAATGTGTGTGCAGGAGTTGAAGCGGGCCCCCAAATGGAAGAGATTGTCCGTGATTATGGAGAAGGAGGGTGTGGTTCTCGGAGGACTGTGGAGAGGGAAGGAGAAGCTGTGTAGTCTAGAAAAGCCCTCCCCGCATCTCGCGTGGACCCCCATAGCTGGAGTGCTGATTTTGGCTACCATTCCTGATTATTTAGGATATCCTCACCGTAAGCCTGCCACAAATGTAGCCTAAAAAACTAGTACCTGCAACTTGAAAGCAGAGGAATGTTCCTGGTTGGTAAAGCATATAAATTGCATTATTTTAGAGAATAGCTCTCCGCTGGATTAGGGAAGTGTTTGCGAAATCTGCATAACAATGAACAGAGTTGGCACTTTTTTGAAGGCTCTTAGTCTTTTTTTTTTTTTTTCAACGTTTTTATTTATTTATGGGACAGACAGAGACAGAGCATGAACGGGGGAGGGGCAGAGAGAGAGGGAGACACAGAATCGGAAACAGGCTCCAGGCTCTGAGCCGTCAGCCCAGAGCCTGACGCGGGGCTCGAACTCACGGACCGCGAGATCGTGACCTGGCTGAAGTCGGACGCTTAACCGACTGCGCCACCCAGGCGCCCCGGTTCTTAGTCTTTTTAAATTTTAATGTCTTTAGGCAAACATTGATTCCTCCATTCTTCCCATGGGTAGGTAGTTCTGTTAGAAGTGTCGCCTCCCTAAAAGGCTTTAAAGAAAAAAGGGACAAAAAATTGCAATCAAATAATGTTGCTCTTTGGGAACATGTAAGCTCTGTGGGCTGGTAGGTGCTTGCTTGTGGCTTTTCTTTTTTTTCCCCCCAAACACATTTTCCTTCTTGAAGAGAGAGGTTGAACTGTGCAGCTGAGTCCCTCTTTCTGAGCTACAAGCTCCCTAAACAGCTGTAGAGAATTAATTTCAGTCAGAGCTGGCAGAGCTTTGATCTCAACTTTCTGCTCAGTGTTATGGAAAATCCTCTCTGGAAAATAGCCGGTATCTACCTGCTATGGGATGTTACAAAATTCAGATGAACATTGGATGTTTGAGTGTTTTCCTAGGAGAAACGGCACAGAAAATCCTTTTGTGAGCTAGATTTTACAGTGCTCACAGAAAGCAAGCATCGGTGATAAATTTATATTTTTGTGTGTGTGCCATGTTGATTGTACTATTTTCTTGTTCCTCATGGAATTCAAATATAGCATGTCCAACTCCACACCTCACATTTGTCTGTTAGGGGTGAGACATTTTAGCCAGGAAAGAGCCTTGATATTAGCAGCTTCTAACTCTTTGAGAAACCTATGTATTCTCCATGAGGTGGAGAAGCAGGTGGGCCCAGGGTGAGAGAACCCTTGCTTGGCTCTTACCATTTTCTTCCAATAACTATTATAAAGAAATAAGAGCATTCACAGATTCCTCTATAAGAAATCCCCTTTATTCTTTCTTTTTTCTCATTTTTATACCCTTATTCTAGGATTTATCTGTAATGCACTCATCACTTTGATGGTGGTGTAATCGTAACAAATAATTTTATATTTTGCTTAATGTTACAAAAAGCCATTTCTGTGTAGCTATATTATCTTCATAGTTAATAACTTAATGACTGCATAATATCATCAAATTGTGCCATGATTTATGTTTTTCTAATGTTGGAAGTTTTCAATTTTGTGCCATTCTACCACAAAGAACTTATTTGTGCATAGGATTCCCTCTTCCCCCTTAATTTCTTTGACACACTTTCGGTTGTAGAATACTAACAGGGTGCCTTTTTGTTTTAAGGGTTTTATCCGTGTACAGTTTACACTGTATACTATCATCAGTGATATAAGGGTCCTTGTCTTGAAAATTATCATTATTTACATTTTTAGCGATAAAAAGCTACAAGATATCTTTCAGAACTGTGTCACTAGAAAGGCGGCTGTACTTACCCTTTATTTTTGGGCACTAGTTTGAACCTCATTTATGTTTGTGTTTTACCGGTTTATGGATTGGAATTTTTTCCCTTGCATGAAGTTTTTCTGTTACCTAGATTGTAACCCTTGACAATGTTTGTCATGAATACTTTTTGCAGTTCTTTTTATTTTAGTTTTTCATTATAAAGGAGTTTATGAAGTTGAATTTTTTTTTTCTTTTTTTACTCCTTCTGTTGCCTGAAGGTGAACAAACTTGTCATCCCTTTGAGAGATAGGACCCCAATTCTGTTTACCCCTCAACATTTCCTGTGGTTTAATTAAAAGACGTTTCTGAGATCCTTCTTAGTTTCTGTTGATTCATGTGTCCTCTTCTTACCTGCAGTGCTGTGAGGAAAGGTGGGTTAAGTCAGGAGCTGGCTTTTTTCACAAGTCTTGGGGGGAGAGGAATAGAAACAGCCAGAATTCCGATCTTAGCTTCCTGTAATGTCTACAAGTCTGTGTTTACCCATCTTTAAAGCTGGGATGAGAATAACAAATGTACAGAGAATTTTTTTAATGCACTTAAGCCTTCTCTTAAGCACTGTTAAGAACCTCAGTTAGAAGTGTTTAAAATACCAAATAGCTGTAACCTTTGATTGGTATGTATGCATCATCATTTCTAGGGTTTTTCTCAGTAGTTGGAGACCACATGGGATCATTGCTGTTTTCTGAAACAAACCACAACCCTCTGACCTGTGGATGTTGGGGATCTGGGTATGGGGGGAAAAACCCTGTAAATTGAGGTTATCTGTCAGACATATGCAGTATGTGAATCAGATCTGAGTACTTGGTGAGGATTTTGGGGACTAGGTAACAATGACTTCAGGAAATAGAAATACTGGAGGCAGTGTGGATAGTGGTTAAAACACATGAGCTTTGACAGAACGACTTGTTTAACCCAACGTTGCCACTTATTTATGTGACCTTGGCTAAGTCATGTAACCTCTCCAAACTTAATTTCCTCAGTTATAAAATGGGCGTCATATTGATGAGTTGTTTAATAAGAAAATGTATGTGAAGTGCTCAACATGGTATCCGACCCATACCAAGTAAATTGTAGCTGGTGTTATTATCTGTATGAACAGTTACCATTTGTGTAACATTTATGACCTATGGAGAGCCCTTTAACATGCTGTTTCTCATTGAACAGCCTGGTTTTTCAGATGTTCCACTGGCTTTTTATTCATAGCCTCAAGAGGTTGTTCCCTTTAGTTACCCGTACCGCTTATGTACACTCAGTTGGTATTTGTCATGTACTTTCATGCCAGTGTCTTCTTATCTAAATCAATTTCTAAATCTTATTCAAGTATCTTGTATCTTATTCAAGTGGGTTGTTCTTGTACCAGAGCTGGGCCACAGAGTCTGGACCCATTGCTGTTGGAGTGGTCACTTATTATTTAAGTGACCATCTCTAGCTTGTCAGGGCCACCCTTTCCTCATGTGTGAAATGGATGACAAGTTTCTTGTGAGGACTACTTTCATCAGTGCAAGGGAAAGTAGTACGTATAGCATATTACAAATTTTTCCCCACACCTCACTGTGCCTGGTGTAGTAGTCCCTGCTTAGAAGGTGTATGTTCACTGGAGCTAGGAGGCTCCCAACTGGGAAGGCTGTGCATCCAAGCCTTACCACGAGTATCAAGATACATTCATTTGAAAAGTGCAGATTGTCCTCTGGAGGCTAGTTGTCCTGCAGGGTGCTACGACCGACTAATTAATACTGTGGTAGTTGCCTTTGAATGTTTGCTTCTTGCAGTCATAAAGGTGGGGCATAGTTACACATGGGGACTCAAAGCAGGTTCAATGCTTTAATCCTACCTCGAGGAAGCAAGCTTAATCTATAATAATTACATATGGATTTTGGTGTGTGGTCTCTGTGGTCAGCCTGGAAGTCTGCACAGGAGGCCCAACAGTCCATGAACATTGGGGTATCTGCTTGGCAGAAGACTGTAGCAGAATCAACCTTGTTTCCCCGTGGAATTTTTTTTTTCCGGCAGACCACAGGTATATTTCTGTGTGTCCTTGGTTTACATTTTTTTCTTTCCAATTTGATTTTCAGACATGACAGTGCCAAAATGTTGGCTGTGGTCAGTTTCAACAGGTAAGACCCAAATACTAGGTATTCATTTCTCTCTTGAGTAAAAAATAAAGTCGTTCTATGGAGAAAAAAAAAAAAAAGAAGCCGAAGTATTTAATAAGAATAATAAAGAAACCCTGCTTTGTTCGTTTTGGAAAATGGCACCTTTGTTAATCCCCTCAGAGACAATATTATGTTCTGACAGTATCTTTGAATAGTCAAAGAAAGCATGATGTCTCAGTTTAAATTTATTTTTGCTGGCACAGTTTTTATTCTGTAAGACTTGTGCTTTTAGGAAGAAGATGTTGTTTCTTACGGAGAAGGAAAGAGCCTAGTGGACAGAGAAGGTTGAAGGGTGTTATCTCCTTGAATGTAGAGTGGTGTGTAATTTTTACTTAAGGATGTCTCTGTTCTAGAAGAACAGCCAGTTAAGCAGCGTGGTTTTTGCTAATTATTAAGTGCACGCGTTTTCATCTGGCCCATTCCATCAAGTCTTGTTTATGCCTTTGGGATATGGGGAATTGGCTTGGGCTTAGGTGAGGTACACAGATGACATGTGTCATTTCTCTCCTGAGAGGGTGGAGATGACAGGCTTCTTGTACATAATCACTGTTGGGGACTGGGGCACAGAAGTCTTTGGTGTGCCCCTCAGTGTAGTTGGTGGGTGGCTAATTTGATGAAAGAGCCGAGAAGGAACTAGTTTTTTAAAGCTATAATATAGTCCCCGTGTGATTAACCCTTTAGTGGCCTCTTAAATACAGAAGAAACTTGCTTTAGGATGCTAGTATCCAAGAGTCTGATTTTGTGAGGTCTAGAAACATGATGACCAGTTGTTTGTATTTTGGTCATATTCCGTGAGTGTCCCCTCAATCTTCGTGGTAGAGAGAGGTTTGAACATGACCCTGAAGAAAACCTTGCTCTGAGAAGAGAGTAGTCAAGGCTATAACTTCGACACAATTTAAAAAAAGTATTTGGGTGGCAAAGGAGAGCACCCCATTGGGGTATTTTTTAAAAATGAGATGTTGGGGTGCTAGGGTGGCTCAGTCGGTTGGGCGTCTGACTCTTGATCTCGACTCAGGTCATGATCTCACAGTTCATGGATTCTGGCCCTGTGTCGGGCTCTGTGCTGATAGTGCAGAGCCTGCTTCAGATTCTCAATCTCTGCCTTTCCCCTGCTCGCTCGCTCGCTCTCTCAAAATAAATAAATAAACTTAAAAAAAATGAGTTGTTAACTTGTTAGAGGTTTTGTTGTTTTTGTTTTGTTTATGATATCTGTGACTCTGCTATGTTGTGTAGATAGTACAGTGTTAAGGATATGCCTCACAGGTAAACTGCTGTGAGCATCCCCAGTGTGGGTGTGTTGTCCTTTTCTTGCCCAATTCAGCAACGTGTTCCTAGACTTGGGTACCAGGGAGTCTCTCAACATCCAACATTGTTAAAACACACTTCCTGCCGTTTGTTTATCTTCTTTGGGGTTCCCTTAGTAGCAAATCCCAAACCACTCACCTTTTCCAGTAGTATTAATGTTCTAAGAGGGGCTATACATTATATTAAAGTCAGGGTAGTTCTCCACGGGAAGGCTGGTTTTTAAATGAGACGTATTCAGCCTCTTTTTAGCCGGTGTTTCATTACCACCAAGGATTTATAATGCAATAGCTCTGAGGCAGAGCTGGTAAGAATGCCAGCTTCGCTAATATTTAGAGTCATAAAATTCTGGATATTGGACAAGCTCTTAATTACTCTGAATCCGTCTTTGTCTTAATAAAAGTTGGATTGTACCCACTAAAACAAGATGGCTGTGTTTGCATTAATCTCCAAATGTAGGTTAATACCTTTTTAAAAGCTGTCTCTTAGACAAGAGACTTAAAAATTAATTTCCCATTTTCAGCTTAAGATGAAGAGCTCTTCCACGTGTGGAGTTTGAAGGGTGCCATTTTTCTGATGTTGTAGATTCAGCTGCCAGTAAGAACTCTCTGTTCCTATTTAGGTTTATTTCTTTTCTTTTTAATTCTTAGGTAAAGAAAAAAGTCTTTCTCTTCTGGTGCTTGGGGTACTTGTATTTTTTTTTTTTTTTTTTTTAATTTGCTTCAAAGGAAATAAAGGTATGTTTTGTCAGTGGAGTTTGAATCACTGGAGATGAGAGGCATCATGAAGGGCCAGATAGTGGGAATCTTATGATAAAGCATGGCTCCAGAAATTTGGATTTTGTACATATCATTGCTATCGAGCTTGTTATTTTAACATTTTTCATCCTGTAATCTCTAAGCACTTTCTTAACGGGGAGTTTCCCAGTTATGGTAGGTTCTTACTTCTTTAAGTACAAGATAGAAACTTCTTTCACTTTTTTTTTTTTTTTTTTTTTTCCTTTCCATCTCTAGAGTATCTAGTGCTATGTAACCACTTAGCCACCACTAATTCCGGAATTCATTTCTGGGCTGCAGATGGTCAGTGAGATTATAAGGGCTCCGAAAAGATTTTTATATAAATTGAGGTCTTCTCAGTTGAAAGTCTCTGTCTGACACACTAATTTCTCTTTCCTGGTTTCAATGCAGGAGTATCCAATGTGCTATATTAAATCAGATTCTACTCTGATTATCAGTGGGGTTTGGGTCACAGGGAATCAGGGTCAGTTTAAAGAGGAGAAGTGGAAACCAACATAATCAGTCGAAAGGGAGCAAGTCGTGAGAATCTTCCTCTTACTTAATTAAAGCTACAGGTGTTAAAAGCCTTGTTTTCTTGTAGTATTTTAGTCTATTGGTTTTATAGACATTTTATGATTAAGTATTTATGTAATAAGAACAACACATGGCGTTTTTAACAATACAGATTTCCAGGCATCTCTCCCCAGAAATTCTTATTCAGCAGTCTGTGATATAGGTCTCAGAAATCTGATTTTTATGATCAAGCACATTTGATACTCAGAAAATTCCCATTTTGTCCTCCAGAATGTCCACTTCTTCCTGGATATACTTTTTTCTCCTTTGTCATGTCTTTGACACAACACAGGATTTTGGGGGGTGATATGTCTTCCAATAGAACCTATTGCAAAAACTTTATGGAGGACGTCCTGCCAAAGCAGACACTTCAGTACATAGTTTTTGGGTTCATAATGATAAACAAATGAAGAACAGGTACCTCACATCTGTTGTCGTGAAAGACAGAACTGGTGTGTCAGACCCGAGGTTGAAGGGAGGTGAGCGCTGTGCTCTCCTCAGATGCTTGCAGACTTATACTGTGGAGGACGGGGTCATGCTTCCAGTCGTTCCACAGAGCAGACCTGGGACTAACAAGTGGATGTCGTGGGGGCTGAACACAAAGAAATAGGTGCAATGGGGGTGGGGGGACCAGGGGACTGGCAGCCTTCATGAGATACTGCTTTTACCTTCTCATTATTTGTAGCCTGTGGAACTATTATTTTCCCCCAAAGAAATGTGATTTAGACTACCAGGTAATAAGAGAAGAATTCTTGGATGTGCACAGGTGGGAGCCGGCTGAGGGGCACGCGCAGAAGCCTGTCTCGTCCCCAAAACTTGTAGGCCCCTTCACTGGAAGCCGGGGACTCCCCAGAAATGGCTGCAGACAGCCCTGCAGTGTGGGAAGCTCTCTGCAGCGGAGGTGGCCGTGCAGTTTGTGAGTTTGTGAGTTTGTGAGCTCCATGAGGGCTGGGCCTTAGGAAGTTCACTGCTGTCGACGGCTGGCGTTGAGGTCTGGCTCACAGGGTAGGGCTGACTGCAATGGTGGTCGGATGAAAGCTGGGGAGGAGATTTGTATCTCACATCCAGTGCTGATTGAGAAGATTTCTAAGGTCCTTTCTGACCTAGAAAGTCTGTGATATCTGCTTCGAAAATTCAGTCTTAGATCTCGGTGTGGATGACCCGTGTCAGAAATACAGTGAAATTCTCTAGGCCCACCAATCAGGGGACCTGCTGGCTGATGATTTGACTTGGGTGTCTCCTGTGATTTTCAGTTGTTGTGGTGTGCTCCTGTTCTCAGTGAGAAATGAGAATTTGTTGTAGGTTTACGGCCTAGATTATTAATTGGGATATTTTGTGAAGCCTCTGAAGTGTTATCACTTTATCTTTATCCTTGCCTGTTATTATGCATGAGAAGCATTTGAATTATTTTAGAGAAGATGTAAATTTGCTTGTGTTACCCAGTGTCAGCTTAAAACTGATTAGCATTTTGCGTCACCTTTGCAGCTCATAAATCATCCACTTCCCTTCTCAGTGAGCAAGCCAGAAGTCAGCAAGGCAGCACCTGCTGTAGACCCAGCCACTTCTTGTCCTGTGATTTAGAGAACACTCCAGGCTCTCTGTGGGCCCCTTTGTGGTTTTGTCTACAGTAACTCTTCACCTATGTAGGAAATGAATAAGACTCTTGGTGGATTATTCCCAGAGAGGTCCTGTGGGGTATTCTGGACAGGAGAGGTCGTCAGACATACAGTCCATGAGCCTGGTTTGGCCACAGGTATGATTCATTTGGTTTATTTGGTATGTAAACAGTTGTGGAGGCAGTTTCCAACATTGAAAAACCAGGAAATTTCACACAAAAATCCAGATTTGGGATTATTCTTGGCAAATTAGAAGGTCTAGCAGCACTAGACCATGTTCCACGCTGAGCTCCCAACTGGTACTGAGAGCCCGTATGTGCTAGAGAAGGGCCGGGTTTTCTACTTTGCTGTAGAATCCTAGAATCCACACCCCACTCCCCCTTAGTTTTTCTGTGGACTGAGCCAACTTTCCTCAAGGTCCTGCTTTATAGATCTTTGAATTTGACACCCTGCTGTAACGTGTGAGGTTTTTTTTTCCCACTTTTTTTTTTTTTAAGCAGTGCTAACCATTTAACTTGATTGAATAACAAAGAGGCTAACATTTATGGAGCCATTATTAAGGTACAGTATGCTATGCTGAGAGCTTATGTATATTTATGCTTTGTCCTCATAATGATCCTTAATTTTATAGATGAGGAAATTAAGGCAAAGAGAGGTAAAAGAATCTTGCTCAAGGTCACCTGTCTCCTCCCACTGGACTGCTTGTTCCTCATACCCACACACCTTTAAGGATCAGTGGGCATCATTTAGGAAGGTGGTGGCAGTGACACACTCCCCGAATCCCCAGCCTACCCCTGCGGGTTGGGTTGGGGGAGCGGTCCCTGCTCAAGGCACAGGCACCAGGGGATATTTGAAAGGCAACCCCTGTATAAGGTGCCTGTTGATTTTCTTCACCCTCTTGTTTTCCTCATTCGTCCTGTTGTTCTAGGATGCTTATTTGTCATGTATAAAAGCCTTGTTACAGTGAACCCAAACAAGTCATTGACATTTAAAATTAAATTGCAACAGGTATTGTCGATAGTTAAACTGCTTATTGACAGTGCATCTCTAATTACACGGAGAGAACATCCTAACTGGGTATATTCTGCCAAATCAAATTGGAAACATTGGCTCTCTACCAGCAAATCCATTTTGACTTGCAGAAAGTTTGGAAATCCACACATCCTTCACCAATCTCAGCATACTAGGTTTAAGGAAACGAATGATTTTTTGCTGAGAGTCCTTGCGGCAGAGGGGAATTCTGGCCTCTCCCCTGTCTGCTAAACCAGGAGGGGGAGGCCTATGGCTTTGATAGGGAGAGACCTTACAGATTTGGAATGGGATACATTTCACTGCAGGGGAGGGGTAGCTGTTAGGTTGTGTATCTGTAGATCTAGGCAACTCTCTTAGATTCATACATACAGATCTTTCCCCTCTTCCTCCTCCTCTTCCTGCCCCTTTTCACTTCCTTCTTCCTCCTGCCCTCTCTTCTAAGCACTGGGGGAGAGGAAGGCAGGATGGGAGGGGGAGAGAGAGACAGCTCACACGCATTTACTCTGTTAGGTGGAATTGCATAGTGCTTTGTGTGGATTAATTTATTTGATTTCCACAGTAATCCCAGGGGACAGATATGTTACAGATAAAGAAACTGAGGCACAGAGAGAGTAAACCATTTGTTCACACTCATATGGTTAATCACCTTTTTTGAGAGCATTACACGTAGGTTGCCCTGAGGCTAGAGGTTCCATCCCTAGGTTGACATTGCTTGTGCTCTTAGGATAAACGTTTAAGCCTGTGTGTCTCTGGACCCTGGAAGTTCCTCTGGAGGCCTTGCAAATAGCATTTTGGTTGGCAGGGCAATTAAGTATGCTGGGTATACTATGCTGAGCCTAGGGAGGGAGGGAGGGAATGGAATCTAGTCTTTGCCTGTGTTATACATGGTTATTGGTTTGTGGCAGGCATGATTGACGCCAGAATCAAAATGACTTAAAGTAGCTTCCCTCTAGAAGCACTACTCTAAAGGTTCTTTTCCTCTTTGTTGCCCTAGGTCCCTTGTGAATAGGATTTAGCTGTGATTCAGCTGCTGCTGTTCTTTTGGTAATCAGTGTGGAGGAGGGAGATGAGGGTTGCTATTAATGGCTTCTTATTTTGCATTCTCCTAATCAGATATCCTGCAGTTATTAATGTGCATGCAAGATGCTCTCTGGTGTCCCTGAGTGGTTTTGTTAGGTGTACTGGACTGTTAAGCTTTCTAAGATGGAATGCGTTATTAGGTTCTAGCCTGGGGGTGTTGGATGGTGGAGGTTGTTACAAAGCACTAAATGAAAGGAGAAGGGTATAAAACCAGGCTTCTGATCTTGGGTTGCGGGGAGGGGGGGTGTGGGGGGGGTGTAATGTGAGTGGGTGGGACAGCAGCCTACCAACTTCATCCCTCTCTCCTTCTGCCCTGAAAACCTTACCTTGCTAATACCCTTCAGACATTAAAAGTAAAATAACCGAGAGCTATTTACTAGGCAGCTAAATGCAAATTCTCTCCCCCATTAGTTTTAATTAGGATGAAATCATACATTTAAATAACCACTTCTGTTACTAATAACTGAACTTCTGATTCACTCCGAACCCAGGAAAATGCTTCTTCTGGTGTGGACTGCCCACCTCTGAGTCATTCCACACCTGCATGTTGACAGAAGTAGGTTTCTGATGGGGATGCACACGTGTGGGACTTGAGCATCACTGGTGTGGAGAATCTTGGCTGTCCAGCTTCCTTACTCTACCTTGGGGACAGATAGGACAGTCCAACGAGAGAGTAAAGAGTTTGCAAGGTCAAAAAAAAAAAAAAAAAAAGGAACAGAAAAGAAAAACCAATAACCCAAGCCTCCTAAGCCAGATTTCACCTGGTTTTTCTCTTACTATTTCTTTACTTAAAAGGGCTGTATTTTTCTTTTAATCCTTTCTCCATCTCTTCCATTTAAACAAATGTCATTAACAATAATATGATGTCAACAGAGTTGAAGATAAGCATTTGTGTTGGAAGAATTGAATCTTTGAGGCTTTTGCTTTCGGATTTGTGTTGTTTCTTTAGTATTTGCTTCATGTAGTATATGTGGTCTGCTTTGGGAGAGTGTGGATGCTGTGGTGGTGTGTGGAATGGTGGCTGGTGTGTGTGTGTGTGTGTGTGTGTGTGTGTGTGTGTGTGTGTGTGTGTGTGTGTGTAGGGGGAAGGCTGAACCTGCTGTTGGGAGGATCAGGAACATAAGCAGCTTGGCTTCGATCCCTCAGTGGCGTAACCAGCTAATGAACGAGAGGCCTGCTAAACTCCCAGTTGTCTTCATGGTTACGAAGACTTAATAAAGTCTGAGACTACCTTTAATGGGCCAGTGAGGTCGGAGCAAAATCAGCAGAAGACATGTAGTTTACAGCAACCTGGAATGCGCCAGAGACATGACTAGCCTCCCTCCGCCTTTGGCCCCGGGGAGGTATGGCTGGCCCTGCTTCCATCCTCCAGGAATGGGAATTATATCAGACACCAGCTAGACAAGGCCAGCTGCTTCTCGGATGTTCTGTGGACATGATTGGCTGTAGCTTTTGATCAGGACACAGTTTCTAATGAAGTCTGACCAGCATCATTTAGACGGGAATGAATGACAGCTGACGTGCAGTTTTCTCGATTGGCAGCATTTGGAACTAGTAACCAGAGGGGGCGGGGGAGAGAAGCCAGCTCTGACTGACAGGCACTTATCTTTATTTAATCTACTTCTGAGGCACTGCAGTTGAAATTTGAGGCAATTGAAAGAAAGGAAGGCACAATTGTGAAACATAATTAAAGATTCTTGACAAAAACATATTGAAATCAAAAATGTGTTCAGTAGGGGAATGATGCATCGAGTCCAGGTTACCACGGCTCCTGTGGCGTGAGAAGGAGAGGGCTTTTGCATGGAGACCATTCATTTTTTAGCCAGAATTAAAAATAGTGATGGATAGTAACAGCTATAGAAAGTTCTCAGTCTGGTTACCCTTTCTTTGACTTGCCAGCCTGCTGGGGACAGTTTCCTGCACAGAGGCCAAAAATGAGTACAGTGTATGGAAGTGTGGCTTCTGGTGGTGGTTTCTCATCTCGTTGATCCAGAGAGGATTGAATCTTAAGACCAAGTGCTTTGAGAAACGATGACAAGCTGGAATCTCAGGCTTGATTCCTAAGGGCTCATCTATGCCTCCCTAAGAGCTAATCTTCTGCAGTGCTGGTGGTGCTTTACAAATGGGCTTGGGATCTTGGCTGACCCTGGAACCTCCATTTTCCCCTTGTTTCTTCTTATTCCACTTCACACCCTCCTCCCTCATTAAATACCCCCCCCCTCCGCGCAAGTTTTGAGGATATGCACGGTATTCTTGGGGTAGATACCCTTGAAATGAAACTGCATATACTTTAAAGTTAATCCTTTTTTAAAATTTTTATTTAAAAGATTTTTTTATTAAGTTTATTTCTTTATTGTCAGAGAGACAGAGACATCATGAGCAGGGGAGGGGCAGAGTGAGAGGGAGAAAGAGAATCCCAAGCAGGCTCCGTGCTGTCAGCATATTGCCTGATGTGGGGCTCGAACTCACACACCATGAGATCATGACCTGGGCTGAAATCAAGAGGCAGGTGCTTAACCGACTGAGACCCACAGGTGCCCCTGAAGTTAATCCATTTTACCGTGGACAGTGCAGGTAGCCAGCCTTGAACTCTGATCACCTCCCTGCCTGCAACCTAGTTCAGTATTTTAGTTTTGCCTTTTTGTAAACATATAGGTTAGACACTATATTATCCGTTTTTACAGATGGTACTTTAGATTTACCTTTATGTTTATCACTTTGTTTATAACTCATTTAATTTTGTTTAGGGAATGTCTATGGGTAGTAAGTACTCTTTTTTATTTATCTTTTATTTTGCTTTTCATTTTGAAAGATAATGCAGCCCTATACATGATTCTAGGTGGAAAGTTGTTTTTTTTTCTTTCCACGTTGTTAGACTGTTGTGACGATTACTTAATTCATATCTAAAGCCCTTAGCACTGTGTCTCACATGTTTGCTCATTAAGTGACATTGGCTGTTTTGTTCTTAGAGAAATATTGGAACGGTTGGAGACAACTTAGGTATAGTTGGATGTCCATAGATTCATTGCTTTTTCTGTGATTTCCTCAACACATTGATTTCACTGAGATTGGGGTGGGAGTAAATGTAAACAGCAGTACTAGCTTTGAAGATACCCAACTTTGATTCATCTATGGGTTCCAGCTCTTGCTTGCAGTGTGTGCCCTTTGCAGGTTATCTTACCATAAGCCTTGGTTTCTTCACACATAAAATGGTTATCATAATACTGTTTCTCAGGGTTGCTGTTTGGGCGAGAATATATTTAAAACTGAATAAAGCCTCACGTGGTAGGTAGTTAATTATGCTAATTACGTGTTGCCCGTGAACTACTTTTATGACTTGTGTACAGATGTTATCAACTTTTCTTTTTCTGCTCTAGTGTCTCTTTAATGTGCTGTTCTTGAAATCCGTGAGAAAAGGAGTGTCTCCTGTGTAATTTACTTTGTACTCTGCTGACTGGGAAGGTTTTCTGTGAACTGGTGGTTTGGTGTGGAGGCAGCACTTTTGTACTTACTTGCGTTCAGGTGGGAAAGTAGCTCTCCAGGCTCAGTACTTTGCTAGCTAGCTGTAAGACTGTCTTTCACTTATCCCAAAATCGTATTCTCTAGCATTTCTGACAGCTTTGAGCAAATTACCTGACCTCTCATTGCCTTCGTTTCCTCATCTGTAATATGGAAATAATAATGCCTTCCTCGGAGGATTGTTGTGAGGATTAGATGAGTTGGGAATGATGTAAAGGTCTTAAGTGCCTGGCACCAAGAAAGTACCAATACTTCTCTTTCATCATTGTTAGCAGGCAGGGCTGCCTTCTGAGCCACGCTCTCGGCTCTTGGAATGAAAAATGTGTTGTTTGCTAATGGCTTTGTCCTTTACCTGTTTAAGCCCTGTGCCTGTGTATTAAACTTCCACATATCACCTCTCTCATTTGTTCCTTAATAACATTGTCATGGGTTAGGGAGGGCATATATTTTTTTCAACTTCAATTTTACATGCAATAAAATGCATCCATTTTAGGTATACAGCAGTTAGTTCTGTGAGCTTCGAGTTGTAATCACCACAGTAATCAAGATATAGAACATTTCTGTCACCCCCAAAATTCCCCTGTCTCTTCCCCAGTTAATCCCCTATTCTTACACCTGGCCCCGGGCAACCGCTGGTCCTGCTTCCTGTCACCACAGATTAGTGCTCTCTTTTTTAGAATTTTATTTACATGGAGTTATATATTACGTACTCTTTTACGTCTGGCTTCTTTCAGCATAATGCCGTTGAGGTTGATCCGTGTTGTTGGCGGGTGTCAGGAGTCTGGTCCTTGTTACTGCTGTGTGGTGTCCTATCATATGGATGACCTACAGCATGTTTAACCGTTCTCCTGTCGATGGGATTTTGGATTATTCCCATTTTAGGGCTATCATGAGTAAAGCTGCTGTGAACATTTACGTACACTTCCTTGCGTAGGTATGCTTTCATCTCTCTTGAGTAACTATCTAGGACTAGAATTTATTGATGATGGGGCTTGGCGAGGTGGAGTAGACCAAGGTCACACAACCAGCAAGGCATCGTGCCTGGATTAGTATTTGATTATTCAATTCCTGACTTCTCTTCAGAATCTATTTCATTAGGCCAGTGATTTTCACACGTTAAGAGCACTAGGACTCTTTGAAATAAAATATCCCCCCAACCTCTCCAATGAAAAAAAAAAAAAAAAAAAACAGACCAATGTGAACAGGCTCCTCAGAAGGGTCAGAGTCCCATTTTGGCCATTGACCTGTTGAACACCGTGCTCTGCTCGCAGAACACCTTTTGCAAAGTGCTGCACTGTCTTTCGCTACTTCTTGAGAGCAGAGGCCTTAAACATCTCTGCTTCTTAGTCCCATACCTTGGTGGTTGTAGAACAGATCATTGAGCAATTTGCCCTTACATTTCGGAGTTCCCAAGAGGAAGCAAGCCTTATTCTTTATAACAAAACAAAACAGAACACCACACCCACACACATTTACAGTGCATGGTTCAGGCTGTACAGCTGGAGAGATCAGTAACGTTACCGTGTTGCTGTTGCTGTCAGTCACTGGGGGTTATGTATCTCCTTGCTCCACAGGGCTCTTCAGGGAATGTAGGGCCAGATAGGCACATTCAGCCTCTTGGGCTATTTACCTTGGTCACCTGGTTCTATTTACAGATGGAGTGGATGCTCCATTGCCCTATTCTGGAGCAGTGAATCTTATCTTATGTTATCAGAGTCCAGGTTATGAAATTTGAAATGCACTTTGCCTCCCTTACACTGTTACAACTGCATCAGAGCATTTTAATCAGCTTGCTTTCATTGAAGTGTACAATTTTTCTTCTCATTACATCTGCAAGCTCTCAAGTTTACAGACACCATCTCCTTGGCTAGACTAATATTACTTGGTCATTCTTGCATGCAAATTTAAAATTTAATATCTTGCGGCAGGTCTGTTGAGTTTTATGCAAATTCCAATATAGATTATATTTTTTGAGCTGTAAATTAGAAATTATATTCGGGGGGAAGTAATATTTGTGTGGGCTCAGAAAAGAGTAATCTTGCAGTTTCCATGGTACATGACATTTCTTCCAGAGACATGGGATTTTAAGTATTCTGTGTCGGTTTGGAAGTTGTGTTGCCCAGTTGTGTTACTGGTAATAAAAAGACAAAAACAATGCCAGTTAATGCATCAACATTTTTTTTAAATAGCATTTGGCTAATTGGGATAACCATTTGGGATTAAGTGAATTCTTCCGTTTATTCATTCACTTAGCATATGGTTATGGATACTTCATAGGTACCTGTCTCTCTCGCCTTTTATGATGGCAACAAACAAAATAGTCTTTGCCCTCATGAAACTTACCTTCTACTTGGGAGAAAGAAGCTACAAGCAGGTAAACAAGGGAATATTTGATATATGTGATGGTAATACATTCTGTGGAGAAAAATAATGCAGGGTTTAGGAGTAAGTGTGTGCTGGGATGAAAGTGTGGGGTTTGGGAAAGCCTCTCCAAAGTGACATTTACATGTCTCAAGTGGGTACCTTTTGCCATGTTTGGGGAACAGCCAGGATGCCAGTGTGGTTGGAGCAGAGTGGGAGGTCGAAGTGGACAGACAGAGATGGGAGGAGAGTCCAGGGAGAGGTTGGCAGCAGGGTGGGGGAGTTGTCATGGATCATATTGAGCCTTGTAGGTACTGTAAGGACTTTGGCTTTTGCTGAATGAGAGGTAGAGCCATACTGGGCGAGTGTTAAGTAGACTCTGACTACGGTGTTGAGAATGGAGTTTATGGGGGCAAACACGCATTTTCAGATGATGGAGGTGGGACGCCCATTTCAGCCATTGTAAGTCTGCACCTTCGTAACTGAGTGCAGATGGCTGGTGGCCAAAGAGAAACTAGAGCTGGGTAGCAGAGCGTGGCATTGTTAGCAGTTTTGTGTTTGAGCATCGTCTGGATTCTTTGCCTCTGCCAGAAACCTAAGCATGTGTATCATTGGGGCCCAACAATCTGTGTTTTAACAAGACCTCCAGGTGACTGTGATGCACTTGTTAAAACACAGAATGCCTGGCCCACCCCCAGAGCTTCTGATTTAGGAGGTTAGGGACAGTGCCCAGGAATTTGCATGTTTCTATTTTCCTGTTCCGAGTTGACACCAGTGCTGCTAGTCCAAGGACCACACTTTGAGAACCATGGCTTTAGTGAATGGGAGCTGATAATTGTTATCTGCAAAGTTAGCTTTCTGTACTTCTGCCTAACAAAATAGCATGTACAACAGACTGCCTGGGTTTGAATCCCACCTGTGCCATTGTGTTGTGACCTCAGATGGGGTATTTCAGAAAAGTACCTTGCACATAATAAGTTCTCAGTAATGGCTGGCTATTATAATATGGCGCAGAAGTATAAAATGATGGGATGGAAACAAAACATGAATAATTTGCTGAATGTAATCTCTGGACTGTGCGCATTATGAACATGATCTTGTGTTTTTTTTTTTTTTTTTTTTTTTCAGGATGATTTCAAGGTATTATCAGTTCTATTTTATACGGGAGCAAGTTGCTCATTAAGAATTTACCACCTTGCAGTACTGGATTGGCTCTTAAACAGATTCAGGTTCAAAGCTAAGACCTGCCATTTAGTGTGTGTGTGTGTGTGTGTGTGTGTGTGTGTGTGTGTGTGTGTGAGAGAGAGAGAGAGAGAGAGAGAGAGAGAGAGAGAATTTGGCTAATAGGTTCCCAGATCTCTGTTAGACCTCTTTTTCCATCTGTAAAATGGGGATGAAGCATGCAGACTTCACAGGGTTTCTGTACTAGGTAGAGTAGTAGATGGTTTAGCATTGTTAGTTGTTTTCTTTCCAAATTAAAAAGATTTTAAAGCCAAATCCAATCTAGATAGAATGATTTCTTAATATGAAATTTGACTTACTGAATTTTTTGTGGTCAGCCTTCTTGTTAACAGAATCTCAGCATGGGAGGAAGAGATCATGTTCCCTTTAAAAACAGTCTTTTAGGCGCGCCTGGGTGGCTCAGTTGGTTGAGCGCCCAACTTCGGCTCAGGTCGTGATCTCGCGGTCCGTGAGTTTGAGCCCTGTGCCGGGCTCTGTGCTGACAGCTTGCAGCCTGGAGCCTGTTTTGGTTTCTGTGTCTCCCTCTCTCTCTGACCCTCCCTTGTTCATGCTCTGTCTCTCTCTGTCTCGAAAATAAATAAACGTTAAAAAAAAAAAAGTTTTTAAAAACAGCCTTTTACATTCCTTATCTCAGGAAAGTCCACACACTGTTAGGATAAAGCTTTTCCTAGATAAGGCATCTGTACAGAGGAATAAAGTAGGTGGGAAAGTTAGGTATGTGGGGGACCACATCTGTAATTTTTTAAAAGGCTAGTGTAACCAGGTAGTTTGCAAAAATTAAAAGTCACATGAAAGTCAGATTTAATAGTAATCATTATTAATTGTCATAAAATCTCAGTTATCCATGGATCCGATGTATGACAGGTAACTTTTGAAAGCCTGGTTATAAAATTGAAAAGGCCATTGACTGACAAATAGCTTTCACAAAATTCTTGAATTTTACTTTCGTAGTAACAGTGACTGGTGAAGCTTCCTTTGGTCCCTTCCTTCCCTAATCACGTATATACGGGTTGAAAGAGGCATTTTATGATGCATATATATATATATATATATACGGGTTGAAATATATATATATATATATATATATATATATATATATATATATATATATATGGGTTGAAAGAGGCATTTTATGATGCATAGACAATTACAAGGAATGCTCAGTGACTGCAGGAGGAAGAGACACGATAGCTATTAAAATACAAGTGTGCAACTTGGGCCAAACAGGTGCCCCAGCTGTCCTGGGAGTCCCTGAGGGCAACACTGTATGTAGAGTGAGTCAGGTTCATAGAGAAAACTGTGTCATTAAAAACAACAAACTTTGGTCACCTGGGTGGTTCAGTTGGTTGAGCGTCCGATTTCTGTTCAGGTCATGATCTCACAGTACGTAGGTTAGAACCTTGCGTTGGGCTCGTTGCTGTCAGCACGGGGCCTGCTTCGCATCCTCTGTGCCCCTCTCTCTCCACCCCTTCCTGCCCCTCACTCTCTAAAAAATCAATAAAACATTAAAAACAAAACAACCCCCCGCCCCAAACAAGCCTGTTCTTGGTGTCTTTTGAGGAATAGAGAGAAATGGTCAGTGTATCAGAAAGCTCTTGTGACTAGTTTCAGTAAATCAATTTGCTTATGGATAAGTTTTATTTATTGGAGAAAAAAATCACCCTGTTCCTCAGTGATTTGATCATGTGACCAGGGAGGCTCTGGGGTGAGGTGGAAAGAGTGTGGGCCTTGGTGACAAATACCTGACTAGAAGCGGGGTCACCTTAGATGTGTCTGAGCCCTAGATTCCACACTGCACTTGGGAATGCTATCTGGAGAGTTAGTTGTTTGTTGGGACTAAATGGCATGGCACATGCCGTGTTCTTAGTGCAGGGCTTACAGACATGTCAGGCTGGTGCATTTCAGGCTGAAGGTCAGGGAGGGCGATTCAGGCTATGTTTCCTTTCTCCCCACTTATATTCCTGTGAAGCCTCTGCTCGCCTTCCTTGGAACAGCTGGGAGATCTAATTCACATACAATAGAACTCACCCACTTAAAATGTACAATTCAGTGGCTTTTAGTATATTTACTAAAATAGGTGCAAGCATCACCACAGTATTAGAACATTTTCATCCCTGTACCCTTGAGCGATCCCTGTTGTTGCCCCTCCACCCTCTTCCCCCCCTTGAAGACCCTACTTTCTTTTGTCTTCTTTTTAGTTGTAGACTATGCCAGTTTTGCTGTTGCTGGATCATGTGTTGGAAATTCTTTAAATTTCTCTGTGAATAGCCAGTTTAGTTTTCCCCCTCTAAAGTATTTATTTTTTGGTGTCAAAGCAGCTGCTGCACCCAACACAGGGGCTCACCATTTTGCACTTTGTGGCCGTTCATATGGCAGCTTTATTCAAAACCACTCCTGCACTGCTTACGTTATTTGTTTTATACAAAAACGGTTCTCTCTGGCTTGCGGCTTCTGGGCTGCCATGTTGACAAATGTTGCTTCTAGTGAAATACACAAAAATAAATAACAGCAAGGGAGAAGGGAGCACAGAGCTAAGTGAATTCATTTTGCTTCCTGAGTGCCATTCTCATTTGTTTTAAAAACCACCCTGGCATTACAGGCAGGAAAGGAGGAGGCAGGAGAGCTACAGAAAAAGAATGGGCCACATCGGATTCTTTGAATGGGGCTGAAGGGGCTGGTTGAACAGACAAGTTGAGAAGTATCTGGAATGCAGGGCCTGGGGATGAGGAGGAGTTTACAAGGAATCTGAATACCTTGCAGATATTCAGGTTGTGACAATAACCCCCATTTGTGTAGCCTCTGTAATACATTTGGTGCATTCACTTGTTTTCTCATTCTGTTTATGATGAGGCTCAAATTTAAGACTTGCTGACACAGAAGTCACTCCCTACAGTTGGTTTGTGTGTGACTATGTGGCGAGGTGGGTGGGGAGCTGGGAAAATCAGAGTGGAGGCTCCTGGAGCTCTTGGTGTTCAGGCTGAAGGTCTGACCCAAGGGAGGAGGCAGAGCGGGTGCTAACAAGTATTGATAGCCTATTATGAGCCAGGTGTTTCATAAGCACCGTTTCACTGAATGGTCCACAGAGGCTGGTGGCATTAGCTCTGTTTTACGGATTAGGGAGGACAGAGTTTTGAAGAATTGTGGTACTTATTTGTCACAGGTCACCCAGAGATTAGGGAGTAGGCTAAAATAGAAATCCGATGCTTCCAGTCCTCAGAACCTGTTGTGCTGTAATAACCAGCAGTGGAAAGTATGGAAGGAACAAAATAGGAGGGCATTGGAGGATAAGGAGCATGGATAATAGCATGCAGTACAGGCCAAAACTTTGTTTTAGAAAAGTGAATTGCACATCTTCTTTGAGAGTTTACTAAAAATCACCAGGAGAACAAAAGTAATTGTCAAGTTTAAGTGATGCTTTTTTTTGGAGGTGGGTGGGTGAAAGGTTAGGATTATTTGTCTGAACCTCAGGCCTTAACTGAGTAGTGGTTGAACTTACAGGATTGTTTCTCAGTTTACAAACTTTTTAACCACATAGAAATTGACAACACAGGTGCTTACTCAGTTTATGGCAACTATATTACCAGGTACCATCTTGAGAAAGTACAGTATAGGGTTTATGATAACAAGAGTCTAAAACCCAGACTTCCTAGGTTTGAACCCTATCTCCACCACTAGTGGCTGGATGTTTCCTTGGACTTTACTTAGCCTTTCTGTGTCCTCATCAGGTACCTTGTTTTAAAAATGGTGATACGATAGTACTTATCTAATGGAGTTGCAAGGATTAAATGTGTTACTTAATCCACATAAAGTGTTTGTTATAATGCCCAGCACACAGGACTCACTAGAAGTATTATCATGACTGTGGTCAGTCAGCACAGGTGCTACTTTGCCCCATTACCTCTCTGCCCCTTTCTTCCATAGTGTGCCCTAATTCCTCTTCCTTAGATGCTCAGACAGGGCCCCAGTGCTGGCTAAGGAGCCTTTCTCTGAGTTTAGCTGAGGTGGAACTGGTTCCTTGAAGTGTATTCTGTAGCAAGAGTGGGATGTTTGCCGGCTGGGAGAGTGAACAGGCTGGGGTGGACCCTGGCTCTCTACAGAGGTGTTCAGTCTCCCAGTGGGAGGAAACACGACTTGTCAGAACACAGCTTTGGCTTGCCCGGCTTTCCTGTTGTACAGATGGGGCCTGGAGTCTCTCTCGGCCCCTTGTCATGGATCCAAGCCAAGGCTGTCGCTTGCTGAGCCAGGAATAATATAGGAATTAGTCTTTTTCTTCTTTATACTAAGCACTAATCAATCTACAGCTAACTCTGTATCTAATTTCTGAACCAGATGCCGTGAATAAACTGCCCCTGAATGTGTTTGCCAATAAAAGGATAAGTTTAAGGCTTTTAATCAATGCTGCTTACCCTCAGTATTTAAGGTCAGAATCTTGTGTGAGACTTATTTTGATCAGGATAATTGTTGGGTTAAAAAATGGTTTCTTGAAATTGTGACACTCGTGGGTAACTATAGTGAATTAATCTTTGAGAGGATGGAAAATTGTCAATTTCATAAGTGTTCTTTTGCTCTCTAGTCCTTCAGGTCATTGATGGAAAAATATGACTTTTAGAGAGGAAAGCATTCTTTATCAATGGGTAAAGAGATGGGACTAATATAAATTTCTCAGGAAATTAGAAGGGAAATTAGAAATGAAGTGGAGTATTTTGGATATGCAGTGTGCTGCGGGGCTGGAGCTGTGGCTGCTATTTGTGTTTTAGATGATATTAACTTGTAATTGTGTATCTCCAGCATACCTTTCTCTAAGGAAGCCATGTGTCCTGAACAAGGACTCTGTACTGCGTAGAGTTTAGAAATATCTGGGGTTTATGGGGCACCTGGCTGCCTCAGTTGGTACAGCATGGGACTCTTGATCTTGGGGTTGGGAGTTTGAGCTCTGTTGGGGGTAGAATTTACTTAAAAAAAAAAAAATATATATATATACATATATATACATACATATATATATATACATATATATATATATGTATATATATATATATATAAAGGAATATCTAGTGTTTAGATATTGGCTCCATTGAATGGTGTAATGCCAGACAGCCTCTTGTCACCTCAGCTTTTAATCATTATGAGTTAGGGATGGTAATTGCTACCTCACCGTTGGAAAGATGCTGTATGATGATATAACATGAGAATGGGAAGCACAGTGCCTGGCACATAAGAAGTGCAGAAAGGGGGGTTTCTTTCCACTTCTTTGCAGGGATCGCCTGGCTTGGCTTGCTCTCATGTGGTTTTACCTTGGGTGCATCTGGATACATGTAACACACACATTTTCCTACATTGCGCCAGTGAGTTGGAAATTGTTCCCGTTGACCTGTTTTTTGTTTGTTTGTTTGTTTGTTTGTTTGTTTGTTTGTTTGTTTTTGCGCTCCATGAAAAGGACGAGAGGAGTGATTCGGGAAGCTGCCAAGTTCTAAAGAGGCTCAGTTAATTCTTTTCCTCAGGGGCTCCTGGGCCGGACAGTTCTGAGTGTACAAGGCATGGCAGGTGGGTCCAGGGAGGAACTAGGCTCTGCTCCCCATAAAATGGGGATGCCAGTAACTTGGGATGCTGTGAGGGTTCCGTACGGGTGATGTTTGTGAAAGACCTTTGTAAGTTGGCAGGGAACTCCAGAACTGTGGGTGGTGTTTTCATCACTGAGCTGGCAGCAGTGCTTATCCAAAAGTCGGTTGTGGTGTTGTGCCAAATATTAAGGCTCAGGAAATACCCTCTAACGCAAGGAAGCTCTGTCTCCATTCCATAGCTGGTGAGCTTGTATCCAGAAGAGAAGACACCGGGGCTCCCAGGATTTCTGGGGGAGCTGGCAGTACTCCCTGAGCTCAGGTTCTCAGATGTGCGGGCCGGGCGTGGGGCTGTAGGTGAGCTCATGCCGAGCTGTTGCGTGCCCCAGACTGGTTTCTGCTGTGCACCCACGGTCTAACAGTGGCTTGCTCTCCTTTGCCTCAGCTGGGACATCCTTTCCAGTGACCTTTAGGAAGACAGAGCCGGATCTGTGTTGCTTCTTACCGCCTACTGTGGTGCTGTGTGCCGAGTGCACCAGAAGAGGAACTAAACCAGAAGAGGAGGCTGAGGAAAGTCAATGCCAAGCACCTCCCTCCGTGGCCTCTGGTTGCAAACCCCAGCACTGTGTAGGGAGAGGAGCTCATGTGGCAAAGAAGGGTGGGGATGACATGTGGCACATGGGGAGGCCCCAGGAGGTGATGACGAGCATAATATGGTAGGGAGAGCAGCAAAGGACCGTTTGGAGGAGGTGGGGGTTAAAGTCAGCGAGTGCCAGGTAGTGAAAGGTCTTTTCTATCTCTATGAGGCTTTTGACTTTAACTCTGTAGGATGTAGGGATTTGTTGGAGAATGTTAAGTAGCAGGGAATAGTATGAGAGATGCATTTTCAAAGGTCACACTCATGGCAAGATAGATGATGAAGGATGGATGATGATGAGACTGGAAACAGGAACATAGAAACCTGGTTTGGGAACTCAGGCGGGAGACCGTGGGGCTTATCTAGGGCATTGTCAGCCTGAGTGTCAAGGAGAAGTTGCAAGAGGTTTTATAAGTGCAAAGGAAACCGACATTTTAGTGCCTGCTTTGTGCCAGGAACTTTAAGTACTCCACATACATTAGCTCATCCGATTCTCACAACAGCAGCAAGGGGAAGGTGGTATATTTTGCCATTTTGCAAATATAGAAACTGAAGTTTACAGGATATGTAGCTTGCCTGAGGTCCCTGGCAGTTGAGAAGTTGTTGGATGGATATTTAAATCTGATTCCATCAACCCCTGAGTCTTTTCTTTCCGTAAGACCTCACTATGGTCCCCAGGACACAGGCCTCATACAGAGGTTTTGCATTAGCAAATAACTTTGCAAGGACTAGTCTATTAATAGTGATCTCTTTCAACATTCCCATGAGATGAGGGAACACAATTAATTGTTCAGCTGAGAGATTAGAGACACAGGGAGGTTAAGTGACTTGACAGGGTCGCCTGTCAGCGGTTTGGGGGAGGGCTGGCAGAGGTGAGGTTTGAAGAACAGACCATTTTGAGCTTGTAGTCTCGCTGCAAACAAGAATTTGCCAGCCCCATTTTATACATCCAGTGTCTTAGTTGGTAGCTTAGGAAAAACTGTAATGGAGATGGAATGCAAGGCAGGTGCCTAAGGCTGAGATGGTGGCACTGAGCATTGTGGTATCTTGGGGTTTCCTTTATAAGCCGACTCTCTCCTGCTTCATAGTCTTTAATTAAAACAACAGTTACTCCCACCAAAAACTAATCATCTTCATTAAGCATGGAGATTGGAGTAAGGGTGGGGAAACTTGTCTCTGAAAAAGATCTCACCAATAAACTATTTCCTTTGCTGTAAGAGTTATATTGCTGAGCTTAATAATTAGAAGAATTCTCACTTTAACCCAGCTTCTTTTTTGCTATTTGATTTTATGAGTTTAATGTTATTATTTGTTGCCATGGGGATACTCGGGTTGACACAAAGAGGAACATTATGATGGGAACCATGGGAAATCCTTGTTAATTGTATTGTTGTCCCCATTCCTTGTCTAGCAGTCTCTCTTGATTATTGATACTGGTGTTTTTTTGTTTTTTTGGTTTTTTGTTTTTTTTTGTGAGAGGTGGATGCATTGGTTTGTTGGTTACCGTGGGGCCTAGGAATGAGTCTAGAGCTTTGTCTTTTATTGGTTGACACTTTGGGCACGTGGGATCAGAAAATAGATCACTGGGCATCTTGTGATGATAGTTGGAGGGATAACACTTGGGAAGGGGTAGTAAAGGCTGGGGGTTGGAGAGATGCTGAACTACAAACCTGAATGATTCCGTATTTGGCTAATAGTTGTCCCTGTGTGCTATGCACCATCATGATTTAACCCAGCCTTGCAGACAGAGACCACAGTTTGGCCAACCCCCAGCTGTCTACTGCTTTCTTTCCACAAGCCGTGGAGTCAGGATAACTGACAACTGGCCTGTGTGGGTATGCGGCTGGCAGCTGTAGGTAGTGAGGTGGCCACCTGCCCCATGGAAACCCTGTGTAAGATGCTGGTGAAGTGAGCTGGTTTGTGTAGCCAGGGTGCTGAGTATGGGAGTATTTGGGGTGGGGGGGAGGAAGTGGCAGTCATTTACAGTGTCATGTTTAGTCTTTGCAGATGTGCTTATGGTTTTAACAAAGGCAGAGAAGAAATTATAGGATGGGAAAGAAATGCCTGCAGACAGCCTGCTAAAGCCTAGGAAGGAGGAAACTGGTATTTGTGTGTTTTAGGAATGCTAAGCCCTTGCTTACATATCAGCAGGCAAAATATTGGCACTCACTTCTGACTTGAGGAAGGCATCTCTGAAGTCAATAGAAGGAAATGCCTATTACAGGCCTTACTCACAAAGGAGAGCCGTGGAAATGCTCAGGATTATCTCGTAAAAGCCCTTTGTGTATTTGAAGCCTCTCATGAAATCAGCCTTGTTCTGTAGGCCAGACAACTCCAGTTGTTCTTCTTACCTTTCTTCGTTGCATCTTTTCCTTGTCTCTTTTATGCTTTTGTCACCTTTTTCGATTTGTTCGTCTTGAATAATACCAATCAGCATTGAACTTTGTGCCCTGATGCAGGGCTGATTTGCTAGTGACTGCTGGTTTTGATCGGGAAATCAGGTAGATCGATGTCTTAGTGCTGTTGACGGTGAGGCTGACAAGATCTTCTTTTTCTGTGCCTAGGCGTGTTTTCTGTTCCTTCACCTGCACATAGTGTTGGTGCCTGGAACATCGTGGGATAGAATGTAAACATATGCTGAATAAGTGAATGGAGATACACCTAATTCTTTGCTTTAAAAGTCAGTATTTGCTCTGGGTTGACTAAAAAAACAATAAAACCTTTGTTTTTCATATTTTAAACCCCCAAATTGTGAGAAAAATCAGGCTGAATTGCCATTGGACTCTGCAGCTTTTGTAAAGACATGTAGGACTTTGCCAAAGACAGAAAATTCTCCCTCTCTCCTCAATTACTTCCCTCCTCCCGCTTTTGCGCACTCATTTCCTCATTCATTCAACAAATGCTCATTCAGCCTCTGTTATAAGCCAGGTGTTATTTTAGTGTTGGGGACATTGTTATACACAAAATTAAGTTCCTGCTCTCATGAAGCTTCTATTTCAGTGGATTAAGAGACATGATTGACCAGAAGAAGTAATTTCTGTTGGTGACAAGGCTTTCAGAGAAGTGAGGTTGTGTAGGTGATAGAGGTTAATGATTGCTCTTTTGTGATAGAGTTGCTGGCAAGACAGGCTGTGATTTCACTTTCCTTCCTATTTACATAACCAAGTAAGTCCCTATATAGCATTTTACCTGACATGTAAGATTCCTTTTGGGCAGGGTTTTGTCAGTTATCATTTATATATCCTTTCTTGAAATTGGATTAGATCCCTTTGATTTATTTGGAGAGAGAAGTAGGTAGTACACAGTATGTTTCTGCGGAATATCTATTCTGTGATGTTGACACAATAGTGTATACCTTATTTTTGTACCAGTGTTTTATTTAACATTCCATTAGTCAGAGATTAGTGGGCTTTTTTTCTTTTCCTCTCATACTGTTTGCCTCCAGTTTATTAAGAAGCAATCTAATTCATTTTCTTTATGCCCTTACCCTTCTTTGGTGTAGGTTTTAGCCATTTTAAGTAAAGTACACATATCAACCCCATGAATTGACTAAGACTCAAGCCTGTGTTACATGTTGGTTCGTTGGTTCGTTGGTTCCTTCCTTCCTTCCTTCCTTCCTTCCTTCCTTCCTTCCTTCCTCCCTCCCTCCCTCCCTCCCTCCCTCCCTCCCTCCCTTCAGCAGATGTTCAAAGCAAAAGAAGATACATACTTCCTCTCTGCAAATTTTGCCCTCTAATAGGGCAAGGAAATACAAAAACAAAAGTTACAATTTTCTGGGGTAAGTTTGCCAAAAGAATTCTGAATGAACAACGGGAGCATTCAAGACACAATGTAACTAAGCTTGGCTTCACAGAGGAGGTGGTTTTTGATCTGGTTGTTGAAGGGTGAGAATGTTTACCTCCTAGGGCCACCTGAGGGATAGCTGGATTCTGTAATCACTGAGGTGCTGATCCCAAGCATTGGACTTGGAGAATGATGGTGTCATTGCAAATACAGTCTGGGTTTGTTTGTTTATCTGTCTCTGAAGCACTTAGCATGTAAACAAGACTGACAGCAGGATGATTTTATTTTGTTTCTGCTGTTGTTCATCAATAGGTGTAGATGTATAGGCCTTCCATTTTTGTAGTGCTGCATTCCAACATTTTGGGTAGGTTACTTTATTGCATCATTAACTTTCTGACTTGGGCACAGGATCTAGTTTTAGGTCACTCCTTTGCCCACCTCTTCAGGTAATCTGGAGTAGACATAAAAACTAAAGTCTCTTGTCACTATGTTGGGTTCCCAAGTGGGATCCAGTGGAATGGCCAGGATGCCTTTCAGTGAAAATATATTGGGGACGCCAGAGAACAAAGCTTCTTTTCAGAGCTTAGAAAAGCTCATTGACATATTTATTACTTGCTGAAAGCCCCAGTGAATTTTCCAGTCTCCTTATTGTCCCTAAATATTCTCCTTCAGCTATAAAGGTTGTGGAGTTTTTTCTTTTAACCCACTTCTGAGCTCTTGCGGGGGAGAGACACTTGGTGACATAGGCCTTTCTGCTTTGTGTGCCCTGGAGTAAGAGATGAATTAGGCAGCCTTATTACATCCTAAGGTAGGAAATGGGCTTGCTAGTTCATTTCAGCTCAACGGTTTACCCTTGTTATTAGTAATGCCTGGAGTTAGGGCCTGGTTTCTCTTTGTGTTAGAAAAAAAAAAAAAAGGAAATACAGATGTTAGGATAATAATAATTAGGATATTAAGAACACTTGCTGAATATGTAATAAACACTTGCAAGTATTTTCTTATTTAATCCACATGATAACCCTATGAGGTAGCCTCATTCTGTTGATAGGAAAATGGAGTCACAGACATGTTGGGTAATTTGCCCAAGGTCACACAGTTGTCTGCCTTGGGAGCCTTGCTGTGCTTATTGAGAGGATTTAGCAGAACACCTTGATAATTTGAGACTAGTTCTCAGACATCTGGTATCACCCTTGACCACCACATGTTGTACATCATTGGGGAGTTACATCTTCTCAGCACCTGTCAACAGTTGGTGGTGGTTGTTTGTTTGTTTGTTTGTTTTTTGAGAAAGAGAGAGGGCACAGTGAGTGAGGGGCAGAGAATCCCAGGAAGGGTTGAGGGGGGAGAGAGAGAGAGAGAGAGAGAAGAGAAGAGAGAGAGAGAAAGACAGGAGGGAGGGAGGGAGGGGGGGAGAGAGAGAGAGAGAGAGAGAAAGAGAGAGGGAGAGAAAGAGAAGCGGGGCTTAAGCTCACTTGATGTGGGACTCGAATTCATGAACCCTGAGATCATGAACTGTGAGATCATGACCTGAGCCGAAGTCAGATGCTTAATGACTTAGCCACCCAGGTGCTCCAACAGGTGTTTTTTTTTTTTTTTTTTTTTTTTTTTTTTTTTTTTTTGCGTGAGACCCTTCTTTTGTTGACTTCTATATTGTGGCTTTTAAAGACTTCACATGAAGGACCCATTTCAAAGATTGGAAAGCCTTTAAGAAGCTGAACCTGACTCCTGAGTCTCCCATGTCTTCAGTTTTTGTGGTCCTTAAGAGTTTATTTCTGTTGCACAGAAGAGCACATTCAGTAGAGACTTTAATTTCAGCATGGATCTTGCATTTTGATTTCTTGCCTAATAAATGAAAGAAAAAAACATTTAGTAGTAAATTCAAAGTGAAAATCACTTCTTTCTCCTTGCACGTGCTAATTTTCTTTCATCATGTGATATGAACACAAACAATAAAGACCTGGCCAAAAGACAAGTGTCTTTTCCTGTTAAAAACACAGTTGACATTAAAACTTACCAAAATAGTTCACTAGAGATGAATTCTTTCAAGTGAAGCTTCGTTTTATAATGAGGACAGAGAAACCACAATTCCAGACCATAGAGAAAAGGGGTCCTTTAATACACTTAAATTGTTTACTTATAAATCACTGCTTTCTAGAGAAGCTTAATAGAGGGCAGAGAAACCTAAATCCTTTGTGTAAAGAGCTGCTGACCGTTGAAAATAATATATGTGACAGTAAAGCATCTCCAACATAATCTTGTATATCAATAGGAAACTAGGTTTTAAGATTCTAAAAATTCAAATAATAAGTCGTGAGTTGTAATTATTTGGCTTAATGTGTAAGTCACTTATCATGTAAGATGGTTGCAAATGGACGTGAATACAGGTAAATTTTCCTAGTGGTCTGCTGATTTTTTATTCAGTTTTGGCCAACCAGTGGTATAATGCAGAGAGTTGCTTTCTACTTTCCCCTCTACTGGCTTGAATCTGTTTGCTGTACTGGAGTCCATGGATCAAAAAGTCTATAACTTGCAAGGCTAATAAATGCATGCTTCTGCTGTCTGGAAATGCCCCTGGGTCAATAGTGGTTTGTTTCCTTGCCCTGAGAGGGATGAAACATATCTGGACTTTAGCCTGGATTTGCTGGGATCTTCTGTGCCATCCTGGGTGGTGTGTGGCTGGCTATATAAATGTAACACCTACCAACTTTGTCAGGTAATGTGTCTGGCCTGGCCACTGTGGCTGTGATTGGAATTGAAACATACTGCTCATTATTAAGGCAGTGACTGGCTGTGGGGGATGTTGATGTCTGTTGTTTTTCATTGCTTATTGATTTAGTGAACTGGAATGCCTTTCCTTTGGTGCTAGTGTTAAATAGTTTGGTCCTGTTAGCCATTTTGTGAGATTGTCTTCATATGTGATTTGTGTGTATTTCCTTGATTGAGCGGGGGTGGTGGTAGGGGTGGAGGGGGTGGAGGGTCAGGGACTGAGGGGAAGGGATAATTGTTTACAGATAAAGTGTGGAGGCACATGGATTTGAGATCAAATAGGAGGTTGGGGGATGTAGGTTTCCTCTGAATACTGAGAAAATTCTTTAAACCCCTAATTAGCTTCTGAAACTACCTTCTTTGCTCCCACAGTTGGGAATTTGGCCAGGCAAAGACCAGTTTTTCCCTGGCAAAGACAAATATTTTGGGTTTATCTCTGTTCTTGTCCTGCTGTCTTTTACTGCATCTTTACAACCTCTGTACAGTAGAACTGTCTTGATAAAATTTTGGCTGTGCTTCAGGTCTTTATTAAGTGGTGGATGGAGTTGGTTTTTTGTTTTTGTTTTTTTTGTCTTCATTCAGCCCATTTGTTGAGTGCCTACTATGTGCTAGACCCTATTCTTGGTCCTGGGATAAAGAAGTATACAAGGTAATCAAAATTGTGGGTTATGGAGTTCATAGTCCAGCAGACTGTTAAATTAAAAGGCCCATACTGGTGAGGACCGACGTTGTAGCTGTGCTGCTGTGGCATACTGGCATGGGATGAGAAAAGAGACTGGGATTCAGTTCCTAGTTACCATCCTGACTTACTGGTTTCTGGAGAGCTGCCATTTCTACATCTGGTCATGCAATTTTAAAAAACTAGAGTGAGAGGGCGCCTGGCAGGCTCAGTCCGTAGAGCATGTGACTCTTGATCTTGGGGATGTGAGTTCGAGCCCCACACTGGGTGTAGAGATTACTTAAAAATCAAATCTTAAAAAAAAAAAAAAAAGTGTAGCACATTTACAGATTTCCAAAGGATTACTCCAGGACATTTTTATTTTCTTCACAGTAAATGTCCACAACGATGTTTATTTCATAAGGGCTAGTGATACACAGGCTCCTGCCAGTAAACTTGCTGCTGAATCTGCCATGGTGGGGGCCTAGCTTTTGAAGTAGTGTTAAAAGAATGCTATGGGATAGAATTTTAAAAATCATGTATAAATGGAATCTCTTCCCAAATTTTAAAAAGAAAAGGAGCAATAATAAAGAAATCTGTATTTATTCCAGAAGCATACACCTACATAAGGCCATTGAGTTTCCCTTGTGTCTTATAAACTGGTTTGGTTTTAGATGAGGAGAATTGCCCATTTTTACTCTCCTGTGCCTTAGAAACACTCACTATTGAATAAGAAATACATTTTTGTTTGTGTGAAATTATAATATAGGACCTATTCCACCATGCACCTCCATCATAAAGTTCAGTGATACAACATTGCTAATCAGGCAGAAATATGGGAAGTGAGAAATGAAACACAAGTTTTATTTTCACACCTCTAAATGGGTGACTGCAAAGGATGAACTTAAAAATAATAATGCGACCTTATACTTGCATCACACCTTTTAATAAGGCGGTTTAAAAATATTTAGGGTGAACCTTCATCAGGATGTTTTAATTGCCTCAGCACAATTGACTAGTTCATCAGGGTGATGACTCCACTGTGCTGAGGAGCCTGGAGGAAGATGCCTGGGGGGCAGGGGTGACAGGGACTGTCACTCAGTGATATGTTGAGGATGATTGGGTAGAACTCCTGTGGGTCTTGGGATTTCATTTTTCTCTCCAGTGCATGCTGTGGGGGTAGGAGCCAGGGCCACAGTGGAAAATGTGAGTACAGTTTACATCTGCTTATTAGTGACAGCTCTTGTAAGAACAAGCACATAAGGCATCCTTGGTCGTATCTACCTTAGTAACAATATCCCTTCATCCTTCTAGGTCCATTTCAGATGCCACCATTTCTACTATACTGACTGGCCATTATCTCTCTCCATTATATGTCAGACACAGTAGACTGAGACTCTGGGATTTTATCCTGGCCTGACCACTTAGAGGCTGTGTGATCTTAGGCAGATTGCTTTGGCTTTCTGTAGCTTCATTTCCTCATTTGTGAAGTGGAAACAGTAAGTGTGCCCACCTCCTAGGGTCATGGGACACACGAGTTAGTGTGTGGGATGCTCTTAGAACAGTGCCTGATGTGGAGCTGCTATTTTATCAACATCATTATTTTACTTCTCCTTTGGGATGTTGTTTTATGTTCTGCTTTGCTCTGCTGCTGTATTTAACTTGTCTGCCTTAAGCTGTGATGGGTTCCTCCTAGTCTGAGATTCCTTGCAGCACCTCACATGGTACCTTGGACATGGTAGGTGCCCAGGGAACATTCTGGATTGAACTCATACAAGATTTTGTTAAGAATGTAAAGCTGAGCTTATTTTCATCTTGACTTTGAAAGCCTTTGAGATTAGCTGGAGTCTGGTCTCATTTGTCTAACTTCTGAAGCTGCAGCACCAAGGCCAAAGACTCTCTCGTGGTCACCCACTGGGTGGCCTGATGAGAAGTCCAGCCACTCAAGGCTGTGGACTTCATTCTGTTCTTGCTGACATTACTAGTGTAAATGAGAGGGCTTTTGATAATTCTCTGAGTCATTTAGGCCAGGTTAATACTGGCCAGTAATTTCCTGAAGTGCCATGAAGTGGCAGGAACATGATTTATGTCACATGGGCTCCTGCTAGCTGCGATGAGTCCTGGAAGCCCAGCTGTGCTTCTGGAATTATGAATGTCTGTCAGAGGAGCTGCGTTTATTCCAGAGAGGTTTTTTTTTTTTTTTTTTAAACCATCAAGGGAGTCCCTATGCTGATGAATGAAGAGGTGCAGGGCTGAACTGGCTGGTTGTGGATCTTACCCTAGCAGTTCTTAAAGACAACTGGGATTGAGGGTGCTTTGGCTGGCTGACACCTGGGTTGAAAGTACTGAATTAAAACATAAAAGTGATGAGTGTGTGGGGAGAAGCATATAAAAAGAAGTACTTGGCATTCTGGCCAGGTTAGGACTGTCTTTGCTAAGGTCGGCACTTTGACGCATGTGAAACTTATATGACTTCAGCACCTAGAAGATTGCACTTCGCTTATCAGCCAAACCCCATTCACGTTAGTGGTGGTGTTGCCAGCATGAGAAGAATGTGGTTGTGGAGGCCAGTGTTAGGAAGCTGATGAGTTTTTAACTTTGGGCTTTGGAAGAAGCACAAACAGCCCCTTGAGTTTCAAGCTTGCCAAATAAAGAAGCAGCTTTGGCCCTAAGGCTACAGCTTTCAGGATGCTTAGTTACATTTGGGCCTATGGAGTCAGACCCAAGACAGATGATGGATTTGTTGTCCTCCACAGCTTTGTAGCCCACACTCAGCCACGTCTCTCTGTGCCTCTTTCTAGGCTGCCCATGTAAATATATTCACATTGCCTCTAGAAGATTTTAAGGAGCACCTGGGTGGCTCAGTCGTTGAGTGTTGACTCTTGTTTTCAGCTCAGGTCATGATCCCAGGGTTGTGGGATCCAGCCCCGCATCGGGCTCTTCACTGAGCATGGATCCTGCTTAAGAGTCTCTCTCTCCCTGTGCCCCTCTTTCCCACTTGAGCTGTCTACAACAACAACAAAAAAAATAAAAATAGATAGGTAGGTAGATATTAAGGATTCCCCAGAGGAATCTGGAGGACTAGAAGGACCTTCTTGATAGTTGAGGAATGTCGATCTTGTCTCTTGATTGGGTGCATGCTGTTTTGGCTTCTGCTTAGGCCAGAATCTTGTCACTGGTTTTGTTGTCTTTTCTGCTCACCTTTCTTCCTCATTCCACATTATCTGGAAACACTTTAATTGAGTTTCAAACATTTTGTGTTGTATGCAATCCAAACAGTTTGTGTGTGTATGTGTGTGTGAGTGTGTGTAAAAATACACAAAACATAAAATTTACTATGGGTACAGTCCACATTGGTGTGCAACCAATCTCCAGAATTCCTTTCTTCTTGCAGAACTGAAACTCTGTACCCACTAAACAACATCTCCCATTCCCCCTCTCCCTTCTAGCCCTTGGCAGGCTCCATTGTACATTCTGTTTCTATGAATTTGACTTTCCTAGGTACTTCTTATTAAGTGGAATCCTACAGTATTTGTCTTTTTGTGGTTGGCTTATTTCACTTAGTGTAATGTCCTCAAGGTTCATCCGCGTTGTAAGAGGTGTCAGGATTTCCTTCCTTTCTAAGACTGAATAATATTCCATTGTGTGTATATATCACATTTTACTTATCTATTCATCCATCATTGGACACTTGGGGTTGTTTTCACCTGTTAGCTATTATGACTATTGCTGCTGTGGACATAGGTGTGCAAATATTTATTCAAGACCCCCCTTTCAATTCTTTTGGATATATACTCAGAAGTGGAATTTCTGGATCATATGGTAAATCTATTTTTAATTTTTTGAGGAACCACCATACTGTTTTCCATAAGTAGCTAGATTTTTAAGAAATACATTTAAATTAGGTTTGTTTGTTTGTTTTTGCTTTTGGTCTCTATGCTGTCTTGAGTTGACCCTGGGTAGGTGAGTTTCTTAGTCATTCACCTGCCCCAGCATACCTCTGAGCTCAGACACACACTGTCCATGGCTCACTTTGGCCCTTGAGACTCTTCATTAGATTAGACCAAGAGGACAGCCTTCTCAGGACAAAGGGCTAAACAGTGGAGAGGCAAGTTAAATCCTAGAAAGTCTGAGCTCAGTTACTTACCTGATGCCATGCTTCTCACAGTTGTGCTCAGATCAAGGTTGGAGTGACATGACATTCTTCCAGAAAATCTGATGGAATATGTCCAAATGTGTTTCTCCCAAACCTCTCCTCTGCCATTAGAATGGTGTCATTGGAAAAATACATGAAGCAATTATCCACTATAATCCCATACTACTTATATACCTTAAGGAAAATTGAAGAGTAGATCAGGGAGCGAGCTGCCTGTGGGTCATAGCAGTAAACAGTTGTGTGTGTATGTGTGCAGTGGGATGTGAAGGGTGGGCTAGGAGAGAGAATCCATAGACCCGTCTACATTCTGTTGATTATAGTAGTTGAGGTCGGTGTTTTAGTCCTCTCTTCTCCACATGAGTCCTTCCATACTGTGGTCTTAGGCATACAACACAATGAAGGACTGAAAATGAGGGTCATTTGCCATTTCTCTCCTTTTTGTGTAGAATCAATAGGGGCCAGGAAGGGGGCGACCAACCTATTGTAAGTCTAGCGGCCTGCCCAGTCTTTCTGTCCCTGGCTTGTGGATATGATCATTAGCTGCCTGCAGCAGGTACATTGCCTCCAAGAGCTTACTTAGCCAGTACGCTATTTAGTAAAGTCTTCCTTTCAGATCATTAAAGGCATTACCTACTTTGAGGCACATATAGTACCAGCTGCCTGATGCCCTTTTCAGTCCACATCTTCCAAGACCAGTTTAAATGCTACTTTGTGAAACTTTCTCAGGTTTTTTCAGACTCCCTCCCCTCACCACCCCAGGGCAAGTGTGCCCCACTTTGAGGTATTGTCATCACTGTACCTGGCCAATTGGATTGTAGTTATCCGTGACAGTCCCTCCTACTAGACTTTATCCTCCGCTGTACAAGTGCCACATTTCAGTTTTATTTCTCTCCCTCAGGAACTTATGAGGGATTTAGTATAGCACCGTGTATCTGGCAGTTGTCTGGTAGATTTTTGATTTGTCTACAGGTGACTAAATGTAGTGGGATTGAGTAGAATTGGTAGAATTGAAGGGTTAAATCATGAACATGGCCCCAAATAGCTGTTTGACCACATCCAAGCCACTGACCATCTCTCCCTCTTATGCCAGATTGTAAAAACTGAAAGAAAAATAGAAAGTGTAAGTTAAAAAATATTTAGCACTTACTATGTGCTATTTATTTAGCTCAGCACTTTACTTATAGTACTTCATTTAATCTTAGGGTAGCCCAACATAGGTAATGAGATAGACACGGAGAGGAGAGGCTACCTGCTCAGTGCAAACACAGGTAGTCCAGCCTCTCTGTGTGTATATTTGTTTTTGCAGGAGATAGTGAACTTATGGTTGGTTACAGCTTTGTGAGCTAGAACACACTCAATATCGCCAGCTTTGGACCTGCATATTGTGAGATATAAAATGACAGAAAGACCTGGGGGTGGGGGAGGGGGTGGAAACTGAGTCCTTGTATGAAAGAACCAGGTTGCAGTTAGCAGTGGGCATAGAGGGAGTAGCCAGTGCAAGTTGGACCACAGAGAAGGTTGTATGCTGTTGGAAGTGGCATGAGAGACACAGGTGCCTCCATTAGGAAGGAGGGGAGCTGAGGGAGATTGGGTCCCAGAGGAGGAAATTTGAAGACGAGGTGAATGAGGTGGCTGGAAAAGACAGGTCCCTACCAGGAGGGGCCTAGGTTTTAGGTAGCCTCCAAGCACAGGGGAATGGACAGGAGGACAGGCCTGGTGGGATTAGCTAGTCTCAGGCTCCGGGAAAAGCCCAGGCCATCTGTATAGACTGGGCCTTGGGGTGTGCAGACCATGAAACAGGGGAGGCAGAGGGTAGGCACTCATGCTCACTTATGCTCCTGCCCTCATCTTGTGCAGCGAAAAGGAAAAAAAAAATGCACAAAGGAAAAATTAACAAACATCCCAAGTCTCTTGACACACAGATCAAAACATATTGATAGTGTCTTGCAACTCTGATAATTTCATTGAACTGTATGAAGCTTAAAATTGATACATAGGCACCCCCCTGATTAACATTAAGTGCTGCTGTCAGTCTGACATAGCTGGATAAACCAATATTGAATAATCTATTAAATATGTCACACTTGAACAAGGAACGTAAATCATATTATATTATTTCAGCTGTAATTAGGTGGGAGATAAAATCACAAATAGGCGAGTTTAGTGAATATTTCTTAGTGTGTACACAGCGTCACTGGAATTTCTGTTCTTGCTCTGCAGGGAGAGAGAAGTTGACTGCCTTCCAAGTATTGACTGCTGTCCAGGAAGCGAGAGGTTGAGGGGTGACTTATGTAATGTTCACAGAGTGGGTTTCATTTATAAATTCAATGAGATTAGCTGCAATCTTCCTGAAGTTAATGGCAATGGAAATGTACCATTCTGCATTTAGCTGGAAATAGCTAGTTCTCCGGCTTGGAGACCTAATTGTTCCTCAGGTTCTGATATGTTTGCCTTTTTATCTGCTTCCCCTCCTTCCCCGGGGGGCTGCCTGTTGCCTTTATTGTCTGGGAATTAATGATGCAGACGAGAGCTTGTGGGTGACAGTGCGGCGTACTGCTCAGTCCTTGGTCGCCCCTCTCTCCCAACCCTCTGAGCCAACTCAATTATTGAGAATAAATGAGGGACATAAGCCAAGGTGAAAACGATACCGAAACTGTGTTAGGAGGGTCCAGGTGAACGAAGCTCTTGCTAAGAAATGGAGATAATTCTAGTCCTTCCTTCACGGGATTGTGGTGAAGGGTAGACACGTGTCAAACCTTCAGAGCAGTGCCACCACAGAGGGAGTGTTTCAGTATTTATCAGTTGCTTTCATTATTATAGGAAAAGTAGTTGGTATTTGTGGTGGATGGTCTGGGTGGTACGAATGCAAAATTAGATAGCACAAAATAGATACCTGACCGCAATGGTTGTCTTCTTCCAAAACGGCTGGTGTGGTGAAACAAGAAGTGCTAGTTCTCATTTGGGACTGCTAGCAGGGCAGAGCGTGTTACGAGCAGTGTATACCAATCATCTTTGTTTTGAGAGGCTCTGGTTTTTCATTTTTGTCTTTTTTTCAGTTGGTTTTTCTTTTTTCTTTTTTTAATGTTTTTAATTTATTTTTGAGAGACAGAGAAAGAGAGCACAAGTGGGGTAGGAGCAGAGAGGGAGGGAGACACAGAATCCGAAATAGGCTCCAGGCTGTGAGCTGTTAGCACAGAACCCAACGTGGGGCTCGAACCCACTGACCGTGAGATTATGATCTGATCCAAAGTCAGATGCCTAAACGACTGAGCCACCCTGGCGCCCCCAGTTGGTTTTTCAAATATTAGTTGGATCCATTTTAGGTGATTTTGTTAGCGTCTTTTAGCCTTTCTCATTGTGAGAACCATAGAACCTGTGGGCATTGTAATCATTTAGCAGACAGCTAAAGCCTGTAATGTACCAGGTATACGTGTGTGAATACTTTTTTATGGCGGTTTACTTAACAGTGCTATACCTGTGACCTTCTTCTCAACCCTGAGTTCACAGGGATTTCCAGAAAGACGGGCAGAGGAGCTGCAGTGGGCGCATTCCTAGCTGCCTGGGTGTTTTGAGGTGCCAGCCTCATGGCCGTTGGAGTCAGTAGTTCTGGCTTGAGCCGCCTGGACCCTTGGTCCTGAGCTCCGTGGCACTACACGTAGAGTGTAGCCTGGGTCCATGGTCTCAGAGGCAGTTGTCCTGTTTCCCCGGAGTCATTTGCAGAATGCCACATACAAGACTCTTTGAATTCGGGGGTGAATGTGCTTCATAAGGCAAGGATTTTCTGAGACCTAAGAGAAAACAACAGAAGGCTGGCGTTTCCCCCCCAGGCCAATTGCTTGTCTCTCATTACTTAGCATAATAACTTTCTCTCAGCTGCACTTAAAAGGACTTAATGGCACCATTTAAAGTTAGAGGATAAATGTAAAACCGATCTGCTCACTAACACCAATTAGTTGTACTTTAAAAAAGATGATCTCACATGAGGTAGGAATAGGTTGCTACTTGAAGGGACTAATGGTCAGTTGGCTTTAGAGTGGATCAGCAAAGGAAATGTGGCTTCACCTGCCAACCCCTGACTGCAAGGTGATGCATGTTCTGTGTCAGAGAACTGGAGGGGTGGGGGCAGACCCACGGAGGCAAGGAGAGCAGAGAATGCCTCCCCCCCCACCACAGTCACCCTGGCCACAGTGCACTTGCGGCTTCTGGAGGCCAGTGTATAAGCTGCCATCCACTACTTGAAAGCTCCTAAGGCATCCAGAGGTCTTTCTACATGTACCCAGAGTTTTCTTTGATAATTTGCCATTCCGTTGTGTGTTCTTTTTTTCAAGAGTATTTTCCCCTATAGCATTAGCAGGCATCTAAAGAGGGATGTGGTGAGAATGTGGATTTGGCATTCCAGAGGGAAAAGTACTTGGCTTTAATAAGACACTTGGTGAAAAACATGCACCGAGTGCGGCTAGGTCCCAGGAACTGTGATGAGCGTGGGGGACACAAAGTAAGTAAGCACTGTTTCTGCTGTCAAGGAGTTCATGATCTAGTGCGGACGTTGGTGCCTGAGTAGCCAGTCCCAGTGCAGCAGCAGAAGGGCACTGGGTGTGGCAGTAGCACGGAAGAGGTGGTGTTAATTCTGTGGGGACGCGGGGTGAAGGCTGAGGACTCTTTAGTCGAGGTGCGTCTGGAGGACAGTGAGGAGTTTACCAAATAGACAAGACGAATCAACAGGACAGAGGGAGAGTGGTGCCTTGGGAGGACTAGGAGCTGGGAATCCAACTCAGAGATCAGGAGTTTTTTGCTTCAGGTCCACCTCGTACCTGTCTGCCTTGTGACCTAACAGTGTACGGAGGAGAGAGAGAAACAGGTCCCCATATCTTCCCCCCTTTTGTTTGGCACAGGAAGCCGGACTGAATCCAGAACTGTGATCTTGTCCAACCTCTGGATCACTGAGACCTGCAGAGCCTGGGCTATGCACAACTGGTTAAGTCAGACCCAGGGTCAGTTCAGACATTTTCACATTAGTCCAGTGCCATTTTGGCTGCCCAACATCCAAGATGTGTCTCTGGTTCTCTCTGTTGGATTCATTCCCTCTCTCATTCGTTCAATAAATGTTTACGGAGTTGGTTATAAACAACAGTACAGCCTGACGGGGATATAAGGGCCTTCCTGTCAGGGAGCTTATAGTCTTAAGGTGAGAATTGACTTTGAAAATATCGGCTGGAATCAGATTATGAAAAGCCAGACCAAGGAGTTAGGACTTAATGATTTATACCACTCAATCGAGGGAGGATGTCAATGAGTTTCTGAATTTATCGCCTAAGGCAAATCCTTTTTTGATTCCTGTGTTCCTTGGCTTTATTTATTACGGTAGGATAATACTTCAGCATGTTTGAATAAATTTTAAAAATACACGCATAAAGGTAGACTTTATAAGGCTTGCGTTGTGAGAGAGAAGAGTATGTAAGACTGTGGTCTCCCGAGAGTCAAACAATCTGGGTTTGAATCCTTGCTCCACTATATGAGATGTGTGACCTTGGACTATTTACTTAAACTCAGAGTGTCTCTTCCTTTATATGGAAAATGAAGATGAAAACAGTACCCACCTAAAAGTTATTATAAGGAAGTGTTTAGTAAGGTACCTGTACATAATAAGCATTTAGTTGGTATTAGCTGTAATTGGGGAGTTGACTGATTGAATTTCCAGTTGGTCCGATTTTTCTTTGATGCTCTAGAATAGTGTAACAGTTCCTGAATCTCTTGGTGCATCAAAATCATTCAGAGAACATTTTAGATTAATGGCCTAGAGATTTCCAGTTCTGCCAAAATGGAGAAGCCCCATTCCTCCTAGGTCTTCCCCTTTGTATCACAAACCCTGGATATTGTATAGAATACAGCAAAGAAGCACATTCCTCCTTATACCACAAATCCTGGACACAATACAGCAAAGAAGCACGTGAAGTCTTGGAAAGGTAGAAAGAAGAGGGCAGCCTGCCGAGGACTTGAGGACTTGAGCAGTGAATGTCGTGAGTTCCCTGGGGTTGCTTATTGACTCCCATAGATCTGGAAGAGAGTGCTACCAAAGTCTCCCAACCCAGAATCACCAGGAGGCACAGATCAAAAAAACGCTAAGAATGAAGTCTGGGAAAGGTCTGGGAAAACGGTGGGCTAAGAACTGAAAACCTTTTTGGCAATACTGTCCCTAACTATAGTCAAATACCAAGGGAAAAACCATACCCCCGCCCCACTGTTTTGGCTGGGCCAGGCAGGAAGTTGATCTTTCACTTCCACTTTGTCCTTTGGAAGCAGGCAGTGCGCTTCAGTTTCCCCTGTGGGGCGATGTCTGCAGAACCGAGCAGGGTGCTGATCTTTATTCCCCTCGGTGTGGAAGTAGGCAGTGCTCTGGGGCAGTGCCAGGGGCGTGTCAGTGAGGTCCACCTTCGTGGTGAGCTTTCACGCCCACCCTGCAGCAACAAACTCTTAGGCATCAGCCCTCTCTTCCTGCTCCCTGGTGACAGTGAGGCTTAGGGGATCACACCCTCACTTGTGGAGGTGTGAGGCAGTGCCCCATTTTTCCTGGGAAGGTGTCAGCAGGCCCAGCAGGGAGCTGAACTTCCACCCTACCACCTGCAACAGGCTGGGTGACTCGGTGTTCTCCTTTTGCTAGGGTAGTGTTGGCAGGACCAGAAGGAAGCAGAATCGACATACCCACCCAGCCCTCTTGCTGCATTTCAACAGAGACAGTTAACTAAAGATGTCCAGGATACAATGAAAAATCATAAGAACCGAGAAAATTACACTATGGATGAGAACAGTTAATAGCAGACACCACCATTGAAATGAATCAGATGTTGGAATTCTGACAACAATTTTAAAGCAGCCATCAAAAAAAGTACTCCTAAAAGCAATTATTGTTAATATTTTTGTTTTAAAGATTTTTAAAGTTTATTTATTTTTGAGATAGAGAGCATAAGTGGAGAGAGGGAGAGGAAGAGAGGGAGACAGAATCCGAAGCAGGCTCCACGCTCTGAGCTGTCAGTGCAGAGGCCGACGTGGGGCTTGAACTCCCCAACCAAGAGATCATGACCTGGGCAGAAGTCGGATGCTCAACCGACCGACACACTCAGGAGCCCCTTTTGTTAATATTTTTGAAACAAATTTTAAAAATGTGAAACGTTGGCAAAAATATATGGGCTCAACATGAGGAAACTTTTGAGGGCGATGGAAATATTCTATATCTTGATTGTCATGTACACATTTGTTAGACTTATCAAAGTATATATTTAGAGTTGGTAAATTACACTTCAGTAAAGTTGATTTATAAAAGTGCAAGGGGCCAGTCAGTCTTCATCCCTGGAGATTCTGGTTCAGGAGACCTAAGATGAAGTCCGAGAAGTTTCTTTCTTTTTTTTTTTTTTTTTTTTTTTTTAATTAATGCCCCAGATGATTCTGATGTGGCTGGTGGCCCTTGAGAGCTCCTGATCACCCTGGAGTAAACTAGGCTAGTTGTGAATTCTTCAGAATATAAATCTGTTAGAAATCTGTGCAAATAGAAACTTGTTCTGGTAAATTATAAATTACCAGATAAGTACTTGCAGAATAAACAGAATACATAATTAGAAACCATTAAGTGTATTATCCCCACATGGAAATAATTTTTTGTATGTTTTTTTGTTGGGTAATGTTGTAAAGAATGTTCCATGGTGTCCTTAGAAGCTGTAAATTGTGATGCTGGGTCATAAACTGCACTGTGGTGGTGTTTTGTTGTGTTTTCTCCTACTTGCCCATACATACTTTCTCTTCATTCCTTTTCAGGGCATTATCTTCTTGTTGGCTAATGACAGGAAGGAGTCCATGTTGGTTTGTGCAAGCTGCCACCGCCTTGACAGTCACGGTTTTCTTCAGTACCTCCCTTGGGGATGGTACTCTCTGTCAACATCCTGCTCTCAACCAGGCTGGGAAATGATCCCTAACCCAGTATCACAGCTTTTGGCTTCTCCCTTTGGTCTCATTTAACCTAATGGCTACATGTTGCCATTTAGGTTGGGTTTTTAAATCTGGCGGGGAAATCATGGGTTCTCCCCCCATGGCTGGGCTACTTCCAACCTCTGGGGGAGTCAGGCCTCCTTTCCCTCCTTACTGTCCCCTGGACGTTAGCTTGGTCTGACGGGGACACCTAGATGAGTGTAGCACAGTGGCTAAGGCTGGATGTGAGGGGCTAGGGGAGCTGTCTTTGGGAATGTTTTCATCCCAGGGCATAGCTTTCAAAGCAGCTGAATCATTTGTCCTGGAAATGAACTGGTCGAAACTGCATCAGGAGGGTGGCTCCCTCTGTCTCTGGCCTGGGCCCTGTGAGCAGCCATCATTCCTACCTGGGTGCTAGAAGGAAAGTCATTGTTTGAATCTGTATCAGATTTGGAGCAAGCCATTACCAGGTGTCCATATGTTATTCTTGATAGCTTTTCTGTTTTGATACTGCACCCTCGGAAATACCCTGCATCTGGTTTCTCTGCTTTTAAATAATAGATGCCAGAGACTGGCCTTCTATAGGGCATATTCTCTGTCTCTGAATACATTGTGGGATTCCCCTGTTCTAGCCAGAGCTGAATCTGGTCCTTGCTTGGGTCACTCTCATTGTCTCCAGTCTTTTTTAAGTACTCAGTGCTTACTTAGCTGGTCTTTGTTTCCATTGTGTGTTTTTGTGTGTGTCACGGTTACAGTCACCAGATGACTAGTGTCAGAGGAGGTCAGACACTGTTACAGCTTCTAATCATGTTGGTGTTTTGGTAAGGGAATTATTTGTGGAGAAAAAAAATACACATTGGGAATCTTCAGTCTTCATCGATGGGGGGGTGGGTAACACTTGAAAAATGTGCACACGATAGCTCTCTCCAAATATTTATGTGGATTGTGGTTTCTAAGAGGGATTAGTTAGTTTTTTTTTTTCCTCGTGTAGACAGGACCAGTAATAAGAAAGAGCAGAAAAACACATCTTGGCCCTATTTCCTGAAGAACATTCTGACAAGGCTTTTCAGAATGTAAGTCTTGCGACCCTGAAGGTATTCAGGGAAGGTTTTGGTATGGCAGAGATGGTGGGGCTATCAGGGAACTTTTCAGGGTATTTTCAGATTTCATCCTCCGTTGCGTCCATGAGCACTGCAGCGGTGGGACCACTCCAGGCTGAAGGTCTGCCTTGCTCACTTGCTCAGTAGACCAGTGAATTAGTAGTGAGGAGGCACTCTCTCCATTTCCTCAGACTGCCCCTGGGAAGGGGAGGCGGGAAGGAATATGATGGCACTTGGCTGGCTTTGTCCCTTCTGCCTTTCCTCTGAGATTTCTGTGTTGGTAATACCATTTCCCAGTGCTCCCTGTTCTCATCATGCATGGCATATATGGCCTTTTCCAGCATCTCTGTTCTTTGACCTGTGGAAGAAAATAGGAATTAACTGGGACTGAGGCGGACCACTTCCTCAGGAGTGGGCCCCCATTCCCACCCCTGATGAAACTTCTTTCTCGGAGGCCAAAACTAAACTGGGAAAGTGATGGTTTTGAGTAACCATCATAACCTTTCCCTCTCACCCCCTGCATTTACATGCCCTTCAGTGGTTAAAACAACTCTGCATGTTTGGAGGAAAACTGAAGGCACAGTCTCTAAAGGGAATTTTAATGTTTTTATTTATTTTTGAGAGAGCATGAGCAGGAGAGAAGCAGAGAGAGGGGGAGACACAGAATCGGAAGCAGGCTCCAGGCTCTGAGCTGTCAGCACAGAGCCCGACGTGGGGCTCGAACTCACGGACCGTGAGATCATGACCTGAGCTGAAGTTGAACGCTCAACTGACTGAGCCACCCAGGCGCCCCTCTAAAGAGAATTTTAGAGGTGCATGTCTTACTTTAGCTTGTGGGCATTTCTGGATGACCCCAGCTGTGTGGCTGTAAGTGAAGCAGGGAAGCCTGCCAGTGTGTGCACATTTTAGTAAGTGGAAGATCTTCCTCTCACCCCATGCCATTTTCTGACTGGTCACTCAGGGGTTTCTAGTCCCAAATACTGAAGTTTTCTGGTTGTGTTTCGGTATGTGCGTATGCGGTGCTAACAGTCACTTAGTGGAATAGTTGTGCTTATTTCAAATTGTATTACCTAAGTGTCTTTCTAAAAGTTATTTGTACACTTTACAGTTCAAGAAAATACTTTGGTTTGATTGAAGATGCTGCTCCCAGGTCCTGGTAGAAGCAGCTAACGTTTCCTGAGGAATTCCTATGAACATTTCCCTTCTATATAGACAATAACATACCATTTTCCCTGGAAAGCTAAGTTTCAGAATAAAGCCCTATAGACACCACTGTTTTACTCTGAGGCATTTGGGGCTTGATGCCTAAGACATATTTGTATCCTTAACGATTTCCAGCATGGTGCTTTGTGTTCAATAGGTGATCAATAAGTGTTGAATTTTGGTGAATATAAAATTGCATTCAAGTGATTTCTGTTTTCTTTTAAAAAGCGGACTTTGGAGAAAACTTTCCACTTCAGGGTACTTGCTTCTAAACATCCCCTTGTAACACTCAGTGAAAGGAAGTGGGTGTCTGGATGGTATGCGAGATAGCTGCCCCATGTGGGGTGGGGTTGGGTATTTGCATTTCTTCAGGTTTCTGCAGACAGATCACTCATGGCAGTTCATCCAGGACTCTCTTCTTTCTCCAGGGAGGGTGTGGGTTGTGTTCCACCTGGAGACTTAGCAGATGATAAGCCAATAAATATTGAGTAAATATTAATGTAGAACCTACTTGTGCAGTACTGACTGCAGCGATACATGGAAATAAAGTTTCTGCTGTGGAGGATCTTATCATCTAATAGGGGAGGCAAGATGTACAATGCCTTAAAAGTTAGTTGACAGTAAAGTAATTCTTTAGGATTCTTAGATGGTCTAATGTACCAGTTCTCAAACATTAGTGTGCCTCAGAATCACCTTCAGGGCTTGTTAAAATACAGATTGCTGGGCCCCACACCTAGATTTTTGGATTCATTTGTTATGGGTCCTGAAAATTTGCATTTATAACAAGTACCTAGATGCTGCTGCTGCTGCCAGTTTAGAGATCACACTGGAGAAACACTGGTCTCATGCCGTGGCTGTGCAACCTTGGCTGTGCATTGCTACACCCGTGCCAGGGCCCCATTGTAGGCCAATTAAATCAGAATCCCTGTGGAGTACGACCCAGGCTTTTTTTTTTTTTTTTTTTTTAAAGCTCCCAAGATGGTTGTGATATGCAGTCAGGCTTGAGACCCGCTGGTTTAATACATGTTGGGGATGTAGAATTTAGGATTGAGAAATAGATGATGTTACCCTGGGCTGTAGGGGTGTGGAGAGACCACAGGAATTATTAGGATGATCTTAGAGAATGATAAGGGAAGAGAAAGGGATGATTTGCATTCTTATAAAGGTAATGCTGTGAGCAAGTTCAGCCTGTTTCTAGTTGCTTCTTGGGACAGGCTGATGAGTTTGTGAGCAGCTCTTAATCCTGGTTTCGAGCTCAGCGAGGAGGCAGTGCCTAGGACTGAAGCACTGGTCACCACCATCAATAATAAGCATTCACTGACCACCTCCCTCCCCCTTCCTGATGTAGATAGAATTCTGTTTGTATTCAAACACATTTATGCATGTGTATTTGGAGGGAGGTGTGGCTAGGGGTTGTGCACTAACAATAAGCTAAGCTGAACTTTTGAGAAATGATTGCTGTTTTTACATTTCATCCCCCTAAGTCTGTTTATTCATGTATAAAGTACAGTCCTACATTAGTTGTCAGTATTCATTGTATTTGAATGTTAGTACGGTTTTAGAAACATTATTCTGTTCACCATGGACGCCCCCACCCCCAGTCTAGCAATGAGCCTGACACGTAGCATCTGCTCAGTTACTCCATGTTTGTTGAGTGAATCAGCAAGGTGGTCTTTTATATCATGCACTTATGTATTAGTGAGGACAGGGAGAGCTTGTTCCTGAGGAGCTTTATAAAAAGCTTCCCTGTAGTTCCCAACTTGGGCAAGAAATCTGTTAACATTCGAAATAAAGGAACATTAATGCAACAAACATAGCTGGAAATACATTGTGTTAATGGGTACTAGTCATAGCTACCTATGATCTAAAGGTGTCTTTCTTTTTCAGTTCCAACTGGTATTGAGCCACATCAAATTTTAGATGTCAGTGTTAAATTTTATTTTTAATTTTATTAAGTTTAATTGATTATAAAATAACTTGCCCTGTAAGAATGGGCCTGTGTTTAATTTCTTGGAACCACTGGAGCCTTTGTTGTAATAGATTTCATAGGGCTCAGAGTTATAAAATTAATATTGGAGAGTTGGTGCTTGTTAAAATTGTGACCTCTATCTTTTAAAGCCCATTGGAATGATGTACGGTGAAATGGCTGTGGGTGATAGGGGTTACCCTCCATCCACAGGTCCTTGGGAAGCCTGGTGCAACTCTGGTCTAACTGCAGCGGCTGGACTTTTGGCCCAGGGCAAAAAGGAGGAGGATGCTAAAGAAACCTGGTCAGACCATTTGATGCTAATTTCACAGGTGGCTGGTCCCTGTGAGCCTCGTTGTTGTTATTTATAGAGCTGTAAGTGGATGTAGCTACACACAGGAGCCTGAAAGGAAGGTCTGCGTCAGGGCTTAGTGGTAAATGCACAAAAGCACAATCTAGGGACAAATGGTCATTGGTGAGTGTCATTGCTGGAGTTAAATGAGATCATTAGTGGCTGTCATGATTTCCACTCTCACCTCATCACCTTTCCCGAATCCCTTTGAAAATAAGCAACAAACCAGACCAAAAACAAGCACAGAGAGTCTCTCCTTTCTTTTTAATTGGGGTTGATAGGATTTTAATCAGGTTGACTTAGATACTGATTTCAACTGCAATTTAAAGAGCTATCCACAAAGCTATGAATTAAACAATTAGAAACCCATTTCTAAAGTCAAAAGGACTTGATCATTTCCTCCTACTTCTTCTCCTGTTTTCCATATTCTCAAAGGAGAAACTGAGATCTAGGAGGGTTACATAACCAACTTAATTTCACAGCAGTGAAGCTAGGACTGGACTCTGGATCTTGCGTCTTCCCCAATTTAGCCTTTTCTATCATACTAGTCCTTAATGAAACTACACTTTTCTTTCTTTGAATTCAAGACTTTGTCTTCATAGCCCAGAAAAAGATTATCCTTTGTTATGGCTTTTTCTAAGAATTACTCTGAGAGTTGAAAAATGGTTCTATTATTTTTATTTCTTGAAACGGAAAATAATATTAGAACAGTTTCCTTCTATTGGTAATACATCTGTCCACTGCCGCCAGCTTTAGGAGTAACGACAGTGCCTCTTGGTAGAGCGGAGGCCTGTGTGGGGCCGGGGGCTAGTGAGGAACATGAAACCGCAACGGCACAGGCTGTGGGAAGCTGCTCCACTTGGGCTGGAGACACCAGCAGATAACACCTGGAGGCAGTGGGTGCTGTGAATCACAACTTGGCCTTGGCCTCCACACTGGAAACCAGCACTCCTAAGCAGAAGGCTCTCTTTCTGCCCCGCCCATGGTGGCCTGTTGGCAGAGAGCTAGAATAATTGTTTGTTTAAAGTTTTACTAGCTCATTATACAGCACGGATTGACAGACCTCTCTATCAGAGGATTTCCAGTCTCTTGGAAGCGCTTCACCACATTACTTGTAATCTAACCTCAGTGTAGACTGCAATGGCCGGTTTTTATTTGTTTGTTTTTCTCTCCTTCCCTTCCCACTTGTTTCAAAGGCCACACACCAAGCTGTGGAGAGAGGGAGCTGCTTATGAGCTGAGAATTGGCTGCCCTTCTCTGGTCAGCCGTGTGTGGCTGCTGGAACAAGTGCCTTTGGGTCAATCATTCTCAGGTTACCACACCCTGGCATGAAGGCCTGTAGTTGGACACTGAACGTGGGCTTTCTAGTGGAAAGACTTGTTAATTCCCCATCTGTAAGTGGAGGCAGGGAGATTAACTCAGTGCTTTCTAAACCTTCAGAATAACCTGGGGGAGCTTGTTAGAAATACCAGCTCTTGGATGCTATCTCTGTGGGTCAGGTCAGGTATGTCTGAGATGGGGGTCGGGTTTTAGGACCTTGCATTGAACTATTTGACATGTGGGGTCTCTCCCAGTCTGGTTGGTTTTTGCATGATCCGCAGTAGAAGAAGAGGGACTATATTTGTAGCTACAGTCAATTATCAGTTAGTTATTTGCCTTATAAACAATTTCAGTTCCAGAGACCTCTCCCTCAGCAGGCTCCCAGATTACAAATTCCCAGCCTCCCTGGCTAGTATGTACCCGGGGACTGAAAGGTAATTTTCCTCTTAATTTTAGGAAAAGCTAAGCAGGGAGGGAAATCTGCCATGAACAAGAAGAAAAAGAAGAAAACAAGAAATCATATCTTACGTTACAACCACTCTAAGTAACTTTCAGAGAGCATCCTCTGTTGGGAAGGAATAACATGTTATGTTGCCTTGTCTTTGGGCAGCTGACTAAACTTAGCTGCATTTTAGCTCCACTGTACCCCACAAGAGTAATTCCCTTTTCTCAAAGGCCTTGTGGAGTCTCTCAGAATTATTTAAATGGATTCTAAGTATTTAGCTCAGTAATAAGATTCTAGTTCTGTCTGGATTTGTTGTGTGTCAGCATTGACTTAAAGTTGTGTCCCTGCCCTGGGCCTTGCCTCGTACCCACACCCAGATCCACAGTCCACACGCTGGGGCGCTCCCTCATGTGCCGGTCCCTGCCGTGTGTACAGGGTAACCCCTTTGACCCTCTCAAGAGGGTGCTGGCGCATCCTTTTTTTGCTTCACTTATCCCAGTTGACATCTGCAAGCCTGCTGTGACTTGAAGCGCCACTGCCCCAGTGGCCCTGTCCTGCGCCTCATTGAGAATCTGTGTGAGAGGCAGGCCATCCTTTGGAGATGGAACATTCAGTGTAGCGGGAGGAAAGCTTTTACACTATGGCTCTTAGAAGTCAGTTCAGGAGGGACCAGGCCTGTGGTGATGGCGGGAGGGGTTTGTGCTCCTGTCCTTGTAACCACATGGTTTGTACTGAGCCGGACACTGGTCATTTAAGTAGATGCTTGTTCTCCAGCGACAGAGTGGTTCCCAGCTGGCACATTTTTCCCTGGGATTCAGTTTTGTTGGCTGCTGCTGTTTGTTGTGCCCACACTGATTTTAGCGGCATCCTTCCAGGCTCTTGAGTCTTTTCCAAGCAGGGGAGATCACTGAATCCTTTGCCCTCCCCTTTTCTCCTTTTGGATATTCCATGGCTGTTAGGGAAGGACTTCCCGTGAAATAAAATGAGGGCAAGAAAGTAGCATGCCTGTGGCATAAAAATGCTGTTAGCAAGCTTGAGGCATATCAGAGAGATTGGTCCTGAGAGTAACGTTTATGCCTTTCTGCTTTTGAACTTTTTTTTTTTTTTCCTTTGCTGTTTCTGAGGTCTGGGATTTATCCTGAATTTAAGAACGGACTGTTTTTGATCATTTGAATAGGTATCACTGTTCAGCAGGGAATACATGTGCACACTGAGATGTCTCTTAAAGCCAATTTGTAGTATAAGTCATTTGAAATGATTTCTTAGTCGGTAATGCATTTCTACCTCACATTCTCTGCCTGGATTTATGCATTCATCTCCTGGTTTACCAGGTGATTTGCTTTTATTCTGCTGCTTTGACAGCCCCCTCCCACCTTTAACTTCTACCCCCAGACACTTGAGCATGGTTTCCAGTGTGAGTAGGCATTAAACTACCCAAAATGCACCAAATGCCAGCCACACAGGATTGGAAAGGAGAGCCTGCATTCTAGGAAGATTTCTCGGCCTTGCTTGGTCAAGCTATTTTATGAAAGATTATGTGTCCCTTTAACGTTTTTTGGAGAGACTCAGATGGGTGATTGAGGTCCTAATGAGAAATCAGCTCGGAAAATCTAAAATCAGGGCATGTTCTTTCCTGTCACAACTTGGGATAGCCAGCTGGAGGAGAGCCTCTCTTTCTCAAGGTCCAGCTATCTCTTCAAAGAGGAGGGGAAGTGGTGTCCGAAGCTGTCTTCAGTTATGCTGGAGAACCTCAGATCAGAGTGTTTTGGTTTGCTTTGCTTTTTGCCTTTTTCTACTTGGGGTTTGCTGGTGTTTTTCTTTTGGGGTGTGAGGAGCTTGGCTGAAGGGCTTCCAGCCTTAGATGGGCTCTAAAGGGGTGGCATCAGTGAGACATGTTTCAATTTTACCGTCTCTTGTTTCATTAAGAGGCAATGAGCAGCTGGTTGACCCAGAATAATGCCAAGGGGAACTGGGGAGTTGTTACTTGTAAATGCAGAGGTAGAAAGGAACAGATACTGGGAGGCAGTGGCATGATGAACAGCTGATGCCTTCAGAGAATAGAGGCTTGTCTTACTGTGATTCTCTCCTCACCAGGGAGGAGGTGGAGGGAGGAGGCATGTGGCTTATTGGGGTTGAAGTCAACATTCTACTCGTTTAATTCACTAATTAATTTCACAACTATCCCTTGTGTTTCTACTGTGTGCTAGGTACTATTCTGGGTACTAGGGATGCTGTGGTAAACAAACATGAAAGGTCTTTGCCCTCGTGACACTTAAATTCTCGTGAGGGGTGGTGGTGAAGACAAATTTATAACAAGGGTGGTCGTGATAACTGCTATGAAAGAAAAAAAAGGGAAGAAAATGGGATAGGGAGCTATTTCAATAAGTTGTGGTCATGGAAGGCCTTCTTAAAAATGACGATAAAATAAATAAATAAATAAATAAATAAATGGCCATTAAAGACAATACACCGTTTTTATTACCTAAAATACTTTATTATTTTTTTTAATGCTTTTTTTTAAATGTTTATTATTTTTGAGAGCGAGAGAGACAGAGTGTGAGTCGGGGAGGAGCAGAGAGAGGGTGACACAGAATCTGAAGCAGGCTCCAGGCTCTGAACTGTCAGCACAGGGCCCCACGTGGGGCTCAAACCCACGCATGAACCCTGAGATCATGACCTGAGCCGAAGTCAGATGCGTAACCTACTGAGCCACCCAGGCGCCCCTACCTAAAATATTTTAAATACTTCCGTTATTATGGGATGTTAGCATGCATAGAAACTTAAAACAATTTGTTTTCTCTAAAATTTGGAAGGTGTTCCAGGATCCCTTTTTATCCCTGGCCCTGGCAGCCTTTGTTAGATGGATTAGAATTCATCATTTAGTTGCTTTTCATGTAGATTGTGTTAAGACAGTCTCTAAGGTTTTTAGGGTATGCTTTTCATGAAATTGTTCTGTGATTGGGAGGCTCCTTCTCCAAATAGATGCCCAGCAGGGTTTGTTGTGGTCATTGTTGTTTTGTTTTAAATGGTAATACGTGACTTTGGGGATCTGAAATAAAGTGAAGTGAGCCCATAGCCAGCACCTTGAGGACGAAGCCCTTCTGAGGAGCAGGGTGCCGGCAGCCTTGCAGGTCACTGGGTCGCTGGTCGACGCCAGAACCCACTGCAGCTGCTCTCCCCTTCGAGAGGATGGAATGGTGTGCTGCAGTCTACACTGCCCAGATAAACACAAGTCCTGTCTCCTGTCCTTTCCAAGGAAAGGACGGGGTTGTGTGAAAAGAGAACCCTCAATCGCCATAGCCCTCCTGTAGGCCATTGGGTCACATCTGATTACATCTGTTCCGCAAGACCCCCATCACAGTGGTTTTTAACACAGCATTTCTTACCCCATTAGGGAGTGGTGACAGCCAGCATTTTTAAAAAAAAAGTGGATTCAAATAGGTGATATCAGAGTATATTATATCACACTTAGTAATTGAGTCTGTATTGTTTCCAAAAACTTTTGTTGTAGATGTATGTGTACATGCACCCTATCCTGACAATAATGTATTTTTATTGTGTTGTGCTTTATGAGGTTTGAGAAACATAAACCTATCAGATGAGTGTTGGTATCATTTTACAGTGGGGAAGCTAAAATTCTAAAGTTGAGGATTCTGTCTGTAATCAGTAAAATTAGAACTCAGCTCCTTCCGGTTTTCCACATGTCATCCAAGATGTAACAATTAAATTTGTCACAGGACAAATCTCTGAAGATTTTACAAGGCTTTGGAATTCGCAGAGACACTGTCTTATTCCTGACCACTGTTTTGAAATCAGATTACGAGTTCCCAAGTTTCACTAGTTTCTCACAACATCTTTATGTGGTCTGTTTCTGGAGAAGGGAAAAGAAAGATGAGCCTAGTTACTTTTCTTTATTAACAAATGAGGAAAATCTAGAAGCTCTTTTCCCTTCACAGATAGACAGCCTCATTTTATCCAAGAGGAGAGACTAACTACAAGCAGCAGCAGGCTCTCTCTGTAAAGCATTTCAGAGAATTTGGTGTTGCTGAGACCAGTTTTGGTGTGGTGAGCGGGTAGACATAGCAAGAGGAGTCTACCCCTTTGTATAAAATGTTTTGTTTTTCACCAGTCAGGCATACTTTTACATAAACTCACTAACACTTATTGTAGTAACTGCCGTTTTAACATGTGTCACCTGTCTTATCCACGTCCCCAGCCTCCTGGGAAAGAGGTGGAACTTTCACCGGTGTTTTAGGCAGCTATTTTGGCCTTAAAAGACAGACTTTTTAGGGGCATTATTTTCCCTGGCATTCCTTTCCTCTTGCCAGTAGTCACTCTTGAATGAATTCGTGATTGGTGCAGCTAGACTATTTCTTTTTTGCACAGAAGAAATTGCTCTTGCTGAAGATGTCAGGAAAGTAGAGTGAAAACCTGCCTGCTCCCTGATCTTTCTGTACTGCTTTGTTGCCCCACCCTACCCTAAACCAACCCCCAAGAAAGAATGACCTTTTGGCCCAGGGATCTATCTGAGTGTTTTGTGTGGCAGAGCTGTCTCTGGCTGACTCCCAGGATTGTTAATGACTTCCTCTTCTGTCTCTAAATAATTGCTTGAAAAGACAGCTGTGGAGAGACATTGCCCCCAGCTTGTAGGCTCATTAATTCCAGCCATATGGAAGAGGGTGCAAAGGAAGAAGGTGGAAGTTACTTTGCCAAGAGTAACAGGTTGGGGAAAACAAAAATAGAGGCTTTAGGGGAAGGGCGGCACACCATGTTGGAGATCAGACTTGGAGTTTGTGGCATCTGGGCTGGCTTCAACCTAAAGAAATTTCCCTCTTTGAATCCCAAATACAGGGAAACAAAGTAAGAAGTGATCATTTGGTTTCCAGAGTCCTTACAATACCTTCCAAAGTCCTTACAAACACCAGGGTTCCTCTGGTGTTGTTTGAGTATCACTTAGCCTGTTGGATACTTGGTTTTGTGCAACTCTTTAAGAATAGAAGCATCCAAGTAAGCTGGAAAGTCCAAGGAACTTAAAGAGGGGAGACACCCAAGAGATTTCCCAAAAGTCAGCCATCATGGACTTGACTATTATTCATAACTTCTGCTTTTGGCTATTCCCACAGTGGCCTTGAAGCAAATTTCAAAAAAGAAACTTCCACTCTGTGCTCCTTAAAAAAAAAAAAAAAAAAAATCAAAATGTGCCTAGACAGAAGGAAGGTCAAATACAACTAGGGAACAGATACTCTAATTAGCTATTTGGTTCAGCTCTAATACATCTAGCATTCAGGCTTAAAGGAAACAGGATAGGGCACTTTAATTTTTATTTTTCAAGAACAGGAAACATACCAGGTTTCTAAGGAGATGCAAACTCTTCTAAAAACTGAATTATAAAAGTTTATGCAGGTCTTTGGGCAAGGGGCATTAAACAGATGAATGTATAATGCCATCAGCAAAAGTTTTCAAGAATTGCAGAGCTTTTTGTGTGGGTGACTTTTTGGTGTCTAATCCATGCACATCAAGGGTGCAGCTTTTTTTTTTTTTAATGTGTATTTATTTATTTTGGGGGGTGGGGGAGAGAGAGAGAGAGCAGGCAGGGGAAGGGGCAGAGACAGAGGGGAGAGAGAACCCCAAGCAGGCTCTGGATCATCAGCTCAGAGCCCCATGTGGGGCTTGATCCCATGAACTGAGACATCCTGACCTGAGCCGCATTAAGTGTCAGACGCTTAATCAACTGAGCCACCCAGGTGCTCCTAGGGTGCAGCTTTAAGGCCTCTTTTACAAAGTTCATGCAGCTAAGCATGTGGAGTTTGCTGCCTGTGTAGTTTTGCAAGATTTCCTGTGAGGTACCTTGTTACCTGAAAAACAGAATAGGTGGATGATTTCCATTAAAACAGTGGTTTTCAAACTTTGGTGCACATTAGAATTACTTGAGGGAGGCACTTATAAAAATATTTCTGCCCAGGCTGCATTTTAGACCAATTAAATCAGAATCTCTGGACATGGGTCCCAGGCATCAATATTTTGTAAAACTGATCACAAAAGTTACTCAGGTTTGAGGATCAGTGTATTAGATGGTGTTTAGTTAATGTTAATTACCCCAGCTGCATTTCTCAAAGGTATAGTTAATCCTACAACAGTCTTATTCCATGCTGTTGATTTAAGGAAGTCCATGGAGTTTCCACTAACATTCTCTTAGGAACACTGAAACCTGTATTTATGTTGGGACCACTACACTTTTCTTGGCCTGTGCGAATGTTTGAACCAGAACCAAAGTTTTTATTGAGAAGCAGCTTAGGATCAGTCTTAGCCAAGCAGTCATGGCCTTTGGAGAATATAGGATGTTGGATGAGGTAGGGAGTCAACTTTTTTCACACCCATAGGTCATGTGTGTAAAGATGCATTGTGATCACTCTTGGAGCTCAGAATTTTTTCTGGCCCTGGATGGGCTGTTGTCTTGGGAGAATGCCAGCTATCTCTCTAGGGAGACAAGGAGATATTTATGTATTCTCTGGTTCTTTTTTGATGTTAAAAACACCCTTCATTGTTAGATTTAATATCTGAACTCTGTGACCCTTTGCAAAGTTGACAGGATAGGCAGGGGGTGAATATTTGTTTAATAGGATTAGTTATTTTATTTTTGAAGAACTGAATATATCTCAAGGGGCTGAGACATCAGAGAATCGTTGTTTTATGTAATGTGGATTTTATCACACTCCAAATTATGCCTCTTTGAATACACATTATGTGGGATAATGGTAGTGTGTCAGTGAGAAAGAGAATATGAATGAGAATTATCTTGAGCTGAATCATAGTGAAAGCATATAGTAGGAATCATATGGTAATAGTATTTTGGTTAAGAGCCGCTTGTTGGTTCTTTTGGCCTTGGGCAAGCTATAACCTCTGCTCCTCTGTTTTCTCACCTGAAAAATTACAATACTTGCCTCTTAGGATTGTTTTAAAGATTAAATGAGATTGTTCATAAAGCACTTAGAACAGTGCCTAGCACATAGCCAGTACTATTTAAGTATTTATTAGAGCATAATATCAACTTGTCCCACTAAGAATATTCTAGAACTGTATGATCCAGATGATGCTTTATTTTGTAAAGTATTTTAGTGGAGATGTTTTCACATCCCTAAGTTACCTTTCCTTTTGCTTACTTAGGAAGTTCGTTCTTTCTTTTTCTTTCTTTCTTTCTTTCTTTCTTTCTTTCTTTCTTTCTTTCTTTCTTTCTTTTTAAAATTTTTAATGTTTATTCTTGAGAGAGAGAAAGAGAGTGTGAACAGGGGAGAGGCCAAGAGAGAGAGGGAGACACAGAATCCAAAGCAGGCTCCAGGCTCTGAGCTGTCAGCACAGAGCCCGACGTGGTGCTCGAACCCACGAACTGTTGAGATCATGACCTGAGCCAAAGTTGAATGCTTAACTGACTGAGCCACCCAGGCACCCTGGGCAGTTCTTTTTTCTAAGAATCTAAATGCTGTGCATCTGAGTCTAACCTGGGACTGTCTGTATCCTGAGCACCAGTTGGGTTCCATTTTTACATAACTCAGTTATTCCCTCTCTGGGCTTAATTGTTATATTCTCACCATCTAGTTAACTCCTTGGCTCTATGAATCTGAACCCACCCCAGTTTTTCCCTTCTGTTGAGGGGAGATCTGTTTGGGACTAACTTGAGTGGAAGGATGACCTCATGGTTTCTGCTGCTATCTTTCAATTTATATAACTCAGCCCTAAGCATGCTTTTTAAAAATAATGGCCCTAAATTGCTGACATCTTGTCATCTGCTCAGACTCCTAAATCTTTCTGTGCTCTCTAGACTGAATGGGATCAGCTGGAGCAAGATGCCTTTGTGCAGTCCTGCATTTACTGCGCTTGGCGAGTGACCTCCAGTAGAGCTGTGTGTTTCCTCTGAGTAACATGGGTAATGATTACAGCGACAATGCTGCTATTGTGTCCAGAGGTTTGGGGCTGTAATTTCATAATGAAATTGAAAAACATGAGATTAAAAACCTGAATATAGCACAGTAATTATATTTAAGTATCACAAATCATCTCCCTGTATTTAGTTAGGTGTTGGAGATTTGGCCTCTCTTTGTGGAGTGTGGGCACGTCGTTTCATACGTCTGCAAAATGGAAGGCTTCTAATTTATGGCTAAAATGTGGGAATTGCTTTCTCTTAATGGGAAGGTGACGAGAATGGTACTGAATTTGAAGGAGCTGGTTTGCTTCATTGACTAGAGTCAAGAAGGGAGGTTGTAGAACAGCTGCCAAGGTAAAGAAATGTTTGGGTCTTTTCATGGTTTAATTCCCAGATACTTAGACGTGACTACAGGTTCTCTCTTTAGAAATTAACTGACATAGTCTGGCCTGGGAAATTCTGCAGGCCTTCAACCAACAGTGTAGTCATAAGGCATGAATCTTTACCTTACCTAAGGCCGGGTTTCTGGAAGACTCAGCTCTGGTTTGTTTCCCACAGGTGAGTAGTGCACTGTTTGTGCCTGGTCCATTCACTGCCTGAGAACTTGCACGTACCTGCACGTCCTTTAGTTTGGCTGAGCCCTTTTTGGGGTGGGGGGGTGGGGGGGTTGGGGGATGTGTAGGTGGTGGCAGCTGGGAGGAATTCCTGGGGCCTGAGGAGTACGGAATTGGGCTCAGGGCTATTCTTTAATATGAAGTTTAGAGGGAGACGTGATTGAAGACTAATGATATCTCCATCTACTTGATTTCTAGGAAATATTGGGTGTAAAATGATCAGAGAAAGAAGTTGTAAAAGGGATAATTATTGTTGTCAGTTATTTACTGATTATCTGCTATGAGCCAGGCACTTTTTGTTAGCATTTTTAAACATCACAATAGACTCTGTTTTAGAGGCATATTGTCCCTGTAACTCCCACCCACCCCCAAATAATCTCTGTTGATACAAGTACTATAGATTATCCCTTCTTCCCAAAAGCTCTCCTCCAAGATACTCTATGAATCTATAAAGCCAAGTAACTGGATTATCTGAAGTGCTTTGGGTTACTGTTTGTTGGTGAAAGGGTGGTCTGTCCGTCAGCAGCATTGGAATCACCTGAGGAGCTTGGTGACCCTCTAATATTCCCAGGCTTTCTGAACGTGCCCTCTCTGGAGATCTCCTGGTTTAGTAGGTGGCGTGGGAGGGTTTGTGGTCTATGAATCTGTATTTTGGACAACCACCCGAGGGATTTTTATTTACTACAGATTCTGAGAATCACTGCTTTAAGCCCCTCACTTTCAGAAGCAGGACTGTTCCAATGGATGTGTTATGTTGAAATTTGTCTGTTGAAACACGGACCTGTTGTTTAGTCCCCTGTTTCAGCCCTTTATCATCAATATCTTGGGTAAAATGACCTGCTTTAATCGGTTCCATTTCTTCTGGATGTGAGGAAGACCGGGCTCCTTTGCAGCTTAAACCACCTATATGGATAGCAGGTAGAGAGGAGGAAGGTCCAAACCTGGTGTTTTCACTTCACACTTGCTAGGAAGAGGTGAATTCGGACTTACCTAGAACCTGTGGTAGTTTCCATTTCCACTGGAAACTCATTGAAAATTCTAGCACTATTCATGTTTTTGACAAAGTAGATAAAAACAGCAGTTCAATTAAATTCATCAAACATTTATTGAGTAGCTGCTGAGGCTAAAATATTGTGCCAAGGGGAATGGCATAGATAAGTAAAAACAGTTTCCAGCCTCCATTTAAGAGGCTGTTTTCTAATGGTGTAGTCAGGCCTGTTGTAGTCAGGCATATTTAGCTGTAACCTGCGACATGGTAGGCTCTTCCAAAAAAATGAAGTCAAAACGACGTGCTCTAGGAATGATGGCGTAGAAGTAGTTCATTCTGGGTAGGCCAAAGTCTTCTTCAGGGAAGTGGTCCAGGACAGTGGCTCTCAACCTTGCCTATGCTATAGAATCACCTGGGGAGGGGGATTTTTGAAAAATCCTAATATCCAGGTCACAGCTCATAGCCATCAGATCAAAATTTCTAGAGTTTGGACATAGGCACCCGTATTTTTTAAGGCTTCCTACATGATTTCCATGTGCAGCCAAGGCTAGAGCCACTGATTCAGAAGGATAAACAGGCTGTCATTTAGAAGGGGGATAGGCAGGAAGGAAAGGCATTTGGGGCATGGACAGCCTAGAGGCAGTAGAGTGAAGGCTTTGGTTGGAGAATGCCACTCAACTCAGTGGGGTATAGGACTCCTGGAGCAAGTGCAGAGGGCAAATTATCCTGATGAGGTAAGATTGGATGAAAAGATTATGCCAAGGAATTGGGAGACCTCATATTTTTGTGCTGTCTTCAGAACCCCTTCTCACCTCATATGAAGGTGGGGAATGAGGCGCTGAGAATTTCTTGCCTTCCCAGGGTGGTGGTAAGTCAGGGCAGGTAACAGGAGGTCTACTTCCCTTTGCAAGGCTCTTTGCCTTACTTAGATCTTCCCTGTGTGTGCCATGCTTTATATGTTCTCTTGGCATCTGTTCTTTGGCAATTTTCTTTTGTAAAAGAATAGCAAAGATAACGTAGGGTCAGAGTGGCTGGAAGGTATTGATGTTAGGCAAGACTATGGCAGTATTTCCTTTTTTTTTTTTAATCTTTATTTATATTTGAGAGAGAGACAGAGTGCAAGCAGGGGAGGAACAGAAAGAGAGGGAGACAGAATCTGAAGCAGGCTCCAGGCTCCCAGCTGTCAGCACAGAGCCTGACGCGGGGCTCGAACTCACAAACCGCGAGATCATGACCTGAAATAAAGTCAGATGCTTAACCGACTGAGCCACCCAGGTGCCCTTGACTATGGCAATATATCTTATCTTTTTGTTACACTCCTGTGAAGGTGGTGTGGGAGAATTGATGGCCAAACTGGGGGCAGATGTTTGCAAGTCGAAGTGTGTATGTTTCTGTGCTCTTGCAGCTGCATCCATTTTGTGCCTGATTCCACTGAGGACTGGTACTTTATCTGCTTATTGCTGTTTCCAGGAAGTTAATTTGCAGGTGCTATAAATATGCACGGTTCATATACTTCATTTATTCTTTCTTCCTCGAAGCCTCTTCTCCTTATTAGGCACTTTTCATACGTATGTTTGGTGCTTGTGGGTTTTTTTTTTTTTTTTAATGTCACTATTTTGATAGTAACAATAAAGGTAAAGCCACTCAATCATGCAGGACTCTTTTGAAAAGTGCTTTGGGCTTGTGCAGCTGTGTGGCCTAAGGGGCGGTCCCTGTTGTTACAGGTAGAAAAACCAGCAGAGTTCAAGAGAGAGCTTCTTTTCTTCATTACTAGCATGGAGACTATGCATTCACAAACATAAACCTTAAAGTAGTTCATAAAGTAGTTCCACCCATGTACTCACCCATCCATCCATCCATCCATCCATCCATCCATCCATCCATCCATCTCTATCCCTTTGGAAAAGGTTGTGCAATATAGTAGTTGAGAGTACAGACTCTGTAGTGGCCCCTCCACTTTATTAATCTCGTTTTCTTTCTTCTTTAAAGTGGGGATGATAATGGTAACAACCTCACAGAGTGATTGATTAAGAGATTAACATATGTGAAGTGTTTGAGCATAGGAAGTTCTAAGTTGTCTGCTGCTGTTCTGTTTCAGTTGCTGTTATTATTGCAAAGAAGATATAGTGACAAATAAATTCAGCCCATTAGCTTCCAGTTTTGTGATCTTAGAATTTATTAGGGGCAACAAAGGTTGGAAAGGGAGGTCTTGCTGGATCGTAGAGGGCCTTGATTCTAGGTTTTAGGATCAGTGGACAGTAAGAAGTCCCTTAGGTTTTGGCCTTGGTGAAAGATGTGCATCAGGAAGTTATTTTTACAACTTTGTGAAAAAATAAATCTTTTGCAGAATTAGAACAGTTAGGAGGTATTTTAATGGTCCAAGGCACAATAAAACAAGGAAATGAATGAGAGTGGTGACAACAGAAACAGACACTAACAATTGAAGACGGAATATTTCTTCTGTAGGTTGATTCTACCTGGCTTAAGAAGAGGAGATGGGAAATTAATTTGGAACCAAAAATATTGGTGAATTAGTGCTTTCCGTCTCCATCTCCATCTTGACCAGAGGGGTGCTTGTTACATATATATCATTGCTGGTCATAGGAGGCAGAGGGGCTAGTGCCAGGACACAGAGGTAGGTTTTTCTGTTCTGTGCTTTTACATGGCTCATTATAAACAGCACCCAATTAGCTCTTGAAGCATGCCTGCGTGTTCTCCTCTCCACCTAATTACTTTGTGGAGCTTGGGTTCATGCATAAAGTTACCTTGATTAAACAGTAAGTTTATGGAGCTATAAATGTTCCAACACTACTTTGAGAGGGCCCTTCAGACGTTAACTATCAAGGTTTCTGTGGGTGGGCTGAGAACAGCCGCTGTGGATGTTTTCCAGATTCCCGGGGAATGACACCTTACGTTTTCTATTCCTGTTCACATCTCATCTTCAGCAGCCAGGAGACAATGCAGTGAAAAGATGTCACCTAACTGGAGGTTGATGGAGTGGACCAGAAGTTCAAAATAGGCTCAAAATAGGCAAGAGACTGCACGCTCCTGTAGTCTCTCCCAGAAATGGACGTTTTTGTGGTGTGATCTGAAAGAAGAAAAACATTCATGGCCAGACCTCACTAAATTGAACAATTGTAGGGATCGTGCAGACAGATTTGCGGGGTAGTTGGAAAGAAAGGCAGTTCCATTATTTTTAGTCATACAGTGGTAACATGAATAAGGATAATGAAGTATTGCCTGGCAGAACGTTTTTTGGAGATCGGCCTTCATGTATAATTAGGACTATCAATCCTTAATAGTAAGTGTATTTGACTTTTTTCCCCTCTCTTTGATGGTGTGATATTATGTCTATATGCTCTCATTTGCCCTGATATCAGAATCTTTATGTCTGAGATAAAACTTGCTTCAGCCTAGCTGGAGTCCAGATTGCCCTGGAAATTTTGAATTAACTCGAGTCCATCTGAATGTGGAGGATTTTTGAGAGGATGCCGTGGAATCACATGTGCACATTGCCTACTGTGATTTTACTTTACTCCCTCTCTCCACTTTGAAGGAGGGAGTCTCCCTAGTTTTGAGTTTTGGGATACTGTTCTCGCACCTCCACCCCCAGAATGTAACCTCTTCGAGGAAGATGTTCTGTTACCCAGGGATGGTTGGAGGTGGGAGGCAGGGAGGAGCGTTTCCTGGAGCCCAGGCGCCCCTGCCTTCTTGTCTGGAAATCCATGGTTCTCAAAATGTCATATGCCTGAGGATCATTTGAGGGACTTCTTACAAGTTCAGCAATTGTCTCCCCCCCCCATCAAGGGATGGGGTCAGACTCCCTCGATCTAAGAACTGCCTTCTGCCAGAGATTCGGTGCAAATCCTGAATTTGACCCTGGACTGTTGTGCAGCCCACTCAGCATTCCTCGCCTGGTAAGAGGGCAGTGGTTCCCTCAGCAGAGCTCTGAAGCTCTTTCTTTTCTTTTTTGTCCTTTTAAATTCACACTAAAGGGAGTTTTAGATATGCAGAAAAGCAGGAAGGAAGACTGACCTTGCCTGTCTCCAGAGTCTTGCAGAGATAAAGGAAGTGCCTGCACCTTGAGGCAGCTGGGGATTTGTGGTGTTCCAGAAGACCTCAGCTCTCAAATGGGCTCTTGGCAGCCTCACTGATAATCACAGTGTGATCGCTACTAGGCTTCCTTATTTAAGAAGCTCTTAAATTTTCTTTTCTACAGTATAAGGTTATGTCTTCACCAGCTCCTCAAGTTTTAAAAAAAGAAACAGAAGGAGGCAAAACAAATCCCAGAACATTTTTTTTCTCTTTTTAAAGGTTACAAACATAAATCATATTTGAGAACAATGAACGGACCTTATTTTTTATCTTCAGAAAGCTAGGCCTCTGGCATCTTAAAAAGAATCTTTATTTTAGGAAGGAAGGAGACTGGTATAGCGGCAGGGTTATGCTCTGGGGATCAGGAGATTTGGCTTTGCCACGAGCTTTGCCTGGGGCTCCTTGGACAGATCCAGTCTTCACTCTGAGTCATTTACCCTCTCTGTGAAATGTGGGGGCCCTGAAGCGATTGCAGCTCTAATGTTTTAGGATTCTAGTGACGGGCTCAATGCCTGCATGATGGGCATTTTCTAGATTTTGTCCCCCTACCTCACGTTTGCGAGGTGTAACGCGTGCCATCCCTCTTTGCTGCACGCGGTCTCTCTCCATCAGCGTTTTGTGAAACTGGTGTGTTCGCGCTGGGGGGACTTAAGAGAACACGCGCTTCACCTCTTCATTCATTTCACATATGAAATAGATGATGTCCCAGTTGATTTTCTCCAAGGTCGGGGCATAATGTGGGCTCAGTTCACCTTACTATTATTTGCCTTTCCCTTTCGGGTGTTTTTTAAACGGTGTGTTGCTGAATCTTCACTCCTCACCTTTGCCTGCCTTCCATTTCCCCTGGGGTACTGAAGTATTCAGTTGTAGTTCTGGGCAAAAGTGGTCTTGTGGCCTTCAGATTTTTTCTTTTTAATTTTTTATTATGTATTCCTTCTTGTAAGAAGAATGTGATCATGCAGTGCCAATATATTTACATACTGTATTGATAGATTGTTATTATGTGTATGTAAGTTTTACATATAAATATATATATATTAGAGATTTCATAAAGATGATATGAGAAATAACTAAAAATAGAAGATCTAATTGTGTCCCCCCCCGTACCCCAGTGGATCAATTTATACTTTCCCTGGAGTGTGAACTTGTTTTGAAGACTATTGATCCCAGATCATGGCGCGTTTAGAATTTAGATTGCTAGCTTTAGAATTGCCTGTTGCTCTTGTTAAAAATACTAATTCTGGAACCTCAAGCCAGACCAGTGCTTGAATGAGACAGTGCCCCTTGTAGGACCTGGGAGTCTGCATTTTCAGCCACTTCTCCTGGTGCCCCTGAGGCCCAGCCAGTTGTAAGAACCACGTGTACTTAGAAGGTACTTGAGCACGAGCCTTCTTACCCTCCACTAAATTGACAGAGACCCAATTAATACTTGGAAAAATCACATTGGCAATTTTCATGTGACGTAAATGAGAGAGGCTAGAGACTGTATAATCAGACATGGAATTTCTCAGAATTTGAAGGTTTTTGAGGTGGTTTTTTGATTTGTAACTCCAGGTATTTGCTGTTGTGCCTCAGTCTTTTTTTTTCCTTTTATTAGAAACCTAAATATTATTGAGGATCTAAAGATAATGAAGAATTAGACACTTACCAAAATGCATTTAAAAGTTACTGTTTTTAATAGTTCATGTATCTGTAAATGTGCGTTTAAAAGGATATTTCAGTATCCTGGTTATTGAGCATGTACTCTCTGAAACAGTCAAGTACAATCAGTGTAAGTCACATAAACTTGTAACAGGAAATTTGTTTCTAACTGTTCACTCCAGGTCCGCATGCTCCCTGTCCTCTTGTGGGCATCAGGGTTATCTGTTCCTCTATCAGCTTTAGGAAAGCTCCTACTCAAAGCTGTAGGTAGCGAGAGTGCAGACCATTTGAGAAAATGTGATAATTAAGATTCAGCAGCTGGACTGAGGCTGAATGAATAGAAATCAGAGCAGCAGGGAAAGTGAGGGGAGCAGTTGAGCCCGTGGGAGTGAGGAAGCCATAATTCTGTCTGGGATCACCACATCTATCTCTAGTGTAGAATTCCAAAGCCGCCCCTCCTCTTGGTGTCTTCTCCTGCCTTTAGATTTGGTTAGATCTCCCTAGCATCGGGCACACTGCTGGGGTGAGATTGTGCAGCTGCCTTTGCCTAGATGCTTATTCTGGTTTGGTATTTTTAGAAAATGCTCACTTCCCCGCCAGCCTTAATTCCCAGTCTTTCAGTCTTTCTGGCAGTGAGTGTGCCAGAGGTCAGGGATTCCGGCAGAGTTTGATTCAGCTCTGCTCTCCTGGTAGCAGCTGGCACAGGCCGTGGGGCATAGAGGCTCTTGATGTGAATTGATTCAAGTATCGTGATTCAGAAGGCCCCACCTAATGGGGTCCCTGGCCACCTCTCCAGCCACAAACAGATCTGCTGCCCCCTCCCTGCATTGTTACTGCGGAGCTGTGTTTTTGTTTCTGAGGCTTCTCATTTGTTCATATTTCATCTGTTTGGAGTTCTTCCAACCTCCTCACCTTTTTACTTGGCTAATTCAGGAATATGTGTAAGTGACACATCTTTTACTCTTCCTAAACTGCATGTTTCCATGGTCTCCTCACTTCCTCCAGAATAACTTTTATCTCAGTTTTTGGTCCTTACATATTGATTATTAGCCCCCAAATTGTCTGCTTTACCAGCACAAGAATTCGGTCATCCTGCACATCACTGTTTCCTCATCGCTAAGCATAAGGTGTGGGCATGGTATGTTATCAATAAACATTTCGTGCCTGGATAAAGTTAAGCACCTAAGAAAACAATATATGCCAATTAATGGGGTGATTGGCAAGGATGTACTTGGCAATTCCAGTGGTGGTAATTGACATTGCTAGGGTTAACTGCTGGGTTCTGTGAGAAAGAATGATTAAAAATAAACAGAACAGAAATGGAACTTAAGAGCAAAAGCTTTTATGTGCCTGTTGATGCCTAGTGCTGGGAAAAATTTTCTGTGGTAAGTCCTTGATGGACTTATCTATATACTGTAAAATATATAAAATTGATGACATTACTATGCAATAAAGTATTTACTACATTATACACAGTCTGAAAAACCTCAAAGGTGTCAATTCAAACATGCATCATGCACTCATTCATTTATTCATTTATTCACTTAACCTTTTTTTTTTTTTGTATGATATGTGCCAGGCACTGTTCTAGATGCTCAGGACTCACAGTGAACAAAAACACAATAATATCTCACCCGAGGGAACATGCATTCTAGTGGTAGACATAGTCAATAAGAAAGATCAATGACTAGAATATCTAGAGTGTTAGAAGCTGGTGGATGCCATGGAGGAAAATGAAAGGGGAGAAGGGGACACACAAAGTGCTGCAGTGTGTGTGTTGGAGGTGATGGGGAGCACAGTTTTAGATTCAGTGGCCAGGAAGGGAGGCACCGAGAAGACAACACTTCAGTAACCGACCGACATGGGTTGCAGAAGTGAGCAGGGTGGGTATCTGCAAGATATGAGGTGTGGAGGCCATGAAGTAGGATGTGTGCTTGGCTTTTGGAATGTACTCGTTATCCTTCATGTTTATTACATGACCAGCAGCAGCAGGTTGGGATCAAAGTGTCGTGTTTTATTAGAATCTGTAAATGTTTCCTGTCTTTGGACATTTGCTCTGGCTAAATCCTTAGCCTGAATACTTATGTTAAGGGTATTGCATTTATTTCTTCTTACAAAGTTAGTTTGATGGAAAAGGCCCTACGGAAACCTTTCTTTCCTCTTTTATGGGTCAGAATTTGTGCTCTGTTATCTGTACTTACCCTCTAAACTCTAGACCGTGGTGGAACCACCTCTCTCAGTGCTTGTATTCCTTGAGGGCAGGGTATATTTCTTGTTTAACTAGTTTATACAGGTCTTATCACCCTGTCCCCTGCATGGGGACCTAATAACTTATTTTGGCTGATAATGCTAGGGCTTTTCTGTCTACTTCTGTCCCCCTTGATGGTTTCCTTATCTGTTCTCCTGTAACACTGCCTGTGAACTCATTTCATTACTTAATGAAATTTTATCTTATATTACTGCTTATTTTGTGCAGCCGTCTTATCTCTCCAACTAGAGAGGAACTTGCATTTTCTTTCTGAACCTTACAGTGCTAGCTCATACTGGGTGTGCTATAGCATACGTCACTGATCGCTGCTGGTCAAAGTGCTTGTCTCTTCTGGGTGAATGAGCCAGTATCTTATTTTTCCAGTGTTCTCTTTTTCTGGATTATAGTCTGTATCTGGGGTTCTACTCTCCTTGGGACTTGGCCTGGATATGCCGCTGGAGGGCCCAAGGGAATAGCATAGTTACTTAAGGATAAATCCTTTGTGAATTCTTAAATAGTCCAATGCAATGATCTTTGTATACTGGTTGTCTGCAGATTGACAGTTCTTCAGAGAATCGTCTGTTGACTGTTCATGCCATAAACATTGTAAATTAATCGCCTTTTCAAATTTCATTGACATTTTTTTTTTTGATGGTCATTTCTGGTCACTCAAATAGTTGCTCGTTCCAAGACAGTTACTGTATGCCTGCCTACTAAAAGCGAATGGCAGAACGAAGTTCAGTTGTGGGTGCAGGACTGGGCAGTTTCTTGCTCCTCCTACAACAGGCAGTAATCAGATCTGTGTCTCAGCAGAATTATAAATGGCCACATTTCATGACTGTCCTTAGGAATTGCTTTGCTTGGAATACTGTCCTGTTGTTGAAACTGCTGATGTATGTACCGTGTACTGTTTTCTCTTTGGCAGTCTACTCTGAATGGCACCAGTCGGGGATAACACTTGAATAAGTGCTGCTACTTGTCACGTGTGGTGGCCCTCTGGAGGTTGTGCATGTGACTGTAAGCAGGCCATCCGGGAGCTCCCGGTCCCTACCAGTATACCACCGCTCACTGGGTTTGCTTCCTTATCATGACTTTGCGTTTCTGGAAACCTCTCCCATCCTGGTCCATGTCTGTTTCCTTTGCCCGCCAAATAAAAGTCCCTCTAGTTGTTGATAGTTACAGAAATACAACCGAAAGACTTTTTTTTTTTTAAGTTTATTTATTTATTTTGAGAGAAAGAGCACGAGTGCACATGCGTGTGAGTCAGGGAGGGGCAGAGAGAAAGGGAGAGAGAGAATCCCAAGCAGTCTCTGCACTATCAGAGCCAGACTCAGGGCTCGATCCCATAAACTGTGAGATCATGACCTGAGCCAAAATCAAAAGTCAAATGGTTAACTGACTGAGCCACCCAGATGCCCCAACCCAAAGACTTGTAATAAAAAAAATAACCCCATCTTCCCATGCATAGTCAGTACCAGTTGTAAGCTAATTAAACTCAACAGTTCACAGGTGTCTCTGGGAAGGACTCTAACACAGAGGCACACACTCTTCTCTTTGGGGCTTGTTGACATTTTCCAGAGCTCTTTAAATTTTGTTTTCCAGTGATACCATACTAAACAGGGTAATAGGAGGGGGGAAGTTGGGACTGTTGCTGATGTATGGAGCACACCCCTCTAGTTTACTCTAGTTGGATTTTCACAAACTATAGTGGTATTGCAGCTGTCCACCATGGGGAGTCCAAGCTTTTAGTCCCCATTGTGTGAAACTTCCTGTACCCTTGATGTTGAATTAGAGCTCATTATTGGCCTCTATAGCATGTCAGAGAATTACTTCACTTGGTTCCCTGTGTGGCTCTAGAATACTGAGTGTAGGGTGGATTTGAAGGGTCACCTTTGTCCCTACACTCCAAGAGTCACTAAAGACTTGCTGTGATAGATCTATAATGCCTTTGATGAAGAGTAAAATCATACAAACTTGGGGTGTCTGGGTGGTGGCTCAGTCGGTTAAGCTTCAGACCTCACCTCAGGTCATGATCTCATGGTTCGTGGGTTTGAGCCCCGTGTCGGGCTCTGTGCTGACAGTTCAGAGCCTGGAGCCTCCTTCAGATTCTGTGTCTTCTTCTCTATCTGCCCCTCCCCCACTCACAATCCGTCTCTCTCTGGTCTCTCAAAAGTAAATAAATGTTAAAATTAAAAAAAAAATCATATAAACTTATTAACCCAGACTTTGCTTTATCATTCTTCTGACTTATTAGTTTTATTCCTTGCTGAGAGCCAGAATACGGGATCATGGGCTCACAGTTACATGGGTAGTAACAGACCCAGGTTGTTTTCAAGAATTGTGCAGCTTTTGTCATCACATTGCTCACATCTCAAGTTGGAGCATTTCTGGGTTCCACCTCTTTACCACAGATTTATGGTTCTCAAAGTGTGGCCCTCAGACCAATAATGTCCTTGCTCTTCACATGGGAACACGTTCGAAATGCAAAGTAAAAAAAAAATTTTTTAATGTTTATTTATTTTTGAGAGAGAGAGAGAGAGAGAGACATGGCACGAGTGGGGGAGGGGTAGAGAGAGAGGGAGACACAGAATCTGAGGCAGGTTCCAGGCTCTGAGCTGTCAGCACAGAGCCCAACGGGTGGGGCTCCAACTCACAGACTGTGAGATCTTGACCTGAGGGGAAGTCCGAAGCTCAGCCCACTGAGCCACCTAGGCGCCCCTTGAAATGCAAATTTAAAGGCCCAGTCTTGACTTCCTGAATCCAAAATCTTTGGGGGTGGGAGGAAGCCAGGAGTCTTTGACTTTGTAAGCCTTCTCAAGATTGTGATACACACTCAAGTTTGAGAATCACTGTACATGGGGCGCCCGGGTGGCCCAGTTGGTTAAGCATCTGACTTCGGCTCACGTTGTCATCTCATGGCTCATGAGTTCAAGTTCCACATCAGGCTCTGTGCTGACAACGCAGAGCCTGCTTTGGATCCTCTGTCCCCCTCTTTCTCCCTCTTTCTCTGCCCCTCCCCAGCTGAGCTCTCTCGCTCTCTCTCTCTCTGTCTCTCAAATATAAGCACTAAAAACAAAAAATTGCTGCACAGACAGGAATTGCTTTCTGTTTAGTCTCTTGAGCTTGCTGCAGTTGATATATATATATTTTTAAGTTTATTTATTTATTTTGAGAAAGAGAGTGCAAGTGGGGGACAGGCAGAGAGAGGGAGAGAGAGAATTCCAAGCACACTCTACACTGCCAGTGCAGAGCCTGATGTGGGGCTCGAACCCACAAACTGTGAGATCATGACCTGAGCTGAAATCAAAAATTGGATGCTTAACTGACTGAGCCACTTAGGCATCCCTGATATTTTAACTTTTATATGAAGGGGTAAATAATGTCTCCCTTGAACTCTTTCTTGGTGCAGTTGATTGTCAGATACAGAAGGCTGAAGTCAGGATGGGCTGTGACTGTGTCCCAGTGTGGACCGTTCATAGCCTTAGCCCAGGCCCCTGTGGAGACTTAGGTAGCAGCCTTGGTAACAGGTAGATAAACCTGCAGATACAGTGAGCTTACGTAGCAAAACTTTCAAAACTCAACAGCTTTTTTTGTATAAGTGTTTTGCTCAATGTTGGCATTTTTAAAAAAGTTTATTTATTTCGAGAGAGAGAGAGAGAGAGAGAGCACAAGCAGGTGAGGGGCAGGAAGAAGGAGAGACAGAATCCAGAGCAGGCTCTGCCCCATTAGCACAGAGCCAAATGCAGGGCTAGAACTCAGGAACCTAAGCTGAGATCAAAGTTGGGAGCTTAACTAACTGGGCCACCCAGGCACCCCTCAATGTTGGCATTTTTAAGAACATACTTCACCTATGCTCCCTACCTAGAAATTTCCTTGTGAGAACTATATTTACTTTGGACAGACTACCCTGGTGGGGGAACAGAACAAGGGGAAAAATAGATGAAAAAGCAGACTTTCCTTGTGTTGATTGCCCAGAAGAAAAAAAAAAAAACTCCAATGAGGAGTGAGAGACACTTCATATTCTGAGGCAAATGCTCACAGTAGGGTGGTGCAAGACTAGAGTACAGCTCTAAGAGAACACCAAGCAGTATGTGGACTGGACCATCTGTAGGGGAAAAGGCTATGAAAAAGACACAGAGAAGATGAAAATTCTTCTGCAAGGTTTTTGCAAACCTGTGTGGAGAAGGAACCAAGCAACGTAGAGCAGTTCACCTCAAGTTGGGAATCATCCTAAAAATTGCAGTAGCAATGAACTTTCTCCTCCTGGGACAAGTGTAGGAGGCAGAGCCAAGTCTTACTTCCCTTAGGAAATGTAGATGTGATGCCCCCGGTGAGCACTAAGTTAATATTGGATGATAGCAGGGACAGATACTTTTCTTTTTTCTGACCGAATCCCACCAAGGTCTTTCACCAGCTTCAGAGCCACAGAAGAAAGACAAGAAAGGACAAAATCAAAACTTTTGCTTCTTCTTAGGATATCCATTCAAAGGTTTAGGAGATGATATTGGAATGGAATATAATGATAGCTTATATTTATTGAGTGCTTCCACGTATGAAGTATTGTTCTGAGGGCTTTTCATGTGTTGAATCGTAACTCCTTACACATTCTTATGAGCTAGGTTTGTTATCTTCATTTAGTTGCCTTCATTCAGTTGAGGAAACTGAGGCACAGAGAGAGTGGTTAAGCAATCTGCACAAGGTCACAGGGCTCTTAAATGGGATTTAAACCCAAGCATTTTCATCGCAGAGCCCTTGTCTTTAGTTGTCATGCTCTGCTGTACTCATCCATAGGCTTTTGCTTCCTTAAGAATTATCGTAGGTTATAGCTTTTTACTACAATAAATGTGTTTGTTTATCAGACCCTTCATCATATTTGGTCCCTGGATGAGAAATCTCTGTTGCACTTCAAATCTGGAAATTTTGCATTTGAATTTTTTTTTTTAACGTTTATTTATTTTTGAGACAGAGAGAGACAGAGCATGAATGGGGGAGGGTCAGAGAGAGAGGGAGACACAGAATCTGAAACAGGCTCCAGGCTCTGAGCAGTCAGCACAGAGCCTGACACGGGGCTCGAACCCACATACCGCGAGATCATGACCTGAGCCGAAGTCGGACGCTTAACCGACTGAGCCACCCAGGTGCCCCTAAATTTTGCATTTGAAAACAAATATTTGTATAATATTATACTGAATGTAAAATTAAACTTTGCTTTTAAAATCAGGAAATATTTACCATGCAATATTATTATACCACTGAGTGTAAATTTTCGCTGGAAATTTAAAATATTTATTACAAGTGATGGACCAACTTGCTCTGTAATGTTTAGTTTCGTGGACTTCATGTTGTCTCCATAAAGCTTAAATGGGGTAGTGGTTGCACAGGGGTATCATGGAAATGAAGTGAGTCCTGAGTCCAATGAGCTCAAATAAGATGAACGCGATCTATTTTGTTTTTAGTAGTTTTCTTCCTTTTGACAAAGTTCACGTAAAATTGGAAACATCTGGACTCTGTCACTGTGGGTATTTTTTTGTTGTAAATCACCAAGATTGAGATTTAAAATGCTGATTTCTAGGTATATTAGTTATGTATGGGTATGTAACAAATTACCCTCAAATTTCTCTGCTTAAAACAGCAAACATTTACTAATTATCTCATGGTTTCTATGGGTCGGGAACTCCTGGGAGGTTCTTGCTCAGGTTCTTTCACGAGATTGAGGTAAAGGTGTTGGCTGGGCCTGCTGTCATATGAATGGTTGACTAGGGCTGTAGCATCCACTTCCAAGATGGCACTCACACTTGGCTCTTGGCCGGAGGCCTTGGTTTCTCACCACATGGACCTCCAAAGGGACTTCTTAACATGACCTCTGGTTTCCCCAGAGTGAATGATTTAAAAGAGAGACAAATGATCTAATCTTGCAAGTGGAAACTGTCACGTCTGCCACATTCTATTAATCAGAAGTGAGTCACTAAGAACAGCATGCACTCAAGGGGAGGAGAATCAGGCTTCACCATGGAAGGGAGGAGAATTAAAGGATTTGTGGACATAGTTTAATCACCATACTCGGCCTGACTCTACACCTACTAAGTCAGACTCTCTGGGTGTGGTAATTTGCATTTTAACACATTCCCCCAGATAATTTCTACACACACTTAAAATAGAGAATCACTGGGTGTTCAGGTGATATTTGCTGAATGATTCAATCTAGAAGTAAATGAATACTATAATGCACTCTCCCGGTTTATTTAAGAAGCCAGAACTGCTTTTCACATATTTAGTGTTCTAAATATTTAAGGTTTATGCTTAGGCACTAAATCAGGTGCTAACTAGAAAATACGGTAAACTGTTTCCATAGGTTTCACTTTATCTGGTTGGCCCCTTAGCTCTTGGTGCTCATCTGGCCACGTGAGCCCCACTCTGATTTAGCCTATGGAGTCTGAGCAGCTATATAGTTAGACCTCAGTTATACAGATAGCAAAAAAGGAACTTAAGCTCACAGTTAGGAAGAAATTAAGTACCTGGCTGGCAGGGCAAGGTGAAAGGATATCCTGAGGTTTTTGTCTCCAGATCAAGGGTGAGCTGGGCAATGTCTGATGATCCTGTGTGGCTTGTTGGCTTCTGCACCTGTGTGCTTTCTGTCAGGAGAGATGAGGGATATGAAACCAGGAGCTTGCAGAGAACAGTCAGGGGGCTCTGGAACCCTTCTGACCTCGACATCACTCCTTGCTGGGCAGTCAGGCCCCCTCCCCTTCTCCATCAGAGCCAGCACTCTCTTGCCTTCCCATCAACATTAGGTCTTAATCCTCAGAATACTTGATTCCAAGGAATGCAGTTGGTTATTTCAGCGTGGAGGGTGCACATCATGGAAGTACATAACTCCTCTTCAGATCAAGGCACCAACTACCCACCTACTTCCCTCCCTGCCCTGAAGAGAGAAGGCAGATATATACAGACGCTCCCAGCCTGGGTCTCACATTTCATCAGGAATTCCTCAATTAGCAGAAGTACGCAATTAGGGGATGGAAACCCCAGAGAGGAAGTCACACAACACTGGCAGTGATAGACGCCTTTTCTCTGTGAGAGAACATTGCACCCAGAGTCTGTGACCACACACTGGAACAGCCATATGACAAAGCTGACATGCCCCCATAGGTACAACAGATTGTTCTGCTTGTAACCAATCAATACCGCAATTAACAAATATTTATTGAACACCTAGGAGGCGCGGTGGTTCACATGGCCCTCATCAGCTATTTCTTAGAGTCATGCAAAGCCTCCTAACCCCTCTGTCTTCAGGCTTGCCCTGGCCCCAATAAAATCAATTCTGTACATTGAAAACAGAGTGGATTTTCCTAAAATATACAAACTTGACCAGGTCACTAACCTACTTAAAATGCTCAGGTTGATGATCGGCGTCCAGATAAAGTCTGCACTCCCCAGCATGACTGAAGAGGTGAATCATAATCTGACCCCTGCCTGACTCTGCTTCCCTTTGGCTGCTGCTTCACACATTCCCCACACCGCATGCCCCCAGCATGCTGGCCTCTCTGATGCCACAGAAGAGTGGGTGAGGGCACTGGCATCAGAACACAGTAGGCTTTGATTCATGCCTCAGTTCTATGACTTGCTAATTGTGTCCTCTTGGGCAAATTACTGGACATTTCCAAGCCTCAGTTTTCTTATCTGCAAAAAGAAACTACTAGCCTCACATGATTCTTATGAAGATTAACTGTGATAAAATTTCAAATGCTTAGTGAAGTGCCTGGCCCGTAATTAGGACTGAATAGCTATTACTGTTACAGTTATTAACGATGTATGGAAAGCCCCTGGCACATAGTAGCTGTTGAGTAAAGGAGAGATTCTTTCCTCCCTGAGCCCTAGTCTCTTTGAGAGGACTAATCACAAGAAGCTGTCACTCAGAGTGAGTTGTCGTAAGAATGGCATTGATGAAGATGAAGAAGAGTTTTGAGAGACATAGAGGAAGAAGGTGGGGGTTACCTTTAAAAAGGTTTTGTGTTTGGGGCGCCTGGGTGGCTCAGTCGGTTAGGCGTCCGACTTCGCCTCAGGTCATGATCTCACAGTTTGTGAGTTCAAGCCCCGCATTGGGCTCTGTGCTGACAGCTCAGAGCCTGGAGCCTGCTTCCGATTCTGTGTGTCCCTCTCTCTCTCTCTGCCCCACCCGTGCTCGTGCTCTCTCTCTCTCTCTCGCTCTCAAAAATAAATAAACATTAAAAAGTTAAAAAAAAAATAAAAAAGTTTTGTGTTTGCATTTGATTTCTCCTCTATTAGAACATGACTAGTAGCATCCTTCCTTGGCGGGGGATGGGGGGGAATGCGGTTACAGGGAAAAATGGCTGTGGTCTGAGATTCAGAAGAAACTGACAACCTGACCTTGGTCAAGTCACTGCTTTCTGAGCCTCTGTTAGTTCACTTGTAAAATAGGTTTGTCTAGAGTTAACTTAGGTAACTTTTTGAGGACCAGACAGCATACTCTGAAATAAGGTGACAGTATTATGCTCTCAATCCCAAAACTCAGAGCATGTTTAAAAAAACATCTCTCAAAGCAAGATTTTTATATTTACATATAATTGATGCCGAAGCGTACATATATCCCCCAGAGATGGAGGTGGCGCACAGGTTAGAGAGAGTCACACGTCCTCTTTCCCTCACACCTTCTGCATCTCTTATCTGAGAATAGCTCAAGTAGTTCTCTGGCTAGTGTTTTCACTCCTCACCACTCTCCGCACTGTGAGTTATTTCCATAAAAGAAATCTTACAGGCCTCATGGGAAGAATATTTAAGTATGGACTCATGGATTCGGGAAGAATGGATTGAACTCTAGAACAGATTAAAACTTGACCTAATACCCAGTTTTCCCATCTGTGATCTGGGACTCATATTAGCCACCCTCTTGCATCACTGTGAGGTGTAAGAGGCACCTGTGGATACCTAACATGTGTCTGTCATGTAATTGACATGTAATAGCCCTGTGTTTTCTTACTTGGGCACCTGAAATGGTTCCCTAGTGTCCTCTGAATATCCAAACCCAAAGTCTTCAGTCAAGGAGGGGCCATCACAGACTGGCTCCAAGCCTTACCCTTTCTGATCTTATTTGTACCCCGGTATACCTCTAAGCTCCCCTTACCCAGACTCAAAGCCCTTCTGGTGATTTTTTCAGTTACTTATTGCCTTACCTTTTCTCTCTCCTGTGCCTGTGGCCCTGCTGTTCCTGCTATCTTAATACCTTTCCCAGGCCTATGGGACTTGAAGGTCCTATGCACGTTATAGCCTTTCCCACAACCACCCCTCCCCACCAGGTGGGATCAGTCTTTCATTCTCTGTTCTCCCAATGTATGTTGTTTTACTCGTATTATAGCTCTTATCACAGTCTGCCTTGTAGCATAGTCATTTCTATGTGTTTTCCCCTCTGGATTCAGAGCCCCTGGAGGGCAAAGACTGTTGTTTCATTTTATGCTGTATTTTCCCACCCCCACAGCGCCTGGTGCAGTAGGGGTTTAGCGAATACTGCTTGAATCAATGCATGAATGAAATTGTCTTTCCTAGTCCTGTTTGCAATGCTGTAATGCAGACGAGGTGAGTGTAGAATTTTGGCTTAGTGGATTTAGTTTAGCATAGGAAAGGAGTTTTCCAAGAAGCAGTACTGGCTTTGAAAACAGAAATTGCCTTTAATCTTGTGGAAAACACATGCCAGCCCTCTCCATAATAGTCTCAATTACAGGAGAGCATCATGTTACTGTAAAAACACAAATAAATAAACCCATGACAATACTGTGCTTGGGAGATAAAACCACATAAAAGCCATCTTTCCCCAACCCTCCAGCATGATAATTAAGGTGTTTCTGGAAAAACAAAACAAAACAAAACAAAAACACAAACCAAAACATACCAGCATAGAACAAGTGGTATTAGGCTTAAAAACACTTCTTATACTTGGCAAGGTGGGAGAAGGGGGCTCCATTTTTTTGTTCAGCACAGACACACAGGTTCCTCCCAGCTTTTTCCAAACCTGATGCTGTATGGATTGAATTGCATGATAAATTTGGGTATTAGGGTTGTCAAAGATGGTGAGAGTACCTGGAGGGCAAAGAGGGTCACCCGGAAGGTGGTGCTGTAAAATTTATCCATTTGCCATGCTTTGTTTCAACATTTTATATCTTTCTAAGCGCTGGATCTCCATTGGCTCAAGGATGCCGTCAGTGAGTCTATTTCTATGGGCTCCAACTTTCAACTGGATTTCATTTATGGATGCCGTCTGAATGTTTCCTTGGTTCTTTTTAACTCTGTGGTTCTGGATCCAGGTTCTTTTGAGGGTGGAGTAGGAATGATTTTGTCAGCCACAGAGTGCTAAAACCAGACTGAATAGAGCCCAGACACTTCTCACCTCCACTGCCATCATCTTTCACCTGGATTGCCTCCGTGGCCTCCCAGCTGATCTCTGCAGAGTGTTCTTCAAGCAGTCAGAGTGGCCCTTTTAACATGAACTTGAGATCATATCACTTCTCAGTTCAGAGTCCTCCAGCGAGTCTCCCATTCCACTAAGAATGCAATTCAGACGCTGTAGTTACTGTGGCCTCCACGATACTGCATGGTCTGGAGCCTCCCAGCTCGTCTCCTGCTGTCCCCTCCATTAATCCTCTCTGACCCTTGAGCTTGCTTGCTGTTCTTAAACCAAGCCAAGCATTCTCATTCTCAGAGAATTTGCATTATTGTTCTCTTAGCTTGCAACATTCTGTTGGAACATTCCCAGATGTCCATGTGGCTCATGCCCTCTGCTATGTGTCACCTTTTTGGGGAGGTCCTGTTCACCTGTGTCTCTGATGCTAGAACAATGGCTGCCATATGGCACGCACTTAGGACATCATTAGAAAGCATGAGAAAGCACTGGCCAGTGAGTCTGGCAGACTTGGAGGGAGAGTGTGGTCTGCAGGGATGGTGGCTCAGGCGTCAGATGTCTGGTCAGGCTGGATTGACCCAACCTTCTCCATTTGGAAGGTGTTCCACCTTGGGAAAATTATTTACCTTTCCCCACTAGATGAATGAGACTATGCCTACTGTGTGGGATTATTATGAAGAGTAAGTCAGATAATGTTTGTAAGGGACCTGGCATTGTGTCAGGTGAACATGTTAGAGGCTTCCTAATTCCTTATTCTTACACATTCTACTTTCCAGTTGTGGAGGCATGTTACATGGGGCAGGGGGAGTGTCTAAAAATGGTATGTAATTCTCATGTACCTGTGAGTAGCTGTGAATATATTTAAAGCACCTAGCCTTGTGCTTGACATATGCTAGGTCTGAATAAATGTCCAGGCCTTCCTGCTTTTAATTATCAGACTTAGACACTGCTGAAACTCAAGGTGTCAGCTGGGGCAGCTCTGTGGGCACGTAGGGATTTTGGTAAACAGAAAAAGGACAAGTCAGCAGCTGGGCTCGGGGCGGTTCACAGTCCTGCTTGTGGTTCAACAGGGACTGCATTTATGAAAATGGCAATTGAGTCCAGGCAATTGAGACTTTGGGCTGTGCCAGCAAGTGTGGTATTTCCATTTACATCCTCAGAGTAAGTACAATTTCACCATTATTCCATTGAGGCTCTCCTTGCCAAGAAAAACCCATTGTAAATTTCTGGTTTTAAAGATTCTGCAGTTTTAGGGAGTCGTACTTTTTGTTGCTTTAACATTTTCTTGGCACCATACATTTGAAGCCCCACTGGTCTACCTTGTAAATACTATATAAATGTTGTGAAAAGCTGAACCACGTCATTTGTTTTCCTAAGTTCCTTATAGGAAATGGTGATGTTCCTGCCCCTGCCAGCTACTTCTCCTGGGTTTCTGCTCAGGCAGTTTGGAGTGAGAAAGTGAGGGAAAGAAGATATATTGTCAGCAAAGGATGGAAGCTGTATTCACAAGAGTGCTTTGAGGACAGGGTTGGGCTAGGCCGGAGAGTAAAGTGTGTGGCTGGCAGGGTGTCTGTGTGACGTGCACCCATTATGTGGAACGTTCCCGCTGTACCAGTGAGTGGCCAGCTCCCAGCTAGGCCACCCGGGTGAGGGCCTCTGAGGCAGAGAGCCCCGCACAGTCTGGAGCCTCTCTAACCCAGTGTACTGAATAGGACTCCAAAGAATAGGAGCCGTGTTCCCTTTGTCACCTACAGCCCTGCTTTCAGCCCGCACAGTGAATGTGCACTTGGGGGCTCAATTGGCACTTGGAAAAATCTGCAAAAACTTTGTGTGTGCACAGTGTGTGCCCGGCGGCATGGGGGGAGTGGAGCGTGCACTCTGGAGATGTCTGGGGGCTGGTGCTTGCAGAGGAGGGGCTGCCCTCTTTATGCTGCAGGGTCTGCCAAGAATGTGCCGCCCTTGACAGTGTTGTGGCCAACAGGAAAAGCATTCATGGCATCTTAATGAAAGGCAGCAGTTCCTTTCTTCAAGAATAATAGGCATTCTTTTATTGAGCTAGGTCCCTTTTTGGAGATGGAGAGAGAAGCCAATTATTTTTCAGTTAAAATTTATTTTTTTAAACAGTGATACCTCAGTTGCAGATTACCCTCGCTTTGCCATAAAGACATTTACAGCTAGTCTCGTGACATGGTTTTAAGCTGCTGTCTTTATAAAACAATCACGTGATATGCCAGGATGTGATAAGGCATCTAAGACTTCTGTGTCACATTTGTATAGATGATTTGCCTTCCTCTGTAGATAGAAAATGGATGTTTTCTGAAATGGAATAGGTCTATTGCCTTTTACCCTGCATCTTGCACATAGTCTAACATACCTGTTTTTACTGAAATTGGGGAGTTTCTCCTGTGGACGTGATAATACATCCTTAAGAGGGAGTTTGATAAGGGAGAAAGTTGTCAAGTTCAAAGGATGGACGTATTTGAAAGCACCAATCTGAAAGTCATCTTTGGGTGATAGATCTTTTCGTTGGAAAGAAACAAGGTCAAGACAAGTGGTTTTTAATGTGTTGGAGGAAATGGTCTGCTCTGTTTCTCATCTTCTCTAGACTTCTTTACAGTCTTTTTTTTTTTTTTTAATACTTAAGTGGAACTTGGCATAATGACCTCCACATTTCAGCTGTGCATATGTTCTATGTATAAATGGTGAAAGACAACAGAGCCATTCCTGACTATTTTTCACACTATTTACCCTAAGAGGCCCCTATCAGTAAATGACTTCCTGTTGGAGGCAGTAATTTGTGTTTGGGCTTGGGTACTGTCAGTCTGAAACTAGCCAAGAGAGGTCATGCTATCTGCTGCACAGTTTCCTAGTGAAAAGATGGGCCAAGCCTTTTGCCTCTGAAATCCAAGCACTACAAAGGCTGGTAATGATGCCTGGGTTTGAGTGTAGAGAGGTGTCAGTTTCTGAGAGAAGCTGTTAACTGTGGAGGCGAGCTTTCTCCTTGGGAGATGGGTGTTGTGGATCATTCTGACATCTCAAAGCTTTATTTCCTGGTGATCATTAAAAGGGAGGAAAGAAACATTTTTTGGTCATCTATGTTTTAGGCATGGTGATAGGTACTTTAACCTCTATTAATTCATTTTACTTCCACTAATTTTAGTAGAATTTGGATCATTCTGTCAGCCACTGGAAATTAAAACATTTTCTCTCATTCTGCCCCCGTGCCCCCAGACGTGTTAGGAGAATATTATCAGATTAAACCAGTTTGGGGTTAGTACTTTCCTTTAATTGTTAAACTCAGTTATTCTGGCTAAGACCAAATTTTTTGGTGTGGATAGAGCTGAAACTTGAGTAGTGTAGATTGAGTGCTGGAAATGAAGGTCAACTTCATGCAAGTAGCTTCTCCATGTTGTCGGTGTGCTCTTAGGCTCTGGTGCGCGACACTCCCAGCTGCCGTCACTGTGCCCTTTTGCTCCATTCTGTCTACTGTCAGGAGTCATGTGGTACTAACCTTGGATCTTTATGAAGGGCTCACTTTTGACCCGAGTCGACAGATAATTGTGGAGTGCTTTACAGTTTGCCGAGAGCTTTCACTGGTATTTGCTCTTCACTTCAGAATTACAGGGTAGGTTTTATTAGCCCCATTCATTTTGTAGATAAAGAAAACGAGGGCCACAGAGGTTATGCATCAGCTATGGTGTCCTATCCAGCAAGTGACAGAGCCAAGGTTCTAGGCCAGGAATCTTCGTCCAAATCTACTGCTTCTTCATACTGCGGTTACTTTCGCGTTCAAAGTGTGTCATTTCTCATCTGTTCAGGAGATATTTGGTTGACGTGGGCTTTGAAGGCAGACGGCTTTGTGACCTCAGGTAACCTGGAGTCTCAGTTCCCTCATCAGTTAAATGATGATAGTAATAGCACCTTTCTAGTAAGGCTGTTGTGAAGTGCTTTGTACATTGTAAATAGTGTTTGCCATTCCTCCTCCTCCTCCTCCTCCTCCTCCTCCTTCTCCTCCTCCTCCTTCTCCTCCTCCTCCTTCTCCTTCTCCTCCTCCTCCTTCTCCTCCTCCTCCTCCTCCTTCTCCTCCTCTTCCTCCTCCTTCTCCTCCTCCTCCTTCTCCTCCTCCTCCTCCTTCTCCTCCTCCTCCTCCTCCTCCTCCTCCTCCTCCTCTTCACCACCACCACCACGACCACCACCACCACCATCATGAGCTCACTCTGATCTGCCCTCACTAGGGAGACAACCTAGGATGTAGCTGTGCTATTGAGAATCACTAATTCTGATATGAGAAGCGAACATGACACCAGAAAATCAAAAATTGTGTGCTATGTTGAGAACTGCGGTATGCTAAGGGTGCTGGGGAAGCTTAGGGGAAGGAACATTTATACTTTAATTGCCAAGAACCCAGCTGTCTAGGAGCTTTACTTTCCAGTGGTAACGTCCTGTTTTATGCATTCCTTGCTGAAGGCAGTATTTCATGTACCAGGTCTTATGGGGATTTTGTGTACATCCTGTGTGAGGGAGGAGGGAGAAATAGAGTGTGTCTGGCTGAGGGAACCTGGTGGTCATTTGGGGAAATCAGGCCTGTATTTAACAATTGGAGGACTTTCCAGGACAAAAGAGATGCTGTTGCTTTGGTGTGCCATGTTCCTTGTGAGTGTCACAGGAGATCGGAGACGAGTGGGTTCCTTTAGGCTGGTAAGTGAGGTGGACTTTGAGGTGGAAGTAGGCCTGGAGGTGGGCCTGAAAGAACGTTGAATTTGATTTATGAGCTGCAAAGGGGCAGAGCATCTGAGCAGAGGTGGAGCCGTGAGACAAAAGGCTGTGAGAGTCTGGCCTGGCTGGAGGGAGAGTCTGGGGAGGTAGGTGGTCCAGGAGGCAAGTGATCCTCCATTCCTACAGGAGAACCTGCCTGTGGACCCTGGCAGGGTACACATAGCTCGTAATAACATCTTTGTGTTCATCATGATGTTTCTGGTCATTCTGGGGGAGCTAAAAACCTAGAGACCTGCAGCGTGGACGCTAGGTCTGAGTGGGTCTGTGAACAGCACCCTTGCTGCAGCCTTTGTTTGTGAGCTGTTTGCCTGCATTTAAATGCCATTTACATACGGAGCTGTCAGAGTTGAGTTGGCCCATGATTATTCCTTGATGTATGTTGGAAAAAAAAAAAGAAAGAAAGAAAGAAAAGAAAACCCTGGCTAATGAGGAGCTGGGTTCCTTTTCTCCATTGATGACAGCTTCCTTTCTGATCTGATGGTCCGTCAGAAACTAAGGTGGTGTGTGACTGTGGGGTTATGTCCCCGCCGAAGCCGTCTTTCCCTCAGAGTTGTAATTGATGGGGAGACCTGTCACTTGTTATGCTGATGCTGTGCAGATTTTTGTGCAGCTGCCAGCCAAGAGAGTTTTAGGACAGCATCTGATTGGGTGCAGGTTGTGGCAAAAGCGATAATAAATAGAGAGCTGGTGAGGGTAGATTTTGATTGACCTGAGATTGTATATTATTAAACTGAGTCTGCATGTACATGTCAGTTTATGAAGAACCAGACCCATAATCCAACTTAGGGCTGTGGCAGTTTGGGTTTATTAAATGTGCTTTATATCACTATTAATATTGAGGAGCGGAGAGGAATATCTGTAATCTTTTAATCTATGCAATAATGGTTTGGAGGGAGATTACCAGACACATTGGACTATTGTTTGCCTATAATTGTATTCAGAACTCTTGGAAGCATTGATTTGTTTCTGGCATACTGATTTGGCTCAACAGTCTCATAAAGCTCTTTTATAGTCTTCTTTGCTTTGGATTTTCCAAAAATAATTGGAGAATAATAATAATGTAGCTGGTGATAAAGAAGAGAGAGTAAGCTTGAGAGCAAATTTCCAGCCAAGTGGATAGCCATAAACATCTTCTGTGCTCATAAACACCTGGGTCTGTGACCTTTGTGTTTATAAGATATTTATTGCCTCATGGGCTTTCTCCTTGGGGGTTATCACTTCAGTGCCTTGTAAAATTTGATTGTTTAGTAAGTAGATTCTGAATTTTTGCTGAGTAGGGAAAAAGTGTCCCTCTCCTCAGTTTTCCTTGGGAACAACTGATCTGCCCACAGGGACAGATCTTACCAAGTACAGAAGCAGGGAGCTTGGTTGTACTGGAGTTCCAGTGTGGAAACAGACAGTGGGACCCATCAAGGGTACCTTTTTGTACTTAATTAAGTGGCTTTTAATGGAAATGAGTTTTGAATGAAAGCCAGTGGGGCAACATATTGAATAAACCCAAGTAGTGATGATGTATTTTCTTCCTTAAGTAAAAATGAAGTTTTTGATCCCAGTCAAGGAACCTTTCTTGACATTGTTACCACCTTCTCACCCTTTCTTCCCATTTCCAAAACTGGCCCAAGGAAATGAGCCAGAGAAATGGTCTCCAGGTTCAGCTTCAGTGACTCTAATAAGAAGGTATGATACATTGACGCACAGGCACAGGTAGATGCTTTCCATCTTCAGTGGTCCATTTAATCATTTCTTCAGGAAATTCTGGGCACTCTGTCAACCGTTATCTTCCCCCTGATGCTATTACTTAATTGTTCCTGAAGGAAACAGAGTTGGATGCCTGTGAGTGGACAGGTGTGCTGGACTGCCTGTGTAAGCTAGTAGTCGTTCATGGTCCACACAGTGGGGAGCAGGTATATGGGGGAAGTTATCAAGGAATTGGCATCTTTAGAGAGCTTTATTATAAGTGAACCAGCTCTATTATAATTCAAGTGTGAGCCAGTCTGGAGGTGGATAAGCCCCATATTTATCATAGGAGACTGTTCCATCTAAGATGTCGTTTCTTGTCCCATGAGGTTAATTGCTGCTACATTTCATGGAGTTTATGAGGTGTGCTTTCGTCTGCCCTGCTCCAATCAGATGGTATTGCTTGGAAGTAGTATTAGCACAAGATTGGTTCAGAGCTGTTTCTACAGTGGCACTCCACAGTGGACCTTGCTTGTGGGTAGAGAGGAGAAACCCTACCACAGTGGCATGAGGGAGTGAGACACAAAGGCAATCAGTTAGTCAATAGTGATTTTTATCAAACACCAACTCTGTGCCTAGCTTTGTGAAATATGAAAGAATCATGTGCTCCGGGCCCCAAAGGTGCCTTCTATCCAGTTGGGGAGAGAGAAGTGTAGGTCAGTGGTTCTGCAATATGGTCCCCGGGTCGGTTGCATCATATCCTCTGGGAACTTGTTAGAATTGCAGATGTTCAGGCATCACCTCAGAATACTGCTAAAGTTTGAGAACGTTTGCTTTAGGTTGAGCACTTCTAGGGGAAGAAATGAGTAAACAAGGCGCATGGAATTATGGGCTGCTTTCTTGCAGGGCACAGGAAAGGAAAGAAAAAGATACCACAGGATGCTGAGCCCAATTGTCACTTACCTGTGAAAGGGGTGAGGGGAGGGAGGGAGCCAGGGTCATCAAGGTAATATCTCTGGGGAGAGGGAGTACGGAGCCAGGTTTTGAGGAGCGAATAGGAAAGCGAGAGAGCATCATAAACGAGCGCACATGTGGTGGTGAGCGTCTGTTCCTTCAAAGAGCTCAGCTAAGTATAGGGAGAACACGAACTCACAAACTCTAGCCAAGAAAAATAAATGTAAAATCAAGTACAGAACTCAGGCAGTTTTGTGAAGAAGGAAAAAAAATGTTCCTCACAAGTTGAATTCTAGTGTGAGTTCATCTCTTTTATCACCTCTGGCAGGGGTGCAGTTAATTGGGGCCAGGGATCTTGTACCTGGAGAGGCTTCATAAAGTGAGGATCTCAACTGGGGGATTTTATTTGCCTAAGGCCACTGCTTTAAAAGTGGGAGGCCCGTGGCTCTCATGAAAAAGAAGGATGACTGTGTGTAAGAAAGGATGAGCTGCCTACACAGGGAAAGGGCTCAGGGTTTGTAAAGTGTGTCATGTATCCTGGAGAGAGGGATCTAGAATCTCCCTTGGGGGTGGATCCAGAGGAGTGGGGATGTGAGGAGATATAAATTTAAGCTTCAGAAGTTTTTGTTTTCCTTTAAAGGCAGAAAAGAGCCCCTGAATTTTACCACACAGAGAAGTGACACGATTAGAGTTCCATTTCATGCATCTAATTACAGGGGCATCAGTGACTGGAGGGAGGTAGGTAAGTCAGGAGGCTCTTCTCATTGTAAGGATGAGAGATGACAAGGCTTTGAACTGGTGCAGTTCTAGCAAAAAGATGGTGTGAGGAGTCATGGTGGTTGAAAGTGGGAGGGAAGAAATGGGGACCGCCCATTGAGCTTAGGTCTTACGTCGATGGTTTAATAAACTCCTTACACTGCCATTGGTACATCTTAACTGTCACTGTTTTAATGATACGGAGATTGATTTTTCAGAAGGTCCGGAAGCTTTGTGGTGAGGAAGTGGCAAATTTAAGATTTGACTCAAATCTGTGTGCCTGAAAAGCCTGTGCCCTTTCCACTCTAGATGCTAAACTTTGCAAAGAGAATGATACATTTTGTTTAGAATTGGGCAATTGTTGATCTTGTCTGAAGTCTCGAAGGCTGGGAGGAGGTGTTAAGAGAAAGGGAGACAACAGCATAGAACGTTAAAATAAAGTTTGTTTGGTGGAACTATATCTTAAAGAGCGTCAGCACAGGACACCTAGAATCTTGCCCCACTCAAACGTGGACACGGGGTCTGTGCTGTTTTCTCTATTGACCAGTGATCTGGAAGTCACAGTTGAGAATGGATCAATACTTTGATCCAGTATTTGCCTAGGCAATTCTGTGAATCCTGGTCCCTTGAGGACATGCACATGGCTCCTACTCCTATTTTGCTTTGGTGTGAAGGTTGCGATTTTAACTTTACAAGGTCCTGTTGCTTACTTCATCTCACTTCCTGCAAAGGTCCCCCACATTACGCAGAGAACAAAAATAAGTCCAAAATGGAATCCTAGGGAAATGGGGGGAGGAAAGACTATAGCTGAATCTGGATTTTGAGTTGTTTAGTCTTAAGCTATTTGTTTTTTTATCTCTACCTCCTGGCAAGCATATTGGTACTTGGCAATGTTAGGAGATAAGCAGAAGCATCATCCTTTCTGCACACCTGAATCTCCTTTTCAGCAGCTCTGCTCCTCCTCTGCCTCTTCGCACACACACCTTCCCACGTGTGATGTGCTGCTGTGTCCGCCTTGGTCCCCTCTCCCAAGGAGAAGCTGTGGAGACCTGGTGTTGGGTGTCAGGTTACACCTGGAAAGGAGCCTGTGTTGGCCAGTAGTTGGCTTGCTGTGGGATTAGGCTGCTAGCCTCATTGAATCTGAACTTCACTCAGTGTAGACTCTCAGGGAGGCACCGGGAATTTGTTTAGGTAAGGAGCCCTTGAAAGGAGCCCATTTGGTGAACTGTATGTCAGCAGCAGCGATGAAAAGATGCCTGAACCTGTGTCCCACAGCAGCATAGTCTGTCAGCAAATTAGTAGATTGCTCCCGCTGTCAGTGCAACTCTTCCTTTACTGGTTTGTGTTCTTAACTGGTGATTGCAGTTTTTATTGGGGAACGCACACATCAAACTAGTATCACTGTGCCAGGCGAAGTATCAACAGGTTTCCCTTACACTGGGGGTCGCTTCAGCTCACGCTCACTCAGCTCATGCCAAACGGTATCGTGATGTTAGCTTTTATGTACACATAAAAGGAAGTCTTTGTTAAATACTGGAGAAGTTTATGATTGCTAGGTGGGAAAAAGGCAGGAGGGTCTCAGTCATACAGGGAAAATTATGAGTGTTCCAAATGAACAGTGACAGAGAAATGGGCATGAAGGGTATTGAAGGGATTCTGTTTAGGTGCCTTCAGAGGAATTGAGAATGATGTATTATGAACAGACAGCCTGACTTCAAATCCTACCTTGACCGACACCTTACTTCTCTCTGCCTCAGTTTTTTCATCTGTAATATAGAGATAATACTACCCACCTCACAGAACTATTGTAAGATTTACTTATATAATGCCTGTTGAGTGTTTAGCTTATTCACGGAATATAATCAATAAATCAGTAATTAATAAATATACCATTTAATTATATCATGAATCATCATTATTGTTTGTGGGAATTGGTACCTTTGGGTCATTTGTTGTGGCAGAAGTATAAATTCTCTAGGAACACAAGAGAACCAGTGCTCGATTTCTGTCTCCTGGTCTTGGCTGGGTTACACTGTGTACTCTTTCCATCAGTTCTATAATACCTCAGTTCAGAGCGCCTGCCATGCTGGACAAGCCACTTGAGCATCTCCGTTTTCTTTGGACATCTTCACCGTTCCTCTCATTTTGACAGGGCCATGGAAAGGGAGTAGCCAGATCAGGATGTGAACGTTTGGCATTGCCAGTGGCCGTAGTTCTCACTGTGGCTCAACTTTTGTCAATTTGGGGTAGTTCCTAGGGAAATTGAGCTTTGCAACTTCTTATGTGTGTGTATATTTCCTGATCTGCTCTGGAGGACAGCTGAAGGCTGAGTCTGTTTTGGAGATTGTGAGCAAGGTTGGTGAGGTTGAACCTTAAGCAGAAAATACACTTGCCACACACTGATACCTCCTTTCCACTGCTGATTGTGTGTGGATAGGAACTTACATTCAGGAAATATGTTTACTGACACAGATTTGCTGGGCTACTCTAAAAAGGAATTCCTCTCTTTACCCAGTAAATAGAGCTTCCTTTAAGCTTTACACAGTTCTGTCTTTAATGTTAAGTTTTGTTACCTATATGAACAAGGCCACTTCTCTGTCAGACCTTCTCTGTTGAATGGATCACTGCCATCTAATGATATAAGAGAAATCTCTCTGAGACAGAAGAACCTGAAACAGTGGTTCTCAACTCCGGAGACACTTTAGAATCACTTAGGGAGCTTTTAAAGGATCCCAGCGCCGGGGTCACCATTCCAGATACTCCGTAGTTGCTCTACTGTGGCACCCGGACATTGGTGTTTTAAAAACATTCCTCAGGTGATACTAGTGTCTCACCACATTGAGACCCGAGAGGATTTTTGATGGAAGATCCAATGGAATGAGAGCAGTTCTAGTCTTTTTTCAGCAGTAGCCCTTTTGCCTTCCACTGCAGCGCTCCCTTGGACAGCGGAGCGGTGCAGCTGTGCTGGGATGGCAGTGCAGAGGGTAGCAATTGTGTCTTCTCGCCGCCCATCTAGTGCCCACTTACACTGATGCCCAGCTCCACCCCTCCCCCACTGCACGTGTCTCGGATGACTGAAGTAATGGAATTGAGCCCAGATTTACCAGCTGGTCATTTTTAATCCCGAGCCTTTTCCTTTCTGCGATCCACGAGGGGGCAGGTCCACAAGCAGATACTTTTATCGTTCCAGAAGGAGAAAGACAGCTAGCTTTGAGATTCTTGAGTCATAAAAGTGGTCTTTGGTTAAGATAACAAGGGCTTGCTGTGTACAGGAAAGATGTCAGGTAAAGGGGTGATACCCGTGGTGCCGCTCGTTACCTCTTTAAGCACCTAGTTCGGACCAGGGCTGTGGGTTCTGCACACCAATGGAAATGGGTTCTCTGTTGCCCAATTTTGCTCTTAAACACAAATAGCTGTTTTCTTTAGGGGAATTGGGGCCTTTTTTTATTCTTCTCCTTTTTATTTTTTCCTTTTTAGATATCCCAGATTGCATCAAAGCCTGCAGCTGTAGTTATTCATAAAGGGAGAATTCTATGAACACTGGAGAACATGGCCTGGGAGTTTGATAAACTGTTATTTTTTGGTTTTGTAGATTGAGCCGTATCAAACATGTACTTAAGCAAGAGAAGCCCCTTGCAAGTGCTTTTATGCACAGTTTAGTGTTAATTTTCTATCCAGAGGTTATTTTAATTTCCCACAAAGCTGTGGGTTAGCAGAGTAAGTCCTTATTGTCTCCAATTTATGCATAAAAAAATTTAAGACTCAGAGAGGTTGAGTGACCTGGCTTAGGTGACAGAGCTGGGCCTTTCAATGTAAATTCCTTCAGTACACTGAGCTTTGGGTAGTGCTTTTGCTGGGATTAGAACACCCTATAAATGTGACTAATGGCATCTCAGGGTTCTGTTTGTCCTAGCTATTGTAGTTTGAATCCTTTGTTTGCATTTGCGTGTGCTTGCTTGTGTGCATGTGTGTGTGTAACTCCATTAATATTAAGCATCTTGGCCATTTGCTTCTGCGGAATGCAGTTGATAGCTGGAAATGTACATTTGACGTGGTTAAGAGAGTGTCATCTGTTATTAACAGTTATAATTTTTGTCCTGCCAAGGAGCCCATATTCACTGTTAGTCTATTGTAAGTGTGGCTATTCAAGTGTAGTATTTTATTTGTAGGCAGAGTATTTTTCTCAGCCTGTATTGTTTGCTTAGAATGACAGTGTTGAAAGCTTAACACATTGAGAAGATGAAATTTTTCTGGGTGGTCTGTGGGTTGTTTTCATTCACCCAACAAGTGATGGGGTGAGTGCCTACTGTGTGTCAGGGGCTGTTTACTTTACTTCCATCTTAAGAAAATCTAGCATAAAAATAAAACTGCACATAGGTTAAGGGAGAGTCTACACTCAGTTTTGGTTATGTCTTTTTCATGCTAGTTTGGCTACTGAGCTTTATTGATTTTTTGACTTTCAGGAGACAGGGTTTCCCCTAGTCGCTTGATACGCCCAGGGTGGGAAATGCTTTCCTTGCTCCCCAGAAATATCTCATGGAGAGGTGCTTGTGGCTGCTGGGAATTTGGAATGAGCCACCGCACATGGAGCTGCCTGGGTGGTGCTCTGTCATTCCATCCGGTTTTCCCTCTTCCCCTCATTCGTGCTCCCTCCTTACCCTCTCAAGCGGAGCCTCTCTTCGCTTCTTGGTCCCTGTATGCCAGAGAGGTTAATTTTACCCGAATGTGATGACAATAGTCAGGGTTGAAGATCTCAGATGCAGAAAAGTGGATTTTGTACTCAGGAGCCGCTTCCCTTGTGCATTAGCACAGCACATTTATCTCCATCCCAGAGAACTTCTACTACGGAGATAGATCGTAACCATTAAAGAGGGGGGAAAAGGAGGAAAAAAATCTGTGTATTCTGAAGATGGTTGCAGTAGATGCTCCACTAGAAATCTGAAGCATGAAGTGCATGTTAGAACATGACAAGAAGTCTCCTTAAAACAGGAGGACTGAACGGGTGAAAGGAAAGCACTCCTGCCATTTTAAGGGATGCAGGCATTGACTCCTCACCTTGGTGAAAAGAAACAAAGCATTTCTCTTTGGTTGATATCAGTGGGCTTTCAGAGTCTCAGGGGAGGAGACAAGGGTTGTTCTGTCCTTTATTTATCTTGCTTGAGCTACCCCTGGAATCTTTGGTGGAATGTCTCTGAGATTGCTCACTCTCAGCTGTCTGTAGCCTTGTGGCCATTGTATATGTTTATTCTCACTGAGGAAGGCCATGGCAGGCTCTTCTTCCTCTTCTGTTTTTTGTTTTTGTTTTTGGTCTTGTTTCTTTTGTAGACAAGGGCATTCTATAGTAATTCTCTTGTAGAAAACTCCATGCCTCAAATCCTGTCACACAGAACAGGTTGTGAATAATCAACATTCTGTGAGGACTTGATCAGATGTCTGGGAAATAGGATTCATATCTTGGCTCTATAGGAGATATCAACCTAAATCTGTCAGCTTACCCTTCATCCTTGCTGGCAGAGCCCCAGTTTCATTTAGGTGTTCACATTCCGTGTGGACTTGAGTTCCAGGGAGTACATCGTGATTAATCTAAGCCAATCATGATAATTCCACTCCTCCTTCTGGTTAGAGGTTCAGGTCTGGCCAACTGAACTTTAGGAAATCTTGTGTGGATGCTTCTGGAAAAAGTGCCCTTGCATCTGAAGAGAGAAGAAACGTCTAACTCTCATCTCTGGCGGTTGTTTGTATGTGGTGCTTTGCAGGTGGTGGCAGCTCTCTCTGAACCATGAGGTGGCCTCAGAGGGCAAACCAACATGTAGGGGACAGAACAGCTGAAAGAAAGATAGGATCTTTGATCATCTTGTTCAGCTGCTGAGTGACCAACCTAGACTCACTCATTCTATCTGAGGACTTCTTGTTATGTGTGAAGAAAACCAGTTCTTTTTTTTTTTTTTTTAAACTTCAGAGGGAGCATTCGAACAGGGGAGAGGGTCAGAGAGAGAGAGAGAGAGAGAGAGAGAGAGACTGAGTCTAAAGCAGGCTCCATGCTCAGCACAGAGCTTGACACAGGGCTCGATCCTACAACCCTGGGATCATGACCTGAGCCGAAATCAAAAGAGTCGGACGCTCAACCAACTGCACCACCCAGGTGCCCCACCAATTCTTATTTAAGCTATTTTAGTTGAGTTTTTTGTTTTCCTACAGTCCAGTGTATTCTGATATACTGTCTTACTCATCCATCAGATGGTTTGAGATAAAATCAGAAAATGTTGAAAATACTTTTACATGTGTGTTATGCTCATGATTAGCATAAATATTGTCAATATCACAACATCGTGCACTGTTTAGTGTTCTTGTACTTTGCTCCTGGATCACTTTTTCTGGCACTTTTCTCCATAGCAAGGGGACAGGCCATTAGGCTGAAAAGCAGCCATGTAAAAGATTGTCTGGGACTTTCTGAGCAAAGTTTCTATAACAATTGACATGATAAACAACTCTTGAAAGTTAGTATGAGGCAAAAATTCCTGATAAACTCATGTTTCTTATTGTTGGAAAGTGACAAATAAATTAACCCAGTATATTTCCCCTTTGTCTTGCTTTGCTCAGTAGCTCTAATCCAAATTTGATGCTAATGGTATTCCATCTAAAATTCCAAGTGTATCTTTCTTCTAATTTTAGCTATTTGGTTTTATTTATTTTGGTTATTGTATTACATCCTCACTGCAAGTAGCTAACCACCTTTGGTTTCACTGTTACTGAGGAAACATTTCTGATTAGCTTAAAGGAGTGTTCCAGATACCTTGTAATGGATCATACTTGTTTGATTACTCATTCATCCATTCATTATACAAATGCCAGCCAGGTACTTGAATATATATATATATATATATATATATATATATATATATATATACACACACACACACACACACATATACATATATATACATATGAATATATGTATATATATGTACATATATATATATTTTTAATTTTTTTTTACATTTTATTTATTTTTGAGAGAGAGAGAGAGAGACAGAGCACGAGTGGGGGAGGGGCCGAGAGAGAGGGAGACATAGAATCTGAAGCAGGCTCCAGGCTCCGAGCTGTCAGCACAGAGCCTGATGCGGGGCTTGAACCCACGAACTGTGAGATCATGACCTGAGCCGAAGTCAGTTGCTTAACTGACTGAGCCACCCAGGTGCCCATATATATATACACACACATACATACATATATATATACATACATATATATATATATACATACATATATATATTATTACATATATATATATTAGTTTGGGTATAGGGCATAAGAAAAGAAAGTACTAGGAACTTAGAATTACGCATTAACAGAGCACTTAAGTTAGGGGAAAGTCATTTTTCATTGCTGGTCCTGAGGAGAGTTTTCAAGTTGACTGAAAAGTATTGATTTGAGGAATGCTGATGATTTTCATCGCCTTTTCCTATCTCCGAACTAAGTGTAATCCCTTTAGAAGTTGAGAGTCAGAAAACCTTTATTAATAGTGAAAGGACAGGAAAGGAAGACTTTCCTAGACATCACAGTACTGTAATCAGCATTCAATCCAGGAAATTCTGGGGGCCAGTAAATACTTTATTTATATACTATGATTCTCATTTCACTTTCCCCAGCCAAGGAAGGGGGGAGGGAAGGTTGGAGTCTTTTTCATTCTTTTGCAATTTGCTTCTTTTGAAAGCTTTTTCCCTTCTAAAGGAAGGTAAAAACAATCTCCTTGAGTAGTGTGATTGCAGTTAGGGAACAAGGTTTTTATTCTCTGAGTTTTGTGCTCTGGTGGAGGCGTTGGAACATCATCACTGGAAATGAGATGCTGAACCCCAGGATTACTTCATCCTGAAGATTCCAGAATCTGAACAATAACAAGGATCAGCCAGTTTGAACAGCTTCTTGATTGGTGTCTTGTAGCTGCCAGTCATGGTCAAGAAACACCTCCCTTCTCTGTTGTAGATCATTTGGTCTTTCCAGAGGATCAGAGAGTCTGGAAAGACCCATGTTCCTCTTGTCTTTTGTGCATCAGTCCTAGCCTTGCTCAGAGCCATGGCTTCCCTTCCCTTAAGGCAGGAGCCTACTGTCCTGTCAGGAATGTAGGTTTCCTTTTTTTCCTTTTTTTCTTTGTTTGAGTCCTAGGACAGTGTTGTGCCTTTGTGTTGGGCATCAGATGGATCCCAGGTGGCTCACCTTTTAAAGACAACCTGCACTAAGTGGCAGGGAGAAAATAGAATCATCCATATTGATGATGAAAAATCTCAGGAGGCTTCCATTGTACCCTAAATCTTCTCTCTTAAGGTGGTGAGAGAGTGAGGTATAGAATTTGAAAGTAAAAATCCTTATATCCCTTTACTCCGTAATTGAAAGATACTTGGCTTTGGCCCTTGACATGATTTAAATGGTGATAGATTTAAGTGATGCTTTGTGACTGAGTTAATTTTCAGGGTTTTAACTCATTTGCTATGTTGGTTCAGCAGCCCTAAGCAGCAGTAGTATTTTTTGTGACAATTTCAAAAGATTGTTTGAGTCAGTGGTAGTAGTCGTCCCTAAGGTAGCCATTGTGCTGAAATTTTTAGAAGAGCCTCTAGGTGCTGAAATCTGTATCTTCCTTTCTTTTCCAGAAGAAGTGTGTTGGTTGAGGTTGTGAGATCTGGAACTGGATTTAACTTCTGTTGCATTTTAAACCTTTGTTTTGATTCTTCTGTTTTTAATAACAGCATTTTCTTCCTCTGGTCATCTACTGAAAGTGTAGATGACAGTAAGCATCACTAGAATGGTGGTTTTGAATATGGGAATGGTAATTGTGTTATACTCCACAGTAATTACACTAAAAAATTTATTCCACAAAAAATTGTATCCACATTCATAAAACAGAATCATCCGGAAATTAAAAAAAAAAAAAAAAAGTCATGTATGGGTCCCATCCCAGACGGATTGAATCTGAACCTCTGGGAATAAATGTATAATTTCAAGTTTCTTAAGGGACGCTAAACGGCAGGTAGGTTGAGAATCACTGCTCTAGGCCCTTGTGTAGGGGAACAAGAGAGCTCTGTTAAGTTCTTTATACTTGGTTTTACCAGCTGCTTTGCCTTATTCTCATTGTTAAACAAATACCAGTGTTATAGCAAATGCCCTGTTATAGCCCTAATTCACCCTTCTTGTCAGGCTGGCTAGCCTTATGTTGTAGTTCACTTTCATTGGACTTAGGAAAACAGTGCAATAGACTTTCACCCACGTGTATACAGTGCAAGGCCTTTAATTCATAGGATTGAAATTGTTTTAAAGTGAGGTTGAATTACCTTTCTATACCCCAGTTTGCGCTTCTGTTTTAGGCGGGGCTCCCTAGTTATCCTTCATTACCTGAATAAAAGAATAGTCAGGGATGTTTCCAACAACGCTTTTTGAGCCAACCCTTCATGCTAGAGGGAGGTTTAGGAAAGACCCAGTCTCCCTCCCTCATTTCCAACAGAATGAATATTGTTGAATCACTTGATCCTGGCTCTGTGAAATAATACACAAGAGGAATTTCTGCTTTATGACTTTAATCTGATAAACTCTACTTGCTGTGGCGTGTTAGATTCTCTGTGTGTTCCTCTGTTCCCGCCAGCATAATCCCAGCCTTATGTGTAGCAGCTAGCATGGAAGGCCCGAAACTCAAACCCAGCCTTGATGCAGACTTCAAACAAGAACTACTTTACACAAAGCTCTGTGATAAGGCCAGGCACTTAACATTACCGCTGCCGGGCTCCCAAAAGGAGCAGAAGGAAGTGGCAGATCCAGAGAATCCCATGAAATTTCCTTCTGAGCTTGGGCTCGAAGCAGCCAACCACCATAACCAAATAAAGCAAGACCAATTTAATAACTCTTGTGTTTCTTGTATCTTTTTTCCTGTTCTCATCTTTTATATTATATTCCTACATTTTCTTTTCTCTCCCTTACTTACTTTTTCCATTCATATCTTTCCTGTGTTTTCTTCTCTACTCCATGCATGTCTCTCCTGCCTCTTCGTTTTTCTTCTCATCTGTGTTTTCTCATTTCTCACTGTTGGAGAGCCAGGAATCTTGTATAATTTGGGAATTAACCAAACATTGGGGTATTTATCCAAAGTGAACTTTGGATCCTCGGATGGTTTCTTTTATGCTCATTTTCAGTCTCACTAATTTCTAGAACCAGTTGGCTGGAGAGTAAGCCACAGAGTGCACCTGTGGCGTAGAACTCATCCAGAGTGGTCAGAAACAAGGAAAAGAGAATGAAAATAAATCCTTTCTAAAAGAGATTTACAATACTGGTTTTATTTGTTTTTAAGAGACGTGACCTTGTCAGTCTAGTACCTTTACTTGTGCAAGTGTAGTTTTTCATAGAAACAAAGCAAATAATATAGATTGGTATATACCAGGAAAAATTTGGTTTAAAGACACAGTGTGAACTTCAGTAGAAAGATTCTTTAAATTCTAAACAGAGAAATGGGAACAAAGTTATATTCATATGTGTGTGTGGGGACAAGCTTATCCATACACATATTTATTTCTGCATGTACACATAGAATAATGTTAAAGCATTAAGTATCTATCTATGGAGGTAATTTGTTGATACAGACAAGCAATGTGGTGATCTTTTTATTGAGAAATAATTGACCTACCGCCACTGTAGGAGTTTAAGGGTTAATGGTGTTTGATTTACATTTATTATAAAATGATTTCCATGGTAGGTTAACCCATCTAAAGCCCGGGATGTAGGAGATGCTGATATGAAGATGACAAAATCCATGGCATGTCTGTGACAATTTTCCTTTTCTACATTCCTAGCAAATACCATAAATGGATCTCAGAACTCTGATCTGATTTTTCTGAACCCACTACTCTAGAGTGTATTGGCTGTGAGGCAAAGATGAATCCCCATCCCTGTTAGTGGAAGCTTAGAGGGATTTTTGGTGAGGAGAAAACGTTACGGAACTAAATCCTGTCTTTTGAGATAGCTCTTTTGATTCAGGGTTGAAGATTTGTGCCCAGAGGATCCCCCCCCCCCCCCCGCAAAACCATCATCGCTATTGCAGCCTTTCCCTTTATTGCCTGTTAACCCAGGCATGTGACAAGGGTAAGATTTCTAGAGATTGCTGTGGAGGAAGAAAGATTTTGGTGAGTTTGAGAAAGTCTCGAGACTGATTCGGGGTGAATAGCACTTGTCATTCAATAGTTTCAGTGCGGGTTACTGGTGTTTGGGGGAAGTTATTGGTTGGACAAAGACGTTTCCTAGAATCGTGTAGGGGACTTAAAGTGTTGAATGCTGTATATAACACGCCAGAGGTGAAGGTGCTAATCAGCTCAGGTGCGCAGGTGGCAGTCTGATTGTTGGGAAGAAGGTGAAGAGATCCGGCAGCATCAGAGTGAGAGCGATTTGAGCAGCAGCTGCTTCGTCCTAGAACGAATTACCTCTTGGCCAAGATTTATTGACCTGCCTGATGGAAGGACTCAGCATAAGCCACCATTTGTCTGTTTCTTCAGTTGACCATCAGAAAGCCTTAAATAATTGTGTCGGTAAGAAATGTCAAAGGGATGACCTGGGTTCAAAGGACGTACATTTTTATACGTCTGTCCCTTACTCTTCTTCTTTGACTTGCACATTTCAGACAAAACTATCATTTTCTTGTATGTAATATAAACAGATTCCTAGCCAGGTGGGCTGAGAAGGCATGCACCAAGTTACTGTTCTATGGTGGGTGCCAGTGTGACATCTCTATTGAATAGGAATCACCCTCTACCTGTGTGTTTCGGGAGACGACTGTCCACATCTCTGAAACAATCAGGTGTGGCTAAATTTATAGAAAATAGTACCTGGACATGAACAAAATATAGAATAGTTTTATATTTATGTAGTAAAGTTACTGCATTCTAAACAACTTATGTAAATTGAATTATTTAAATTGGATTTAGGGACATTCATTGTAAAGGTAATCTGTGGTAAATCCGTTTGTGATTTTTACCCCTCTGTTTTGCATCCCCATTTGAAAGCCCACAATTTAATCTGTTTGGATAAAATGGATTCTTGTGTGGTTAAATCACTCTAGTTTATACCTACTGAGGAGTAAATTACCAGACTAAGCTCCTTAGGGGCTGTGCATGACAAAGAGCCTTGCCATAGGTACTCAGGAAACCTGCATTCACTTTTTGCACAAATGAACTCTGTTTTAATCAGTCCAAATACTTGGAGTCATAGAAAAAAAATTGAAAATTTCAACAGTAACTATTGTGGCATTCACTTCATTGCTCATAAGAAGTATTGAACATGTTGGTGTGCCTGGCATGAAGAGGGGGAACAATCTTAGTATGATACCCACACTCTCTGCTTTGAGCTCACTGGAGTGGGGAAAATAGGTGAGAAAAACCGATGACTGGTATATAGAAAATGTTAGGTGTCACTGCTCTTGTGAGTGTGGTAACTGCTCTAATAGGGGACCCTGTGAGATGTACCTGTAAGAGACTCTGACTGTGCTTGGGATTGTTAAGAAAGGCTCGATGAAGTAGAGACCATGCAGGGTCAGCATCTGGCCTGGGTTGATGGCTAAGAGGACTAGAGAGCTCAGTTTCTCCATCTGAAAATGGGGATATTAATGATCCAGGTCCACAGAGTTGTTATGAGGATTCCATGAGACTGATGCACATAGTGTGGTGGTTCTGGTAATGGAGAAGCTGTCAGTAATGATAGCTGTCCATGTCACTGGTCGTTTGTTCCTTACAACAACCCTTGGAAGAGAATAATGCTTTCCTGTATTTTGCAGATGTTCAGAGAGGTTAATTTGCCCAAGGTTATCCCCCTAAAACTTGGTAGGGCCAGCCTTTGAATCTAGATGTCTCTCTCCTGGTTACCTTTTGTTCTCTTTATGCTGCTCTGGAGGCCCAAGATGATTCCAGCTGCTTCCTGCTCCATTATCCCCCTAAGTGCCCCACTGAGAGGAGTCTGCAATTGCCTGCCCCTCCTCTCCCTGCCTCCTGGTCGTGCCATGAGTCACTGCTGAGCCATTTGTGTCAGAGAGGGAAATGGGGGCTTGCTGTCGCATGTAGCAATTTGCTGTGTGTTCTTGCTTATTTGCCGGGGACACCAGCAGAGAAGTGTTCATCAAGAGGCATCATGTTTGTTAAGGGACCACATGGTGTATTTTAAAAGCTCTTAGCTCTCTCTGGCATCATCGATTGTGCTTTAACATAAGAAATAAAGTGACACTGAGCCTTTTATTAATACTACACATGTTTTCCATTTAACTTTGACTGGTTAAATCTGGCATAAAATGGAAACTTGCAAACCAGCCTCCCTGAGATGTAGCTTCTCTTATGCTATTTATGCTGAGAATCTTTATTGAGCAGGGGACTCAGATGGTCTCTGCCTACAGCCAGGGCCCTGGAATAGATTTTCTGTTTTCCTCTACTCTCTTGGTGGCATGGGTTGCCTTGTTTGATGAATCTTGTGGACATGGGAAAATATTGGGAGCTGGTATTTGACAACTGGAGAGGATATATATATGCTCCTGTATTCTGATTCAAGCTTTTGTATTTTGTATGTTTTACAAAACTGGGTGGCCAGTATTTGGTGTTTACCTGAAGTTTAGGAACTTGGAGTTCTGAATTTGGAATGATTCTTAGAGATCATATATTTATTTTACAGATGAAAAAAAAAGTCTAAAAGGGTGATGGTGATAGCAGCAGCCATAACACTAATAGTTTTGAAGCCAGTCACTTTCCAAGATGCTTTGTGTGTACTTTATTTGATCCTTACAGTGACTTTATGAGATAAGCAATATTATCATCTCCATCTTATGGATGAGGAAACTGAGGCATAGAGAAGGTCAGTCATTTGCCCAAGTCACATGGCTGGCAGGTGATGGAACTGGAATTTGCACCCAAGCTAGGAGGGGGGGTAGCCTTTTATTCAGCCCTTCCTGTGGCTTCAGAGAAAACCACAAGGGGCATAAGTTTCAAACTCTGGCTTTAGGAGTGACTAGGTGGCTCAGTCGGTCAAGTGACTCTTTGATTTTGACTCAGGTCATGGTCTCGCAGTCCTGGGATCAAGTTCTGCATTGGGCTCCACGCTGAGCCTGGAGTCTGCTTGGGATTCTGTCTCTCCCTCTCTGTCCCTCCCCTGCTTGTATGTGGTCTCTCTCAAAAAACCAACCAACCAACCAACCAACCAACCAACCAACCAACCAACCAAACAAACAAGCAAACCCCAGAAACCTCTGGTTTTAGTTAGGGTCATGAGCTTCATATGGGCCACAATTAAAATCCTAGCACGGAACAGATATCTCTGGTCAGGTCTGTCCCATTCTCTCTGCTTCTGTACCCACTTGGAGCAAACCCCGAAGCTTTTGTAGCTGTTAGAGTAAGTTTTCAGGGTTGTTGGGGGAGCGGTGATCAGAATCAGGTGTGTACTGGAAAAGAGCCTTCCTGAGAATCTAAAGGAGGCATCGACACCCTTGCCTGCTGAAAATCTGCTCCATTGTTGACTTTCACTGCCTCTTTGCTTGGACATTGTATGGTGCCCCAGGGTCATCATTCTGCACATTACTTTTGTTGTAATTACCTGATTTGGCTCTGTTTCACTCATTAGACTGTGACCCACTCTTATCTCTGTGTCTGCAATGTGGAACACTGTTTAACAGCAGCTCAGTAAAGGTTGAATTTTTTTGAATCGCTTTTTAGGCTTCCAGACTGTAGATGTAGATTAGAGGTCAAGAAGGTTGACTATGACTTGATCCCTGAACATCTTCTGTACCAGGGCCTTAGTTTTGTCTATCTCCAAGAAATGGAATAAAGCTGACTTAGTTGGGATTCTAGTTTGGCCAAACAAAACAAAGCAAAACAAAATCAGTCTGAAGCTCATATCCCTTTTGACAGTTATGAAAAAAACTAAAGATTTGATTTTTAGACCTTTCCTTCCCCAGATTAAACATTTTCTTCCATTGTAAAGATAGTTGGGAGAGAAATGAAGTATGGGCGTATTCAGGAACAGTGGGCCCCAAGCCAGAAGAGTCACTTCAGGGTCTCTGAGGTCTATTCCTTATTGGCCCACTAGTGGTCTTGTTTTGGAGGTGGAGGAAATGTAGCAGGAGAGTGAAGTATACAAGGCCCAGGAGTGTGGTGAGGATAAAGCGGGGATAACAGTAGGAATCTAGGCCCGTGGTCCTGAGTGTGATCCCAGAGTGCACCAGCGGCTGCAGCACCATTTAGGAATTTGTTGGAAGTGCACATTCTCTGCTGAACCAGAAACTCTGTGGGTGGGGCCCAGTAGTATGTGTTTTTGAAAACCCCTACTCTCCTAACTCTTTTCTTCTGCCAACTCAAACATTCCTGATTGTTTCTAGTTTTTACTTGATCCCTATAATATCATTGATTATGTGCCCATTTTAAAGGAGGACTGTTGAGGAAACATAAAGGAATCTCCTTAAATTCCAAAGGCATTTCCCAGAGTTACATGGCCTGTGTTATTAGTGACTATTGCTTTTGTTCAGATTAAGCTCTGCAACAAAATTAAGATTCTCATCAAGCGTCGAGTTTATTAAAAGCTGTTTCGTTTGTTCAATGCTAATGTAAAATGTCTGATACCTGTAGAGGAAGTGCTTCATAAAAACGTACACTTCTTAAATGTTCCACTAGGAGAAGCATCGTGAAGCCCACGGGACGATAAGATTAAGCAAATAAGAATAGTTTTGTGAGTTCTTCTCAGTGTAAATGAGTGTGGTGGTGAAGAACACAGCTTGAAGGGGCTTCCATTGGTCAGAGTTCAGACAATTTGGGCATTAAGAAGAATGTTTGCATTTGGATGTAAAACACTGAATGTAAAAAACATTGAATGTAAAACCCATGAGTCCAGGGATGATGGACAGAAAAGGGGAGGGCAGGGGAGGGAGAGAGGGAGAGAAACTTTCCACCATTGAAAATGACATTTATGCCAACTCCTTATTCTAAAAATTGTAAATTAAGGGAAAACAATGAAATATTCACCCTCCCCTTTCATGAGAAACTGTAGTTCTTCTATGGTTGATAAGGGAAAGCACTGGTTTACAAAATGATACTAGCAAATAAAATACAGAAGGAAACATAGAATATCAGAATTTGCACCCTGTAGCGAAATGATTCAGGCAAGGGTGGTCAGTGGAAGGCAAAACCATGAGCTAAAGGGATGTGAGGAACACAGTGATCTTGCAGTGTTGAATACTCCACACATCACTTGCAAAGGGAAAGTGTGTCTTTACAGCAGTGGTCACCACCTTAACTAAGTTGTCAAACTCAGCACCATGAGTGGTAGGATGGCCTGGTCAGCACGCACCTAATCTTGATGTCGTGTAACATGGAGACACGGCGTCCCCAAGGAGTAGTTTTGCCAAAAATGTTTAACCTGATTCTAATCAGGTTTACCGAAAATATGAGGGATAGAGAGATAAATTAATGTACACTAGGGGGAAATAATTAGATAAATCCAAAATGTGGGACATTCTCAAGATAATTGGTCTGTCTGATCTCTTCAGAAAATCATTGTCATGAAAAACAAAATTGCCAGTGGGCTGTATAAGACACTGATGAAGTAGCCACATGCAGGGCATAAATCCTGATTGGATTTGGATTGAAAGTTGTAACTTCTATGAAAGAGAGTTGGGGTCAGTTGTGAAGATCTGAATTATGGCCTGAGTATCAGATTACATTAGGAACTTCTTATTAATGGCTTTGGTGTGAAAATGGTATTTGGGTTGTGTTACTCGAATGCCTTTATTCCTAGGAGATGCTTACTAAATTTTCAGCATGAAATTGTCAAGATATCTGCAAATCACTTTCACATAGTTTCATAAGAAATAAAAGTTGAGTGGGGCGCCTGGGTGGCTCAGTCGATTAAGCGTCCGACTTCAGCTCAGGTCACGATCTCATGGTCCGTGAGTTTGAGCCCCGCATTGGGCTCTGGGCTGATGACTCAGAGCCTGGAGCCTGCTTCTGATTCTTTGTCTCCGTCTCTCTCTGCCCCTCTCCCTTTCATGCTCTGTCTCTCTCTGTCTCAAAAATAAATAAAACGTTAAAAAAAAAAATTAAAAAAAAAAAGAAATAAAAGTTGAGTATACAGTGTAAGCGAATTTGGCAAAATGTTAACAAGTGGAAACTAAATAGTAGTCATATGAGTTTCCAGTTCATATTTGAAATATCTTTGAAAATTTTTTCAAGCAACAAAAAAGGGCAGCTTGGATTCAGATATTGAATGTGTCAAGGCATAGCCTTGGGTTAAGTCTCTTATTTAATGTTTCTCAGGGTCCATGTCTATAAGTTGGATGTAATAATAATACCACAAAGTGTTGTTGAGGTTACTAAGTGACAAAATTAAGCATATGAAACGTGTCGCTGTAGTACACAGCATATAAGTGCCTTATACCAACTAAATGCTGAATAAATATTAGTATTTGTGATGATGGTGGTGACTCTAAGAATGACTATCTCAGTTCCTGATTCAGCAGAAAGAACGGTGGTTCATGTTTGAGGATAACTTGACTCAGGAAAGGGGCGGATTCCCAGAAAATTTTGCATGCAGTTCTTGAGATTTCTAGCTCATCTCTGCATTCCTGTTTGAGAATGCCTTATGTAAAATTTCTTATCTAGAAACCTAGGTGGTGTTTAACAATACCTTATCTAGAAATCTGTTGATATCTCAGTATTATGCTCTGATCTGGAGAAAAATTCAGTGGATTTAAAAGAAAGACTTACAAAGAAGTGAATGAAATGCTGGCCTGAGAGAGTTTGCTTTTGTAACCAACGTGTAGCCAGATGAACATGTCTCAGTTAATTTGGTTGTCTTCAGAAAAGACATCTTAGAACACTATGCATGTATTGAGCCTATTGTTTAAAAGATCCTCCTTAAGAATTTGCTTCAGAGTCTTAAAATGAGTTCATTTTTAGAAACATCCAACGTTTTCTATAGCTTATACTGATATTATGAAGTGGGTGATTAAAATGGATTATTCATTTTTGATCACAGAGGTGTATGACAAGAAAGTGGTGGGATGTTTTTTTGCCCCTCTTTGTGGCCCACGATGCTGTTGGAAATTTCAAAGGAAGAGTTTCAAAAGTAGTTCAGTTTGTTCAAACTTTCCGACTCCTAAACCATTGTCAGCACGAGTGACTATCCCTTATTTTACCTGCTTGGGTGTGTTGGATGTATTTTAACCGGGACTGTACCTATAGTCAGTGTCCCAAAGGTTAAATGTTTGAGCTTACACAACTGTGGACTCGTTTCAGATGTTTTGTGTTAAAACTGCAGTGGTAGCATTGCCAAAAATTGATAAATGGCAGTAAATCCCTAATAGTTAATAGTAAATCCCTAATAGGATCAATGAATGAAGGAGTGTTAGATGAAAATATTAAAGAGTGAACCACATAAATTAGATTTCTTCAGTCATAAGTCAAATGGAGGGACATCCTTCAGTAATGGTGAGTAGTGAGAATTTGGGGAGGGCTTTTTGCATAGGGAATTTGCATAGGGGCTTGTTCCTAGAGCAGAGTTCTTAAGAACAACTGTCTACAAGAGGTCAAAGTTGGGGAAGATAAAAAATCCCACGAGGGCAGGAAACGTGTGTGTCATTCAACAGTAATTACTGGATGTGCTGCCTCATGGGTGTGCAGTAAATATTTATTGAATGAGTGAAAATGTTGAGTAGGTGACTCAAAGAATGAGTGGGGATGATGATACCCAGGGCAAAGCAGCCTGTAGTGTTTGCCAGCTGACCTAGTTGCAGAGTAACAGGTGGAAGTTAATATTTTAGATTCCCTTAGAGGCCAGTTTCCAAGATGTTTCATTTCTCAGTGAAGGAAACTTGTGAGGGGTTATTAGTTCAAATGATGGTCAGTTTGTGCAGCGGAACTGCAAAGTAAGTATGTGTGTGTGTCCATTTTTGAGATGAGGAAACTGAGATTCAGAGATTTCAAGTAATTTACATACAATTTTCACAACCAAGAAGATCATAAGATCTCAATCTGGGTCTTTCAACTCTTGAATACAATTTTCTTTTTTATGTCATCAATCAGTGCTGGAAACAGTTTAGCTTTGGAAGTGTTTTATTAAATTGTGTCCTTGTTTCATTTTATTTATTTATTTATTTATTTATTTATTTAAAAAAATTTTTTTTTCAACGTTTATTTATTTTTGGGACAGAGAGAGACAGAGCATGAACGGGGGAGGGGCAGAGAGAGAGGGAGACACAGAATCGGAAACAGGCTCCAGGCTCCGAGCCATCAGCCCAGAGCCTGACGCGGGGCTCGAACTCACGGACCGCGAGATCGTGACCTGGCTGAAGTCGGACGCTTAACCGACTGCGCCACCCAGGCGCCCCATGTCTTTGTTTCATTTTAGAGTGATTAATTATTGAACACAAAAAGATAAATAAATCAGGAAAAATTCACATATCGGCCAATCCCTTTTGCTATACTTGTTCTGCTGGTCATCATTTGGTTGATTGAATAATGAAAAGGATAAAGCTAACTGAGTAGAATAACTTGTGATTCTGCACCCTGCCCCCCAAAAACCTCCATTCTACTTAATGGGCTGCAGTTATTGGAAAGAACTAGAAATCCCAGTTAATCTTAATGTAGTTTGTTATTTAAGAGAGGAGATATTTCAGATTAAATTAGCCCTTCCTTTGCATTGTATTGCTGGAGACAGTTTTCATTTTGCCCACCCAGTCCTTATGTGACTATTGCTGTGAAGGAAACCAATCTTATTACTGAAAAGTGAATGAAAGAAATTAGACAGACACATGCAAACAAACCCAAAATGTGTCTAAGGAGGATGTGGTCTTACAGCTTTCAGTCATTCAGGGAAGCATGTGGCAGAGATGGGTTATGCAGATAAAACTGTCATGGTTTTCAGAAGTCAAGACAGCAGAGAGGAAACATGACAGACACTGGAAAGAGACCCTCTCTCAGATGATGAGTAATATATATTTTATACTTCTATTAATATTTCATTGAAGAGAAGGTCAAAATCTACATTTAAATGGAAATATTTAAAAAGCAGAAGCATAATATTTGACTAAGTGAAACACTCAGGGTTTCTCAAGAACACAAGCTGTACCCCCTGGGACTTCAGCCCTCCAGATCTGTTGTTTGTTAGAGCATGCTGGAATGTTTGAATCGCTTTAGTCTTGCGGGTAGATCTTAACCCTGGAATTTGGGAATCTTACTTCCCCCACTCCTCTCCCATTTGACCCAGAATTGTGTTACATATTATATAACATCATGACCTGTGTGCATGGCCTCACTCAGTCCTATAAAGTTACCTAAGTCTCTAGAAACTCATTTTGCCCATCCTGTGAAACAGATATAATAGGACTGTGGAAATGGGCACAAACAGGATGCTTTCAGTTATAAGTAATGGAAATCCTAACTAACAAAGAGTCAGGAACAGGAGGCCCCAGGATTGATTCAGAGACTCAAAAATGCAAGCTGTGTTCATCTTTTCATTTCCCTTTGCCATTAATGGTAGGTTAGATTTCACCTTTAGGCCTGTGACCTCATGGTTATAGGATGACTGCCATAATTCCAAGAATAATGCCTTTACAGCATTCGAAACAAGCAGGAAGGACGCAGTAGCAAAAGAATCTTCTTGGTACATGTTCCTCTGTTATCAGGGAGGAAGAGTTCCCCAAAAGGATTTGTCCTTACATCTCACTGACCAGACTTGGGTCCCATGACTAGCAAATCCTCCCCATCTCCAGTTACTAGTAAAGAGAACATCAACATGACTGTGATTTGCTTAGAGCACTCATGTTTGACATCTTAAGGCTGGGCACATTGCCTCCTTCTCAAGCTCAGGGCTCTCTCATTAGCAAAGAAGAGGGGGAATGGGTGTTGTCTGCCACACTGATACTCTTGTGTGAGCTTTTGAGTGTGAAATGAAAGTGCACACAAACCTGATATCCCTGGGTGTTTAGTGCATTCTTAGTTTGTAAGTGACCGCGATGGCATGAATCAGAAGCCATCTGGAAAAGGAAAATTGATCATTTTGGCTTATTCCTAGAGAAGTGATAGCAGGGGGGAGTGTCTGCAAAAGAAGAGAGGGTCCAGTTCTCTAAAGTCGTGCTGGTGAACTAGCACCACAATGGGAGGACCAGTGCCAATCCTGGATGGAACTGGAAGTGAGCTGAGGTCGTCCAGTGCTCCCAGATTCCTCTTCTGTAGCTCTTCTTCTCCATTTTCCACCAATCCCATCAGAGGCAGCTGGTGATGTAGTTGCTACACCTATTGGGGTTCATGAAGCCTGGTGTAGTTCTATTCTGACACTGTGGACAGTTTGGTTCTCGGCAGGCACTTGAGGAAAAAAATAAATGGCATACAATTCCTGTTTGTAAGAGTACCATGACGAGGACCCTCACTCGTCTGGGTCCCTCTTGCCTCTTGACAGACCGAGGGTTTAGACCAAACGATCACTTCCACCCCTTCTCACTCTCGTTTTGTCATCTCTTTCAAGGTTGTTGGGGATTATTTTTTTTGTCAGTGGCTTTTGCCAAAAATGTGCACATGTTCTGTTTCTAGGCATACAGTTACTCACAAAGGTTGCCACTGTCAGTCAGGTGAAGTCTGAGAGTGCAGAGAAAAGAGATGGTTGATCACTCCATGATTATTCTGGACCGCGCAATTCTCTTCATGCAAGCCAAGATCTCATTAGCCTTTTTGGCAATCTCATTACTCTGCGGCTTTTATTGGGTTTACAGTCAGCTGAAATTTCTAAGAACAGTATTTGGAAGGTGACTTTACAGAGGCTGGGGTGCTGCACTTCTCTTGTTATTTTTTTCCTTGATTTTGTACCTGGCAGTGGGCCCAGAATCCGTGATATTGATAATAAATATTAACATCTTTTGAGCTCTCAGTGTATGCCAGGTACTATGGTAAGCACTTTGTAGGCATTATTTCATTTGATCTCCATAGCGGCTTCTGATCTAGGCTTTATTAATTCCCATTTTACAGGTGAGGAAACAATATTGGGGCTAAGTAATTTGTGCAACGGTATGCTTAGAGAGTGGTTGAGGCAAGACTAAAATCTAGGCAGTTGGGCTGCAGAGCTTAAGTTCTTAATCCTGCAGTGAAACTTCAGATGGTTTTGTGTTTCTCTCACTGTCCCCCTTTCTCCCCTTCTCCCATCTAGTACTTGTATAGTTGCTTTGAAATATTGTTTTCTGTCTTATTATTCACATTGGCTTATTAGAACATACTATGTAGAGATGAAAAAGTTATAAAATACCAGACCCTTAGAACAAGGGTTCATTTGTTCATGTGTTTGTTCATTCACTCATTCTTTAATTCACGACTGAGTCCCTGAGTTGTCAGACTGAGTGTTGGGGGTCCGGAGAGGAACGAGTCCTGGTGTCCTGCCTTTGAGGAGTTCACAGTGCTGTGTGGTAAAAGCAGGTTCCTTCATTGATTGCGGGTCACGGCGAAGACTGCACTTCGTTGTAAACGTGGTGAGTTCAGAGCGTAGCATCTGTTCTGCCTCACCAAAGCCTCTAAAGCAGGACTCATCTTTGAGCCCTGCCTGGTACCCGTACATCTCTGGGGGTCTCTGTGGCCTTCCTCAATCTGCCCCACGTCAGTGACCTACTTTTCCCTTCCCTCAGATTGATTTGTTGTTCAAAAGGCTGGTGCCCCTAGGAGTGGGGACCTGTGAACTTACTGTGATACAGGAGAATAAAAGACCACAATCCGCCTTTGCTGGGGTCATACTTTGTGAAGGGGGCAAGGGTAGAAAACTGAGCAAAAGACACGTCGGTGTGAGAGCAAGGAGGGAGCCACAGACGAAGGATGAGGACAGAGAAGGGGAAGCTGGAGGGCTCCAAGCTTGCCAAGACCTGACTCAGCACCTCATCTCTAGTGTCTAAAAACAGCCCTGCTCCTGCCCTGTTCCTACCCAAGTACCACATAGTCCTCTTCCCAGTTCCTTCCCTCGGCTTCCTCTGAGGACCTTTCTCCTCCTACTAGATTTATTTTGGGCAGTAGTAGTGGGGAAGGGAGATGGAAACTTCTGATTCCATGTGGAGAGAAACTGAGGCACAGTATCTTTTCTTCTAAGCCTGTAGGGACTGTCAGAGTGTCGTCATTGGTCCCGTGGCGTGCTGTATGCCACAAGTTCCCTCACAGGGATGGGCTCCTGCCCCCTTCCTCACCATCCATGCTTGGTTCTTTTTACCTGAGAATGGCAGCTCCCATCCGAGGGAAGCAGCTCCTTCTAACAGAAGGGAAGCCGATTGCAGTCTGCACTGCGTTGCCCCTACCCGTAACCCCATTAAGGGGTTGTAAATAGTACTATAATGATGTCTCAGTCATTTGTTTTGATGTATCCGAGCTTTTAATAAATCAGCCACAGCTTGCTTAATAGGAATATGAGAGCAGAGTGCGTTGCTGCCAGCAGCTGCTAGTAAATTATAAAGCATTCATCTGTTTTACAAGGGAATTAAATGTTTGTTCTCTTTTAAGGGCTTGTGACTAAACAAGGGCAAGGAGGGGGTGTGCAGAGGCTCGCCTGACGCCCATGCCCTCTCAAGTGCGGTAACAGTCACAGGTACCTAGGGGAAACACCTGTAACCAGAGCCATGTGAATTACAGTGCCCCCAGGTAAACCCTGTCATTATCGGTCGCCACTCCATGTGCATCTCCAAAGCAATATTTATTGGATTACATTTTTCTTCCACTTCAAAGGATTCTGTGAAATACAAGTCCCATTTCCCCCACCTCCAGCCTTTTATCTTAAGACTGTCTAGGGAAGGAGCATTAGATAAACCATATATCCAGCATGACTGACGTTCAATTGTCTGCAAAATTGAGTTAGCCTATTTTATTTGACTTTTATGCTTACATTTGAAGTGGACCTTTTTCTCCTCTTTTCGACATCATTGGCTTTATCTGTCAAATATTTGTGAGAGGGGAGGCATCAGAATCCATGCCTTTGCTATCAGGTAAAAACATGGGGTCTAGGTCACCAGGATTCAAGAACTATTTGTGACTTTTGACAAGTTGTGTAGGCTACTTGAATCTGTTGCATTATTTTTTGTTACTTAAAAATTTTCAATTACAGGTTCACAGGAAGTTGTAAAGATAGTCCAGAGAGATCCAGGGTACCCTTTGCCCAGTACAATGAGTATGAATTGTTTTTATGTCCTTCTGTGCGTGTGTAGATTTGTGTAATCACTACTGCAGTCAAGATACAGAACTATTTGGGGCACCAGGGTGGCTCAGTCAGTTAAGCATCTGACCCTTGATTTCTACTCAGGTCATGATCTTCCAGTTCATGGGTTCGAGTCCCACATTGGGCTCTGTGCTGACAGCACGGAGCCTGCTTGGGATTTTCTGTCTTCCTTTTTCTCTGCCTCTCTCCTGCTCATGCTTTGTCTCTTTCAAAAATAAATAAACATCAAAAAAAAAAAAGGATATAGAACTGTTCTATCATAAAATTCTCCCTCGTGGTACCCCTTTATAAGTACCTTTGTCCTGCCCACCCCCTTATCTCCTGTGAAGGATAAATCTGTTTTCCATCTCTATAATTTTGTTATTTCAAAAATATTACCTAAATGGAATCATGCAATATGTGACCTTTTGAGATTATTTCCCCTTTTGGGCAGCATAATGACCTTGAAATCCATTCAAGTTGTTGCCTGTGCCAACCATAGTTAATACTTTTTTATTGCTTAGTAGTAGTTCATGATATGGATATACCACAGTTGGCTCAACCATTCACGTATGAGGGGATTTTGATTGTTTCCAGTTTGGGGCTGTTACAGATAAAGCTGCTAAGAATAGTTATTTACAGATTTTTGTGTGGACAACAGTTTTCATTTCTCTGTGTGATAAGTGCCCAGAATTGCAATTGCCAGGTCATATGGTAAGCGTATGTTTACTATAAAAAAAAAAATGCCCGACTGTTTCAGAGTGATTGTACCATTGTTCATTCCCACCAACAGTGTGTAGGAGACAGGTTATCAGCATCCTTCTTATAGATGTTCTCTGTCAAGTTGAGGGAATTTTTGTCTTCTATTTTCATAAGTGTGTTTTGAATTTTGTCAAATGCTTTTTTTGTATCAGTTGATATGTTAACGTATTTCTTTTTTTGTTTGGTTGAATTTTTTAGTCTGTTGGTATGATGGATTACATTGATTGATTTTCAGATATTGAACCAGTCTTGCATCCCTGGAGTAAACCCTAATTTCATGATACAGAATTCTTCCTACATGTTGGTAGATTTTATGTGCTAATATTTTATTAAGGACATTTGTGTCTGTATTCATGAAGGATAGTGGTCTGTGATGTTATTTTTTGTACATCTCTATCTGGATTTGGTATCAGGGTAATGCTACAGCTTCATAAAATGGAATGGGAAGTATGTGCTTGCCTTCTTTTCTAACGTAGACATTTGTTGTTACAAGTTTTCCCTGAACACCACTTGAGCTTCCGTAAATTTGATGTTGTATTTCATTCAGTTTAGGGCATTGTTTAATGTTCTTTGAGCCTTCCTCTTTGACTATGGATTATTTATAAGTGTGTTCTTTAGTTTCCTAAACTAAAGGTTTTACTCTTATCTTTCTGTAGTTTATTTCTACTTTGCTTCTATTGGGATCAGAAAACACACTCTGTATGATTTCAGTTCTTTAAATTACAAAAAATTACATTTTTGTAGTAAAGCCCAGGATATGGTCTATCTTGATATTTTTTCCTGTGGTCATTTGAAAAAAATGTGTATTCTGCTTCATCAAGTGAAGTATTCTATAAATGTCAGTTAGATCCTGCGGTTAGTTGATGGTGGTGTTGAATTCTTTTACTTCCTTGGGGGATTTTCTATCTAGTTGCTCTATCAGTTGTTGAGAAAGGGATGTTTTAGTATACAACTATAATTGTGTGTCTTTTTCTCTTTTCAGTTCTGTCAGTTTTGCTTCGCATTTTAACAACTCTTTTGTTTGGCACATACACACTTAGGATTCTTTTCTTGGGGTGGAATGACCTATATGTCATGGAGTATCCCTCTTTGTTCCTATTAATTTTCTATGTTCTGAAATCTACTTTATTTGATATTAATTCAGATACTCTTGCTTTCTTCTGGTTACTGTCTTCATGGTATATCTTTGCCATGATTTTATTTTCTATCTGTCTTTATCATTACATTAAAATGAACTTATTAGGGATATCATATAGGTAGTTGGGTGATTTTTTTTTCCTTCTACCAGTCTTTGGATTGGTGTATTTAGATGATTTACATTTAATATAATTATTCATATATTAGGCCTGCCTGTTTTATTTTTTGTTTGTTGTCTCTGATTTTTATTTCTTTTTCCTAACTTACTGTAAGTTACTTGATCATTTTTCAGAATTTCAGTTTGATTTCTTTTAGTGTTTTTGAGTGTATTTCTTTAATAGATTAAAAAAAATTTTAACGTTTCTTTATTTTGGAGAGAGAGAGAGAGCGCACAATCGAGCATGAGTGGGGAGGGTGGGCAGAGAGAGAGGGAGACACAGAATCTGAAGCAGGTTCCAGGTTCCAAGCTGTCAGCACAGAGCCCAATGCAGGGCTTAAACCCACGAACCACGAGATCATGACCTGAGCTGAAGTTGAATGCTTAACCAACTGAGCCACCCAGGTACCCCTTGATAGATTTTTTTTAGTAGGTATCCTAGTGTCATATTTTATGCACATAACTTCTCACTATCTATTGTGATATTTTACCAATTTATGTGAAGTATAGACTTTTATCATCTCTCATGTAAAAGATAATTATTTTAAATATTTTTTGTATATATTGAGCACTATGTTTGACAGTGTTATAAGTTGTGCTTGAGTAGTATTCAAACATAATTTTAGAAAATTTAAGAATAGAAGGAAAATTGGGGCAGCTGGGTGGCTCAGTTGGTTGAACCTCTGACTTCAGCTCAGGTCATGATCTCACAGTTTGTGAGTTTGAGCCCCATGTTGGGCTCTGTGCTGACAGCTTGGGGCCTGGAACCTGCTTCAGATTCTGTCTCCCTTTCTTTCTGCCACTCCCCCAACTCAAGCTGTGTGTCTCTCTCTTTCCCTCTCAAAAATAAATAAACATTAAAAAAAAAAAAAGAATAGAAGGAAAATTTATTGTATTTACCCATATTTTTGTTCTTTCTGTTGTTTTTTCTTCCTAATGTTTCAAAATTTTCTTTCTATTTGGAAAATTTACTTTTGCAATTCTTGAAGGGCATACTTACATATGAAAATTTTTGTTAGTTTTCCTTCATCTGAGAACGTCTTGATTTCCCGAAGGCAGTTTTGCTGGATATAGAATTTTGGGTTGATAGTTCTTTTATTTGAGTCATTGAAAAATGTTTTGGCACTTCCTTCTGACCTTTACAGTTTCAGATGAAAAGTAATCTACTTTCATTCAAATTGTTCTTTTTCCTACTCTATGTAATGCATTATTTCTTTCTGGATATTTTCAGGATCTTTGTTTTTTAGCTTTCAGGAGTTGGACGATGATGTGTCTTGGTGTAAATTTTTTTGTTTTGTTTTGTTTTGTTTTGTTTTGTTTTGTTTTGTTTTGTTTTTCCTGTTTGGGGATCTCTCATATTCTTGAATCTGTAGGTTTATGTCTCTTGCCAAATTTGGGACATTTTTAGCCATTATTTCTTTGGAACTATTTTTAGCTCCACTGTCTTTCTCTGTTCTTTCTGTGGCTCAGAAGATTAGAATGTTAGATCCTTTTTTTTTCTAACAGTCCTACATTTCCCTGAAACTCTGTTTTTTAAAATTTCTAATCCTTTTGGTTTTATTTTATTATATATACTTCTAGTTTTTTTATTATTTGGGAAGATATACTTGGTATCAAAATTTTACCATTTTAGTCATTTTAAATGTACAATTCAGTAGCATTAAATATATTTAAATACAGTGAGTGTTTTGCAGCCATCACTACTATTTATTTTCCAAACATTTTCATCACCCCAAGCAGCAACTCTGTACCTATTAAGTAATAATTCCCCTTCCCCCAGCTCTTCAGCCCCCAGTATCCTGTATTAATTCACTTTCTGTTCCTGTGATTTGCCTTTTGTAGATATTTTATAGAAGTAGAATCATACATTCCCATATAATTCCCTTAGCGTGACGTTTTTTCCAGTGTTTATCCCTATTATAGCATGCATCATACATTGATTCCTTTTTAAGTCTGAATAATAGTCCATTGCATGTATATACCAGCTTTTGTTTATCCTTTCATCTGTTGATGAACACTTGGGTTATTTCCACCTTTTGGCTACTGTAAATAATGCTGCTAAGAACATGAGCATATAAACATTTGTTTATCTCCCTGCTTCTTTTTGGTTATAGGTGGGGGTGAAATTGCTGGGTCATGTGGCCATTGGTTATTTAACTTTTTGAGTAACTGACAAACTTTGTTGTGGTTTGTGTGTGTGTTTTTAAATCTCTTTTGTTCAGATTTCTGTTGTTTTATCCTGCTCATTGATTGATTCTTTCCTCTGTCCTCTCCATTCTGCTGTTGAGTTTATCCTTGGGTATTTTATTTTACTTACTATATTTTTGAGTTCTGAAATTTCCATTTGGCTCTATATCTTCTGCTTCTTTTTTGGGACTTTCTTCTTTCTCATTTATTGTTAAGTGTGTTTATGATTGCTCGTGGAAGTACTTTCACCATGGCTGTTTGTAAATCCTTGTTAGGCAATTCTAAAATCCACCAGCTCACTGTTAGCACCTATTACTAGTCTTTTCTTATTTAAACTGAAATTTTTGGCGTTTGATATGATGAGTGACTTATGGATCATGGACATTTTGGATATTATGGGACTTTTATTTAAACCTGTGTTTTATTAGATGGTCTCTGGCACTGCTCAGGTGGGGGAAGTGAGGCGCGACCTTATTACTAGTGGGTGTGGGTAGGAGTTCAGCCTTCTCATTTGGCTCTTGCTGATACCACCTCAGCTGGGGAAGGTGCTGCTCCCCACGTGGCCTCTGTTGATAACCTGTGGGGTGGGGATGTTGAAAAATTGATGAGTGAGTGGTGAAAATCCTGACTCTCCTTTAAACCCCTTCTGACACCACCCCAGTGAGGGGAGGGATGCCTGGTTGGGGTGGAAGTCTAAACTACACTGACTTGGTTGTGGGGGAGGTGGTAGTGGTTTGTTCTCACCAGGCAGTGTTCTCTGCCCCCCAGAGAACTGTGGTGTCACAGTGGGGGATGGGAGGTAGAAGGAATTGTGGCATAGATAGAAGTCTGGGCTCTCTTCCTGTGGGTGGGGTTGGATCACAGTTGTGGGTTGTTTTTTTTTTTTTGTTTTTTTTTTTTTTACTGGTATTTGGCTGCAGTAAAGCATTATCTAAATGTTTTCTGTCTTGCTAGTCTGCATCTTTCATGGTGCTTTGGCCAGAGACAGCAGGCTTTTCTCAGGATTTGTTTTGTCTGTGTCTGTTGATGTTCTGGGTTCCCAGTTTCTTTGGTGCTTAGTCTGGAATTTGCAAGGCAAAAAGAAAGCCCAGGGAACTTACCACTTTGACTTTCCTTGTGTCCCAAGGCCCCTAGCCATTCAGTCTTTTCTGTCTTCCATAGTCTTCTTTTATGTTTGCTTTAATATGTAAAATCTAGGGCTTTTCACTGTACTTACCAGAGGTAATAGGTAAAAGTACATCTATTCCATTTTTCCGGAACTATTTAGTTAAAAAATATTAAATTACTATTATTTTATTATTGATAATAGATATTTCAGTTGATAATAAGTTAGATATTTTATTGATAATAAATTAGATATTTCAATTCTATTTGGACATCAGTTATTCCTAAGCAGCATATGGAAGTCATCTGGCTCTAGAGCAAGAGTTACATGTTTTATGAAATTCCCACAAAGCAATGATAATCCACGCAGTCTCTCTTTTTCTTCCTGACACCACCCTGCCCAGCCTTCCCTCTCTCTCCTGCATATTCCATACAGAGATTTTACTCAAACTTGTGGTTTTCAGTTGGAAAACCTTAATATCAAGTGTAAATACTGAACCATTTATTTAGCATCTTGTAATTACCAGGCACCGTGCTAAGTGCCTTTCAGTGATTTTCCAAATTCATCCTAGTAGGTACTGTTATCTCTTTTTGCAGCTGAAGAAATAGAGGCTTAGGGAAAGCAGGTATTTGCTAAAGTCACTTAGCTCCCAAGTGGTGGAGTTGGAATTTGAACACAGGTCTCTTAGAGTTTTAAAGCGCACGCTCTTAGCCTCTGCATTCTACTTCTTCCCCTTACTTTCTCTTGTACTTCATCAAGCTGAACGCTTTCAAGCTGTCTGTTCTGTTGATTAAGGCCTAGTCAGAATTCTTAAGCATTTTATTGTTTTTGTTTGTTTGTTTCAACAAAAGGGAAGAGATCTTCCCTAGATTTTATCCACTGTTACTGTCTTATAATGCCATAGTGGTTTTATCTGCAAGTGTGTTTGGGTGCTTCTTAACGTTTCTGGTAAAATATAAGATGTGATGAAGGGACTGTATTGCCCCAATTGATTCATCTTTAGTGTCACTTTAATTTTATTTCTGAAAGATAAAGTAGTTATTTTTTCTCACTTCTCTGTTGGAGAGTGATTGAGTGATTTATTCGGCAATTATTTATTGAGCGACTATTGTTTGATAATCACAGTGATAGATGGGGGGGGTTATTCAGCAACAATGTGTTTCTTTGTTCTTGAGATTGCTCTGTGACTTTAGCTATATCTTTCTTAGGAATCTTTCAATTTCTAAGCCATCAATAAGATTTTTTTTCTTAATTTTTAGAGGGCGGTCCTCTAGAAAGCATGTGTGTTGGTGAGAAAGAAAGATTTTGGCTTAATATTTAGGAAGATACCGATTCTTCTCAAATTAGGTACACCTGTGTCTCTGGTTTATTTTTCAATGCAAATAGAGACATTCTAGACAACTGTTTGCCTCTCAAGTCCGTGACTGTGAACATGTAGCAAACAGCCTTGGGAGGTCTACTGCCTTTCTTTGGAGCAAAGAGCAGTTTCCTGAAACTCAGGGCATTTCTCCTGGAAGGGCCCTTCATGTGCAGGTGTCCTCTGGCCCATTTTGCCGCACCCTTAGGAGTTGGGGCTCATGGAACCAGCATACAACCTGCTGGGATTCTGGCTCCTGTAGTTGTTGTCAGTAATAAACTGTCCTCCATCTCTGATCTGGGAGTTCCATATTTTCTGCCAGCATCCATGGAACTATGGAGCCCATCATGTGCCTGATCTACCTTGTCTGTGTAAAGTAAGGCTTCCCCTGAAGAGGAAAAAAACCTGGCTTCAAAAACAAATCCAAGATTACAGCTCACGAGTAAGCTAAGTACTAAACTAGTCTTGCAATTGTGGAATTAGTATTTTCTATGTCATCGCTATGGAATCATAGAATCTTATTATTAGATTGGCCCTTAGGGGGATGCATTTACCCAAACCACTCCTTTTATAGATAAGAAGTCTTAAACCTGGAGAGGTGGGGTGACTTCTGTCACCTTTCTGTGATAGATTCAAGACTAGAACTCAGCCTTCTAACTTGAAATCCTGGGCCCTTTTTATCACATCTCCTGGGATTCATACTAATGATATTTTTTGTTGTTGTCTGATGGGACGGTAAGAACAATAGCAGTATTGTTTCATCATAATCGCATATGCATCCAAGATTCTTCCTTCACAGCGTTTCACTTTTCTCCTCTCTGGGTGTAGATTGAACTATGTAAAGATTTAAATTGTTTAATTAATCCCCATCAGTTTGTTTCTTAGACTTCAAATGTTGGTCATAGTCTATGTAACTGCCAGACTTAAAATGAATGCCTCAGAATTTTGGTTTTATTTTTCATTAAAGGAAACAGAAGGGCTGAGATTTATGGCCTGTTGCTGTGATGGCCCTTCACTGGGCCTCCACCCTCTGCTTTTTCGCTCTCAATAACTTGTCAGCCAGCTTCTGCTGTAGGTCATCAGGGATAGAGAGTTCTGGGGGCCCTTGTTTGGCTCATTTCACTGTGGGATGGCTTTCATCTTAAAAAAATATTCCTCCCTTGGATTGAGACACAATTAGCTTGTTTGTGGCTTTCCCAGTGTTCTTCTGAGTGAACGGAATAAATAGAATTTCTCTATGTTTTCTGTCTAAATGTTGCAGATTGTTGGGGCCATTTCTCACTTCTTGGATTTTAGATAATTCGTTATTCTGTATCCTTAATTTTCTTGATGGCCCTCCTAATGTGAGCCATAACAGTTACGATGGACTCTTCAGAAATAGGCCAACTCCCAAGGAGGCAAGCTGGGCTCCCCTGCCCAGAGCCCACTCCTGGGGCTCTCTTCCTCAGCTTGGACCCCACTAGTGGGGAAGTGATCCCTAAGGCTTGGGGCCTGGGAGCTGGGCTTCGAGAAGCACACTTTAATATGTCCTCTCCTCAGGTTTTAGCTGGTCTCTTTCATCTTTATTATGAAAGATTAGTGCCTTTAACTGCTTCTCCCTATTCCTGCCTTCTCCTTCCCTGTGTGTCACCTCTGCACTGGCCACTCCTTTTCGTATTATGTAGGAGATCCTCCAGACCTCTGGGTTTCCGGTTTCGATTGACCTTCATCGTCTAGTTTTCTCATCTCATTACAGACCTGGGCTCAGTGCACTAACTAGTTACAAGGCCTTGTCAAGTCACTTAGTCACTTAACTACTCTCAGCCTCAGTGTTCTCATTTGGGCGATGAGTCACATCAAACATAAAAAAATCAATGGACTCACATGTGGGACGGTGCTTTGTGAACAAAAAATATAATCTCTCATTGTTGCCGTAACCCTTGTTTCTCTAGAATTTACAGTTGGACCAGCTGAGCGAGTGCTAGCCCTGGAATCTTCCATGGGTTCCCTTGGTGGTGTTGCCTTTGCCTGGTGGTGTACTGGGACATTTGTACATAGTGGACATGGACTTACAAGTATTTGAAATGCCCACATTTTTGTTCTTCAAGGAACTACTATTTCTCTTTAAAAAACTAGGCCTTTCATAGCTCCAGAGGAATGGATGGAGGAAGTATTTTTTTCTGGTTAAATCAGTTCAGTGAGACTCTGTGCACATAGTAATCCTTAAGTCCTTTGCCTAGCTCCTTTGGCCCTAGGCACTTGGAATGATGGGTTTGTCGAGAGGCAGACATGTGCAGTCTATTCAGACAAACACTGACAGGGCTCCTCCTCTCTTGCCCCAAGCTGAGCGGCCCCTTTGGAATGTCTAATGAAGCTCGTGCTCTTGCAGGCTGCTTCGAAACAAAGCAGGCGGCCCTGGAAATGAGCCCTAAGAGGTATTATTACTATATGTTGGTTTTTATTTGCCTGTTTTGACAGTGTTGTGCAAATGAGGGCCCTGCCGGTACAGCCAAATCACAGTGAGCTGTCTTTGCTGTCTTAACTTCTCCCTCACGGGTCTGGCGCTAGACCTGCCTGCCATACCTTCTTGGAGACAGTGAAAAGACAGAACACTGTCTTCTTATTGATAATAGGGCAGGTTATCACTGCTTTTACTTAGGACTCTGAAGGGAGGAAGGTAGGGTCTTGGTGAGTGCTTGAAATTTTGTGTATTTATTGTCCTAAAGCTACAGGTCCTTAGTTTATTTTACAAAAGTTCTCATAGCATCCTGAGATGAAGGATGTAGTAGCTAAAGTAGATCTGATTTTTTTTATGGCCACAGAGGTATATCCAATAATAAACATGGATGCTGTTTCTCAATGGTTGGGATTAAATTTGTACTTTTGGTCTATTGTTTGATATGTTTTGTAGGTGATGAATTGCACTGATGTGCTAAGGGATTTTCTTCTTAGTCTCTGATGCAGGGGAAGTCAGGCTACTAACTCCATCCAGCAAGCTCAGGAGTGCATTCTTGGCAGTCCCAGGCCTGCATATTGCCTTGTGCACAGTCTTGATGACAACTTGGACATTTTCTTGATGCATTGAGCACAGGTATTAGAGGTGTGGGGTCTGATGCATCAGACTCCATTCTTCATCTGTCACCTCCTGCTCAGACCCCCAACCAGCCTTCTCACAGAAATGGCCAAAACAAGGACCTAGTGTATGGATAGTCCGGTGCAAATTTGTCACCGCTTCCAGGAAATCGCGCAGAGTGCATGTCCTGCCTGTGTTTGATACAAAATACCATCTTTATGTGTTCAGGGTAGGAGAAGCTTTGTTGCTGCTGCCGTCAAGACAGTCACCTAAATAGTAGTGGATTGGGGGTGGGTTTTACAGTAATGGTTAAAAAAAAATGAGGTTGGAGCTTAAAAGTTTCAATACTTTGTTGGATGTGTACTATGTTTCCAGTTAAGTCAGAGCTGAAAATCGCCTGTCCTGACTGTTGGAATAGTCACTTCCACTTAGTTTTCCTCTAAGTAGAAACTGGACTTGGTTGGACTTGGTTGGACTTAGTGACCGTCAAGGTCTTTTCTCTCTGGCATTCTGTTTCACTTCAGGGTAGGTCCTAAATTTTGTTTCAGTCATTAGGTTCAAATGCCTCCCCCACTGAACTTCTTTATTCTGAGAATAGATGATGGACTTGTCCCTTCGCTCTCCTGCCTTCCCATGTGGTGCTCTGATGGAGCTAGCTAACAGAAGGGATGATGGCCAGCAGGTAATTCAGCCTTGAGAATGAGGGAGAGAGGTGAAGGCACAAACGGATGAGAACATCTGGGGTGCAGCCCTTGAATAAAAAAAGATTTCACAGAGTAAAAGCCTGGTCTGCCTTATTCTTTGAGGTCAAGAGGAATTGGTCTTGGTACCTATTTTAAGCCCTGCGTGGTCAGAAACTGAGTCTTAGATTTTTCGTCTTTGCCCTGACAGTGCCTTGTATAGAACTGGACATCATGAAGGTACTAATTGTTTCTGCTTTACTTAACTTCCTGGAAATCATTGCCGTTGTCAAGTGAATAGGACTATTATTTTAAATATTATATAGAAAGGGTCCAAGCTTGCAGCTTCTTCATCATTCCAAATATTGTGTTCATTGAAGCAGAGAACCTTGTCAAGACAGTCATTACCAACATTTACAAAATGAGAGCAAAAGCTGTTAACAGCTGGATAAAAGTTGAGAATTTTGTGCTTTCAAAAGAAACAAAGGAGGTTTAAAAATATTTCAGTGGGAAATCTTTTCAGTGGAAGTCTTTCAAGACTTACTGAAAAATTTTTTAAACAGAGGCAGATCTAAAGAAGTCAGTAGAGGAAAAGAAGACCATGGATGTAAGAGCTTTATGTTGTGGACATATCCAAGTTCATTGTTAAGTTAAAATAAAAAACTTAGCTTCCATGTATCCTGTTTTGCAGGATAATTTTATTTTAATGCATCTGAAAACGGACCTGAGAGTTTGATGACGTGTCAGACAAGGTGACAAACTGAGAGACTGTTTTAGTAACTAGAGGTCCTTCTTCTTAGATCCATATTCATCAATTAGTGGCTGTTGTCACTTCCATCCTCCTCTTTACCCAAAAGTAGGCATTAAACCTTCATCTCCTTTGGATGCCTGCTTCGTAGACTTAGAAGAACCAGAAGGCATGTAAACATGCCTGGTTAGTGCGCTGAAGAGTTTGTCATCAGCTAGTTGACTTCAAGAGCCAGTCAGGGGACGCCTGAGTGGTTCATATGGTTAAGTGTCCAACTCTTGATTTTGGCTCACTAGGTCACGATCTCACTGTGAGTTCGAGCCCTGCATCAGGCTCTGTGCTGACAGTATGGAGCCTGCTTGGGATATTCTCTCTCTCGCTCTTTCTCTCTTTCTCTCTTTCTCTCTCTCTCTCTCTCTCTCTCTCTCTCTCTCTCTCTCTCTCTCTCTCCCTTTCCCCACCACCCCCCCCGAAAATAAATAAATAAACATGGAAAAAAAAAAGAGAGAGTTGGTGAGCTGGGTTGTACAGGAAAGTTGTTACTGGACAATTCCACATCCAATACATGCTCTAATGTTACTCTGTTAAATTCTCTACCCTGTAAGCCTGTCAGGGCCAGAGTGAGGGAAAATCTTAGTGGAGTATCTGAACTCTAAATCATGGAGTTTGAAGGTTGGAAGTGAGTTTGAGGGTCTGAGGCGGGTCTCCCAAATTCACGTATATCCTGGGGTTAGACAGGTAGTGTGAGTGAGTGAGTTGGACAGGTGTAAGTAATGGGAGCAACAGGGGACTAGTTGGTGCTTGAATTCAGCAGTGTTAAAGAGCATTATCCTGCCTAACAAACAGTTCTAAGGGCTGATTCGCCTACCATTTTGGGGACCCCGGACCCTACATTTCAGGCTACCTATCTCCTTTTTCAGTATAATGACCTGACTACAGATAGGAAAAGGCACTTGTCCAAGGACAGACAGCTGGTGAGATGCAGAGCCTGACGCTTGGAGTCTCAGTGTGCCCGTCTTCCCTGCACCATGAAGGCATCTAAGTGATGAGGCAGGAGCACCCTGCTTGACCTTAGGGATTAAACATTTCTTCTTCTGAACCATTAATTTTGTTAGAGAGGTAACAGAATAAAAATGTGTGAATCTTAAGGGATAGCCTGATAAAATTTTATGTATGTGTACCTTTATGTCACTCTCAGCCAGATCACCCCAGGCCCTTTCCACCCCAACACACGCATCCTGATCACAATTTATCATGGAACTGAGGCGTTTCTACTTTGAGAGCTGGTCCATCTGTCACTGGCTCCATTTCTGCCCACACCGCTCCTTCCTCACTATTTCCTGCTTTAGATTCAGTTGTAAGGAGCTATAGCAAACACGGGGCATGTTGCTTAAATTTTTCCTGCATAAATCCAACAGAATGTTGGATTTCTTTAGAGTGAGCACCCTCTGCCATTGCCTCAGCAGGAACCCCGTGCCAGCACCCCTAGCGTGCCTCCTTTCAGAGGGTCCTGAGCCTGCTGTGCTGCTTCTTGCCCTGTCAGTGCTTTATACAATACGTATTTAGGTCACATGACATTTGCCAGGATACTAATAATTACGATGCCACTTTTCCTTTGAAAGAACTTCAGAAGTTTATTTCATGATTTTGTTAAATCAAAGGCCCATATCTCTTTGCAGTGGGCATAGCACTCAAAACCCTGGTGATTGTGTCACTAAAAATATAACCGAGGCAACAGCCAAAACAAAACCCATCTCACAGGCAATGCAGCTTCATTTAAAAGGAAGAAAAAAAAAAGCTGGTTCCCAGGCTGAAGCTGTTAAGCAGATTTTTATGCAGGGCTTCAAGTTACTAAAAAAGCAGGACTCAATATGTCTTTCCCTTTGATTTGTAGGAGCTAGTGGGAAGCAGTGCTGCTACGCCCCCCCCCCCCCCCCCCCCCCCGCCGAGTTTTACCATATTCTGAAAGCAATGCTTGAAGGACCTATAAATGGAAAATGGAGTTGGGCTGTCTCCTAGTGCAGGGATTAACACAGAATTGCAGGGGTGTGCTGCATGGTGGTTGGAAAACAGGAAGGATGCTATTCTCTTTTTTGGATGGACATTGTGCTGCTTTCTCTCGTCTGCGGATGTTTCCTATAAAGCAGTCTGTCACTTTGACAAATGCACACACTGTACCACCTCACAGTTATAAAGGTTAAGTAAGCATCTTGAGCAGTGCCCCACCGCTTTTGTACTTTCCTTAATGTCAGCTGATAAAGGATTATTGAAAAAAGCTTGCAAGGAGATAAAAGGCTTGCAGGTTGAGGTTGAACAATTGAAATTTTCTGTTCCCAGTGTAGTAAATTACCAATGACAGATTTAACGTTTGTTAATTATCAGAGCAAAGTACTAAGGATTGTTTTCTTTTGCCTAATTAATTACCTCATCTGGAGTGGAATGTTAATTCAGATAAATGATTATTTCTTAATACCTCTGAAGCTTTCCTGGGAGTCTCCTAGCATGCCAAGTCCTAAAGTTTGGCTTCCTTACTTTCTGAGGAAAGATTAGGATAAGAAGACCAACATGGCTACTCTCCTGGTCTTTTTCCATTTCAGAAGATGGCTGGATAACTTGTTTATTAGACTTTTGGAGGCAAGTCGGTTTGCTGTGTGTTATTTCGTAGAAGGTGAGTTGGCTTCCTTGAATTGTGTGCCTTATAATCAAGGTTTTTACTTAGTCTCGCATATGGTTCTGAATTTAACATTGGACACTCTTTTTAAAAAGACCTTTGGAAAACTCATTTTGGGGCTCCTGTAGTGGACATTAAAGATGGTGTCCTCTGGGAAGGGTGCTGTGTTTCCTTAACTCACTTTTCATCTGCAAGTCATGTTACCACCTCGTGCTTACCATGGGAAGAAAACGTGTCCTTTAGAATTCAGAATCCTGGACACAGGTTTTTATTCTTCCTTGAACCCACGCTAACTCCTAATAGTTAAAAGAATCATATTCAGAAAGTGGTAAAGTCATGATTTTCATACACCTATTAAATGTACACATATCACAGGTTTTATTTAACTTTTTATTAAATGAGAGAACCAAGTGGATGTTACATCAGGTTCAAAGGAGAAGCCAAAGAATCAAATTTATATGGAGTAAAGGAATTGTGAAAAAAAAGTCAAAGGAACACAAAACTGACTTTTTCAGGGGGAGGGGCAGGGTTATTGTTCTAGAGGACAGACGTTATTTGCATATCTATGCACAGTTTATGGAGTTGTAAATAGCCTAGTTAAAGACAAAGGTACTTGCCCCTCTAAGAGTATCCTCCTCAGTGCTCCAGCTTCACCTGAAAGGAGGTCTGGTAATTCCCTCTGCTCATTTGGAGGTCAGAAGTTTCCCCTTAGACGGTTTTGCATGAGATTTTGGTCTTTTCTGTAGAATGTTACTGCCCCCTCAAAGTAGATTAGAGATAAATTACTTGATTTGTTTTTTCTTTCGAGAAGATTGCTTAAGGATCCCTAGGGAGAAGGACTGGTAGATCCGGGCCACTGGAGATGGGGTCTGGTGGCATGTAACCAGTCACTCTGTACTGTCTGCTCCTGTTAGGTTATGTACTTGAGTTATATGCACTCTTTGCTTCAAGATGTGAAAAGGCAGCAGGATTTTGTCTAAGATTATCTTGAGGGCAAAGTCTGGAGCCTGGTATTAAACGGATGGTCCTGTTTTGGTGGGGCCAGGCTCCGAGCTGTTTAAGAGGATGCTTGGAACAACGTCTCTGGATCTAGGAAGTTGTCTGTGAAGAAGGGCCTTTTCAGACACTCTGCTCAGGGACAGCTCAGTCCTACCACATATATTCACTTGAGTCTTCCAAAGACGTGAGAGCTCTGGGGGTGTGTTGGGTGCTTCTGGATATATACGTACACGTATGCATGTACGTGTGTATGCACATATGCGTGTGAATACATGTTTGTATTTGTATAACTGTGTAAGGCAAAGGCTGACTTTAGGGGGTCTGCACAGTTCAGTACTTGTGCATTTTTCCCCCTAAAACTCTATTGTGTCTATCAGATTCTCATGTTCTCAGAGACTTTTATGACTCCCCAAAAGTTTAAGAGCCATTGACAGAAATTATATCCTCAGTGATTATTCTGAATCTGTGTATTCTTGTGTGCATGACTTAAAAAAGAAAAAGTTTAGATTACGATTCCACCTAATTATAGTCTGCTGCAGTAGCCACAGCTGGATTGAGCCCTGTGGCAACCTTGCCCCTGAGCTGGGAGGCAGGATGTGTGCCCTCCCATAGTGAGCCTGAGTGCACTGTGGGTGCACTGACATGAAGCCCTGGGAAATAAAAAGCACTAAAATACCTTCAAGTCCAGTAGCCGCCTGGGGAGAAGCTGACCAAGAGACCTTTTGGCTTCTGCATTGTGTTGGGTGCTTGTGAGCCTGCAGCCCCGTGAGTCTGACTGACCGCTGACTTGGGCCATGGCTCCGATGCCAGAAAGAAGTACGGGGGTTGGGGGTTGGAGTGTGTTAGGTCCAAGTAAAAGAAATTACTGCCCCAGCTAGGCATTGCAGTTATTAGACCCAAGTACATCTTTCTGCCTTCAAACCAGGATTTAGAGCATATCAAGCAGGTGCCATGTCTCCAGTAACCCGTTTTGTTCCAGTATTGGGTAGCTTGCTGTGGGATTTTAAATTCAAATACTCCCACATTCACTTTGTTTAGGAAATAACTGTAATAGAGCAAATTGTTTCCCCTTCTTCTTCTTCTTCTTCTTATTGTTCTTGTTCTTGTTCTTCTTCTTGTTCTTCTTCTTTCCCTTTTCTTCCATAGTGCAGGCAAGTGAGAGCAAATCAATTCACACCCAGTTTTTTGTTGCTGTTTCCTCTGTGCTGGTGAAGGGTTGGCACAGCTCTCCCTTGCCGCTGCCCTGGAGGGTGTGGCTCCCTCGCCTTAGTTCATCATCTGAAAGCAATTGTGCTCAATTAAAGATCAGAATTAAATTTCAGTTGTGGGGCTTCTGTGCAAAGGAAATGATGCATTAATGAACACACAGATGTCATCTTGCAGCCATGTTGTTTGCAGAACACTTTCTTCAGGACTCAAATAATAAAAGGAGGCCCAGGCGGCAGGAGCATTGTTTACTCGTTGGCATGCTAAGTGGAGACACTCACGTTTATTTGCAAACCATTTATCATTCTGTATACTGAGAGGGAAAACATACTTTATCTAAAATATTTTAAATAATGACTCCTCAAATCAGATAATGGGGGCATTAATGCTAGGTGCCATGCAGTAAATTGCATAATGCTACTGAGTTGGCACTGAAGCCATGATTTGTGATGATGCTAATGATCTACCCAAATAGATGGGAGTTGAGTATAAAAAGAGAATATTCCTGGAAAGAGACAAGGCAACTAGTGAGTTGAAAGTGTAGTGGGAGAGGGGAAAAAAATGTGTAGGATCGTATTTCAGTTATTGGAAGACCCACCTGCTCTTCTGTACACACATTATGTAAGTTTTATTCTCTATATTACAGATATCCCGCAGGGTGGATAGGAAGTTCATATATCTGCCTTCAACTGTGTTTTTAACTCAGTCAGACATGAATGAACAGAAAGATTTATGTCTTGCACGTGGAATATTCTAGTATGGCAGGCTTTTTTCTTTTCTTTTTTTGAAAACTGTATATTTAGATTGTGCTATCCTATGCACTGCTTTGCCTGATGACTGTGACTTCTAGGTGGGAGAAAGCAGCAAGTGGGGAGTAGGAGTTTGGGGGGGGCTTGGAGAGGGCTTCTGTGAGACAGCATTGGTTTCTGTGGTTTCGGCCTGGGCTGTACACATGCTCTTTGGCCCTCACGGTTAATGCACATACTTCCAGGTAGTGCCCAGGCCTGTGTCTGCTGTGTCCTGAGCTTTTATGTATGTATGTATGGATGTATGTATGTATTTTTTACTGTTTGCTTTTTGATGTTTTAATCTCTGTGCTGTACAGAATTTCTGAAGGTGTTTCGAACACAGAGGTTCTTAGTTTCAGGGGGCATCATCCGCTCTGGTCATTGATGTCAATATGGATGAAATCTCACTTGAGACCTTCTGTTCCCCAAGTTCATGGACCCTTTCTCATTCTTCTTCCCCTGTTACAGAGTCTCTATAATGTTTGACAAGGGTTAATGGTTCTCTCCTTGAAATGTTTTCTTTCTGTACCTTGTGTGACATCACATTTTTCTTTTGCTTTTATCCATGTCTGGTGACAAGGCCATTTCTCTTCTGGTCTTACTTCCTTTTCTAACCCCCCTAATTGTGCATACTGCCCTGAATCCTATTTTGCTAATAACTCTTCTCATTTGCAGACCTCATCAGTGCACATCATCCATTACCAAAATGCCATTAATGTCCCGATTTTCATTTCCAGTCAAAAATTTCTTTCCCCACTCCATATCCATATATATCTCTTTCTGGAAATTTCCTTAGAAAATCAATGTGTGTTGGATGAAATGAACTCTCTCTTAAACTGTTTCTTTCTTCCTTCTCGTAATTGCGCCTACATTTTCAGTATCTTTTTGGCTAAAAACATGTATTAGTGTTTGTAGCTTTCTCCCTTTCTTTGCTTCTCATGAGTGCCTCATCCTGTCCTTTTCTTCCTTCCTTCTTCCCTCCCTCCCTCCCTTCCTCCCTCCCTCCCTTCCTTCTTTCCTTCCTTCCTTTTTTCTACCTGCTTTTTTTCAGATTCTCCTTACAGGTCACATGCAGGGGCTTCAGTAGCCTCTTGACTGCTCTTGTGGCCATGCTTTCCTTCCCCCAATCCTTCCTGTAGTCCTAGGTTTGTCTGCTTCTTTTCCTTCCTTCCTTCCTTTCTTTTTCTTTCTTTCTTTCTTTCTTTCTTTCTTTCTTTAAAAAAAATTTTTTTTTCATGTTTACTTTTGAGAGACAGAGCATGAGTGGGGGAGGGGCAGAGAGAAAGAGGGAGACACAAAATTGGAAGCAGACTCCAGGCTCTGAGCTGTCAGCACAGAGCCCAACATGGAGCTCAAACTCAGGAGCGGTGAGATCATGACCTGAGCTGAAGTCGGATGCTCAACTGACTGACCCACCCAGGCACCCCTTGTCTGCTTATTTCAACATACTGTTCAGAAGCCTTCCTTGGCCTCCTGTTGCCTGGCATATAAGTCCAAACTTCCTAGGCCTAGTGATTAAGCAGCCCTTTCCCTCCCTCAACAACCCAGGCTTATCTTTTACTCATTTTACCTTGTAGGTGCTTGGTGTGTTTTTCTCATTCTTCCATACCAGCCTTTCAAAATGCTGCCCTGGCTGAAGCCCAGTTCAGCTGCTTCCAGGAAGCCTTCCATGATTACCCAGGGGCGTGCACTCTCCCTGCTCTAGGAGCAAATGGTCACTATACTTCTTCTATTAGGCCGTGTGTCACATACGACAGGTATTTATTTAAGGATCTTATGTATCTGCTGGTTTGTAATTGCTGTGGTAGCAGGGACCATCTTATTCCTTTGTATTTTCAATAGAATTTGGTTTGTTAACTTGGAATTCTCTGTGCTGTTGGAAGTATTTGTTGGAAAAATAAATTATAGCACATAACATGTGCTAGAGCATCTTTAGTTTGAGAAACCTGGGTGAGTTCAGGTTCTAGTGTGCATTTCTTGGGCCTTTTTCAGTCTTCTGTCAAATACATGCTGGTTAGAGATGTAAGAGCACAAAGTCTGGTCGGCTTCAGCTGTGATTGAGAACTGATAACAAGGATTTGTTCCTGCCCCGCCCCCCCCGCCCCTCCCCCCCCGCCCCCCCCCCCCCCCCCCCCCCGTGGTTTCCTGGTACAGCCTGAGATTGGGATTGCTCAACTGTGCCTTAATCTCATGTCTAGTGAGTGCTTAGATCTTGAGTTAGCAGGCTGGGATTCAAGACCACTGGCCTCTGTTGAAGCTTGATGCTTCATGTGGTGGGGCTTTATGAGCCCGGAAACGGGACTCATGGATTACTCAGTAGTTCTTCAACTGACGTGAGCACGAAACAGAAGTCCTGGAGACAGGGATCTTCTGTGAGGGTTAGTCTTCACGTTCTGCTGGTGGCCTCAGACCTGCCCTGGTCAGTGTTTAAAGGATGAAGAAGCAGTGGAGCTGTGCTGACTAGTAAGCCGTATCATTTTATCTGCTTTGTTGTGGGTCTCACCCTAAGTGGTCTCAGGTCAGGGAACTTTGCTGTGAAAGGAGAATCCTGACTCCTTAAGCTGACTGTGGAGATGGAGTCTAGGAGGTGGGCAGACCCTAAGGATTTGGTGGCAGATTGTGACCCCTTGTTCCTGGGCTGCCTGGCCGAGTCTCTCAGAAGGGTGGGTCTTCTAATTGCAGTCTTTGCTCTCCTCTTTACAGTGAGTCTGAACAGTGTATGTGTAGATGTAGATGCTTTACTAAGTGGGTTATATTGAATCTCATTTATATGAGTAAACTGGGTGACCAGCATGAGGGAGTTGTTTTATTTTAAAAAGAACTACTCCCATTCTCGAACTGCAAAAGCCTCCGTTTTGTTACTGTATCTTTATGGTTGATGCTACTTTTCCCTTTTTGGTTTCCCCTGGGCAGTGATGTTATGGTTCTGAATTTTGGTAAAGCATTTCCCCTTTTGGCCTCTTGCCCTTACCTAAACTCCCTTCCAGTTAGCTGATTTGGGACTGTAGTTCTAAAACCACATTTTCATTTTGTCGTCTATGTTCATCTCATTTAAGACTACGTGGCAAAAATCGTCTTTTGTTCTTGACTAACCTCTTTAACTCCTCCTGTCTTTCCTGCTTCACACTTTTCCTCTGTCCAGTATTTTTTTTTTTTTTTTTTGCTTAAATAAGCAAACAGGAATGATTTGAAATAGGCAGCATTATTAGAATATAAGCAAATAAAAATACAGGATATCGCAGGGGCACTTGGGTGGCTCAGTCGGTTAAGTGTCCGACCGACTTCGGCTCAGGTCATGATCTCGCCATTTGTGAGTTCGAGCCCCACATTGGGCCCTGTGCTGATGGCTCAGAGCGTGGAGCCTGCTTCGATTCTGTGTCCCCCCTCTCTCTCTGCCCCACCCTTGCTTGTGCTCTCTGTCTTTTAAAAATGAATAAACATTAAAAAATAAAAAAAAAATACAGGACATTGGTTAAATTTGAATTTAGCTAAACAAAAAAATTTTTTTTAGTGTAAGTACATTCCATGCAATTTTTTGACTTGCAACTTGAAATTTGTATCTGAAATTTGAATTTAGGTGGGCATTCTGTATTTTATCCAGCACCATAGATGACAACTGCATAAATAACCACTACACAGGCACATACTTAGAATAAAATTTCACACTTGAGAAGATGTTATAAAGAAGTATTGAAGTTTATTGTATGTTAAGTACCCCTAAAGTTTCTCTTGCTAAGGACAAATTGTGAAAGAGTTTATGTATAAAGTTCACAAGTCAGATAGATACTATATACTAATTCACTCTAAGCTTCTACTGACTATTGGCATTGTTCATTCATTTATTTTTGGATTCAGCTCTATCTTTCTGCTTCCTTAGAAGATGGCTGTTCATTTCTGAGATGAGACTCTATACCCTACACATCTGCTTTTGCACATCATAAGCATGTGTCAAATGTTGAATGTTAAAGTTCTTGGGTAGAATTTTTCTTTATGTAAATTGTGACTAGTTCTTTTATCCAGCACAGTTGTTCCTACATATGAAGATCCTTAACCCAACCATTTAGATGATAAAGACAGTCAGTTCTTCATTTGTCTTGAAGTTTTTATCTGAAGCTAGATTCCCTCTGCTCCCCAACTTATCTGCATACAAGCTAATTACGAAGCTAAATCTCTCTCAAAACACATTACAACTGCTCTGAAGCTTAATAATGATAATGCAACATTTGTTCCACACTTTGCTTTTTACAAAGCTTGTGCATACACTCTGATGTGATGCTCGTGCTAACCTATGGGGAAGCAGTATGGTTTGTGTCCCTATTTTGTAAATGAGAAATTTGAATTTCTTATAGGTGAAATGACTTGTATAAGATCGAGTAGGACTTACATTTTGATCTTAGGCCTTCTGGGCCATTGCTCTTTCCACTACCTGTAGTGGCTCTTGAATATAAGTGAAAGGGGTATTAGGCAGTTGAGGAGTAAGTGCACCAGTGTTCCCCTCTGCTAGCTGGGGAAATGAAGAGTTGTCCTTGCACCTGTGCATCATGCTGGAAGAGGTATTTGCCTTTGGTTGAGTTCATGCCTGTAACATCCCTCCGTTCCTCTTGTGACTAACAGTCACTGCCCTTGCACAACTGCTTCTGAATGAAGCAGATCAGCCACTATTGATACCTGAGTTTGCAGCAGTGCGTTGTTAATGCTTGGGCAGGAGTTGTTGGAACATGTGTTTTCACCTCTGAATTATGCAGGCAAAGACTCTGGAAGATGATATTCTGCACAACTATAGGGGAAATTATGGAAGGCACATTCCACCAGGTTTTATTAAGCACTTTATTAAACTTTATTGAGGTATTTTTGGATGTACTAGATAATGTGGATGGAAAGCAGTCTGTTTAGTCTTATTTAAGAACCCTTCAACCTTGATATCTTTGCTAGTCTCTTTCCCACCTTTAAGTACTTTTAATTGCCCTCTGTTTTTGGATATATTTTGACTTGAGATATTGCTTCCTTTGTTTTGTAAATTTTCCCCTTTGTGTATATTTCTTCCCAAAAGGAGAGTATGAACTCTTTGAGGTCAGAATTCTTAGGATACCATTGCCTCCTTTCTATGTTCTAAGCCACTTTCTGGTTCAAAGAGAAAGTATGGCCTTCAGGACTATTCGAGTCTCTTACTTTGTCATAGATGTAATATGCTTACCTTGTACTCTTGAGTTTTAGTGAACTCGCATCTTCATGCAGTTGTATTCAGTGGGCATCATGAATGCTATGTGCACACGGGGCAGCAGAGAATGGCAGACGTGCCTACTATGTAAATTTCCTTTACTCACACACATGTTCCACTGTCTCATCAGACTTTGCTTATAAAACTCAAGCTCATAGAGAAAAGTATAGATCATTAAACCAGGTGTCTGGTCCTTCTGAGTACAGGACTCTGGGCAGTGGCACAAGTTGCACCCTAGGAAACTGGCCCTGAACTTAATAGATAAGAAAGCATGTCAGAGACATAGATGCCCATCCTGATATTCTCTTCCTGTTTTCACACTGAGGAAAGCATGGCTAATCTCTTATTTTCTGTAGGAGAGATTAGGAGAGGTTAGAACATCAATCCATTGTGCCTTTAGCCCTGTTATCTGTAATTTGCTTAAATGTTTTCTTGTGTCTCCTTTCTTTCTTGTCATGTTGGATATGTCCTTAATATATCAGTGTCAAGTGTTATACGTGAAATGTGAACCTGAATTTTATTCTAAGCACTGAAATTAAAACAAAATGCTTCCGTGTTTGGTTTCTGATGTATTTGGTATACTAGTATATCTAAAACATTTTAAAACAGGCTTTTAAAATTTTAGCCTTTCCCCACCCCAGTTATACAACTCATTTTTATTCTTCTGACCTGCCATTTCTGATGAAAATTCTGGGCTTCTAGTGACCCCTGAGAAAATAGGCTCTCTTCTTCTTCTTCTTCTTCTTCTTCTTCTTCTTCTTCTTCTTCTTTTTCTTTTTTTTTTTTTTTTTTTTTTTTATTAAATGGTGGTGGATAACATCCTATGGTCCATCGCAGTCCCCACAATGACTGGTGGCAAGTAGAACTTGTGGAAGATACAGTTAGGAGAATTGCTATTAAATTAGCAAAGAGCCCTCTTTGCTGTCTCAGATGAGAACCATGAAGTTGATTTACACATTCAGGGTGGCACTTGATATAATCTATATTCTAAAGAGACTCTCCTTTTACTAATCAAGAGGCTATCACCTGCTCGTACTTTGAAGAGAAAAAATAAATGTTCCAGGACTTGTAAGTTCAGAGAAGTAGCTTAACAGAGTGTAGTGCTTTAACAGATCTGTCTGGCTTTGGAAGCACACTGACTTCAGGTTGTCTGTGTAGAAACTGGGGAATTTTATGGGGCACCTAGGTGACTCAGTCTATTGAGTGTCTGACTTTGGCTCAGGTCATATCTCATGGTTTGTGGATTCAAGATCCATGTTGGGCTCTGCACTGACAGTGTGGAGCCTGCTTCAGATTTTGTCTGTCTGTCTGTCTGTCTGTCTCTCTCTCAAAAACAGTAAATTAAAAAAAACAAAACACCAAAACATTAAAAAAAAATAAACTGGGGTATTTGAATCACATCAGCTTACCTAGTGGTTCTCAATCCTAGGAACTTTAAAATACATAACCCCCAGAAATTAGTATTTAGTTGCTTTTAGGTGGGGTCTATGCCTTTTTTTTTTTAATCTTCCTAGAAGATTCAGCAAGCTGCAAAGGTTGAGAACCACTGCCGTAACATCTTTAAACCTCAGTTTCCTCATCTGTATGGTGGGAGGAGTAGACTTCCTAATATAGAGGGTTGTAGTGGTCTAATTAAATGAACACAGTACCTGGTCAGTTGTAAGTGTGTAGTAAATGTGAGCTGCAGTATTACCACCCTTACTGATTCTTTATTGAGATTGGTATATATTTCTTGAGCTTAAAGCATATGCTGATTCGTTAGAAATACTGCAGAGAATAGAAATGGTACCTACCCTAAGGGAATAACTTGGGTCTGATTAGAATATCATACATAACGTCCTTCTACCTTCCAGGAAGAGTATGTCAGAGAGTGGCTGGAACCACTGACTTTATGTACCAGGGTTGTCCCTGGAGTAGATAACTTCTTTGAAGAAAAAGTTGATTTATTCATTCATGTAATGTTTATTGACACTTAATAACAGTTCCTTAGTTGGATGCTGGAGGTATGATAGCAAACAACACGGAGACCCTGGCCTCGAGGGTTCCATAGACGGGTGAAGAGATGGAGAAGAAGTAGAAATTACAATACAAGAAGAACAAGTGTTTTGTTAGGAATAATGAAGACCTTATATCTAAGTAGGAGAGAGCTAAGCTGAGGCACTTGAATAGGCTAGGGAGGAATAATGTTGTTTTCAAAAGAGGAAATTACAATTTTAAAGATTTTATTATATTTTTATTTATTTTAAGTAGGCTCCATGCCCAATGTGGGGATTGAACCCATAACCCTGAGATCGAGAGTCTCATGATCTACTCACAGAGCCAGCCAGGCTCCCGGAGGAAGCTACAATTTTAAAGAGACTTGAGTTAAGGACACTTGGTGCACAAATTGGGGAATTCACAGTAGTTTAGTATATCTGGAGTGTAAGTGTGCGGAGGGAAGGAGGTACGGGAAAGGGTGGTAAGAAATGAGATTAGAGCCATAGCACAGCCTAGTTCATGGAAAGCCTTGTGGATCCAGGCTAAGGAAATTAGAATTGATCAGTCGATAGCCATTGAAAGTTTTAAGCAAGGGAGTGATATGCTTAGACTTGTAATTTAGAGATGTCACCAATTCTGTAAGAGGGTGAAAGATTGGAGACACAGACTCCAGTTAGGACTAAATCCATTGTGATTAGGCTTTCCATATTTATTCCTCCTTTACCCCTATACCCACAGCCCTTCCTGGATGAGCTCTTTGCTCTCCCCATTCAAAGCGATTACACTGAATTTCTAGGCATTTGACAGTGTAACAAATAAACATGTATTTGAAAGTCTAGGTCAACCTTTCTCAAATACTGGAGAGAATCCTGATCTCAGTCAAAGTCATCATTGCGTATGAAGAATTAATTTCCTCCTTTGCATCTAAATGGTACTACTTTGGTACTTTACTGAGAATAGGTACTTCAGTCACTTTTTGTTTTAATCTTTATTTATGTGTTTTGAGAGAGAGAGGGAGAGAGAGAAATACCAAGCAGGCTCTGTGCAGTCAGGACAGAGCCCTATATGGGAATTGATTCCACCAACTGCGAGATCATGACCTGAGTTGAGATCAAGAGTCAGATGTTTAACTGAGCCACCCAGGCCCCCTGGTCACTTTTTGATGTATGCATCAGAGTGGAAATTGTTTCTTGTTTCTGTTTCAGCTAGATTGCAAACAGTGTTAAATTTTCTGACATCATTATTATTATTATTATTATTATTATTATTGCTAAATTGACTGTGGTTGCTCTTATCAGATTATTAACACAAGACCCAAGGGGCTAAAAAGCCTTATTAGGCTCAGTCCTGGTCCATTTTTTATGTTGAACTTGTGGGATGAAAACAGTCCCAGGTCTCTGTGACAGAAATAGCTTGATAGATGCCCTATACTTGATGTGTAGAAACTGTTGAAGACTTGAGACCTATGTTAGCGTTGTCTTAGGAAGCACAGTACAGGTGGTCCGCTTTAACCTTACAGAGAGAGCATCAGTACTTTCCATTAGAGGTACAGGCCTTCAAGCCCCAGGACGATGGAAATGTATCTCTTTGTAGTGATCATGGTCTCTGTGGTCCATCTCCATTAACACCCTGCAGGTTTGGAAAGCGGGGGACACATTGGACCAGTCTGAACGTTCTCATGGTCATGTCTGAAAGTACATCAGTAAGCAGTCATCCACACCTAGTTGTTCAAATCGACTGATGATTTCTGATTTCAGATTTGTTTTTTGCATATATGTATTGGCTGACCCTCTGCCTTTTAGATGCAATTAAGAATTACTTCATCAGTGCCAAAATAACAGAAATAGTTACAATCCAAATTATTGAATTTTAGATTTAAAATTTTTTTTCAGTGTTTGTACAATGGTCTTGTATTGAACATCTACCAAGGACCAGACGTGGTGTTGTGAGAGATTTAGTATGATGTAAGATAGTCTCCTTCCTCAAGGGATTCCTATTTTAGAACTAGCAGGGATAATAACTGTGTAAGCCACCTGATTGATCTGGAATTGCATAAAAACTTTACTGCAGGGATTGAAATAAGAATTTAATTTCTTTTCCAGTAAGCCTCTATCCAGTATCCATGAGGTGGTTGCAACTTTGAGGTTCCCGAGTGAAATGGCAGTTCACGCAGACCTATCTGGCTGTGGGTGTTTGTTTCTCTGACAGGATAAAGTTGGATTTATTTTATCTCCTGAGAAACACGTGTTGGCGAGCAAGCATTATCACATCTTCCCTTGCTTTTCTATTTCAACACAGTATCCTATTGAAATGGCAAGCTCCGGTTGTTTTGTTAAAAGAAATCTATGGGCCACATCACATAATTCTTATGTGTTTGATGGCGGCTGCTAATTGGCTGGGGACTTGTTACCTAGAGGTCTAGGACCCCTCTGAAGTCTTCATTACACAGCTAATGCCCAAAGGTGATCCCTTGACACTTGTTCTTAATGTAGTTCTTTCTTTTTCACAGTTTTTAAATTGAGGTGTAATTGGCATGTAATATATTAGTTTCAGGTGTGCAGCAAAATGATTTGATATTTGTATATATTGTGAAATGATCACTGCAGGAAGTCTGGTTAACCTCCATCACCATACATAGTTACAATTTTTTTTTTTTTTTTTTTTTTTTTTGTGATACGAACTTTTAGGATCGACTCTCTTTACAACTTTTGAATATGTCATACAATGTTATTAACCACAGTCACTGAATGTGGTTATTTCTTAACAGCCAAATGATTTATTTCTTTACCAAATGCTGGGATTTGGTTTCACAGAGCACCCTTTTTCTCCTTCCCCGGGTGTGTAGGCTGTGAAGTGTAATGTCTGCTCACTGTATCAATAAATCATTGAGTGATTTTTTTTTTTTTTTTGAGTGTTTAAAGAAGTACAGGAAATGGTTTCTTTTCCACCAAGGTGCTTGCTTCCCTCTGCAAAGTCTAAACTAGAAGCCTCCAAACTTTTTTGATTATATGCTCCTATTGGCAAAAACACTTAGAATAAGCACCCTTGTTATATATATTTTTATTCCTTTAAAAGTTTTATGTATGTGCTGCTGGGTATGTTGTGTAGATCATAAAACACGTAACAGCAGAAATTGTTAAAGAAGGAAATGAGGGGCTCCTGGGTGGCTCAGTCGTTTGAATGTCTGGCTCTTGATTCCGGCTTAGGTCATAATCTCATGGTTTGTGGGACTGAGCCCCACGTCAGGCTCTGCATTGACAGCATGGAGCCTGCTTGGGATTCTCTCTCTCCCTGTCTTTCTGCCCCTCCCCTGCTCATGCTCTTTGTCTCTGTCTCTCTCAAAATAAATAAATTTTAAAAAATTAAAAAGGAAGGAAATGAATAACACATATAAATAAACATTTTTATGTAGACTTACCTTATTCCAGTGCAGCATTTTGCAGACCACTGGTGTAGACAGAAAGTGCTAAGGGTGCCTGGAAGGGAGAAATCATCCCTAAGGCTTGTGGATAGAGAGGGAGTTAATGTGTGAGGCATAACCAGTAAGTCCTGGCAGGGCATGGGGGAAGTTGGTACCATCATTTTGGTGCAAGCAGCAGGGTGTCATGAGCTTCTTATAGGGAGTCATGAAGTAGAAGTGTGCTGACCCGAAGTGAGTGGACACGTGTGGACTAGGATAGAGGGAGGGGGTGGGGGGTGGTGATGGGTGGAGAGAATGTGAAGAAACCATCAGGGTCCTATTCCCTTAGAGAGACTGTGAAGTGAGAAAGGCAAACAGGAGGGTGGTGGCAGGTAGGGTGAGAAACTAGTGAAAGTTTGGGAACTTCCTTGTGGCCAGCAACTATCTGTTAATGGTTGGCACTGCAGAGGAGGAAGTGATCTTGAAGGCTGCTGGTGGACAGTGGTTTGTAGTCGGGAAAGCTCGAGATGCGGGGAGGCAAAGGGGAAGAACTGGCTGCATCCCAAAGCCTTATTGTGCCTAACTTCGGCTTTTTTAGGACCATGGCAGTGTTTTTCAGGAAGCGGTTTATTTACCCCCACCCCCTCTTCTTTTAGACTAAATAACGGAAACTGGTGCTCGTGTCCAGGGTCAGGGCTAATTTTCCAGGGTGTAGGAAATACTTTCCTCTTTGTGTTATTTACTTCTAAACTTTGTTTTCTTCTACTCTCCTGTTCGAAGAGAGAGACGTGTAGCTACTGCCTGAGCAGTCCCTGTGAACGTGATGGATCTTGAGGCTTCCAGAGATGAGGCTGGCATGAGAAGTGAAGAAGCACCACATGGCTGTCTCTGAGAGGCAGTTTTTTCCCGTGGACAGGATAGAGCTTTAATTGAATCCACATCACATCTCATCTGTGAATGCTGAAGAGCAGTACATTTTTAACTAGGAAGAGCATCAATTATTTATTAGCCACGATACTAATTTATCCTGAGTGTGTGTCTTAGAGCTGGCTTTTCATCTCTGCGTGGCCACTGATGTAATGCCATTGTGTTCCTGTACTAAAGCGAGAGCTCTGATTTCCTAGCCTTGTGTTTTCCTATTATTTTTTTAATTGTGCTAAAATATTTACTCACTGGTGACCATATGGCACTGCTACTGAAAAGAGGAGAAAGTGGGGATTCCTGCTGCGGTGGCTCTTTTTGGCTCTAACGTCTGAGGCTCCTTTGGAGGTGCCCTCTGGGAGAGCCGTTCACTCAACACTGTGCTTTGGGGAGTAGCGTGGGGCTTGTCCGGTCGCACTTTGATGCTGCTGCCTTATCTGTTGCTTGGTACTGTTGTGTTCCAGGGTGAGTCTCTGGAAGTCCCAGTTACAGATGTTTGAGACTTTGAATGTTTGCCTATAGAAATGTAGGCCGCTTCCGGGGTGTCTCCCCTTGTCACTGCACTGATGGCCAGTGGACAAAGTGTTGCTTAGGTCCTGACACTACTCTAAGCACTTTATATGTGTTGACTTATTTGATTTTCACAGCAATCCTAGGAGGTAAAATGCTATGATTATATCTATGTTACAGACGGAAAAATCGTTAGGTAACTTGTCTGGTGAGTTTGGCATAGGCTCTGGAGTGGAAAGCTGAAGTGCCTTGCCACGCAGAGTCCTGGCCCTCAGTCTGTTTATCAGACAATGTTGTCAGTAGCACCCGCTCACAGGATCGGGGTGGGTGTGCAATTCTGGCACGTGGCAGCCACCGCTATGGCCGCCATCACTACCCTCCTCTTGATCGTCACAGCATCTGTACAGAGAATCAAATGAGATGCTTCAAACTCTGAGGTAATCCAAAGGATAATTTGCTTTAGATGTCAAAGACCGGTTGAGCTCTGCCTCCCTTTCCTTGAAAATATAATGGCAGGAAAAGAGGAAAAGTTGGAAATGGGGAGCCTTTTTCCAAACTGGAAGTCAGGTAGGATATTTTCAGAGAGAGATGGAATATCTCTGCCTGTGCTCTTCTCACTGCCGTCCATTTGTTACTACCCTGCCTCTCCACCCCCTTCAGGGGCAGGGGTGAGGGCCAGCACACTGGAGGAGAGGGTGGTGAGTAAGGAGAGAAGTACTCGCTGAACACGCATGCGGAATCCCCGCAGCATGTAATTAAGGCCTGCAGCCCTTGTCAGCCAGAAACTCTTCTCATGGTGCGAGAGGCAGAGAGCCTTGTCACTGTCTCTAGAATTATTTGTGTAATTCAGCAGCTGTTTCCCTCAGATGCTTACCACACGGGGTTGGGTTATAAAGATGTACGAGTAGAATCGCCGAGGTTCAGACACTTGTGTTCACTGTTCAGCTGAGAGCCACTTAGCCTGTTCTTGTACAAATGCATTAGATTATGGTTAAGCAGCTTATGGACATAAAAACACATTAGAACTTTACAGCACTCTATAAATTATAGTTTTTGCAGCATTCACAGCCACAATGCTAGGTAATTACATTCATTAATCTACTACTAAGAGCACATAAAGTTGCCTCCCAAACGGTACAGTATGTGTCAGTGCTCTGCTGGGAAGGAGAGCTCCCCCCCCCTGCTTTTTTCCATCTCCCCCTGTTCCATTAAGCCTTGTGCAGGAAGGTTTTGGATGGCACATTGAGGGATTCCCTAATAGAGTCCAAGAAACCCATTTCTTTCAAGGTTAGGCTCTGGCAGCAAGCTTTGTAGGCAATCTCTTCATGCTGAACTGCATCTAGTAACCATTTTGTGTATTTATTTTCCTTTTGGAAATGGACAGATGTCTCATTTGGAAAACCAGCAGGGGTAAAGCAGTTGAAAAGAGATTTATGATGTCATCAGTGGCAGTGCTTTCTCAGGCCCTTTCTGCCTGTCTCTATGAACAGTTTATATGGTGGGTCTTTTAAATTTTGGATATATCATGAGTACTCGCTTGGTCAGGTCAATTCATAGTAATAAAATAACTAACCCTAGCATATGCCAGAAATTATATTAGCTTATTTAATCCTAATGGCTGCTTTGTAAGTTAGGTGCCGTAATTAGCTGCCATTTTATAGAAATGAGAATACTGAGGCTTCACAGGGCGTTGTGGTAATTAAAAGAAGTATTATACATATACTACGCAGCACATTACTTGGTACAATGAAAGATACTCTGTAAACACAGTCTTGAGGATAGATGGAGAACAGATCCCACCATTAATCCCCCAGTGCCAAATATAGGCTTTTATAATGACTATCAGTTTCCCTTTATAATGACTAAGAACCTGACTATATTAGTCAGGAAGAGGAATTCCTCGCTTATCACTTATTTACTGTTTACTTTATGCTGGAAAATAACCAGGCACTTTCCACAAATATCCTGAAATCTGTCTCCTTACTCTATCCCTGTATTCTGCAAGTGGAAATGGAGGCTTAAAATGGCTGGGAGACTCACTCAAAGTCACAAAGCCACAAAATGGCAACACCACTGCTCAAGGCCAGATCTAACTGCCACCAAAGCACCTGCTTGTGTCAGGACTAGTTGAGCAAAGACACAAAGGAGGAAATGGGAGACGAATGCAGAGAATGGGTAGCAGTGAAGTATTGTCGTTTCTTTGGAATTAAGTTTCTATTGTGGGAAATAAGTTAAGAAATTGATAGGATCCCTATCAGTAAAGGAGTCCGAACATAAAAATGTTGGCTTTGTGTCCTTAAAAGCAGCCGTAGCTTTTAGGGTGGGGCGCAGAGTCCCTTTTTCAGCAGGCAAGGTGGCCTTCTTGTTCCCTGAGGAATTGAGAAGCGTTTGGGACTACCCAGGGCACTGTTGTAAGGTTGGGTAACTGCTGAGAGAAACGTGGTTGCTCTGGTGTAAACTCGTTTGCTGACGAGGGGATGAGAAAATCAGCCTCAGCATCTTGTCTCCATCCCAGCTCTACCCCCTTTTACAAAAGAGCTGCCATATTGGATTACTGCTGAAATCACCAGAGCCTGCTGCTTGCTTATCAGGGCAGGGTGATGCCATCTGTGGGATGAAATACACTCACAATATTATAGCAACCGGACAAGGGAAAAGAAGAAGTCTCCCTCAAAGATGCTGCCATCTAAGGTATAGCTTAAAACCACAGGCTCGGTTTTTGGCCCCAAGACTGATTTCCCTACCAGCCCATCTGCTCATGCGCACACCCTCCTGAGCTCACACAGCAGGCCTGGCCTTTATCATTTCAGGTCCTGCGGAGCTGTTCTCTCTCACTGTGGTATTGATGTCAGTTTTAACAGCCATCATGTATATTGACTCCTGCACCAATTCCCAGTGTATCTGCCGTTGCTAGTTTGTTTAGCTGTGCTCCCCTTTCATAGGCTGTGATGGGGATTTCACCTTTATGAATGTGATTTGCTGAGCTTGTGGTGGCATCAAGAAATCCTCCCGGGATGAGGAAAGGTTGATTTTCCTACAATCAGATGATGTTTTCCAGCTCCTTTTCCTCATGGGCCCAAGGGCCAGCGTCACACCACAGTGTGTCACCGCAGTGAGAGAAGAGAAGGAAATTGTTTAAAGTGTGTCATCTGCAGACTGATCTTATATGATCTTATATGCCTGTGAGCATGTACAGGCACGTGTTAGGGATGGACCGAGTGGGGTATGCACTTAGTAACTCAAAACTCTGCTGAGTTCACTGTGGTCAGCTCTTAGAGATAAATTAAATGCTGCTTCGTAAAAATGGGGGAACATTTTCAGAAGAGACTCTCAGTGCTTTCAGCAAATCTCCATGGCTTATCTTTTTATATAGCAGTCATCTCCTCAAATCAGACATCCCTATTGCCTATTAGGGAAACACAGAAAGCCTAGATTATGAGTTAAAGGTATCGACAGCATTTCAAGTGCTATCAGAGAACATTTAATTCAGTTTAATTTTGTGATAAATCTCATGTTTAATCCTCTGGTTACTCTGTAATCATGTCTCTATTGATCTTTTCTGAATGACTGCCTGCAGTTTAATAAACTTTGCCATTAACCCACAGCTTCTAAAGGAAGAGATTGATTCCATTATCAAATCTGATAGACCCAATAAGTACCTAAACATCACTATATCTATCTATAGGAAGCTTTCTTATAGTGACAAGCATGTGGCTTGTTCAAGAAGCTGGATAAAAGTCTGACCATCTTTGCATGACAGAATTGCCTCAGAATTAGCATCTGATTCCCTTATGCGGATGGACACTAACCCTTCATCTCTCAGGTCAGTGTCATAGCCCATGGAAAGGACAGTTTCTTTTCTTCCTTCAACTGTAATTGTAGGGTCTTCTTTCTTCTCATTGCAGAAATAGCTGGAGTTTATTTAGTCTGTGTCTCAGGTCAGTGGGTCCATCTCAAGCCCTTTCCTAGGTTCTGTGCATACCTGCAGGATAGTTCTTTTTTATTTTTACCCATGTGATGCTAAAGCAAAGAAAACCTTTCTGGATAAAACTGGAAATAGAAGAGCAGGGGTGATGAGAGAGGGAGTGTGTGCAGAGTCATAGACTGGAACTGTGTGAACAAGCTCCAAGACTTGGAAAATTTTCCATGAAACCCATATAAGTGTCTTATTTAGTGACAGAGCATTTGCAGTATGCGCTAAACAGGAGCCCACATTTTGCACCTGTGGGTAGTTATAGCGGTTATCATTATCCACTAATATTTATTTACCCACACAGGCAGAACATGTGGGATTCAGGGTCTGGAATGTTTGTGTAGCTTCGTATTTTTTTTAAGGTCAGAAAGGTGTCATTCTCTGTCACTTTTCACCCCTGAAATAAAACGGTAAAGATTGTCAGTTTTAGAGAAAGCGCCAAAGCTTTTATTTCTGTCTAGATTTTTTTTATTGCTGATTTGAATACTTCTGAAAGAGTTCACATATTTGACATAAGAGGTATAGCCTTTCTCCAATTATGATTTGGAGGGGAAGTGGAGGTGAGGAGAAGGATTGTATAATGAGATAACACTAAACTGTAATATAAAATTTTCTTCAAACAAAAAGGTCATAACCCTGACGCAAATAAGGTTATAATGACCTGGTGTTAGGGAGTGAGAGTGGGCTTTACCAGCCCTCAGCTTCCTCCTTTAGAAAATGAAAATACTTTGTGGGAGAAAAACCTCAACTGCATCAGTGAACTCTAAGCTACATTTGTTGAACATTTTATATGTGCTCAAATAGCCTGCCAGGATGATAACATTAGAGAGGTTGATGGAACCTAAGAGATTTTCCCATGGAGGACCCTAAATTTATAGATTTTGGAGTAGATTGGTTCCTGCCCCTTGAGAAGCCAATTAAAATTAGTTTGAAAAAGGGTGTAACAGTTACTACTGGAGTGTGGGAAGGGTTATGTGCACATGTACATGTTGCTTCTCTGGATCACTTCTCTGTAAATGAAGGAATGCCTGCTCATCTCCAATGGGAAGTTGACTACAGTTTCTGGGAAGTTGGGAGAAAGGAACAGATTATTACTCAAGTAATAATGATTTCATTGTTCTCCAGAAACCTATCTGAACCAAACTTGAGCCATAAAGGGACTGTCTCTCATCCACGTACCCTTCCCGATATGCTGTACGAAACTGTATTTGTATTCAGACCTGCATAACATGAATTTTGCCAGAAGTGGCTTTTCCTGTCACTGAATAGTCCTAAACATTAAATTACCTTTCATAAAATTGTTTCCTGTCTGCTGAGTGGACAGAATATGCCTTCTTTGTGTGCGCACGCATGTGTGTGTGATTTTTTTTCCTAAGTGGGCCTCTCTAAGTGCTTCCCCGCTCCCCGCTTCCAGCTACCCCCCTGCTTCTATGACAGCACGGCCAGCCCTAAACTAAAGCAAATACCGAGGTGTCCTCTGCTGTCTAGTAATGCAGATGTGACTTTTTGCTTTATTTTGTTCTTTTAGATTTGACTTATAAAACCAGGGCTAGATATTAGTGGTCTCCCCTTGTGTCCCCTAAGATTCTGGTATCCCACCAGGAATTTGTTTTTTCTCTTCTGGGGAAGATGTAGGGGAAGAGTGAGGATCAGAATTGGTATAGCATGGCAGAGAGGAATAGGCAGGACCCTTCCATGGCTTAGAATCCCAATCTTTATTTTGCTTTCTATTTCTTCTGAGGTTAATTTCATTTCACTCTTGCTAGAAAAGTGAAATGAATGGATACATTGTGTCTGTCTGTAAGTAAATGAAAGGTCCACGTAGGGCCAGATACCCATCTGTGTTGTAAGTTGGATTTCTAGCCTGTAATCCTCTCCTCTGCTTTTCTCTATATAATGGTAATGCAAGCCCAGAGAAGGTCATGTTCCCACACCAAAGCTGGAATACCTGTTGATTCCAGGACTCCTCCTTCCAGGACTGGGAAGTAACCACCGTACGCATACAGCTGACAATAACTACAACAGAATCAGAAAGCTAATTGCTGAGTATTTCTAGAGACATTGGTCATTTAAAATAAAGATGGAGTAGTGTGTGAGGGGAACTCCTCCTGGGGAGGAGAAGTTGGGAACATTATTACCATTTTGGGTCAGTATCTGGATATGAAGAAGTTTTCACTGGCAGTCAATGTCCTCGTATGGAATATCTGGATAATAGTATCAACCACTTGACTTTTCTAAAAGTAGGAGGTAATAAGACCCGGTAAGTGCTTGTTTGGCCTTGATATGAAGCCACAAAAAGGAATGTAGGACGTGACATTTTCCCAGTCGGTCTGCTTTGTTGTTTTTGTCTTCTCTCGGACTTATAAGGTCATCTGCGTGATCTCTTGAGGCATCTGCTCAACCCCTTTTTATTATAGGGGTATGGTGATGGTCTCATCACGACGTGCTGAGGGGGTATCATTAAATAATACGTTGGGAAGTTTTTACCTGGCAAGAGGAGTAGTAGGATTCATAGGCTGGTGGGATATCCTGTGGAATGAGAGAAACATTCATGGTGTCCTCATTTCTCTAATTCATTTGTTCGAAACCCAACTATTGTGTGCTTTGTACTGTGTTCTCTGCAGGGAGTTCAGGGATGATGAAGGAGTCATAGCCACCGTCCCTGTGGAGCCAAACCTTAGTTTGTATTTCAGGGAGGCCCCAATTACTAATTTAATTATTTTGCCACATGCAACAAGAACATTAATTAACCCCTTCCCCATTTTTTGCATGGAATGCCTAGTCAAAAAAATGCATAATGCCTATTTAAAAGAATTATATACAGCATTAAAATTATACATCCTCTCAAATGTGCGTGTGACCAGAGTGGATAAAAAACCAACAGCAATTTGCTTGTTGTTGTTCTGCCTGCCTCTCTTGAGGTAGCAAACCAGGCTCCCGCCCATGGAAAGGCCTGAGGATTGCGTGCCTACTTCCTCTTCTGGCTTCCATTATACTCTCCTCTGTTGTGTGGTTCCCTTCCCCTTTTTGGACTCACTCTTTGTGTACGTTATCGCCCTTAAGCCTTCTCTGATGAGATTTTCTGCCTCAGTCATGCTGTGCTCAGCTTTCAGAATGTTGCTGTTATGGAGGAGTTAAAAAAAATTTTTTTTAAAGGTTTCCTTTTCGTCATGCTGTATTTCTCAGATTATCTGGAGGGACTGTAATCCAATTTTAGGAATCCTTCAGGGCTAAGAGCCTAAACTGTTTTAAGCAATAGCATCTAGTTGCCAGGGACTCAACCACTTTGAGAGTGTTAAGGTCTAACAGCAGCCAACTCTCAATTATCTATGGGAATGAGAGGCTGCTGGGACGTTTTCAATTCAGAGTGTGCAAAAATCTTACTTAAGCTGGTGGTTGTGATCTCATCCTGTAACTGAATTTAGGAAAGCTTCTCAAGAGGCTGGGTTGTTTATTTTTATTTACTTTTATTTTTTCCTTTTTACTTGTCACTTCTGACCATGACACTGTACCTTTGATAGGTGTTTTTATATACTGAATTTTTCTATACTTGGTCTTTTTTTTTTTTTTTTAAACTCGTTTTCCTCTCTCCATTTGGATTCCCTTATGTCCTGTGTGCCATCATGTATTAAATATATTTTGATAAGCTGCCTCAAATTTTTTTGAGGAACATTGTGTAGGAACATTAAAAATGTATTTATGTTTTCTTTCTTTGCTTTTTGATTGAAGTGTTCATGAGACAGGTTGTGGCCAAACAGCTAACCAGAGTACTTGAAAGAAAGCTAGGAAGACTTTACCAAAGGTTAGCCTGTGAATGACTGAGAGTTAATTGACTGATAGAAGTGAAGAAAGGAGGCACAATGTGGACTCCACCTTGTCACTGAAAATGATGTGAAGATGGCACGAGGCATTAATGTCCACAGCTGAGTCTTCTCCACTGGAAACTTCATGGCCACATTATGGGCAAAGGCCAGACCTTCCAGTGTGGTCATCCCTTTGTTTCAGGAATCTGAAAGATGACCTTTGGATGGATGTTGAATGCAATCCAGTTATTGGTGGTGGTGATACGCCAGCTGTGTGATGGCAAGGGTTGCCATTTCTTTTTCAACAGCTTTATTGAGATATAATTCACATACCAGTAAACTGCATGGATTAAAAGTATAAAATTTGATAAGTTTTCACGTGAATATTAAGCATGTACATGTATCTATTGATATTACATAAGACATACTGTGTATAATCGTGAAAGTATCGCCGTAATCAAGACCATGAGTAGGTTTAGCCATCCATATGTTTCCTCATGTTCCTCTATAACCTCTTCCTGCCCCTCCCTCCCAGGGAGCCACAGTTTTTAAAATTTTATATAAATGGAATCGAACAAAATGTATTCTTTCATTACTCATTTCTTTTACGGAGCATAATTATTTTGAGATTTATTCAAGTTGTCATGTATCAGGAGGCTACTTTTTTGTTGCTGGGTAATATTCCACTGAATGGTTATGTCACAGTGTATTCACCTGTTGATGTACTTTTGAGTTGTTTCCAATTTTAGGCTGTAAAAAGCTGATAGGAACACTTACGTGCAGATATTTTTGTGGACACGTGCTTTGATGTTTTTGGGAAAATACCTAGGCATAGAATGGTTAGATCATATGGTAGGTATACTTTGAACTTTTAAAGAAGCATCCAAACTGTTTTTCCAAAGTGGCAGTACCATTTTTCACTCTTCCCGTTAGTGTTTGAATGTTCCTCCACATCCTTGCCAGCACTTGGTGTGATGACTGTTTTTTGTTTTAGCCATTTTGATATGTAGCTAGTGGCATCTCATTGTGGTTTTAGTTCGCATTTCTCTGATGACTGTTGGATGTTAAGCATATTTTCACATCTTTTACTTGCCACCCATATGTCTTCTTTAGTTAACTGCTCAAATCTTTAAACAAAAACCCATTTAAAAAACTGGGTTTTTTAAAAAAAAATGTTTGCTTATTTGTTTTGTGTGTGTGTGTGTGTGAGAGAGAGAGAGAGAGAGAGAGAGAGAGAGAGAGAGAGAATGGGTGGGGGAATGCCAGAGAGAGAGAGGGAGAGAGAGAATCCCAAGTAGGCTCCCTGCAGAGCCCAACATGGGGCTTGATCTCAAGACCGTGAGATCATGTCCTGAACCAAAATCAAGAGATGGACACTTAACTGACTGAGCCACCCAGGTGCCACGCTTTTTATGTAGTTTTGAGAACTTTAAAAATATATTTTGGATACAAAACTTTTCTCAGATAAATATACTTGGCAGATAGTTTTCCATTCTGTGATTTGTCTCTTCATTTTCTTAACAGTGTCTTTTGAAGAGCAGAAGTTTTAATTTTTGATGAGGTGTAATTTATCACTTTATTCTTTTATGGATTGTGCTTTTGGCATCATGTCTAAGAAATCTTTGCTTAACCTGAGTCACACAAGTTTTCCCCTCTGTTTTCTTTTATAAGTTGTGTAGTTCTTGTGGCACCTGGGTGGCTCAGTCGGTGGAGTGTCCAACTTCAGCTCAGGTCACGATCTCACAGTCCCTGAGTTCCAGCCGCGTGTTGGGCTTTGTGCTGACAGCTCAGAGTCTGGAGCCCACTTCGGATTCTGTGTCTCCCTGTTTCTCTGCTCCTGCCCCACTCACACTCTGTCTTTCTCTCTTTCTAAAATAAATAAACATTTAAAAGAAAAAAAAGTGTAGTTCTAGATTTTACATTTAGGTTTATGACACATTTTTACTTAATTTTTCTAATTAGACTGAGATGTGAATCAGAATTATTATTGTTGTTGTTGTTGTTGTTGTTGTTATTATTTTAGGTAAGCTCCACACCCAGTGTGGGGCTTGAACTCAGAATCCTGAGGTTAAGAGTCACGTGTTCCATCAACCAAGCCAGCCAGGATGCCCTGAATCAAAATAAATTTTTTGCATATATAGACACGGGTACACACACACACACACACACACACACACACACTCACTCACTACTTGTCCCATCAGCATTTCTCCACAGAATTGTTTTTGTGTTTTTGCTGAAAACAAGTTGTCCAGTTATATATGGGTCTATTCCCGTACTCTGTTGTGTTCCATCGGTCTGTTTTTCTGTTTTCATGCCAGTGCAGGATTACAGTTACTGTAAGGCAGTGTGAAAGGCAGAAGCATTGGGTCCCTTAGTTATTCCTCTCCTAACCTGCTTTCCTGTGATAGCTTGTTGATTTGTCTCCTGCACCCCCACTAAACAGCCTAAGTTCAGGGATCCTTTCTTATGTATTTCTAATGGGTGGCAAAGTGTCTGGTACAGAGTAGGTTTCTTCTTTTTTAATTAGGAATTATTATTTCAAAAAAAAAAGTTTTTAAATGTTTATTTATTTTGGAGAGAGAGAGGAGTACTCTCTCTCAGAGTATGAGCAGGGGAGGGGCAGAGAGAGAGGGAGACACAGAATCTGAAGCAGGCTCTGTCAGCACACATCCCGATGTGGGGCCTGAACCCACGAACCTGGAATCATGACCTGAGCCAAGATTGGACGCTTAGCCGACTGAGCCACCCAGGTGCCCCATGAATTTGGAATTGTTTTTGAATGCTGTATTGGTTATTTTGTTTGTAAATTCCTACACAGACAGTCTCCTTACTAAAAAGTTCAGTTCCTGAAGGTGTGTTCAGAAGGCTAGAGTAGGGGCTAGTGTCACCATGTCCGGACAGAGTTAAGTTTTGAAAGAGCTGTATGTTTTGTTTCTTTCTAGTTTTTCACTTCTTACAGTCGCTATAAACACTCTCACTTCATTTGCACTTAAGGGAAGAGATGGAATCAGTGTTCGTAAAACCATTCGAAAATAAGTGCAAATGCAATACAGAAAGCCAACAAAGGACTTGACAAACCAAAATGACAGAACACAGCCGGAAACGCTCTTTGATGGTGACAGGCCGAGGCGCTTTTTCTTACTTCCTTCCCCTGGCTTCTTTGTTATTTCTTTGCAAGTCCCTGAGATCAGATAGCTTACAGAAGAGGCTGTTTCCGCTTTACCCCTCTTTCCCACATTACATACACATGGGCTTGTGCAGACACACATGCCACAGATGCTTTGTAAGTGATAGGCTGCTTTCAGATTAGTTTGGTTGGAAAAATCAGATGGAGACTCTCTTTCTAAAACCCATTTCATGCAAGGCAGGCAAATTGTGCCCTCATTTTCTATTGTCTCTGGCTCCATCTGTAATCAGCAAATGCAGCCCCGCCGCTGAGACAGTGCTTCATCTGCAGTTTGTCGCTCTCCCCTAGTCTGCACAACACTGAACCATCTCATTTTGAAATTCAGGAGTGGCAGAAGAAGGCTTTGGTGAGAGATTATAATTTGAGAGCAGGGAAAGTCAAGAGCAAGATCACCTGTTTGTGGAAGCCTGGGTGTTGAAGGAAATAGTCGGTCTCCTGAGCCTCTCCGTGTGTGTGCCACTGTGACCCTCCCCTCCATCGCCAATGACCTAAAAATCACATAATTTCAACTACTCATGAAACCTATTCCCATCTGTTATGCGTGGCTTGTGTGCTTACCCCCTCGATTGCCAGCAAATATGTCTAAATCTTTTTACTTCCTAGCCAGCCTTCTGTTGTTGGCTGGCTGGCTTTCTTGCTTGCTTCCCTGATTGTCAAATGAATGCCTTAAAACATTTTCTTCCAGACATCTTCCTTATTCTTCCGACCTCCCTACTCTCCCTCCCAGTGTTTGTCTGCTAAATGCTTCCTCTGCCAAGTATGGGGCACAGTCACCTTGTTTTTCAAAAGCACTGCAGGTCATTTGGATGGACACTAATTTTCTCTGGGAATTGCTAGCCTGCATCTGGTAGACAAGTGAGCCGACTGGCCTTTGAAAGTCATCATTCGTTGAGGGTAAAGATTTATTCTATAAACCACACAGTTTCATTCCCACATTGTAGCGGTGCTTTGTAGACCACCCAGGTTTCTTTCAGGAAATTCTTAAATTAGTTGCTCATAGTTTGTTGGTGAATGGATATATGCACACATACACACGCATATAATCATGTGCATAGCTCTTCAGAATGTTGTAAGGTGAGTAATTTATAATCAGTCTTTTTGTCTTTGATTCTTGTCGCTCATAGTGGACATTTTTTTGTCATTTTTCCTCCAAGACATTCAGTGAGACATTACATGATTATTTTACTTTATACATGGTAAGTAGCCAGTAAAATGTTTACAGAGGGAAAGAATAAACAGCAGCCTGGTTTATTCAAGAATTATACCAAAGTGTCTATGCAGCAATTTATAAATAAAATGATATCTTTGAGAGAATAAAGGTAATTTCTCATCTTTGGAAATATAAACTGCTTATATAATAAAAACCTTTTAAAGACTCTTGATTTCTTACCTCTTAAACCACCACCTTTACACACCCTTTGATTCTTTCTCACCTCCTCTTCCCCCACCAACACCCTCCAGAGTTGAAAATCTCAATATTAATTGGAACTAAGATGATTGTACTTGCTGCTGCTAAGACTTCGGCAGGTCTCTTACAAGCTAATGTCACGGCATGGGGTCCATTTGCTCTGTGTAGCTATTCTGTGGTGCGGTGAGAATGCCTTGATTAATATGCTACATGAAAATAAAATGGATTTGGAAAAAATTATACCATACTCTCATAAATATTAATTCACATTTGTATGGAATTGCACGTAATTTTCAATATACTTTGGAGCACCTTCCGTATGAAAGGAGATTTGGTCTCCAAAGAGAATGGCATAATTTTTTTTAAAAGCGCAGTTGATACATTATTAAGTATCATTTGTTTATTAATCTGATACTCTACATGCATATAATGTGGGCAGTAGGTGGGTTGTGTGACAAAGAGAGGAGTTTTTTTTTTTTTTTTTTTTAACCCCGTGGGGAGTTGCTACATTACTCTTAGCAGAAATAGTACAACTGAGTACATTGCTTAGAAGCAGTCCACGATGCAACTCACCTGGCTGCTTCTGCTAGCATTGCGTCATTCCTGAGTATCTTTTCATGATAACTGACTGTTTTGGTTGCATGTGATGTTAAACGCAGCGTAGTTTGAGCTGAGCAGATGTCTGACATAGCTGACTGTGGTAGTGGACGCTGGAGAAAGGAATAAATACAGCAGACATTTATTGAACACTTACCATGTGTTAGGCATAGTGTACAAGGTTCTGAGACTGTGGAATCAATGCCCATGTGATCACTTCGATCCCAACTTGTCCCCTAAACACTGACCACCACATCCTCGTTGGCCCGGAGAGCTGCCTCTTCAATGGCAGAGGGTAAATCATCTGCACTGACAGCAGCTAGAAGTTAGACCAGAAGCCACTCATTTGCCTTATGAGATTGGTATTTTTGATGTCTTCTTGCTCCAGGGATAAGGCCTTTTACCCCTTCTGGGGTTTCTTGCTGTTTGCTGTGATCTTGTTTCAGCGATGCCTGCTAGGTTCCTTGGTTCCCTGTTTCAGTGAACTTTTCCAGTTTGCTTCACTCTGTGGTAGTGCCAGCTTGGGGTGTTGTTAACTCACTGTTGTGGCTTAATAGGTTTGGATAGTTTAACCAGTTGTCTCACTTATTTATCTAGCAAACATGAACATATATACCACCTGTTATTTGCCTGACTCTCTATGTGAAGCATTGGGGTTACTGAGATGAATGGTAACTTAGTCTGTGCCCTGATTCTTTTAAGGGGTCATGCTGCCAGCTGCCTCAGGGCCTTGGCATAAGCTGTTCTCTCTGCTCAGACTTTCAGAACTAGGTCAAATGGTAGCCATCTCCTCAGCACCAACCCACTCTGCTGGATGAGACCATTTCCCCCAATTTTAGCTCCTTTTTCCTTTCCTTTAGAGCAGATAGTTCAGTTTGCAGTGAACTATTTGTGTGATTTGATTAGTATTTGTCCCTAAATTTTAAGCTCCATGAGGTGGGGATTTTTTCCACACAGGATTGTTTACCCAGTGCCTCTGGGACAATGCCAAGTTTGTACCTGGTATGGACTGGGTGCACACAGAATACTTGTTGAATGTGTGATGGCTTGAGAACAGCACTTTGCATTATAAGAAAGGTCTTCCTGAATGGGCAGCCCTGGTAAGAGTCCTTTAGGAAATGGGTGTGTGTGTGGACAGCAGGGCTTTGAGGCAGATGTAAAGGCCCCAGGTTCCGTACTCATTAGTATCAGCCCTGGCTGATCTGGGGAAAGAGCTTGAGGAACAGCGTGTATGTCAAATGGGCAGTGCTGGATATTGGGAAGCAGTAGGATAGAGAACTCCCCAGGGACAGAAGACTGTAAAGGAGGAGAGAGGGGGAAGGGGTAGGGGAGGTGGGAGAAGGGAAGGGGAAGAGAGAGAGAGAGGTATTTTTAAGGAGAAGGTAAAGGGAAACTTCCCTTTTAGTTATTGTTTGTTTTAATGTACATTTGTTTAGGACCACGGAAACAATTCATTTGTATGGGAGGTGAGGCTCCATGAAGGAGCATTGTTGTGTAAATAGGATCATGTCTACTCATTTACAAGTGACTGAGTGCTAAGTCTCTTTTAATTTCAGTGCTTAATGTGTACAACATTTCTTAGGGTTCAAAGGACATTCACTCATGTCGTACCAGTGGAGTACTTCAAGTGTCCTAAGGAATAATGGCAGTGTCAGGCCGTGGACCCAGGTCTTTTAGTATTTCAGTAGATTCTGAGCTGTCTGCAGGCCCAGAGCTCGCTAGATCTCATAGCCTCAAGTGCCCGCCTCTAGGCTCTACAGATGCTGCTTGCTATTCCAGGACATCCATTACCCTTCTCCTACCCTTTCTACCCGCCCTGCCCAACCACACACAACAATAAATGAAAAGTTGCTGTAGATCTTGGTGATAATATTGTTGTTACATTTTGCAGAGAACCGGGAATTAAGGATGCTCAGAGGAACTTGTGTTAAAAATATATAATGCATTGAGGAAACATTTTAATCATATGAATTGATAGTTTCTTTCTTGCTGGCTCATGTCCACCTGGCCTGGTATAGTCGGTCTTTTTTTTTTTTTTTTTTTTTTATCACGCATGCACTTAGTACTTCTTTTCTGAAACATAATTGACGTACCTACTTGGAAAGTGACTGTATTGAGCCTCCTTGGGGAATGTCATTGTGTGCTGGACCTAGCTGAGAATCACACTGAAAGCCACTAAGCAGTGAAATCACTTTTAATGGACAGATGCTTTGTGCTTTGTTGACTTTTCTGCCCAACCAGAATAGAAAGGATCTATTTGTGGTGGCATTAGGGATTCAGAAAAATTGAGAGCCATGTTTCTCAGTTTTAGGTATTCTCATATCCTGCTTTCCTGCTTTCTCCTCTCCCTTCTTATAACCCCATTTAGCCTGTGTTTTGGATGTGACCTTAGACACCTGTGTAACCATCATTTCCCTTTCCTTCTCTTCTTTTCTATAGAAAGATGTAGCACTTAAGCCTCAGGAACGTGTGGAGAAACGCCAGACCCCTCTGACCAAGAAGAAACGAGAAGCACTTACTAACGGTCTGGCCTTTCATTCTAAGAAGAGTAGACTCAGCCACCCACATCATTACAGCTCCGACCGAGAGAACGACCGCAACCTCTGCCAGCACCTTGGGAAGAGGAAGAAGATGCCGAAGGGACTCAGACAGGTGAGGAAGTGTGGGTTTGTCCTGTTCTGTGGCTAGAAGATCCCTGCTTCAGATACCTGCCCCTCTGTGGTTCTTCCTGACAGGTGGAGAAGATGTCCTCGTTGGGCTGCTGGAGGGTTGCCCCTCAGAGTTGTGTAAACAAGCCAAGCTCAGAGTTTTTATTACTTTTGAAACTTCAGCGTTGGTATCCTTGTCGTCAGATGTGTTCACTGCAACAAAGCTTGATGCTGGTGCTACTGGTGTGTGGGGCAGACTGGCTGGCAGGGCAGAGATCTTCATAATTGGGACCAATGGAACGGGCATGTGTGATCACATACATTGTGGATTTCAAGGTTCTGAGGTGTTCAAAATGTTTGTCCACACGCAGGCAGTGCCTTGCATCAGATTTCTGCTTTCCAGAGCAGCTCAAGTATTGTGGCATGTGGGAGAGCAGTGGCGAAGAAACGAAATTGCCTTTCAGTTCTTCAGCTGTTCTCATAGTCCATAATTCAGGACTGTCTTTGTGATCTGCTGATTGTATGAAAGTCTGGTGATAGGGCCTACTGGTCTGTTAATAATTAGGTTTCAGTGATCCACAAGAAAATATAGCTCTTGGCATTTGGGGAGCCTTTCTGCCTGTGGAAATCCCCACATGAGATAGATTAATAATGAGAAACGAAGCTGTTTATAGCAATTTTTTCTGCACAAATCCAGAGGCTTTAGTGCCAGCTGAGTTACCTGTGTCCTGGGTGTGTTTTGTTTGTTTTTGGCGGGACCACTGGGTGGGATTGACTATCACTTGAAGGAAGCAGAGGAAGGGAATGTGGTTCACAGAGCAGGTGCTGCTAATTAGAAGGCAAACAGGTAATTTCCAGTTTGCAGATGTTTCTTTGCAGAGGGAGAAATCCGGGATCTTATAAAACAGTGGTTCCAAAGCTTCACAGATCATTAGAATCATATTATGAGTGTTAGTAAACACACACTTCTGGCCCCTCCTTAGGACCTAATCTCTAGGGGGCAAGGCACAGAACTTGGTGGTCTTAGAAATTTCCTATGTGATAACAGCCAGGCCAGTTTGGAAATCATTCTTCTAAAGCATCAAGAGTGAATTTTTGGTGGTGATTTTTAGTGAAAAGATTGGAAAGAGCAAAAGGCTCAATATGATGTAGCCTCTGCAATTAGACCTGGGGTCACAGTTCAGCCTGATGGGTAATGAGAGAGGTATATTGCCGAGAAAACATCTAAAGTGATGGATGTCAGTCAGCGTGGACGCAGAAGGATCTCAGGGAAGCGTCCCCACATCTGACACACAGGGAATGTTTTCTGAAGGCACATATGTGTCCTGAAATGAAATGCCAGAATGGTGTTGTAATAGTGACTATTAACACTTATCTGATGCATACCATGTTACAGTCATTAACAAGGGAGTATGATCTGTCATTCTCACAATGACCCCGGGTAGTGGGTGATAAGATGTTTACTTTCCAGATGGGGAAACTGGATCTCAAAGAGGTAAAGTGACTTATCTCAGGGCTCTCACAATGAGATATGAGCCAGGGTTTAGACCCAGATTTCTTTGTATTGCTCTATTTTCCCTGTATATTCTGCCTCCTTTGTTTGAGATTAGGATTGTGCATGAAGAGAAAGAGAACTCCAGGTCACAGGTTGGAGGGGGTCTTACAAGTATTTCTAGGAACTATGTGAGTAGTTAAGTCATAGGGAGTGACTTTGGTTATAGAAATGGTGTATGAAGGCATAAGAAGAAACATGATAAACTACCAAGTTCAGAGGGCAGAGAAAGAGCTGGAAAGCTTGAACGCAACCACATTTGTATAAAGATTTCTTTTTTTTATTTTAAAAATAATTGTTTGTGGAAAGAGTGGAGTGAGGGAGGAAGGGCTAGGGTCTATAAAAGGTGATATTCCTGTGGTATATGTGGCTCCCAACCCACGCTTCTCTGTATGAGGTATGTGAGAAAGGTCATTCTTCCCGCTGGAGAGAGGCTGCATTGTGACCACTACCACTCCCCCAGGCCCTCCCTCCCAACAGGGTTGGAGGAAGGCTTCCTACCTTCCAGACAAGAAACCAATTTAATCCTGAGTCTACAGTAAACTCTGGTTCCTCATCCTTGACTCTCTAATCCCAGACTTCATTTGACTTTTCCACTCTCTGTGCTCAAAATTCTTTCTGCCTTGTCCTCGTGTGATCATCAAAGAAGGCCAGGACTTGTATGTCTCAGATTCAGGTAGCTTTTGGTTCTAATGGTCATCCTTCTGGTACAAAATGGCACTTGAAATCAAAGCTATCCTTCTTTTAGGCAAAATATTTGAAAAGCAATTATTTTGACTCACTCCTTATGAATCATGGAGAAGGAAAGAATGAATCGTACCTTTCTGGTCAATGTAAGAGTTTTCAAAACAAGTGGTGTTTTTCTTATCTTCAGTGTTGATGCCAAAATATACTCCCCAAATCGAGTGTTGTGTTTCTAGTAGGAAGGGAAGCAGAAGTTGATAACTAAAATAAAGCTCTAATACTTTTCAGTTGTAGTCTTCCTAGAATCACATGTACTATTTTGAAACCTTGAACAAATCGCTGTGTGTTGCTGGAAGGTGAGGGGTTTGGCCTAGGTGATTTCTCAAGCTCCTCTCTCTGAGTTCTATGGTTCTTTAAATTGATGAACAACACAGAGACACATAATGTTTTCAAGGTCTATAAAGGAAGACTGCAGGAGGTCTGAGTGTATTTCAGTTCGGAGTCTCTAGTTGATAATTGTGTGAAGACATTTAAAAGAGAAAAGTAGGAGGCAGAGGCATGGCTACGTGTGTGTTGCCCAGACAGGTGCTCTCTGTTGTGTGATCATTGGTAAAAGATGACACACACAGGTGCTTAAGGGCCACAGCACATGCTCAAAAGCTTGTGCTAACGGTACTGGACATTGCTTTCCTGTTGTGCTAAATGCATGGACACATCACAGTTACTTTTTCCCTTGCCTTTGCCTCCTACCAGATAAAGTAGCTGAATCTGACCATCTTAACTGGGAGGGGGCCTTGAGATGAGAATGTCCTTGAGGAGAATTTCAAAATTAATGGATTGTTGCTTAGTGCCTCTTACTGAGGGAGTTATAATCGGAAGAACTACAGAGGAAAGAGGGCCGTAGGAGGTGAGAATTTCGTCTTTATTTTTGACTTGGTGAGAGTGGATTAGGTTTGCATCTTATTAGGAAATGGTACTTCCTGAGCAGGCACCTTAATGCACAGCTTTCCTGTAATTATGGGAAGATGTTACTCCTTCATGGAGAGGAAATAATAAGATTTTTTTTTTTTTTCTGAGAATCCGTTGAAGGCAACTAATCTTTTTACCAGGAGAGTGCAATTATATACTTTTATAAGAGAGATGCATAGTTCTAAAATCAAGCTGTTTTTTCCTTCTCTTGCCTGATTATGAAACCTCAATTCTTGTGGTATTTTCTCATACTGGGAAAAGAAAGCTTTTTAACTGGCACTTAACCACCCCAGTGGAACTAACTTGTTGGATTATGTTGTTAAGTATAAATACATACTCACGTAGAGGAGGCTGTGCTGGCAGCTGTCTTTTAAAATGGCTGCACCTTTTTATATGGCAGGTTTGAACATTCTCCTTAATTTCCAAAGGGGGTTTTAAAAAGGAAAAGAGGAATAAATTAACTTTTACAAAAGAATGCACGTCTTTCTGACCCCCGAGCCTTATATATATCCTGCACAGAACTATTTGCTCATGATGGGAACATTCAGACATTATATTTAAACAGTTTTAGCTTTTAATTTTTAACTAGTACTTTTAAAAAAGTACTAGTAAAGATGTGTGGTAGAGTTTTTGTCCCCCTCTTTACTTAGACTTGGGACTGGGAAACCAGAACAGAGGCTGCCCAGGTTGTCTGTGTAAGGAGCCTGATTCTCTACCTGCCAGACTAAGTCACAGTGAAACTGCTAAGGGACGCAATGAAGTGACCCACGGCCAAACCCTCTAGCCAACTTAGGACTTCCTCAGAAGCATTTTTGGAAAATGTAACTCTTCCCAGGGCGTTGAATTTTCTTTCAGTATATCTCACTTCTAGACCACAGGAGAGGATTTAAAATTTTACTACTTAGTAGTTGAAAACACAGAGAGCAAAGGAGTTTTAAAAATAGAGAGGCAATGAGGAAAAGTTAATGGGAGTTAGGAGAACTCTCAGATTTGGCTCAGAATCGGTGTTCCTGAACTTCCATTTAGTCCATTAGCCTGCCTTTTCTCTCTCTAGTAGGAACTGAACCAGAGGAAAGAGGCTTAAATGAACTAGGAGGAATTTTTAGGCCATATGAACTCTTACAACAAACAGATACCAGAATGGATCACCAAAATAAACCACAGAGTCTCCCTCCTAACTGAATTTCAGTTTCTAAAAAGGCATTCAGCTAAGGATGGGATTTCTGAGACAAAGAGGCAACCTACTGAGATTGCTTCTCGCCACAGGAGGATACCATTTGAGAGGGAAGTAAAGGGATTTGGGAATATTTCAGGAGCCTAGCAGGTAGACTCTAACTTTGCTGATGAGAATGGCTTGTGTGGCTTAAAAATCTTTATACAAGTTGATATGGGTGCTTGTAAGGAGTGGAAGTTGGGTCCTCTCTTTGAGAATCTAGTATGGTGGAATCAGACTATGTGGAGAATTTAGAGCTGACACTGTAGATACCAAAAATGTATTCTGATGTCTAGGAAGAAGAGGGACTGATCCCGGTGCCGAGTCTTTAAAGTTAGAGCCGTTGTGGTTGCATCGGCTTTTTGTATTGCCTTTGCATGTTGGCCTTATGTGGAATAAGGTGGCTGTGTTGGTGGCACAGAAGGGCCCAGGTGACCGAGCCATCAGCCGTGCTTCCATCCATCTTGCTAGAGAGGTCTGTCTCTGCCCATGCTCGGTCCCGATGAGAGCGTTCGCTGTCGGAAGCTGATCCTTTATTTCAGTGTGACTGACTCAGGTTGTGTGACGACTGCTTTGTGACATTGTTACTAGTAGAAATTAACTTGCAAAGGAGGATTTATAACGTGCAACTTTGATTAAACAGATCCAGTTCAAGTCCTATTTCGGAAGACGGCTAATTAGTTTTGGGTAGAAATCCAGCCTGAAATCACACAGGTATTTATCCAGCTTGACTCAAGAGCCTACAGATTTCTGGAAATCAGAACATTTGAAACACTAATGCAATTAGGGATTATACTTTGGTAATGAAAAGACCTGTGAACCTCGTGAGGTCCTCTTTCATAAATACATTCGTTATAGTGGTTAAATGACTGGAGGTACATTGAGCTAGTGTCAAGACATTGAGCTGCAGTTAAACCGTTTTTATTTCATACTTGGGACTTTCATGTTCAGTGTGTTCTTGGAATTTCGTTTGCTTTTTTCAAAAATTGTGTTGTCACATGAAGGTTACAAACTGAGATAGTAAATAAAATCCTCTGTTTTTCCTGCTGATGAATTTAAGTTGCACATTATTTTTTTCCCCTTTGCTTAAACTACAGAAAGAGGAATAAAAACAGCTAATAAAAGGTTGGGAGGAGAAAGACTGGCTTATAACTGCTCTTGGAATGTTGATTAACTCAAAATAAGGATAAGATGTCAGATTTTAATATCTCGAGGAACCTACAATCCAGGCTTGTCTCTGTTCAGAATTAGGTGTGTATTGTATTGGAGGTATTTGGAAAACATGGGACTAACACAGTAGCAAGTTACATGAATGTTTTTGTTGTTGTTTTAACTTGGGCATTTGGAGACAGCGACAGGTTTTTGTTTTTTTTTTTTTTTTTTTTAAGATCTAGAATTCTGGTTTTGTGTCTCCTGTCTCCTTAGCTTGTTGTCTGGGATATATTCCACCAGTCCTGGATGTTGGTAAGAGTGATAATAAGCATCATTTGACCTCAGTGAGACAGATGTTTGGAGTGATGTGGCCAGGAATAAATCTTAACCCAAGTGACATAGATAATATTTAATTAAAAATTTGGTAAAAATTGACTAAAAGAGGACATAGCACATTGACTACCACCTCATAAAACAAAACCTACAGAGAGAAGACAGGCTGAACTGGAAAAGGATCTGCATGCAATTTAAAAAATGCTTGAGTGATCCTGAGACCTATAGAAATGGCTCCATTGGAAAAAAAAAAGAAAGAAACAATAGTCGTACTCTCTAAATCCCAGAGTAAGAATATGTTATATGTGTGTTTGCACGGAACTTTATTAAGGCCCATTTAAATTCTGTATGTCGTGGGGCATCTAGGTGGCTCGGTCGGTGAGTTTGGGCCTCGTGCCAGGCTCTGTGCTGACAGCTCAGGCCTGGACCTTGTTTCGGATTCTGCTTCTCCCTTTCTCTCTGCCCCTCCCCTACTCATGCCCAATCTCTCTCAAAATAAACAAACATTAAGAAAAAAATTTTTTTTAAATCCTACATATTGTTAGAGGAGGAAGAAGGATCAAGCCAGAGAAATGGTTTTCAGCTCTGTCGACCATAAATTCCTCTGGTATGGGTGATCGGAGACCGAGGGAGTGTGTTTTCCCTTTACACCACACTTCTGATAGTTGCTGGGGGCTGATAGGACTTCCTTTCTTTATTTAAGACTACATTTTGTGTTCATTTAATTTTAAGTTTTTCCCTCTTCCGATGATACGATGTTATCCGCACGTGGCCAGATCTTAGTTGCAAAATGCGAAACAAGCCTCCATGCGTTCTGCATTCTAATCTCCGCTCACAGCCCTCCCGTCTCCACACAAGCCTGCACATGACAGGTAGTGAGTGGGAGGTGGGAGTGGGTGGGTGGCTGTGTGGTTTGCAGTGGTGGTGGTGGGGAGCCGAGCAGATGGCTGTGATAGCCACATGTTGCGAGATTCCCGTGGGAGTTGATGGTGGTGACAGGCGACTCACAATGTGCTATTTACAGTTTGGGTTTGCAGTCTTTCAGTGACATCTGAATGCTCTTTAGCAACTGCTTTCATTACTGCCTTTCGAGGAGCTGCTAATTGAAAATGAAATTGTGGGTGGGCTCTAAGGCAGGCACAGGCAGCTCTCTGTGGTAAATGTTGCCTGAGAACTGTCGGATGTCTTGATGCCCAATTTGTAATTCTTTTTCCAAGGAGGAAAAGCCAAAGGTGCATTTGAAGACTCGGTGTGTGCTCCTAGGCAGAGCTGACTGCCTCATCCTGCCCAGAGAGCCAAATGTGCACTCACTGGGCTGGAAACCAAGCCATCTGCCCATGGCTCACCTTTGTGTGGTTCTTGTTAAATGTGAATAACTGCGTAAGGTTCTTATTTTAAGTCTGCTGACATCTTGTACTCTCTGTTAGTTTTTTGTAGGACATCATCCTTCCTTTTTCCTCTGCTCTTCTCTGTGCAGGAGAAAATGATTATCTGATCTCTTGAACCTTGAGATATTATATACAAGGTCTCGCATAGAACTTGCCTTCCTATAAACCTTTTCCTATGATACCATTCTGTTGAGGGCATTTGGGGGCCTCTGGGCACAATGAGGGAAGAGGAAGGTGGTTGATTTGATTGGACTTTGCCAGTGGATGATGTTCTTGATTCTTTTATGACTGCTTCCAGCTGTGGGATTGTCATTTATACTTCATCTTCAGAGTTGTTAGCTAAAGCGTCAGTAGCATTTCTGAAATGGTAGCTTTTGTAAGTGTTGATATGCCAAATTATTTTATTGGCCATTCTGAAAATAGTTTTGCACAGAGGAATCTTGTGCTGAACAAGGAATGACCTCCCTCTTGGAAGTATTGTTAGCTATCTTTTTAATTAAATATGAAGATAGATACAATATTACCATTCTTTTTAGCTTTCCCTTGAACATTTCATTTCAGTGAATACTGTCTGAGACAGAACTGCACTAAATTCTGTGCTCTGTTTGAGTAGGACTGATATTTGCTTTTAGACAGTCCCTGAAGCTCGGGCTGTGGGGACCTGATGGCACACCCTTTGCTGTGCTTAACCCTCAGTCCCACTAGACCTGCTTTACCATGGGAACCCAGCTGTTTTAATGTACTTGAGTTACTGCTGGGTCCTAATGATGTTTAAAAGAACCTATTTTTGGTATTCTAAATGATCCTAGAGCATTGCCTATTGATGCAAGTATTGATAAATTTTCTATGTCAAGCAGATATAAGAAAGTCTTGCAAGAGCTCTGGGTCTTTACCCACGTACGGCTCTGTGCACATCCTTACCCTAGTACTCATAAACACACATGGAGAGGACACCAGAATGGCTCACAAACATGGGCAAGTCTGTCAGGGCCCACCTGGTGTCTTTTAGGAGCCCTGCCTTGTGGCCCGCTGAGACACAGCCTGCAGTCATTGGTCACAGCTCTGCAGAAGCTGCCACTTTGCCCTCGCGTCTGCCTCCAGGGACACAGATGTGGCGGGTCATTCTGTGACCGCTGCACCTGCATTTGCTCAGGAAGTGCTCGTGTCATAGGTCTTGAAATCATGTAATACAAACCTGGACAGGTCCTAATTGCTGGTGATGGTTCTGAGTGGCTGAGATTGGCTGTAATTAGATTGAGAGGCAATTAGCTGTGTGGATAGGGAACATACAGAATAATGTTTCTCGAAGGGTGGTCTTTGGACCACCTATGTCGGGACAGCTCCAGGGGTCTTGTTAGCAGACACGTTCCCAGGCATCACCCCTGTGTGGAGCCAGAGTCCCTTGGGTGGGGGCCAGAATGTGGCACCAGCTTCCTCAGGTGACTCCAGTGCACGTGCTGCCAAGAATCAGACTTGCAAGTGAACTGACTTGTCCTATTGCTTATTTTTAGAAAAGGGAAAAGGAACAGTACTATGTTGTTTGCAAAACTGGTAACAAATCTTAAATTTTTAAACCACTTCTTGTGTGAAAATAATTTATCAATACTAGGATCTATTCATGTTCTGTGTATTTATTTGCCAGTTAAGGTTTTTTTTTTTTCCCAAACTGGCAAAAAGAAATATTTCTTCTAAATGCTATAGACATTATATTACAAAAAATTATGTTTTCAAAATGACTGCTTTTTAGTAGGAGTGTACTGGAATATCCCTTTGGTAGAACAATTATGTTATATTCCCTTCTCTGTAAATCTACCAGCTCCCTCAAATAATGCAGCTTTTTATACATATGTTAACGGGACATTTTTCATTCTGCATATTTCTCTGTTTTCAGCACTACATTGGTTTGTAAGTTGTGTGAGTACTCCATATTAAAAAAAACTGGTGGTGTTGGGGGGCAAGTGTGAGTGAGATCTGATAATTCTGGCTATGCATTGGTGGGGGCTGAAGACCATTAACTGTTTTCTCCATTACCAAGAAAGCTTCAGTGTAATAAAATGTTATACTTGAATTTCTGGTTTGGGCTCAACAAATTCAAAGGGAAATATTTTCCTTCCTGAAACCAAACAGAATGAAGGTCCTCCGAAGAATTTTTGTTTAAGTAGCAGAACCTACACTTAGGATTTAACAGCTGCCCGAGGTGTGTCAACAGTAGGTAGTATTTGTTTTTAATGCACTGATTGTGCTCTGAGGCCAGACAGGCTGTTCCCCTGGAGCTGAGTGCCGAATGATCTACTGAGTAGTTGCTAACGAAACTGCCACCCTGTACGAGTAAGACCCTTAATAACAACTTTGGATTTTAAATAGAAGTACTGTCCTTTGGCTTCCCTGAGAAGTAATGAAGGTGATGAGAAGAGCCTCTGACGCTCAGGTGTAATATAAAGCGGGGTAACAGGCCAGCACGCATTGCTGGAAGGTTGAATGGTGCTTTTTGAAAACGAAGCAGCCCTGGTACGCTTTCCGTTAAACACGCAGAGTTCGTCCTAGAGTTCCCCTGTACAACATAGAGATGATCGCTGTCAAGCTTTTTAAAGCAGACAAGTCTATTTTCTAATTGAAAGGTGGTATAATAAAGAGTTAAGCAGCCTGCTTGCAAAATTTATCGTCACCTGCTTCTCACGTCTGCATATGAAAACTCTAAATCTGTATTTGTCACGTGAACAGAGCAGGGGGGAGGACGGACAGAGGCATGGAAGGGTGCAGTCAGTCATGTGTGCCAACCGCATGGGGGTATCTGCCCCCTGCTCCCTGGGTTCCGCAGGTTGAGTGAGGAGACGCACTGACAGACCGCACTGTTTTAAGGGAAGGATGTGGACTTGAAATAGCCTTTCCCCAGGATTCTGATCCTGCTCTTCTCCACGTCCTCTTCCAACCTCGCAGCTCATCTTTCTCTTTCCCTTCCTGCCTTTGAGCCTGCCTGCAGGCTAGACCTTCAGCTCTTTGGTTTTCATCTTCCAGACAGCATCTGGAGCCTGCTTCCCGACCCAGACAGACAGAATTGCATGGGAAACCACTTAGGTTTGCTCTCAAAGTTACAAGTGCCCTTTCCACCTCCCGGTTCCCTGCTCTCTTGACCGTGGTGGCCCTTTTCAGTCAACATTTATGCTTATCATCTTATCGGGTGGTTCGATAAGATGGTTCAGCGATGTTTCACTCATTGATGTCGTACTCTCTCATTAAAGGTGTTTCAGGGGACATCCAGAGCCAACTAAATGAAACATCAGCCCATTACTGTGGGAGGAGATGTTAGGTCCTAACTGAGTGTGCCCGGCTTGCTGTTCTTGTTTCTGTCCTACCCCCCTGCGCTCCATGAACACCACACTGCAGCTACGGTTGCTGTTATTTGCATGAGCCCCGTGCTTTCTCCACGCTGTGCTTGTGCTGTTCACCTTGTTTGGAACAGCCTTTTCCAACTGTCACATTTGTCTTTCAGCATCTGCCTCAGAGATGCTTATTGCTTGAAGCTTTTGTGATTTTTTCCTTCAGAATTAAATGTATTGTTTTCAAAACTCCCACAATCCTTTGTTTATAACTAGGGTGACCCCAGAATTTCTCACCTAATATAGGACATTTCTGAGCGTGAAAGAGGACACTATTAATAATTACCTAGGAACAATAAGCACGAATCAGGACTTCCTGGAAAACTGGTTTGTGTGGTCACTCTATTTATAATTCATTCGCTTTTGACCTTTTTTCATTTTGTACTCTTAGAGTGGCTGTGTACATGTCGTTGTCCCCACCTAAACCCAAACTGTCTGAGGATATTGCTCTGTGACCCCACGAGAGGTCCAGGCTTGTGTCACATGTAGAAAGGTAAAACTCTTGAAATCCTCAGCTGTCCCTGCCTTGAAAAAACTCATGTTTCCCATTTTCATTCTTGAACCCTTTCAATGTATTCTTTATATCCCAGCCGGTGTGATCCTTTAAAAATAAGCATTGGATCATATTATTCCCAGATGTAAGTCTTCTTAATGGCTTCTCCACGTATTCAAATTAAAATTCAGTCTCCTGTGAGCTACAGCACTTGGTTTTGCAACTCCCTTTCTTCACTCCAGCACCTGTTAGCCTCTGTCTCTCACTGGCGCCTGCCCTCGGACCTTCCTTCGTCTGACACGTCAGGTTCTTTGCCACTGTGGTTACCTTACACGTGCTGTTCCCTCCACCTGAAGTGGTCTTTCCCCTGCTCTTTGCATCATGAGCTCTTTCTCGCCCTTTGGTACTGAGCTGAAATGTCATCTGCTCAGAGGGACTCTTCCTGACCCTATTCACCCCAGGTTTTGCCTTTAGTCCTCTGTCCTTTACACCCATCCTTTTTATTTCTAACGCTTAGCATAATTTACACTTTTTTTTCCTGTATTCTTCTTTCGTGTGTGCCTCTTCTGCTAGAATCCTGGCTCTCCTGAAAGAAAGTATTGTATCCATTTTCTCCACCCTTATGTCTGTCTGTTTGTTGGACATTGCCTGGCACCTAAGAAAGTGCTTAATAATTGAATGAAGTTTGGCATGATTACTATTTTTTTGATTGATGATGTTGCCAACCACATTCTCTTGTTGTATTCCAATGTTAATTGCTTATGGGGAAAAAAAAAGCCCATTTAACGTGACCTTTGGTTTCCCTCTTGGGGGATAGGAATATAAAATGAGATACTGATCAACACATACACACCAGGCAAAAACTTATTCCAAGATATCACTGCCCTCCTGGTGGATGCTGTCTGCTCTTCTCCCATGGGCGCTATCAGCAGTCTGTCCTCCCAGTGTTGTAGCCCGTCAGGATAGCTGCACCATGGCTGGGGCAGCCAGGAAGACCTGGCCTTGGGAAACTACAGCCTTCCGCCTTTCGCAGATGATCTGAAAGCAGCCTGCCAAGCGGCAGAGACACAGCTGAAGCTGGGTGGGTGTGAGGTGGAGTTTTCTGAGCACTCTTGTACATGCAAATATTTGTGTGGGGCTCTCCTTTTTTTTTTTTTTTAACCATAAACTTACAAACTATTTTTAGCATCAAAGCATGAATAGCAGTCTTTGCACTATAAATTGTTGTCCCACATGCCCTCTCTCTAAAATATCTTGACTTTAGAAAACAGTTTAATTTTATGTCCTTTATAAGGTGGCTTAATTAATTCGTTCTCCACATACTTGCTTGGTCAGCAAACATTTACTGAGCATCCTTTGTGTGTGAACGTTATACCAGAGACTCTGACATAACAGAAAGGATGTGTGTACCGTGGCTGCCCCTGATGCGTGCACAGCTTGGCAGAGCCACCCTGGCCTCGTGCAGAAGTCTTAGCGTGAGGGAGGCATCTGGGTGGATAAAGTGCAGTTTGAAGGGAGACACGGTTGAGCGTCTCTTAGAGAATGGATACCTTCAGATATGTGTAGGAAGGCCCTTTGAAATGGTTTCTTTTCCACCATACTGTTTTTCTTGACCTCCTCTCTGCTTTTTTAAGAAACTTCTGAGAATAAGACTCTGTCTTACTAAAGGCATCAGTAACTATTACATGTAGTGCTGTGTTGTTTTATTAGTTGTCTTGTCTTGGGTTCTTAGTTTTACAAATACAGGCTTTGGCAGTCTCGGCTGCAATTTATTGGGAATTACCTGGCCCAGTTATTTGTTATTAAATAACTATTATTAGAGAACTAGATTATCAAAATCCGAATGGATGCCCATTGTTTCCAGAACAGGTACAGTTTTTAGAAATGGATGTGCTATGGTAACAAACCCAGTTGTTACCTCTTACTCTGGGAACTCATGGTATAGGAAAGTCCTGTTTCCGTCTGGAGGTGCAGCTAATCTGTACAAAGAAGAAACCAAATATCTCTCACTTTCTGTCATTCCTGTTTACTTGGAGGTAGACAGTCATTTTTAATGCAAGTAGAGCTTCAGATATTCTAAAATATTCAAAAGGAATATTTGCATAGACACTGCGATCGTAACACTTATAGTGCAAACACTGATGGGGCGTGTACAGTGAATGATCCCAGGTATAGATTATAGATCCGTTCCCAATTTGCTAGCAAGTTATTTTTTCTCGCAAAAGATAATTTGTAAATTGCTGTTTTGGGGTTTGGAAATCCTAACTTTCTTAGCAAGTGTTAGAAATGGTGGTTTCCCAGTGAATTTTTTAAAAAACTGTTCTGTAAGGTTTACTCCTCCTCTCATGCTCCTCCCTTCCCCTTGGCATCCAGTCATTAAGTATTTCTTGACCATAATACACTCTTGTGGGCAGACATAATTTTAGGTGCGTGTCACAAACAAAATGACAGAAGTCTCTGCATGGGAGGAATTTATGTTCTGGTCCTTATAGCTACGGACAAATGCATTTAAATGTCCAACCCAGACCTTTCTTCTCAGCTTTGAGATTCGCAAACCCGGTGCTTATCACAGTTTTTTTTCCCACCTGGAACATCTGCAAGCATTTCAAACTCAACATGTGTCTCATTGACAGCTACTATAGTAGTTGCCCTCAATTTGCTCTTTCTCTTTCATTTCCTCCCTTAGTTGATGTGCGCACCATTCACTAGACATCCAAGCCATTAATCTGCTCATGCCGGAAACCTGGAAGCCCTACTCCTCTTCCTCCTCCTATCTGCACATCCTGTCGATTCATGTCCCATGTATTTCTCATCTGTTTCTCTGCATTTACCACTTTGCATCGTTTCTGTCACTGCATTGGTCAGGTCTCCCTTGTCTTGACTATATTATGACAGTAGCTTTCTACCTAGCCTCCAGTCTCGCTGTTCTGCGATCCATCCTCCAAATCCCTTCTAATGTCATTTTGACAACATGCAAATTGAATCATGTTGCTTGCTTGAGGAGTTTTCACGGACTCTCCTTTCAAGCTCAACTTCAGCTTCTTTACATGGCATAGAAGCGCATGCACATTTTATACCTTTCGGAACTCCCCTGGCTTCCTTTTGGTGCTCCCTGACCCTAGTGTGTACCCCTGTCACATCAGCCTTATCTATTTTTTAAAATGTCTTCCTCCATCCACCCCTGCAAATCTGACAGTCCTTTGCCTTGGTGAGTCTGATCTTAGTTACGTGTGAGAAACACAGTCACATGAAGTCAGAAACGGCTGATTCCATCTGTGAGAATACCTATATTTTGAAAAGGACACTTTTAACTGAGAAAACTTCCAGTTAGGTAAAATTTAATGTAGTGCAGGATAAGTAAAAAGAAAAGTTTTTAAAGGATCCTGAGAGTAGACTGTGGAGTGATAGTCCAGAAGTGTTCAAAAGACAAGATTTTTTTCCATGATGATTGTTGCTGGGCACTTATATTGAGGTGGCAGTTGGGAATGACAGAAGGTTTTTTGTTCATGGAAGTGTTTGTCAGACACAGGAGTTGTAAGTCAAGGACTGCCTGTACTCAGTTCTCTGGGGCTTTTCATCTCTACAAGTGTTGACTGTGTTTCTATGTGAGTGAATTCTTTGAAGGTTCAAACCAAGGAGCAGTAGACCTTATCTGAACTTTTCATTCTCATAAGTTAATATTGAAATGAAACTTTATTGATGAAAAGGCATTTTTATTACCAATTTGTATAAACTTAGTGAAGATTTAAAAATATGATTTATATTGGCTTATTTTTAAATAAGATGCCTGAAAAAGTGACCACAGATGTGCTAAAAGGTTTATTTGAAGTAAACACAGTGTTGTAGTTCCTTGGCACAATTATTCCATATTTTGTCTTGGTGAGTCAAGGCACAAAGCAAGGACAATGATAATGTAGAAAACAGCCCCAAGAACTGGTCTTGCTCTGGCTTCCTTTTGTACAGCTTTGGTGGAAATGCCTTTAAAAAAAAAAAAAAAAAAAAAAGCAGGCTATTTCCTTTATTATTTCTTTCCAGAGTTGCATTATTCCAGGTTAAAATAGCTCTTAGGATGCTTTTACAGCATAGGTGAACTGGTTTAGTAAAATGAAACAGTCATTTATTTTTATTTATTTATTTATCATTGATTTTTTTTTTTAATGTTTATTTTGAGAGAGAGAGAGAGAGAGAGAGAGAGAGAGAACAAACGAGCAGGGGAGGGGCAGAGAGAGAGGGAGACACAGAATCTGAAGCAGGCTACAGGCTCTGAGCTGTCAGCACAGAGCCCGAAGAAGGACTCAAACTCATGAACTGTGAGATCATCACCTGAGCTGAAGTCGTGCTCAACTGACTGAGCCACCCTGCTACCCCGAAACAGTCATTTTTAAAATACGTCCTATTTTCCTGCCTACTTCCACATTCCTTCTGAAAGACTGCTCTCGGAGGTAAAAATACAGCTGTTGATACAAAGGCTGAGCCAAGGAATACTTTTGTCTTATACTCCTGAGGTATGGTCCTTGACTGTTCGCCTACATGACAACCTAACTCATCTTCTTTCCTTGACAACCAGGTAAAAGACCAGGGCTGTGATGCAGAGTGAGACACAAGCAGAAAGTACTGTATATTGAATACTACAGTAGTCAGGCTTCTTCTGCACTTTTTCTTTGTCAGTTTAGACTACCTGGAATATTGTGTTGACATGTAGGTAACTGAGGACAAATTGCAGTTATTGATCTGAGAATTGCTCCTTAGGTTCCTCTTTCAACAATTATGGGGATCTTCATTTGGGACAGTAGAATTATTACTTCTGGATGTCACATGTTGGCAGCCCAAAGAAGAGAATTGTCTTCATATTGTTTTATGGCCATGGCTTTGAACTCGCTTAAGCAATATTTTAAGCACTACAATTAAGTACAAGAAAAGGGGTAGTTTCATTGTGAATATATTCAGTGAAGAATAGGATGTCAGTGTGTGCTGTTGTATTGTTCAGGCTATATTAGATACTTTATTGGAGAAATAGCCTGAGAATCTGGAGTCTTGGGTTGTAGATTCTGCCTTGGTACTGACACATTGTCTGTCCTTCACTGAATTTTTGGCTGTCTTTGTTTGACCCTCGGTTTCTGTGGTTGAACCAGAATGCATATGGAGGGATGCTTCTAATATTGGGGAGCTATGACATGTGTGAAGAAGTTATACGTGCTGGAATGCTTAGAACTCCCTTTCCCTTAAAAATGTTAAAAAATTGATTTCAAAAATCACAAATTACCTGGACTTTGGTGGTATGACTAATTTTAGGTGAACCTGCACTTAAATGTGTAATAAGTACAAAGAACAAGACCTCAGATTTCTACTTGGCAGTAATGACTCACTTTGGCAAAATTATGATGTGCATATGGTTATGAGACTACTGTAGATCCCAGTGGGTACATTAGATTGAAAAACCTTAAATGGAGTGGGCTCATGCATATGGTTTTTAGCAGATGATAAAAGCCTTTTGCTGAGAAGAGACTAGTATGAAATGCTAAGACCTCTTTGTTTGGGGGCCATACCTGTTGGCAGCTATCTGAGAATTGTAATTTTAGATCTCTCAAGTTGAAATCATGGAAATCTGTTTCTTCCGAGTAATTCGTGGTGAAGGAATGTAATGAAATTATTTCTAAATTTTTTTTTTCCCAACAACTAACTCATGATCTTGGACATGCCAGGTTTTACTTTTCTAATTTTGCAGCAAGTAAATTTTGGAGCAAATGTATTGATTCCTCTGTTTTGGAAAATCCTCCCCTGTATCTAGTGTCACCTCACTGGGATTCTCAACAGTCATTGGGGTGAAGTGCTCACTGTACTGGGTTTCCTTGCCTCTTCTAGACGAGTGCTCTTCCTTCAGTAAATGTTTGATGTGAATTACATATGTCCCAAACCCTGTTGTTATTATAGAGACATTAAGAGGAATATAAGAGATAGGTCTCTATTTTCCAGGGCTTCATCCTCGGGTTACCTAATTACTTTGAAACAGTTTAAGGTAAATAAACTGTGCAAAATACTCTTTGAAAAGTTGTTGAATGATAGATATGCTCTTAGTTTCTCACTAATCTCCCTAGTGGCTTTTCTAATGCCATATATTTTTCTTGGGAGAGTTTTCTTGCAGCTGTATTTGTGATCTTGGTCTAGGATTTATGAGCTGCCACCATTAAGGTCTCCCTCTGGCTTTGTCATCAGAGGTGGAGGGTTGTGTGTGGCTTGTTTTCTTATTGTTAATATGTGAGAACTTTTCCTAATCAAAATAAATGAATAAGTGTTTTTCTTGACTTTGTCTTTTTTGGACTGACTTATTAAGATAAATGTGTGAATTCTGAAAATTTGTTTCTGAGATTAAAGACAAAATTTCTAAAGCAGTATGCATTGTGGTTGTCTAAAGAAATGTATGTCTTCTGGTTTCAGCATTAGAGTTGGATTTTTTTTTTTAACTTGACTTAAAACTAAGGCAAATGGAAAAGTAAAAATGAAACAAAAATGCATTGTGGTTGGAAGTAGAAGGAATAATTCAGGGCATGTAAGAAAACCATTCTGGATCTTACTGATAATGTTGGGAGATTAGTAACTGTTGACTGACCCCAAGGACGTTTTAGTGGCATTCTGCTGGCTACCTTGCATTTGTAGAATCAAACTGCATCATCTTTGGCTTTTTGACCACATGCACTTAGTCTGTGAATGGCTTGGATCTCTGGCTAGGTCAGCATTGTGTTTAAATACAAACTACAGTTGACCCTCGAACAATACAGATTTGAAGTGCATGGGTCCACTTACTTTTTTTTTTTTTTTTTTTGGTAATTACAATACTGTAATGTAAATGCATTTTTTCTTCCTTATGATTAAATAACATTTTTTTCCTGTAGCTTGCTTTATTGTAAGAATACAATATACAATACATACAACACAAAAAATGTGCATCAATCAACTGCTTATATCACTGGCAAGGCTTCTAGTCCACAGTAGGCTATTAGTCGTTAAGTTTTGGGGGAGTCAGAAGTTATAGGTGGATTTTTGACTATGTAGGGTGTCAGTGACCCCTGACCCCCACATTGTTTGGGGGTAAGTTTTAATACCAACTAGCTCTGTCCTCTTTCTAAGCCTAGAGAGATTGATCGGGGCAGTTCAAATCATTTTGCATTATTATTCACCTAACATGAGGTGAATCAGTTGGATGTTCTTATGAAAGATGTTTTTGTTATCTGGTAACACAAGTAGCACAACATTGACTTAACTATTAACTCAGCCTCTTCTAAAACTTTAGAAATGACTTACTGTTTAACCTTTTCCTTTTTCTTAGCACTTTCACTATAGAGACCTTGCTGTGCAGTATTGACATGTGCAGTAACCATTAATGCGGCAAGAAAAACCACATTTCATGCTCTTGCATGACGCATAACCGTTTCACTTCTCAGGGTGATTTTTGGTTGTGGCCAGCCAGAAACTCCTGATTTAATTAAGATTGTAACATTATATGTCAGAAACAGTTCTTTTCTCCTTACAAATTTCCCCACTTCTTTATGAAGACTGTTGACCTGCAGATTGGGTATATTACATTAGAATACTCTCTAGCTAACCCTGGTGTTGTGGACAAGGATATTGGCAGTACGTTATCTCTTCGTTGATTTCTTACAGAGTTTTTAATATTGTTTTGTACCTTTCCTTCCTTTAGGTGTTGGTTTCTTTTCTTGTAGCAGAAGAAACAATGTTGATATCGTTTCCCTGAGGATTTATACAGCAAGCAAAAAAGAAATGAGAGAAGTGAATTTTTATTTTCTTAAAGAATAAATTAATTAACATGTTTTACAGTGCTTAACCAGCGGTTTGACCATCAGGTATTACAAGTTGGTACACATTGAGCCTGTCTGAATCAGCCCTGTGAGCCAAGCTACTATCTCTTCCTACCTGTCATATGTTTTTTTTTTTAAGAGTCATGGTTAATTATTTACAACACCCCAATTATGGAAGTACCCTAAGTGTCCATCGATAGATGAATGGATATAGAAGATGAGGTAAATATATACAATGGCATATTATTCAGCCATAAAAAGAATGAAATCTTGCCATTTGCAGTGATGTGGATGGAGCTAGAATAGAGAGTATAATGCTAAGCAAAATAAGTCAGTTGTAGAAAGACAAGTATCATATGATTTCACTCCTGTGTTAAATTTAGGAAACAGAACAAATGAGCAAAGTGGAAAAAAGAAAGAGACAAACTAAGACACAAACTCTTAAATATAGAGAACGAACTGATGCTTACCAGAAGGAGGTGGGTGGGGGGATGGGTTAAATAGGTGATGGGGATTAAGGGTGGACGTGTGGTGATGAGCACTGGCTGATGTGTGCAAGTGCGGAATCACTGTGTTGTACACCTGAAACTATAAAACACTGTATGTTAACTATACTGGAATTAAAATAAAATAAAAAATAAAGAGGCACAGTTAACATAAAGTAGATGGTAAATGTTCCATTTCAAGTTAATTTATAAGTATGGTGGGAGGTACAGATCAAAATTAGTTTTTTAAAAATTTTCATTTATGTATTTATTTATTTATTTTTTTTGGTATAAAGACATCCAGTTTTTCCAAAGTCAGGTTTTTTTTTTTTATTAAATGTTTATTTTATTTTATTTTATTTTTAAGAGAGAGAGGGAGGTTGAGAGAGAGAGAGAGAGAGGGAGAGAGAGCACAGGCAGAGGAAGGGCAGAGAGAGAAAGGGAGACACAGAATCCGAAGCAGGCTCCAGGCTACAAACTGTGAGCACAGAGCCCAACGTGGGGCCCGAACTCACAAACTGTGTGATCATGACCTGAGCCAAAGTCGGACGCTTAACTGACTGAGCCACCCAGGTGCCCCCAGAGTCAGTTTTGAATGAGCTATCCATTCCCTACTGCATGGCCTTTACACTTTTATAAAAAATATCCATATATGTGTGGATTTATTTCTTTACTGTATTGTGTTGCATTAATTTATTTATCTTTCTTTTAGCCAATAATGTAGCTTCATAGTAATTTATGAAATTAAGTAGGTTTAGCCCTTAAACTTTTTTCTTTTTCAAAGTTGTTTTGGCTTTTCTGAGTCCTTTCTATTTGTATATGAATTTTAGAGTCAGCTTCTCAGATTCTACAAAGAATCCTGCTGGGATGTTGGTTGAGATTATGTTGATGCTATAGATCAATTTGGGGAGAATGAACAATGTAAAAATATTGAGTTTCCAACTCTTGAATAGTGTATATATCCCTGTTTATTTAGGTCTTATTTAATTTTTCTCAGCAATATTTTGTTGTTTTCAGTATACCGGTCTTTTATATCTTTTCTCAGATTTATTCCTAAGTATTTCATATTTTTGATGTAATAATAAATGGCATCATTTTTACCCTTTTAGTTTCCTTTTGTTCATTTTTAGTTAATAGAAATACACTCACTTTTATATATTCATCTTGTATCTGGCAGTCTTGCTAAGTCATTTATTAGTTTTAGTAGTTTTTTTTTAGATTGCATCTGATTTTCACGTGGATGGTAGTATTTTTAGTGAATAAAGACAGTTTGTTTTTTTCTTCCTAATCTGGATGCCTTCTTTTTCCTTTTCTTTCCTGAGTGCACTGGCTTAGAACCTCCAGGATCATGTTCAATAGAAGTGGTAAGAGCTGACATGCTTGTCTTATTCCTGGTTTTAGGGGAGGAAAGTATCTGATCTTTTACCATTAAGTATGATGTCAGCTGTAGGTTTTTCATAGATGTCCTTTATTATGTTTAAAATGTTCCATTATATTCTTAGTTTGTAAGAGGTTTAATCAGGAATGTATTGTTAAAATTTGCCAAATGCCTTTTCTGTGTCTATCAAGATGATCATGTGATTTTTCTGTTTGACTTTGTTACTATAGTGATTTACACTGATTTTATTTTTGAGTGTTAAACCTCCTGTGCCTGGGTAAACCCCAGTTGGCCACTGTATGTGTGTGTATATATGTGTGTGTGCGTGTTTGTTTGTTTGTTTATTTATTTATTTATTTATTTACGTTGGCCACTGTGTTTATTTATTGAAATAGATGATTTTTTAAAACATTTTTCAATGTTTTTTAAAATTTATTTTTGAGAGAGAAAACAGAGCACAAACAAGGGAGGGGCAGAGAGACAGGGAGACACAGAATCAGGCTCTAGGCTCTGAGTTGTCACCACAGAGCCCAACTGGGGCTTGAACCCACCAAGTTGTGAGATCATCACCTGAGCCGAAGTTGGAAGCTTAGCCAACTGAGTCACCTAGGTGTCCCAACTTTTTGAATATATTCTTGGATTTGATTTGCTACATTTTTTTAGATGAATCTTTGCACTTATGTTCATGAATAAAATTCATCTACAGTTTTCTTTTCTTGTGATGTCATTGTCTGGTTTTTGGTATCAGGGTGATTTTGGTTCCAAAGGATGGCTAGGGAAATATTTCTCCCTAATCAACTTCTTGAGTGAGTTCATGTTAGAATTGTTTCTTTATTAAATGTTAAGTAGAATTTATCAGTGAAGCCATCTAGGCTTGGAGTTTTCTTTTTGTGGAAGATTTTTAATTAAATATTCAATCTCTTTTCCTTTTGCTTTTCTTCGGGTGTGTGTATGTGTCCATGATAATTTATTATTGAATCTTTTTTATTTTAACACTGTTGAAATCAAGGATTTTTTTCTGTCCTTTTTAAAATTAACTTTTTAATTTTAATTCCAGTACAGTTAACATACAGTGCTGTATTAGTTTCCAGTATACAATGTGGTGATTGAACAATTCTGTACAACACAGTGCTCATCATGTTAAGTGCACCTGTTAATCCCCGCCACCTATTTTCCCCAGTCCCCCCACCCACCTCCCTTCTGGTAACCATCAGTTTGTGCTCTATGGTTAAGAGGCAGTTCTTGATTTGTCTGTCTGTCTGTCTGTCTCTCTCTCTCTCTCTCTCTCTTTGCCTTTGTGGGTTTTTTGTTTGTTTCTTAAATTCTGCATATGAGTGAAAAAATATGGTATTGGTCTTTCTCTAACTTATTTCTCTTAGCATTTTACTCTCTAGCTCCATCTGTGTCTTCTCATTTGGCAAGATTTCATTCTTTTTATGGCTGAATAATATTTCATTGTATACATCTTCTTTATCCATTCATCTATTGATGGACACTTGGGAAGCATCCATAATTTGGCTATTGTAAATAATGCTGCAATAAACATAGGGGTCAACTATCCTTTCAAATTAGTGTTTTTGTATCCTATGGGTAAGTACCTAGTAGTGTGAGTGTTGGAACATAGGGTAGTTCTGTTTTTAACTTTTTGAGGACCCTCCACACTGTTTTTCACAGTGGTGGCACCAGTTTGCATTCCACCAACAGAGCACAAGAGTTCCATTTTCTCCATATCCTCACCAACAGCTGTTGTTTCTTGTGTTGTTATTTTAGCCATTCTGACAGGTGTGAGGTGATATCTCATTGTAGTTTTGATTTGCATTTCTCTGTTGATGACTGATGATGAGCATCTTTTCATGTATGTGTCTGTTGGCCATCTGGATGTCTTCTTGGGAGAAATACCTATTCATGTCTTTTCATTTTTTAATGGATTAAAATTGCTTGATTTTAATTGGATTTGATTTGTTTTTTGGTCATTGAGTTGTATGAGATCTTTGTACATTTTGGGTACTGACTCTTTATCAGATACGTCATTTGCAAATATCCTCTCCCAAGACAATAGTTTTTTTTTTTTTTTTTAAAGCTTTGTTGATTGTTTACTTTGCTGTGCAGAAGCATTTTATTTTGATGTAGTCCAATAGTTTATTTTTCCTTTTATTTCTCTTGCCTCTGGCGACATATCTAGAAAAATGTTACTATGACTGATGTCAGAGACATTACGGTCTGTGCCCTGTTCTAGGATCTTTATGGTTTCAAGTCACACATTTAGGTCCTTAATCCATTTTCAGTTGTGTGTGTGTGTAGGGGAGAGGGTGTAAGAAAGTGATCCAGTTTCATTCTCTTCCATGTTGCTGTCCAGGTTTCCCATCATCATTTGTTGAAGAGATTGCCTTTTTCATTGCATATTCTTGCGTTTTATTTTGAATATTAATTGACCGTATAATCGTGGGGTTGTTTTTGTCTTTTCTGTCTTCTTCCATCGATCTGTGTGTTTGTTTTTGTGCCAGTACCATACTGTTGTCATTACTACAGCTTTGTAGTATAACTTGAAATTTGGAACTGTGACACTTTCAGCTTTGTTTTCCTTTTTTAATATTGTTTTGTCTATTTGGGGTCTTTTGTGGCTCCATATAAATTTTAGGATTATTTGTTCTTGTTCTGTGAAAAATGCTGTTGATATTTTGATGGGGAATGCTTTAGACCTGTAGATTGCTTTGGGGTAGAATGGGCGTTTTAACGATATTTGTTCTTCCAATCCATGAGCGTGGAATATTTTCCCATTTGTTTATGTCATCTACAGTTCCTTTTCTCACTGTTTTATACTTCTCAGAGTACAGGTCTTTCACCTCCTTGATTAAGTTTATTCCTAGATATTTTATTATTCTGGGTAGAATTACAAACAGGATCACTTTCTAAATTTCTCTTTTTGCTACTTTATTAGTACATAGAAATGCAAGATTTCTGTACATTGATTTTGTATCTTACAACCTTACTGAACTCAGTTATTCTAGAAGTCTTTTAGTGGAGTCAGGAGGGTTTTCTATATATAGTATAATGTCATATGCAAATATTATTTTTTCCTTACCAATTTGGATGCCTTTTATTCCTTTTTGTTGTCTGATTTCCATAGCTAGGACATCCAGTACTATGTTGAATACAAGTGCTGAGTGAGAGTGGACATCCTTGTCTTATCTTACATCTTAGGGGGGAAGGTTACAGTTTTTTACCATTGAGTATGATGTTTGTTGTGCATTTTTCATATATGACCTTTATTATTTTGAGGTATATTCCCTCTAAACTTACTTGATCAGGGTTTTTATCCTGAATGGATGTTGTACTTTGCCAGATGATTTTTCTTCATCTATTGAAATGATCATATGGTTTTTATCCTTCCTCTTTTTTTCCAATGTTTATTTATTTTTGGGACAGAGAGAGACAGAGCATGAACGGGGGAGGGGCAGAGAGAGAGGGAGACACAGAATCGGAAACAGGCTCCAGGCTCTGAGCCATCAGCCCAGAGCCTGACGCGGGGCTCGAACTCACGGACCGCGAGATCGTGACCTGGCTGAAGTCGGACGCTTAACCGACTGCGCCACCCAGGCGCCCCATATCCTTCCTCTTGTTGATGTGATTATCATGTTGATTCGTTTATGAATATCAAACCACTCTTGAATCCTGGGAATAAATCCTACTTGATCTAGTTGATTGATTTTTTAAATTTATTCTTGTATTATGTTGCCTAATATTTTATGGAGTATTTTTGTACCTGAATATATCTGTAAGATCCATCTGGTCCAATGTTTCATTCAAAGCCACTCTTTCCTTGCTTATTCTCTGTTTGGATCATCTGTGCATCAATGTAAGTGGGGTGTTAAAGTTCCCTGATATTATTGTATTGCTATTGATTACTTCCTTTATATTTGTTATTAACTGTTTTGATTATTTGAGTACCCCAGTGTTGGGTGCATAAATATTTATCTTGTTATGTCTTGTTGGATTGTCCTCTTGCTGATTATGTAGTTGTAGTGTCCTTTGTCTCTTGTTACAGTCTTAATTTTAAAGTCTGTTTGGTCTGATATAAGCATTGCTATACTGGCTTTCTTTTCACATCCATCTGTATGGTAAATGATTCTCTGTCCTTTCACTTTTTTTTTTTTTTTTTTTTAAGTAGGCTTCACATCCAGTGTGGAGCCCAACTCAGAGTTTGAATTCTCAACCCTGAGATTAAGACCTGAGCTGAGATCAAGAATCAGATATGAGTCCCTTGAGTGATTTTTTAAAAAATAGACATATTATTATTATTAATTTTTTTTTTTACAAATATACTTATTTTTACTGCTTTTGTGCTTCACACTTTCCTTACTTTTGCTTATGGTCTTTACTTTCCACTCAAGGAGTCCCCTTTAACATTTCTTGTAGGGCTGGTTAAGTGGTCATGAGTTCCTTTAACTTTTGTTTTCCTGGAAAACTCTATCTCTCCTTCTATTCTGAATGATAGCCTTGATAGATAGAATATTCTTGGCTGCACATTTTTTCTTTTCAGAATTAAAAACAATTTTTTTAATGTTTATTTTTCAGAGGTGGGGGAGGGGCAGAGAGAGAGGAAGACACAGAATCTGAAGCAGGCTTCAGGCTCTGAACTGCCAGCACAGAGCCTGACGAGTGGCTTGAACTCACGAACTGTGAGATCATGACCTGAGCTGAAGTTGGATGCTTAACCACTCGAGCCACCCAGGCACCCCTCTTTTCAGTATTTTGAATGTATCATACCACTCCCTTCTTGCATGGAAAGTTTTTGCTGAAAAATCAGCTGATAGCCTTATGTGGCTTCCCTTGTATGTAAGTACTTTCTTTTCTCTTGCTGCTTTAAAAATTATTTTTATTACTACTTTTTGCCATCTAAATTACCATGTGTCCTAATGTGGACCTCCTTGGGTTGATTTTGTTGGGGGATCTCTGTGCCTCCTGGATGTGGATTTCTGTTTTCTTTTTCAGATTCAGGAAGTTTTTAGCTGTTATTTCTTCAAATATAATTTTTGCCCCTTTTTCTTTCTCTTCTCCTTCTGGGATTCCTATAATGTGAATGTTATTATGCTTGATGGTGTAGCTAAGTTCCCTAAGTGTATTCTTGTTTTGCATAATGTTTTTTTCCTCTCACCTGCTCAGATTGATTACTTTCCATTACTCTGTCTTCCAGGTTGCCGATTTGTTCTTCTGCTTCATGTAGTCTACTATTTATTCCATTTAGTGTATTGTTTTTCCCATTTGGTATATTTTTAATTTTATTTATTGTGTTCTTTATCTCTGATTGGTTCATTTTTATCTCATTGTTAAGGGTCTCACTTATGTCCTTCACTCTTTTCTCACGTCCAGTGAGTACCTTTGTGATCGTTAAATTCTATATCAGGCATATTACTTATCTCTGTTTTGCTTAGGTCTGTTACTGTGATTTTGTTTTGTTGTTTCATTTGGGACATATTCCTGTGTCTTCTTATTTTGTCTAATTCTGTGTCTCTTTCTATATATTAGGAAAGACAGCTAAGTCTTCTGCACTTGGAAAGATAACCTTATGAAGAGGAGGTCCTGTAGTGTCTTGCTGTGCAATTTCCTCTGTTCACCAGAACAGGGTGCTTCCAGGGTGGTTTTTGTTTTTGTTTTTGTTTTTTGAGAGAGAGAGAGAGAGAGAGAGAGAGCACATGTCTGCTCCTTGTGCCTGAACTGAGGAGGAGCAGAGGAAGAGAGAGAGAGAGGATCGTAGGCAGGCTCCACACCCAGTGCAGAGGCAGATGTGGGGCTCAATCCCACAACTGTGAGATCATGACCTGAGCTAAAATCAAGAATCAGACACTTAGCTGACTGAGTCACCCAGGCATCCCCAGGGATGTCTTTTATATGTGATAACGCGCATCCTGTTGTGCCTGAGCCGCTTTTTACCCAAGTCCAGTCATCTGCAATGGCTCTCTGTCTGTTGTGGGCAATGTTTGGTCCCTCTGGCATTAGTAGGTGGGTCTCGGGACACCTTGGGCTTGAGTTGAGTCAGACCAGGCATTTGCTAGAGATGTAGTAGCATCATACTGCTGCAGGGTGCTCTCCTTGTGTTGTTCCCTGATAAGCTTTTGTTGGTGGGCAGGCTTGCAGTCAAACCAGTTGCCTCCAGGCCACTGCTGGGGCCTGTTTCTGACTGTTGTGTTTTTCTTTCCCACTCTCTGGGGAAAGAGTCACTTTGGAATGGTGCTGGCCTCTTTAGGAGCTGCTTGCACAAGTGCCAGACCTGTGGCATCATCTTACCTGGGCTAGGTACAAGAGCAAATTAGATCGGATCCGCAGAAACAGTTCTGGGGGCTCGGGACAGTGTAGCAGGATGACAGTGCTAGCCAGCTTTGAGTCCCCCAATCTGTCCTCTGAGGGAGGTGGGCTGTTGGGAGGAGTGCTTTGGGGGGAGCATGGTTCAGTGTCGAGGGGCCCATGGAGTAGCTGGCAAGTCCTGCAGGTGGCCCTGCGTTTATTCTGGGGTCTAGGGAGGGAAACGGTTCCTGCCAGCTCCTTTCTTCCTGGAAGATTTCCCCTGTGATTTCTGTCCCTGCAGAACATGCACTGAGATTAGTAAATAGCTTCCTCCTGGTAAGTTCAGGCACCTTTCGAACTGCTGTTTCCGTGCTGTTTCTCTATGGGCTTTTTGTTGTGCTATCTCTTTAAGGGCAGGGACTCAGTTTCCTGTTGGTCACTGGCCCAGAGCCAAGTCTGCTGATTTTTAAAAATCCCAGGTTTTATGTCCCGCTGGTTGTAAGAACTCACGAAATTCGAAATTCGAAATTCGGCCCTCTGTTTTTCAAATCCAAATGTTATGAAGGTTCATCTAACTCCTGTGGACTTCCTAGTGTGATAGTTTCTCACCCTTTTTCCTGCCTGGGGCCTTCCCTTCCCCTCACTGCCAGCAGGTGGTGGTCCATTCTTCTCTCCACTGTGTTTCTGCCCTTCCTACTCTCTTTGATGTGGTCTCCTCTCTACCTTTATTTGTGGAGTCTGTTCTGCCAGTCTTCACATCTTTTTGTGTTACTTACAGTGATGTGAGTGTTACCTAGTTGTATCTATGGGACAAAGTGAGCCCGTGGTCCTCCTAGTCTGTCATCTTCCCCAGAGATTAAATAATCAGTTTCTTAACTAGATATTAGACTATTCGTGTTATCTGTTTCTTTTTGAGATAGTTTTGGTTATTTATGTTTTTAAAGAAATGTTTCCATTTCATTTAACTTGTTGAATTTATTGGCATAAAGTTGTTTATATAATATTTCCTTAATGTTTTTAAAAATATTTTTATGACCTGTGGTGATTCTACATCAATTATTGTTGGTATCTCTTCCTTTTTCTCTCTCATTTCTATCTGTATAACAGGATTTATCAATTTTATTGACCTTCTTAAAGAACCAGCTTCGTCGGTTGTATTGATTTTCTCTGTTGATTTCTGTGTATATTTCACAGATTTCTTTCTGCTTACTTTGGGTTTACTTTGCTTGTTTTTCTAGTTTCTCAGTGGAAGTGGGGGTTCATTGGCTTAAGATCTTTCTTCTGATATTGACATTTAACATTATAAATTTCCCTATAAATACTACTTTAAGAGCACCTGTCAATCCTAATGCATTGTGTTTTCATTTATTTAAAAATACTTTTAATTTCCTTTGTGATTTCTTTTTTTATACTTTTTTTTTAGACATGTTATTTACTCCAAATATTTAAGGATTTCCCAGACATCTTTATGGTGTTGATTAGCTCCATTGCTTAAAGAAAATTCTTTGTATTGTTGAAATTTGTTAAAAAATTTTTTTCTGCACTTGTTTTATAACTGAGAATCCAGTCTGTTTTTGTAGATCGTCCCTGTGAAATTTTGAAGAGTGCAGTTTTCTTCTGTAGTTAGGTAGAGTGTTTTGTAAATATCAGGTCCGGTTGGTTTATAGTATTTTTTAGTTCTGTTATTTCCTTGTGTTTTGTTTGTTTGTTTTGCCTGCTTGTTCTATCTAGAGAGGCATGTTGAAATCTCTTAATGTAATTGTGGTTTTGTCTCTTTCTTACTGATTTATCGCTATTGTAAAGCTGTTATTAGATGCATAAACATTTAGGTTTGTTATATTTTCTTGGTTGATCACTTAATTATTATGAAATGATTATTTCTATCTCTGGTAATAGTTTTTGATATTAATATATATATGTATATATATATGTACTTAAGTTTGCTTTTTTTTTTTTTAATTTTTTTTTTTTTCAACGTTTTTATTTATTTTTGGGACAGAGAGAGACAGAGCATGAACGGGGGAGGAGCAGAGAGAGAGGGAGACACAGAATCGGTAACAGGCTCCAGGCTCTGAGCCATCAGCCCAGAGCCTGATGCGGGGCTCGAACTCACGGACCGCGAGATCGTGACCTGGCTGAAGTCGGACGCCCAACCGACTGCGCCACCCAGGCGCCCCTTAAGTTTGCTTTTAAGTAGTGTTAGGAATCTTTGTTTTATTTTTTCTCCATCTATTTACATTCATTCTGTTTCTATCTTCGTATTTAAAGTGCACCTCTTATAGGTTATATGTCAGTGGGTCTTGCCTTTTGAATGCTTGCTTTTTGAATTCAGTCTGATAATCTATGCCTTTTCATTGGGATGTTTACAATTTACATTTAAGACAGTTACTTATATCGTTATGTTGGAGTCTGTCATGTTGCCATTTGTTTTCTGTTTCCATCTTTTACTGCCTCTTGGATTATTCAGTTATTAAGAATATTCCATTTTATCTCCTTTGTTGGCTTTTTAGATATATAATTCTTCCTTCTGTTTTTTAGTGGTTGTTTTAGAGTTGATACTACATATCTTCGACTTATCACAATCTACCTGGAAGTGATATATCTTGTTATATTTAGTGTAAGAATGTTAGGGGTGCCTGGGTGGCTCAGTTGGTTAAGCGTCCGACTTCAGCTCAGGTCATGATCTCTTGGCTCATGGGTTCAAGCCCCACATCCGGCTCTGTACTGACAGGGTGAAGCCTGGAGCCTGCTTCAGATTCTATGTCTCCCTCTCTCTCTCTGCCCCTCCCCTTCTTGTGCTTGCTCTCAAAAATAAATAAATAAACATTAAAAAAATAATGTTATAGTTACCATTCTATTTATTTGTTTTCTCCTTTCCAGCCATTATATTGATGATGACGTGAATTTTAATTTTACATGTTAAAAATGTTACAGTACATTGCTGTTGTTTGCTCCAATAGGAAATTGTCTTTTAAAGAGATTTGTATAAGAAGCAAATCTTAAACTGTATACCATATGGTTAACAATTCCAGTGGTTCAGTTTCTGGTGCCCTTCATTCCTTTCTGTAGATCCAGTTTACATGTCAACATTCTCCTTTTGCCTTTACATTTCTTGCTGGTGGAGGTCTATTGGTAATGCAATCTTTTTGCTTTTGTATGCCTGCAAACATCTTACTTTGCCTTTGTTTTTGAAAGGTGGATTTTCCTGGCTGCACATTTTTAGGTGTACAGTTTTTGCTTTTTCAGTATTTTAAAGCTGTTGCTCTACCGTTCTCTCATTGTTTGCTGTGAGAAATTTAATGTCATTGGTAACTTATTTCCTTGTAATGTCATAGGTGTCTTCTTTGAGGGCTTTTTAGATTTCTCTCTTCATCATTGCTTTTCAGTCTTTGATTATGTTGTGCCTTGGTATAGTTTATTTCACGTTTCTTTTGCTTTAATTTGTTGACTTTCTTTGATGTTTTGGTTTATAGTTTTCATCAAATTTAGAAATTTGTGGTCATTTTTTCTTCAGGCTCTCTCTCTCTCACTCACTGACTGTCTCTCTCTCTCTCTCTCTCTCTCTCTCTTTTGTCACCTGCCCCTTTTGGGGGGGCTCCAGTTACTGTGGTTTCCTGAAATTTTCTCACAGCTTACTGGTGCTGTTTTCATTTCCCATCAGTCGTTTTTCTTTTTGTTTCATTTTGGTTGGTTGCTAATGCTATGCCTCAGGTTTGCCTATATTTCCTTCTGCTATGTCTAATCTGTTACTGATCTCATTCAGTGCATTTTTCATCTGAAACATGGTTTCATTTCCGGAAGTTTGATTTTTGTATTTCCATGTCTTAATTATTTGAACACAATAATTGTTTTAATGCCCTTGTTTGCAGGTAACTTTTGTGCCTGTACTGGTTCAGTTCCAATTTACTGTCTTTTCTGTTCATTACAGGTCATGTTTTCTTGTCTTTTTGTGTGCCTGGTACTTTTTGATTAGATACTATAAATTGTGTATTTTACTTTGTTGGCTGCTAGATATCTTTATATTTTTTTAAGTCTTTTTGAGCTTCATTCTGTGGTGCAGTAAATAATTTGGCAACAGTTTGATTCTTTTGAGTTTTTCAGTTATGATTTGTTAAGGAGGCTCTGGAAAAGAGCTCAGTCTAGGGTTGATTTTTCTCCATTGCTTTTGCAGCACCTTCCAGAACATTCTCTCCAATACTTCATGAAGTATGAGTTTTCCAGTCTTGCTGCTGGGAGCAGGCACCTGTCACAGTCTGTGTGAATGCCAGCACGTGTGCCTTCTAATCCCTTTGTGTGTTTTTTCCCCCCAGCCTTGTGAAGTTTCCTCTCACTGTGTTGATCTCTCCTCTACTGCATCCTAAGGGGAACTCTCTGTGGATCTCCAGGGTCCTCACTCTGTGTAATCCTCACTCATGCTAACTGTAGCTGCCTTGGTCTCAGACTTCCAACTCATGGAGTCTTCCTGGATCTGCCTCAGATTTCCCCTCCTTGCATTACACTCTGAACACTCCAGGCAGTAAATTGGAGCATAGGGATTTCCTCATTTGTTTCCTGTTTCTTGAGGATTATGTTTTTAGTTGCCTCACAGCCAGGGTCTCAACAAGCATTGTTCCATATATTTTGATGGCTGTTTTTTGTTGTTTCAGGCAAGGAGGTGAAGCTGGGGTCTGTTACAGTATCTTGCCCAGAAATGGCCAATCCCCTTAAAGATATCCTCATCTCCTTTTAGCCAAGGTCAAGACCATAATTCGTGTTTCCTGCTTTGTCTTTTGGTGAATTGACTCTTCCTCCAAGTCCTTTCTTGCTTCCTAGTATATTTGACAATCATTTTGTATTTGATACTATAAATTTTCAGAGGTACCACCATCATTAACCTTTACCAGAACTAAGATACATCTTTGAAGTGGAGGGAATATAGTCAGAATAGTCACAAATTCTAGTATCCTAATACTCTGCCTTTTATAAAGTATGTACTCAGGGAATATTTCTTACATGTTAATTCAGTGTAAAATTTGCATGTTTTGAATGTCGATAGGGCAGTAATATTTCATGATGAGTCTATATTCTGAAGTATTTTAAAGAAAATAATACCTTTTGGGAGGATTTATGCTTTTTTAGACAGAGACTTAATGCCCCTGGTGTATTTTGGATTTGGGTTCTAACCTATTCTACTTCCTCACTTTCATATATATATGAATGTTTTTCTGTTTTCTGTTTTCTTGTTATGCTTCTTGAAACCATACTTGTCATTCTTATATCTGTAGAACCTCATACAGCCCTTGGCATAGCAGTGTTCAATTAATATTTTATGATTTGGACTGAGGGGGCTAGTGTTTAAGGCATTAAGTACATTGTTATGGCTTTACCTAGAATCTCTATATCATAGATTCCTAACTATCTCTATATTACAGTATAAACCACATCTATCTCCTTGTAGCTTGTTATTACATGTCTTTGGTATGTTGTGAAAGAGCTGTCAGAGAATGAGTGCTTTATTACTTAGAATTACTAGTTAAGTGTTGTTTTGCCATTGATCAGAATATCTTTTTCACTCTACTGTATTCATTGTGGTATTTTACTGTAATTGGAGGTAGTCTTGAGGTGAAAGTCTTGCTGGATTTCCCATTGTGACCTTGTGGCAACATCACTGTTTGGTGGGGATCAATCAGGTATTTTTTACTTCTGTTTTTGTTTTGCTGGTCTTTCATAATTTGAAAATATCTGCTCCATTCTCTGCCCTACTTCTTGGTCCTTCCCATCTGTGCTCTGACCCAGTGTTAGGTTGTAGAGGAAACAAAACAAAACAAAACATAGAGGTCAGCTTCTATTAAACTCTGTTCCAGAAAAATTGAATAAAGAGCTCTTGAAGATAAAAGGCTATATACCCCCTTGTCAGATAACCTTGCCAATTTGAGATGTTGATTACTTACCTTGGCTGAGGAATCTTGGAATTGATGACTCCCTTTAAAATTCATTCTCTTTTCACTTGATGGAACAAAATGGCTTTATTTTCCTTTTATTGTTCCTCTCCCCCTCACAAAATAAATTATATGATGTTTCCTCTCTGAACGCACAAGTATTCTTTCAGTCTCCTCAGGCCTGAGATCTGGGTGGGCGTCTGTGTGCCTGAGTGTGTGGTATGTGAGATGTGTGTGTATGTGTTTATATTTTCTCCATCCTCAGATTCATCCAGTTCTAGAAATGCTTATAACTTGCTTGCATTGCATGGTTCTGGCTCCCTCTGCAGCCCCAAATGGAAAAGTGCTTTATTGTCTTTTGTTGCTGAAAAATCCAGCTCCCAGACTTCTTTCTTTGAATAGAGAGCATCCCAGCTGGTGTGCAAGTACAGATTGAGATTTCAGATTTAGGAATGCAATTTGTTTTTTTTTTTTTGGCAAGGCTTATTGAAGACTGAAGACACATTTCAGGAGAGCTCCAAGAGGTGAGAAGATAGAGAGGAGGGTGTGGAGAGAAGGGAGAAAAGGCACAAAATGGGCAAGCACAGCTGCAAAATTAATGTAGTAAGGAGGTTGATTTACTTACAGGTGTTTACTGTAAACTTTTGTTGAGAAATTAGGGAGTTGCAGAGTAGAAACCTACAGCTACCATGAGCCTTTCCAGGCCTGTTTAATTGGATGACACACCCAGGACATTAGTGCACTGCTCACATGGATGAGTTGTGTAATGTGGTTTTTGGTGTTGGTTTGGCTGTTGAACATTTAAGGTGACTTTAGCTAGGGCTTGACATTTTAACTTTAAATTACTGATTTTTTTTTTTAATTTTTTTTTTTTTCAATGTTTATTTATTTTTGGGACAGAGAGAGACAGAGCATGAACGGGGGAGGGGCAGAGAGAGAGGGAGACACAGAATCGGAAACAGGCTCCAGGCTCCGAGCCATCAGCCCAGAGCCTGACGCGGGGCTCGAACTCACGGACCGCGAGATCGTGACCTGGTTGAAGTCGGACGCTTAACCGACTGCGCCACCCAGGCGCCCCAAATTACTGATTTTTAACGTACTCTTGAGAGTTTAGTTCTCCCCATAAATCTAGAGCTGCTGTTAAATGGCAGCACCATGATCCCTGGGTTCCAGAATAGAAATTCTTTAAGCAGTAGTCAACCAAGTTGACCTATAATGAGTCCAAGGTAAATAAGGGATGAATTTGTAGACACATTTTGCCTCAGTGAAGCAAAACTGTGACCATTGAAAGTTGGCTTTTAGGGTGCTAGTGTATTCTGTTTGCTCATGTGGGTGCTGGTCACACAAATGTATTTAGTGTGTAAACATTATACTTCCATGTGCATTTCTTTTGTATGTTACACATGAATAATAAGTTTATTTCTCATACGTTAAATGGTTTTTAAGAGCATTCACCAAAGTGCTGTTTATGTAATAAGCCACAGCACATGTGAGTACATGGATGCCTGTTGTGCAAAGCCACCCCTGCTCTAAGTCAGACCACATTACCTCTTGTCTTCTTTAAAGGGGGAAGTGCAGGGGCGCCTGGGTGGCTCGGTCGGTTAAGCGTCCGACTTCGGCTCAGGTCATGATCTCACGGTCCGTGAGTTCAAGCCCCGCGTCGGGCTCTGTGCTGGCCGCTCAGAGCTTGGAGCCTGTTTCAGATTCTGTGTCTCCCTCTCTCTCTGCCCCTCCCCTGTTCATGCTCTGTCTCTCTCTGTCTCAAAAATAAATAAATGTTAAAAAAAAATTAAAAAAAAAAAAGGGGGAAGTGCATATGCACATCTAGGTATGTAAGATGATTCTTATTTAATTGATCATCAGAACATTAATATAAATCCATGCTTTTAGAGTTATTGCATATTCATAAAGTAAGTTTTGGACCTTTGAGTTAAATTCTTATTTAATTAGTAAGTGTCATTGATTTTTAGTTTTTTTCTTTCTTTCTTTATATAATCTTTCTCAGGATTTAGGATCCCTGTGAATTGTTAACCTGTGTTCTTTGTGAGACCACATAACACACATTAACTTTCTTAGAAAGTCATGGTGATGTTGGTTCTGTTTGAAATTAAGTGTTGGGGTGCCTGGGTGGCTCTTTCAGTTAAACCTCCAACTCTGGATTTCAGCTCAGATCATGATCTCATGTTTCGTGGGATCGAGCCCCCACATTGGGCTCTGTGTTGACAATGTGGAACTTGCTTGAGATTCTCTCCCTGCCTTTCTTTCTGTCCCTCCCCCACTCATGCATCTCTCTCTCTCTCTCTCTCTCTCAAAATAAATAAATAAATAAACAAACTAAAAAAAAAGAACTTAAGTATGATAAATTTTTAGAATCAGAAAAGTGGTTTGTGGGCAGTTTTATTATCTACTTCTCACTTTCCCTTCCCATGTTCTGTGCTTGACTTGTATAACATCTCATCCTTGTTTTCTTGAATCCTTTGTATCTTCTCCCTCGCAGTGTCATTAAACTTTTTGCACACTTAGAAGATTAAAGCTTGATATTCTTACTTTAAAATTTGGTGAATAATTGTTAAAATTCAGCACTGGTTTGTACTATTCTCTAATAGTAGTTTAGAGATATCTCTAATATCTAGTTTAGAGATTTGTTATTTTTGCTCTTTAGACTTAAAAGCAGTTAGCTTTTATCCTGGACTGAAATGCACATAGCCTTGTTGATTTTAGTGGAAATGAGCAAGCTCCAACTTTTCTCTGGAGGCCTCCTAAAACTGTTGAAAGGACTGTAATCCACAGAAGCAGACTTGAAGGTGAGAAGGGCAGGAGGTTCTCAGAGGAGTTCTTGCTTGGATCTCTGCAGAGAGAGTGCGAGATTTCATGGTGGCATGTTTCTGTCACAGGTCTTGTGTAGCAGTCACAGACCCTGAACCCAAGCACTGGATTTCTATTTGGAGCAGACATTGACCTGTTTTTCTGGGCTGAAAACAGTGAAGTGTATCAGTTTTGGTAGCTTGAGTTATAAGAAACCTAAATTAGTTTGAAGTGGAATTACCCTGATGAAAGGGCAGTTGAAAGCCCTTGACACTGGACAGAGGATTGTCTAGTGTCTAATCTTGGCTCAAAATGCACCAGACATAATGAGAGTCATTATGAACTGCCGATCTCCTACCCCTCCCCTCTGCAGACCATATTAGACTTGCAAAAACAGCAAACACTGTGTGTGTTTGGCATGGTGCCCGCTGTGTACTAGAGAAAGAAAGCGTACCTTGTTTGCACTCCAACCAGATACTGGTGCATCGTGTTACAGCTCTGCTTGGTTCTGAACTCCTCTGTTCAGTCTCATCCTGACAGATGCTGTCACTGCCGCCCCTTAGCAAGACAAATGCAGCCACTCTGTGGGAGCTGGCTTTTGCCCAGCTGTGCTTGCCAGTACCCCAAACCGAAGTGCTTGCGTACCTGTGGGGAGGAAACAGCCTGTGGACCTCTTCTCTTCTGCCACTATGTGCATTACCTTTTGAGGTTTTGCCATTTCTGAAGGAGAAGTTGTTCTCTTTGGCTGACCAAATATAAGTGCGTGAGCCTTGAGCTTCTCTTCCTGCTTTTTAATCCACAGATGTTTGTTGTTAAGCACCCACTGGACATGCCCAAGGAGGGTCCCTGCCCTCTAGGAGCCCACTGTCCTTTAGGTAGAAAGATAAGCAGATAGTCAAGATAATTGGGACCTTAGTATTCCTGTGCCTGAGGGACTGTGGGAACAAAGGAAGGAGAGATCTCTGGGGACCATCAGGGAAAGTGTCCTCTCACGTGGCTGTGAGGTTAAGTGGAGCTTAGAGCATGTGGCATGTGTTGCTGAGTCCAAGGTGAAAGAGAAGTGGCTTGAAATGAGCTTGATGAACCTAGCCTGAGGCGTGGATTTGAAGGCTGCAACAGGCAATGGGGGAGTCCCGGGAGGATTTTTAAAACAGATGAGTGGCCTTTTCAGCTTGTTTTATTTTTTAAAGAAGGATTACTCTGGCAACAGTCTGAAGACTGGGATTATGCAAAAGGCAGTGAGAGCTGGGGAATAATGTTAGGCTGTTAAATTGGGAAGTAGGAGGCATGGAGCGTTTTTTGGACTTAAAAAAAAAAAGTGAGGTCCTGAGTTCAGGTAGAGAGAGAGAGAAATTAAGGACTGGAAGGGACTGAGAGATATTTAGGAGTTTAAGGTAAAGTGGTTTACTTTATCACATTCAGCCAATAGCATAACTTGTAATAATTTGTAGAAGGGAACAAGTTCTTCCTCCAGAGCTCTGGTCTCTTCTCTTTCAATTCCTCTCTGTAGGTCTCTGGCCCATCTTGGTCCATCTGTCTGCTTTTCCACTGGACCTGCACCATCCGTAACAGCTGTCCTTTGGGACCCACAGATATAGTCTTGATTATTTGTCACTTTTGTTTCCTTAGGGGATTGCGGGTCAACTTGAATATGATTGTATCCAACAGTGGATTAACGACCTATACCCTAGGCATCGGTGGTGAAGACATAAATGTGGAAGTCTAGTCAGTGAATCAAAGTTCCATTTAAAAGATTTAAGTGCAGGAGTGCCTGGGTTGCTCAGTTGGTTAAGTGTCTGACTCTTGGTTTCGGCTCAGGTCATGATGTCATGGTTTGTGGGTTCGAGGCCCGCATCGGGCCCTGTGCTGTCAGTGCAGAGCCTGCTTGGGATTCTCTTTATCTCTCCCTCTCTCTCTGGCCCTCCCCCACTTGTTCTCTCTTGCTCTCTCTTTCTCTAAACAAACAAACAAACAAACAAATAAATAAATAAATAAATAAGATTTTAAAAGATTCAAAGGCAGGGGTGCCTTGCTGGCTCAGTCGGAAGAGCATGTGACTCTTGATCTTGGGGTTGTGTGTTCGAGCCCCACATCTGGTGTGGAGATTATTTCAAAATAAAATCTTAAAAAAAAAATAAAGATTTAAATGCAGATTATTTTAGTAAACTTGTGAATTACTTATCATCTTTCTTCGTTTCCCTCCATTCCATCCTTCCTCCCTCATTTCTTTTCCCTTTTCTGTTTTCACTTATCCTTTGTCTTTCTTTTCCTCTTCCCCTTACCTTCCCTTTTCCCTCTTTCCTTCCATTTCCTTTCCTTTCCTTTCCTTTCCTTTCCTTTCCTTTCCTTTCCTTTCCTTTCCTTTCCTTTCCTTTCCTTTCCTTTCCTTTCCTTTCCTTTCCTTTCCTTTCCTTTCCTTTTTCCCTCTATCCTTTTCCTTTACCCCTCTTCCCTTCCCTTCCTGTGCCCCCACCGGATGTATAAGTGATAGAGTTGAGCAGAAATATGAGGCTCTTGGGGGCTGTGTGTGATGACTTTGTGTGAGAATACAGGAGAGAGTGTACAGAGACTCTCAAAAGCCAGTCTCCCTCCAGGTTGTTCCTGATGTGGGGGAGGCTGTTATTTCCCATCTTGGATTGCGGCAAACTTGGGGAGAAGTCTGGAGGGTAGAAATTGAAGGCAGCTCATTAAACTACTTTGCCCACAGATGAATCTATTATAGCTAGAGATTAAAAGGTAGAAACATCTTTTTGGTCTGGGAGAGAGGTTTGGTCTGGGACTCAGAGCCTTGTTTGTCCAGGCTTTTTCATGCTACTGGGGACCAAAGATTTTCATGTCTCTGTTGCACTGATCCCTGGAATAGGATGATACAGGTGCCTTCCAAGTCTACATGGGTGGGGATGTCTGCAAGGAGACATGACCGGGGCTGTCTGCAGGGAATGGAAAAGAGGGCACATATGAAATTTGGATACTTTAAAGTAGATCAGAGTTGATATAATCTCAGAGCCTGAAGAAACTCTTGGGGCCACTGGGAATGGGAGAATTCTGGAAGTACTTCTCTGGGGGATCAGGAGTATGGGTTCTTCCACACTGAGAAGAGAGGAGGGCTCAGTTATCATACTTTTCATGTCCTTGAATACAGTTGTGGTCTTTTTTTTTTTCCCCCTCATTTTCAATTATTTCATCACGTTTCCTCTAGGAATCAGCTTTACTTCTCGAAAGACAATGCTGTGATGCCATCTGCCAGTTTACAAAATGCTTCAGGATCCTCTCCACCGTGCTGTTTCTGCGCCCTTTCCCCAGGTCATGGTGAAGCCCTCACTTCCCCAGCCATGTGACCTTGTTCTCCATATTCATTCCTCTCTTCAGGAACTGAACTAGGCATCTGGCAAGAGAGGCGGTGTGCACTGGAGGAGTCCTAGTACCAAAATGTGCTGGGAGGGGGCTTGGTGAGGAGGTGTTTTGGGATGAGAAGTCTGTGCCACACATCTCAAACACTTAGGAAACTTCTTTGAAGAATTCCGTGCCTTCAGGATTTTCCTGCTCGACGCATTTTTCATTGCTTTAGGAATAATCTTCTTAAAGCCCTTCCTTGTACTCTTGAACCTATAAGTGACTGCCCATTACTTACAGGTCCGAGTTCTGGAACTCGAGTCCTAATTAGCCTAATCACGAAAGACCTTTTAGCCTCATCAAGTAAGCCTCGTCCCTCCCAGCATTCTTCTTCTAGGAGTCACCTCTTTCCATCTTCTCACGTGCCTCTTCCCGCTGCTCTCTTCCATCTTCTGTAAAGCTCCAGATTTAGTGAGTACACTTTATCGTGCTCTAGGAAGCTTCCTTGCCACTTGTGGGGCATAGAGACACCTTCCTATTTCTGTTCCTGCTGCTGCAGGAGGAAAATAATGATTTTTAAAAAACCACTGACGCTTTATACTTTTACAGAAGAATATGGGTTCACAAGTCATACATTTGATGCATGATCATACTTAGCATTGTGGGAATATAAATAAATCTTAAGTCGTAACCTTGCCCTGAAGGAGTCTCCAGTACAGTGACCAACCTCCAGCTAAACATGATGGAAAGTGGAAGTAACCGAATGGCCTCCGTGACAGGGAGGAGGTGGTGTTATGGAGAGGAAGTGGTATAAGGTAACCCAGGGAAGTGCAGTGAGCATGGGGTGCGGGGCGGGGCGGGGGGGGGTGGAGAGGGCATGCTTTTGGGAAAAAGGAAGGCCTGCCAGGGCAGAGGGAGGACACAGATGGAGGAAGGTCCCAGATGGATGGGGTGGAAGCAAATTGTGTAGCGTGTGGAGGCCAGGTTAGGGAATTGAGGCCAAGAAATGGAGATCAGTGATAGGTAGGTGAGTCGTTGAATAAGACAGAAATATGTGGGATGGTTAGAAGGGAGAGTTACAAAGACCAGCCAAAAGAGACTGCTGAGTTAAGGCAGCTGTGCTCACAGTGGGAAGGATGGAGGTTGGTAACTGGGGAAGATGATTCAAAGAAAGAAATGACAAGGCTTGCTGACAGATCAGTGCAAGCCTTGTGGGGACTTTAGATTCTATTTTAAACTGGAATGTTCTAATGCTATAGGTGTGTGTGACTGAAGTAAATGCAGTTTGCAAAGATTTAGATTTCATGGCAATACCTTACACTGTATTTGCACCGCAAAAGCAACTTTTAAATATTCTTGTTTAACTGTCACATCATTTTTTGTTCAACATCTGTCTCAACATTCTTACCTACACGTGCAAGTGATACCTGCCCACTCTCTAGGCTTAATTTGTTGAAGGCTAAGCCTATGAACAGTGGGTTTGGTGGATAGTTCAAGGACTAAATTCAGTTGTCTCTTCTCCCATTCATTTTGAAGGAGAATCTGCTTTACAGAGACATTTTAAAAGGAATCCCTTCAATGTCAGGCTGTGTTTGCAAAAAATCAATGTAAGAGCATACTTCAGGAACTTTTCCCACCTAGTTAGATCTCCCAAGTCCAACACACACCCTCTCATCTTTGTCTGAGTCTCCCTGGTCTTGCTGCAGCTGTGGGGGCAGATCCAGCCCACATACGTCCTGCCAGGGGATAAACGTGATACCTCTGCCTTTCATGAAACACTATCTGTGTGAAGTGAGCTCTTTGATATCTAGTCTCCCCCGATGAAGCTAAGGGAAGATTAAGGAACACCTTTGAGTAGATGAATATTGGATGGGGTTTATATAATTTAAGCTCATACTCTTGTTAACCCTTTCACTCAGTGGGGAGACAGGAGAGCCTTGTGCAGTGATGGCTCCCACCAGGCAGAAGGTAGTGTCTTCTCTGGGTGCATCCTTCTCCTTTATGTAGGGCAGAGTAAATGTTAATTGATGATTGTCATTTCTTTTAGGTTCACAGAGAAACCTCTATATATTGAATGAAATATACTGAAACGGAATTGGGGTCAGTTAGTATCTTTGTACTGAGCATCAGGGTTTTGGTGGCGAACAAGGCTGGTATTTCATGTCATAAAGGGTAACAGTAATAACGATAACACTGATTTCTTGAGTGCTTACTGTATGCAAGGTTCTAGTCTAAGCACTTTCCATCCCCTTTCATACACAGAACAAACTTACCAGGTAAGTATTATTAGTATCCTCCTGTTACAGATAAGGAAATTGAGGCACAGAGAAGTTAAGTGATTTCTCCAAAGCCTCACAGCTTATAAGTAGTAGAGTCAGGATTGGAACCCGCTTAGGCAGGCCCCAGGTTCCTAACTCCTCTCTGTGCCCTTCAGGGTGAGAAAGGCAGTTAAATCTTTTCACGTGTGGTTAATTCTGTGGGAGTCTGGAACACGATGAATTAACCTGAGAAGGGGTGACACTTCTCAGGGTGGCTTGTGTCATAGCCCCATTAGAGAATGGCTCCTGCCAAGGACACAGACAAACACACACATGTACATGTATGTTTCTGTGTGTCTGCATATGAACATATGCTTATGTGTGTATATATGTGACTTCATACACCCATACACACAAACCTGGGTGTATTGTTGTAGAGGTGAGGCCACCCAAATTAAGGTGATTTGAGAGCAGGGGTTGCGTCTTTGCTGCCTACTGCCCTGTGGGTGCTGTGATGTCAGAAGCAGCGATTCATCCACCATCACTGAGTTTCCCTTTGAGTCCAAGTGCAGTGTGACCGATGAGTGCCTAGTAACATGGCACCGCAATGGGAGAGACAGATGAATGCCACATCTGTGTAAAACTGCTGGCTGAGTTCAGGGGAAAAGTATTATCCACATTGGTATCAATTCCAGTTTTATCTCTCCCTTGAGCTAATGCTCTTCACTTTAAAACATCTTCTTGTCTCTGTCTAGAAAACCTCTGAAAGCTTCATTCTGATTGTTATCATTTCTGACGAGGTGTTTTCTGCTGAACATTTAGAACGGGGTAAGGTGAGATGAATTCCCAGCAGATAGGAAGTTTTCATATTGTAACCTGTGCTGTAGCAGCAGCTCCACTCTGCCCTATAGACCTTCCAGGAAATTCCTCTGCCACATGGCAGATGGCTGAAGAATTTATGTTTTAACATCTCAAACTTTTCAAACCTGGGTTTGTAGCAGCCATTTTAGTGGTCATGCCTGAGAGTGTGTGCCTGCCAGTGGTATGGGGTTAATCTCAGTTATAGGGTGGGGGTGGGGGGTATTTGGGGAGGAGTTGAATATGGCGCTTAAATAACCGGGCAATGAAGGTCTTCCACAACACTGGGGTTTCTGAAGGGAAAACAGTTGGGCCAGACTGGACGAACTGGTTTGGTTAAATGCTGTGGCTTACTCCTGATTCAGGTTGCTCATTTTATTTTTATTGTTCAAGTATTATTCGTAACGTACCTAACTTTGCTCACAACAATGTAGTGCCTTTAGGGGATGACATAAACGAAACAGGAAGCATGAACCTTTTCATCGGGGATCTGAAAAACTGATGGTTATTGAGAGCACGTAGAACAAGCTTATACCTTATAATTATATGGTGCTTCATACTTCAGGATGTCCCCATAACTCTGATATAGTACTTTACTCTAATTTCCTAAGATCAGTGCCTGCAGGTTCCTACGTGGCTGTAGGAACACATACTTACTCTGTGCTGTATCCCCGGCACCTAGGGCAGCACCTGACATGCAGTAGGCGCTCAACAAATTTCAGTTGGATAAGTGAACAAAACATTTTAACTTACAAACATCAATAATAATTATATAAGACAGGCTTGGCATGCTACCACTTAGGGACATCTGATTTTTCTTTCTGCCAGGTTTTCACCCAGGTTTTCACCCAGGTTTTACAGTAGTTGGTTGTCCTGGGAGAAGTTTATGGGCTCTTTTTCTTTTTAAAGAGAGTGAATATTGTCATAATTAAGTTGAAACTATAGGGGTACTCATGTACTTGTTTGCATCTATGATGATTTTTTTTTTTTTAAACTAAAGAGCCCACTAGTATTTAAGTATTATTCCCGTGTCTAAGGGAGGCTCTCCTGCACCTGCAGGGGTTTGGCTGGGCTCCTGGGCTCCGGCTAGGAGCAGTGCTTTGTTCCCCCTGGGCTACGATCCCAGCAGGAGGGGAAGCTGAATTGTGCTACCGAGTTGTCTTGGCACTGGCACGTGTAACATATTTCAGCTGGTGATTTCTGCATGATTTGTATGAATTTCTGTATGACAGGAGTCACAACAAAACCGTTATGTGACTTGTGTCTAAAGCTATCAGTCAGTTGGAGCTGTGAATGTCAGTTTGCATATGTCAACAATTTAATCTTCTAATAAACTTGCCGATGGAAAACTGACACTAGAATTATGTTTCTGTATTTACTGACTAGAAAGATGTGGTTATCAAGTGTACTGATTGAAAAATCTTTAAAATCCCAATCTTTAAATTGGGACCATATGTGTGTTTTCTTTCTCTAGCCAAATCTATTTGTACATTTACCCACACATGTGTATACACACATACACACACACACGGCATACAGTTACATTGGTGTGTTTGTATTATATATGTATGTGTTCACACAAAGCACACATGTGATTCATGCATATGCATGGGCTTTTAATATGCTTATAGATGGAAATGTAAGGAAGTAAGGGAAGTTTCCTTATGTGTTAACAGAACAATACGTTTATCTACATTATAGACTCCTAATATGTATTAAGTTGGTGAATATGTGTATAGTCCTTAGGACGTGGCCTAGCACATAAGTCCTCCATAAATATTAACTTTCATTATTTTAGAGTATACCTTCTTCTTTCAGCCTCAGCATAGGACTGTCGGTCTCTCTGTCACTTCTTCCTACAACACTTTAGCTTCAAAGACAGGCTGGCATAGCTCCAAAATTGTGTAGTTGGGAGGAACATTTGGTGAATTTACTTTTACTGTGAAATGCCTGCAACTAATTTTTATGCCATATAGGAAATAGTAGTAGTTGTATCAAAGCCATCTATTAAGTACCTTAGTAATATTGATTCCTGTTCTAGTAAAATATTTCTCTTTCTAAGTCATCATCATTCCCTAGAGCCCATTTTGATTATCAAGCTAATACCAAGTTCACTGAGAATTTTAATTACAGATTGGAAAGAGAGCTGTCCATTTATTAAGAAAAAAGTAGGAGAGGGATTTGCTGTGTGTTGCTTGTTGGTGCCCCCTCCCCATACATACGTTGAAATCTTAACCCAAAAATGATGGTATTGGTAGGGTGGGGCCTTTGAGAGGTGCCTGTTCTGAGGGTGGAACCCTACGTAGGGGTTGGTGCCTCATCAAAGAGGCTCCAGAGAGATCCATAGCTCCTTCCACCCTGTGCAGATGCAGCATAGAAGAGACCCCTCACCAGAATGCTATCATGCTGGCTCCTTGGATCTTAGACTTGCTAGCGTTTAGACCTGTGAGAAATAGATTTTTATTGTTTATAAGCTACCTGGTCTGTGATATTCTCTTGTAGCAGACTGAATAGACTAAGCCAGTGACCAAGGGAGAGAAAACAAGTTAAAGGAACATAGAAGAATTTGGGAATATGGGTAAGTTAATGTTTAGGTACACATACTCACACCTCGAGAGATGATGACGAGGGCACGTATTATTTGGAGACAGATTTTAGTAAATAACGATGGTATTTACTGGGGGAAAAAGGTATGAATCATGGTCAAAAATGAGTATGTGAACTGGTGATGCAGAAGCGTCGAGTAATTGGACTTTTGTTGGAATAGATAGTAAGTAGCTTGTTCTGGACAAAAGATTCTACAGCAAGGAATTGTACAGCTTGTGTAATTTTATGGAATAAAAATGAAGTCACAGATGGTCAAAGTCAAGTCCACAGAGTTGTTCAGTATAAGTACAAGTACTGAACCAGACTCTGATTATATGGGGGAAGTAATGCCCCCATAGCAGTTGTTTAACAGAGATAGTATGGAAATGCAACAAATGAACTTGAAATGTTGACCTCAACTCTCTACGAGTAATTAGAGCCCTGAACTATACTATATACAGAGTCTGTAGACTATTCTTAATAAGATACCTTTCTTGTTTTATTACGGGTGAAGAAACTCAACTTTTCATATCTACTTTGGGTCAGGTTTGTGTGAGCATGTTCAGAAAGATGGCATGTTTCTTAGATCGAGACCATTAGAGTGTACTGGGGGCCTCTTTCAGCATGGTGACTTTTGGTGATTTGACTCACACGCGTTATAACAATAGTGTTTTATCTGTGTAGAAGACCGTAGAGGCATTTATATTTAGGGTATTGGTTTTTAAAAACTATATGGGCAAGGTACATTGTGTCTGAGTTTTGGGACAGAACCTGAGTTCAGAAGGGGGGCCCAGGGACTGCTGGGACTGAGAACGCTGAACTGGAAGGCCACCCCCTTGTTTATGTTGCATCTTTTTAACCAGTTGGGGGAAAGATTATCTTTTAGTAGCTTTTTAGACTTTGACTTTGAAATTCAGGGAGGCACTGTTTTGTTGGGTGAAACTTTTTGTATGGAGTCATGCTTTCTTATTTAAGGTTTGTAAATAGGCTCTGTTGAAACCTTTAAAGATCAGATTTCCTGGGATCCAGCTAGAAAATAAGTATTCAACAGAATAGGTATTGGTAGCAATGGGGAAGTTTGAAGACGGCAAGGCAACCTACTTTGATGAAAGGGCCAGTCAGATGAAGTTTAGGTCTGCACCCTTTCTTAACATCCTGAGTATTCTGAGGGGCAGTAGTATATAGTTAGAACAAAACCTTAGTACTTGGGGTCAGCCGACCTGGTTTTCTGATGTGTCACTGAGGTGTGCTTTCTTTGTGAAATAAAGCTAATGATACCTGCCTCACAATTTTTTTATTGAGGTGTAATTGACATAACATTTTAGTTTCAGATGTACAATGTAATGATTTGATATTTGTACATATTGCAAAATGCATAGCATACAGTGTTTCACAATAGCATACAGTGTTTCAATTTTTATTTCTTGCAATGAGAACTTTTAAGATCCACTCTTCAGCTACTCTCAGATATGCAAAATGGCATCATTAACTACAGTCACTATGCTGTACATTACCTCTTCATGATTTCTCATTTTACAACTGGAAATTTGTACCTTTTGACCCTTTTCACCCATTTTGCCTACCTCCTACACCCTGCCTAAGGCAACCACCAATCTGTTCTCTATAGTTATGTGAGTTCTTTTTTTGTTAGTTTTTGATTTTGTTTTTAGATTCCCCATAAAGTGAGACCATAGGGTATTTATCTTTTTTTGTCTGACATACTTTAGTTAGCATAATGCCCTCAAGGTCCATTCATGTTCTCCCAAATGGCAAGTTTTTTGTTTTTTGTTTTTTTTTTTTTAAGGCTGAGGAATACTACAGTGTGTGTGTGTGTGTGTGTGTGTGTGTGTGTGTGTGTGTGTGTGTGCATTTGCTGTAACATTTTCTTTATTCGTGGATATTTAGGTTGTTTTCAGGTCTTGGTTATTGTAAATCTGCAGTGAACATGGGGTGCGTATATCTTTTTTTCTTTTTTAAATAAAATCTGCGCCCATTGTGGGGCTTAAACTCATGGTCTCAAGATCAAGAGTTGCGTGCTCTAACCAGCTCAGACACTCCTGCGTCTTTTTGAATTAGTGTTTGCATTTTGATCAGGTAAGTACCCAGAAGTGGAATTGCTGGATCATATGATAGTTCTGTTTTTAATTTTTTTGAGGAACCTCCGTACTGTTTTCCACTGTGGCTGACCTAGTTTACATCCCCACCAAGAGTGTCCAGGGGCTCCCCTTTCTCCACATCGTTGCCCCACTTATTATTTCTTATCTGTTTGACAATAGCCATTCCAACAGAGGTGAGATGATAGCTTATTGTAGTTTTGACCTGTATGTATTTCCCAGTTGATTAGTTATGATGGAGTATCTTTTCATGCACCTGCTGGCCCTCATATGTCTTCTTTGGAAACATGTCTATTCATATTCTCTATCAGTTTTTGTAAATTGGGGTTGTTTTTCTGTGTTGATTTGTATGAATTCTCCATGTTTTCTAGATATTAACCCTTTATTAGATTTTTGATCTTCAAATATTTTTTTCCTCTTTATTTTGTTGACGGTCTCCTTTGCTGTGCAGAAATTTTTAAGTTTGATGTAGTTCTACTTGGTTTTTTTTTTTTTTTTGCTTTTTTTGCCTTTGCTTTCAGTGTCAAATTGAAAAAATCATCATCAAGACCGGTATTAAAGGACTGATTGCCTGTTTTCTTCCAGGAGTTGTATGGTTTTTAGTCATACGTTCAAGTCTTTAATTCATTAAAAAAATTTTTTTTCAATGTGTATCTATCCTTGAAAGAGATAGAGATAGTGCGTGAGCAGGGGAGAGGCAGAGAGAGAGGGAGACCCAGAATCCAAAGCAGGCTCCAGACTCTGAGCTGTCAGCACAGAGCCTGACGCGGGGCTTGAACCCACAAAATGTGAAATCGTGACCTGGCCAAAGTCGAACGCTCAACCAACTGAGCCACCCACATGCCCCAAGTCTTTAATTCATTTTGAGCTAATTTTTGTTTATAGTATAAGGTAATGTCCAGTTTCACTCCATTGCATGTGGCTATCTCGCTTTCCCAACACCTTTTACTGAAGAGACTTTTTTCCTATTGTATGTTCTTGGCTTCCCTGTTGTAAATTAATTGACCATACATGTGTCAGTTTAGTTCCAGGCTCTGGACTCTGCTCCGCTGACGCATGTTTCAATTCCTACGCCCATAATGCACTGTGTTCATCATCACAGCCCTGCAACATAGTTTGAAATCCGGAAGCATGATACCTCCAGTGCTGTTCCTCCTTCTCAAAATTGCTCTGGCCATTCTGGGTCTTTTTTTGGTTCCTTACAAATTTTAGGATTGTTTGTTACATTTCTGTGAGAATGCCATTGGAATTTTAATAGGGATTGCATTGAATCTGTAGATTGTTTTGGGTAGTATGAACATTTAACATTGTTAATTCTTCCCATCCGTGCACTGGGAATATTTTTTCATTTATTTGTATTTTCTTCAGTTACTTTCATTAATGTCTTAGAGTTTTCAGTGTATAGGTCTTTCACCTCCTTGGCGAAATTTGTTCCTAGGTATTTTATTCTTTTTGATGCAGTTGTAAATGGGATTGTTTTCTTAATTTCCGTAGTATATAGAAATGTAACACATTTCTGTGTATTGATTTTGTGTCCTGCAAATTTACTGAATTTATTAGTTCTAACAGTTTTTTGATGGAGTCTTTAGGGTATTCTATATATAGTATCATGTTATCTGCAAATAGTGACATCCAACTTGGATGCCTTTTATTCCTTTTTGCCAGTTGCTCTGGCTCGGAGGTCAGTATACTGTGTTGAATAAAAGTGGTGAGAGTGAATATCCTCATCTTATTCCTGATGTTAGAGGAAAAGTGTTCAGCTTTCTACCCTTGAGTATGATGTTAGCTTTTGGATTGTCTCTGAGATTTACTTCCCTTGTCTACAAAATAAATCTGATGATACCTGCTTCACCATTTTATACAGCGTTATTGGTATATATTTCACATACCATAAAATTCACCAACTTAAAGGGTAAAGTTCAGTGGTTTTAGTATATTCACTGTGACGAAGTCATCACTATGATCAATTTGGGATCAAATTTTTCACCCCAGAAAGAAACCCTGGACTCCCGTAGTAGTCACTTCCCATTTCATCCTGAATCCCCCACTCTTGGCAAACACGAGTCTGCTTTTCATCTCTGGATTTGCCTGTCCCGGACATAGCATGTAAACGGAATCATTCAATATGTCGTGCTTTGTGCCTGCCTTCTTTCACTTAGTGTAATGTTGTTAAAGTTCATCCATATTGTGGCATGTGTTATTAGCAAATGACTTTTTATTGTCCTGTTATACTCCATTGTATGGTTATACCACATTTTGTTTCTGCATTCATCACTTGATGGACACAATGCTGTTTTTGTGAGCACTGAGTGAGAAAGTAAGTGGTGTTTAATGATGGCTTGCACATGGAAACAACGTATATTTTTGTTGTGTGTTTGTATCCCGTTTGGACCGTCTTGTGTGCATTATCAGCAGCGCCTCTTGTTTTATGAAGCAAGGAAAGCAGGCTTATTGAGTAGACCATCTGCCTGTCAGTTTTCTCACGTGGGTTCTCGGCTCATTGAAGATCCTGGGTGGGCACTCCAGTTCGATACCAGAACTCACACTGCTTTTCTCAGCAGCCAGAAGTGTTCAAGTGTTAGCAGTGATGCTTGTTGTCATTACAGATGCTCTGTGTGACTGTAAATGCTGGGCTTGAAAGGATTGAAGGAGGAGCCATTGCGGCTTTGATAGGTGTCAGCTAATCTAGTGCTGATCCTCATTCTGAACCTGAGTGTTAACACCAATATCAAGCTGCAGGGCAGTTACGTGGTGTGCACAGATTGGGGGGATACAGGGCCTTGGAAGTTTTGTGCTTGCCGACTTTATAAGACACAGAAAACTGCTGGGCGCTTATGTGACATTAGATAGAACATTTATGTTATGTATATGAGCCTCTTGCCAACAAAAGCCACTGATTGTCTCAGTGTAAGTATTTGGATTGTAAAACTCTAATTGATTATTAAGTGACAAGTAAGATTCTAGTCAAAGTTGCTAAAGGATGTCAAGGTTATCTAAGAGCATTGATTTCTACTTTGGCTGTGGAAATGCCATAGAACTCAATTATTAAAAGTATATTTCTGAATTTCTACTTAAGGTACTATAATGTAAAAATAAAATTCTAAACAAGGCCCAACTGTTATTCACTAAGCAAATACAGTTTTTGTATCTATCACTGTGAGTTAGCCATACAGAAAAATAGAATATGTGTCCTTTGTATGTGCTCTTCTGCCCAAGTTTCCATTTGAGACCATGAAACACGTTGTTAAATTTGAAATCGTTGGTACTTGCCATCTTACAGATAAAATTTGTTTTGCAGGCTTTCTAAGCTTGTTTGCTTTGCTCTGCAAAGGGAAAACATTACTAACAGCTTGCATGCATTAGGCAGTTAATTTGTACTAGAGTCTGTGCTAACCACTTTATTTGGATTATCTCATGGATTGAAGGTAGGCACAGTTATTATCCTTGATTTACAGATGAGGAGACTGAGGCACAGAGAGATTAAGTCACTGACTCAAGGATACACAGCTTGTAAGTGGCAGTACTCTTTATAACTTCCATTTCATAAAGTTCTGTGTTCTTAAAAGTGCTTTAGAGTTTCAGGTTTTACTCTGTAGTCTTTCTCTAAGTCCCACATGTAAGAAAAAATCAAAGCAGATCTGTGGTGTATTTTTAGGGACTTCTACTCATAAATGAAATGGTTGTATGCTGTAATTATATTATCAGTGGCAGTTTTTAATAGCAACCAGCAGCAGCTCGGCCGCTAACCTTTATCCCTTGAGGAGCCAAGTAGTTAAGAAGTAGAAAAGCCAGTGAGGTGGTGGCCACTGCAGCAAGCCTCCAAATAGCTTCTGGGACTGAACTGCAGTTGGCTCAGTCTACTTCACTAGATAGCGCTGTTCAAAAGATAATGTTCTACTCCTTTACCTACCTGGCTCGCAGGCATTCACAAGAGGGCTCGTGCCTGGGGCCTGTAGAAAATATACCCCCATAATGTCAGCAAACTAGTTTAAAACACCCCAGCTGTAGTATTATTTGTGCTTTTCAGAATTTCCCTAAGGAATCTCATTAATCCTGCAGACATTTTGACAAACAGGAAAGGGTAGAACAGAATTATTATTTTCCATCTTTTACGACACCTGTGTTGTCTCTTAGTCTAATGTCACCTCAGGAACTCTGTGCTCTCATTTCCATTTAGAAAACAAGGAAATTGAGACTCCGTGAAATGAAATACTTTGTGTCACCACCTTATGTCAAGACATCGTTTGAAAAGGAAAAAGTAAAACGCTTGTATTTGCTGATTTTATCTTTTTACTGGCCACCTCACCTTATTATAATTTGGACTTACCTACATCACTAGAACATCCCAAACTAAGTGAAAAATAGGGTGGCTATAACCTAGTATGTGCATACAGTGTATACAATGCAATGTACAGAAGGCCGAGTGGAACATTCCTGAAGGATGGATGGTTTCCCTGCTGTCTCATGCCTCATTAGTAATGACACACCCCAAGGTTAGGGGGTCTGGTTACTGTGTCACGTGATTTTCACGTTTCACCTCCTGTAATTCTCACAACACCATCCTGTCGGGTGGATGCTGGTTTTATCCACATTTATATAGATAAGCTGGCTGAGACTCAGAGAAGTTAAAATGACTTGCCTGTAGTCATGAAGCTAGCAATTAGCAAAGCCATTTGCTTTTTAACCACTGTGCAATTTTCTGTGCCCACTAAACTACGTAAAAATGTTTACTTAAGTTTTTTTTCCTCTCAGTTCAAACCACCACCAGATATACATTCTAAACCCAGATTGGAGTGTGTTTAAAAATATGATATATTCTATATTTGATTCTCTATAAAAAATACTCTGTTTAGTCTTTCCTTATATTATCAGGAAAGTTGCTGTTCATTTTCCTAAATCTGAGTTGGATGTCATGTTCTCTGCGAACCTTCCTTGATTCTGTTCTCCTGTGTGAACCTGTAGCCCCTTGTAGCATAGCCTTTAGGATTTTCCCTGCTTATGCTCAGGGCTTTTTTAAAAAGCAAGTTGTCTGGTTCAGTTATTATTTGCCTTTATTTGTATTGCGAGCACCTTGTTGGTACATGGTTCTCAGTAGATGGTTAATAGATGTTTGTTGAATTGAATCAGATGTTTAATAACTGTTTGAAATTAATTACAATATTTACTTTTCGGTGTGCACTTCAGGCACTTCAGGAAGGTTATTGCAGCATTAGGTGCCTATGCAGACCCTCAGTTTTTCAGACTGGGAACTAATGACTTGCCATTCTTACAAGAGATCAGTTGAATGTGTGATTGGGGCTGACTTTTTTCTGAATGTTGCTCAGAACACAGTATTATCTTTCTTTTTAAGAGTGCCAGTGATACTGTTACAATGAACAAAATAAAACGTTTTTATTTTAATAAAATAAAAGCTTTTTAAAATATAGGGTGTCTGCAGCATACTTTGAGTAGCAGTATATATCCCAAATTTCAGAAAATCCAGTTTTCAAAGCTATACTTTATTGACTTCTGTCCTATTGAAAATAGAATGAGCAAGTAAGTGGAGAGAACTTGGATTTTGGAGGTAGGTGCCTGAGTCAAATTCTGGTTCATCCATTTCCTACCTCTTGACTTTGGACAAAATAGTTATTTTCTTCAGCATAGTTTTCTTATTCTTAAAATGGGGAAGGTCCACGGGGTGCCTGGGTGGCTCAGTCGTTTAGCCTCCTTACTTCAGCTCAGGTCAGGATCTCGCAGTCCGTGGGTTCGGGCCCTGCGTCGGGCTCTGTGCTTGCAGTTCAGAGCCTGGAGCCTGCTTCCGATTCTGTGTCTCCCTCTCTCTCTCTGCCCCTCCCCGACTTGTGCTCTGTCTCTCTCTGTCTCAAAAATAAATACTAAAAAAAAGTTTTTAAAACAAAAAAAAAAAATGGGAAAGGTACACAATGGCTGATTTTAGGATGAAATATACTGGATGGAAATGTGTCAAATTATTTCTCAAAAAGAGATCTGTGATTTCTCTGTGGTGGCTTTTGGTATATTTTCATTTCATTTTAATTGAATACTCTTTAATTCTAATTACATTCTTAAAAATAGTGTAAGCATATATATTTTCTTAACATACAGTGTTATAGTAGTTTCAGGTGTACAGTATGGTGATTCAGCAATTCTGTATATTATTCAGTGCTCGTTATGGTAAGTGTATTCTCAGTCCCCTTCACCTATTTCACCCATTACCCCAACGACCTCCCTTCAGGTGACCACCAGTTTATTTTCTATATTTGAGAGTCTGGTTTTTTTTTTGTTTGTTTGTTTGTCCCTTTTTCTTTTTGTTCATTTATTTTGTTTCTTAAATTCCACCTATGAGCAAAATCTTATGGTATTTCTCTTTCTCTGATTTATTTCACTTAGCATTATAATACCCTCTAGAGCCATCCATGTAGTTGCAAATAGCAAGATTTCATTCTTTTTTTATGGCTGATATTCCATGGTGTGTGTGTGTGTGTGTGTGTGTGTGTGTGTGTGTGTGTGTGTACACCACATTTTCTTTTTTTTTTCTTTTTTAAATGTTTATTTTTCAGAGAGAGAGAGAGAGAGAGAGAGAGAGAGAGAGAGAGAACGAGAACACAGGTTGGGGAGGGGCAGAGAAAGAAGGAGACACAGCATCAGAAGCAGGGTCCAGGCTCTGAGCTGTCAGCACAGAGCCTGAGGCAAGGCTTGAACCCACAAACTGTGAGATCATGCCCTGAGCTGAAGTTGGATGCTTAACTGACTGAACCACCCAGGTGCCCTCTCTTTTTCTTTCTTAAAAAAGTTTTTAAAAAATGTTTACTTATTTTGAGAGAGACAGCATGAGTCAGGGAGGGAGGAGGGTCAGAGAGAGAGAGAGAGAGAGAGAGAGAGAGAGAGAGGAGAGAGAGAATCTGAAGCAGGCTCCACACTGTCAGCTCAGAACCTGATGTGGGGTTTGAACTCATGAAACTGTGAGATCATGACCTGACCTGAGATCAAGGGCCAGACACTCAATCGACTGAGCCACCCAGGCGCCTCTATACCACATTTTCTTTATCCATTCATTTGTCGATCGACAGTTGGATTGTGTCCATATCTTGGCTATTGTAAATAATGATGCAGTAAACACAGGGGTGCAAATATCTTTTTGAATTAGCATTTTCATATTCTTTAGGCAAATACCTGGTAGTATTACTGGATCACATGGTAGTTCTGTTTTTTAATTGTTTTGAGGAACCTCCATACCATTTTCCACAGTGACTGCACTAGTTTGCATTCCCACCATCAGTGCATGAGAATTCCTTTTTCTGCACAAACTCAGAAACACTTGTTTCTTGTGTTGTTGATTTTAGCCATTTTGACAGGTGTGAAGTGATATTTCGTTGTGGTTTTGATTTGTATTTGCCTGATGGTGAGTGATGTTGAGCATCTTTTCACATGTCTGTTGGCCATCTGGATGTCTTCTTTGGAGAAATGTCTGTTTATGTCTTCTGCCCATTTTTTAAAAAGTTTATTTATTTTGAGAGAGAGTGTGAGCAGATGAGGAGAGAGAGAGAGACAGAGAGAGAGAGAGAGAGAGAGAGAGAGAGAGAATCCCAAGCAGGTTCCAAGCTGATACCACAGAGCCTGGTACAGGGCTTGAACTCACGAACCCATGAGATCATGACCTGAGCTGAAACCAAGAGTCAGACACTTGACCGACTGAGCCACCCAGATGCCCTTCTTCTGCTATTTTTAATTGGATTTTTATCATTTTTGTTGTTGTTGAGTTGTTTAAGTTCTTTATATACTTTAGATACTAACCCCTTACCAGATATATCATTTGCAAATATTTTCTCCTACTCAGTAGGTTTTCTTTTGTTTTGTTGGTTGTTGGTTTGTTTTGTTTCATTGTCTTTGCTGTGCAGAAGGCTTTTATTTTGATGTAGTCCCAATAGTTTATTTTTGCTTTTATTTCCCTTGCCTCAGGAGAAATATCTAGAAAAATGTTGCTAAGACCTATGTTAGCAACATTATTGCTTGTGATCTCTTCTAGGATTTTTATGGTTTCAGGTCTCACATTTAGGTCCTTAATCCATTTTGAGTTTGTGTGTAGGTGTGTGTGTGTGTGTGTGTGTGTGTGTGTGTGTGCACAGCACGTCACTGTCCAGTTTTCCCAACACTATTTGTTGAAGAGACTGTCTTTTTTCCATTGCATATTCTTGCCTCCTTTGTTGCAGGTTAATTGACCATATAATTGTGGGTTTATTTCTGGGTTCTATATTTTGTTTCATTGATCCGTGTGTCTGTTTTTAGGCCAGTACCATACTGTTTTAATTACTACAACTTTGTGGTATGTATCTTGCAATCTAGGAATGTGATCCCTCCGGTTTTGTTCTTGTTTTTCTAGTGTAAGCATGGTGAGAATTATTTCTCTGATCACCTCTCATAATCAAGCACTGCCACAGAATTTGTGGTCCAGTTTTCCAAGTTTACAACGTTTATTTATTTTTGGGACAGAGAGAGACAGAGCATGAACGGGGGAGGAGCAGAGAGAGAGGGAGACACAGAATCGGAAACAGGCTCCAGGCTCTGAGCCATCAGCCCAGAGCCTGATGCGGGGCTCGAACTCATGGACCGCGAGATCGTGACCTGGCTGAAGTCGGACGCTTAACCGACTGCGCCACCCAGGTGCCCCCAGTTTTCCAAGTTTAGATCAAATAACATCAAGATGTGCTCTGTATAGATTTTGTAGGAGTTTTATTGAAGACTGGGGATCGAGTCATCCATAAATGGCAAAGTCATGCCATAGCAGTAAATACCACATTTACATATTAGCACAAATTCTAGCTTAGAAAGGACAGATTTGAAGATCATAGCAGTGAGTATGGTAGTAAATGTGCAAGGAAGAATTTTTTTCAGTTACATCAGTAGTTGTTTCAGGTACCTGTTTTAGTGAGATTTCAGTATTGCATTTTACTTACCTTCAACTCAGCAAAAAGTGTTATGAAAGTTTTAGGGGAACCTCTTTAAAATGGCATCCTAAGTTTGCTCATCAGCCGTTGTAGCCAATTATAAGGTCTGATTATCTGGGCCTCCTCCAGTCACTGGTTCACTGGTTTTAGGTTCTTTGAGCTGCTACCATGGAGCTGGACCTCCAGGAGCTTCTGCATATCTGGTATGAACTCAGGGCTTATTCTAGAACATCTTTTTTTTTTTTTTTTAAAGATTTTTATGTACTTATTTTTAAAATTTTTGAATGTTTATTTTTGAGAGACAGAGAGAGAAAGAGCATGAGAGGGGTGGGGCAGAGCGAGAGAGAGGGAGACACAGAATCTGAAGCAGGCTGTGGGCTCTGAGCCATCAGCACAGAGCCCAGTGCGGGGCTCAAACTCATCAACCAGGAGATCATGACTTGAGCCAAAGTCGGACGCTTAACCACTGAGCCACCCAGCCCCCCTCAAACATCTTAATTTTGAGAACCTTGGTCATATTAACTTCCAGTATTTCTTGACTGAGCTAAGTTAGATGTTGAGAATATCATGTGATTACATTTCTTGTGTCTTTAGGCCTTTTTGTTTCCAGAAGAGTGTTGTAATTTTTTATTGTTTAGAAAATAGGAAGGACAGTAGTTTCTGAGTTCTTTGCCTTCTGATCAGGATTGTATTTTCTTTTTTTTTTTTTTTTTTTAATTTTTTTTTTCAACGTTTATTTATTTTTGGGACAGAGAGAGACAGAGCATGAACGGGGGAGGGGCAGAGAGAGAGGGAGACACAGAATCGGAAACAGGCTCTAGGCTCTGAGCCATCAGCCCAGAGCGTGACGCGGGGCTCAAACTCACGGACCGCGAGATCGTGAACTGGCTGAAGTCGGACGCTTAACCGACTGCGCCACCCAGGCGCCCCAGGATTGTATTTTCATTTTATCCATTTGTGCTCTGAAATTGCAGAGCTAGGTAAGAGCCTGTGCTACTTAATAGTGTACCTAGAGCCACTGAAAGCTGAGAATGGGGACAGTGAGCCTCTCTGATCATATAGAGTGGATAGTAGCCGTCACTTTTTACTTGGTTCCTTTGTGGCCTCACTAAATCCACACAGTGAATTAACTAAGGCTGTTTGAGAAACAGCCAGTGAGATAATGAACACTTTTATGCTTTTTAAAATGACTATGGGGAGTCTGATCAGAAGAGGCAATTCCAAAATGGCAGCTGGATTTTCATTGTTCCTCTGGGACTTGCATTGAGAAGTATGCTTTTAGCTGATTTTCCCTTTAACAGGAATTCATTAGGGCTATCCATTAGCCAGTGAACTATAAGAAAAGGGAGCAGGTTAGTTATTTCGGAGAGGAAGAATGAGACTTTAACTCTTAGCTAATTATAGTTGGGTGGATGAGAAAAACTTCCCTCCCCCCAAATCTGGAAAATTGATTTAAAGACCTTGGATTTTATTTAGAAATAAGGAAAAGCAGACTGTTTTAGTCACTTAAAATTTTGTGTTTCTCCTTAGATGTACCTAAAGAGATAGTGCCCAGATTTTAATTTCTAGGTACCTCATTAGTAAATTGGTTTTTGTATGCTTTTATGGCACTTTCTTATTTCTAACGATTGAGACTTTTTTATGTAATTTTTCCCTGAAGGGATAACATTTACGTTTTTTTCTCTTCCAAAAACAGTTAAAGTGTAAAGTATTAATTTATACTTGTGCTACCCATACTTCTTGATATAAAGATAAAAAAGATACTAAATTAAAAAATGAAAATAATCAAAGTGAAGCACTCACTAAATTATTAAAATGTTAATGTGATTACAAACGGAAATAGTTTATGGGCAGTAGCAGGTGGACTGAGACTCCCCCCTCAACTATCCACAAAGTTTGGACAATTTGAGGGAGAGGAAGTGATTTCTGGAGTAGTCAGCTTTCTAATTACTTCTGCTATTTAAAATCTAAGTAAATTAGTGAAAAGTGCACTGCACTTAACTAGTAGTCATAATGGTAACTTGAGTGTAGAACTCGCATGACCTTGGGCATGAGTTTTTGCCTCTCTGGATCATAGTTTCCCAATCGTCTGAACTGTACTATTGAACTAGATCATGGTTCTCTGTTATGTGTTTTCATGGGAAATGTGGCAATATGTTAGGAGCTGTCTCACGTCTCAGTATAATCCCAGCAGATGTATCCTTGCATTTTTGTTTTACCTGAGATTTTTGCCAAAACATTAATTTTATACTTTAAAGGAAACATACCGAAGACTAAATGACATTCAGATGTATTTATATGGTGATGGGATGTATCACCAAGACGGAAAGAAGTATGCTAACACCAGGTCACAGAAAAGCATTCCCTGGTTTTGTATTTACTGTTCTCTGCCGTTAAGGGCACTTTCACGGACAAATTTGATGACATTAGATGATACATTTGATAATACATTAGATGACAATTAAAATCTTCCTATTCTAAAGTTGCATAACTGTGAGAACATTTACATTTAGAATCACCCTCTTCTTTATGCAAAGAAGAGTTCATGTATTTTATTTCCATGAAACCTATCTCTATGTTGTTTGATAACAGCTCTTTTAAGAGATCCTGTCCTGAAAGGAAGGGACTTAGTGTTGGCACTGGAGGGTGGCGCAGTGCCATAAGCACGCAGACACTCCTGGTACCACCCTTCCAGCCCCTCTGTTCCTCCGTTGCTAATGCCCGATATTGTTATGTTCCTTTTTTTCCCTTCCATTTCAGCCTGGATTGTGGCAGAATGGAAATCCATGTTTCTGAATTTAGTATGGTTTTTTTTTTTTCCCTTTGTCCTATCTTCAGCAACAATATAAATACTCTGATGGCAGCTGCTGTATTAAGCCCAAGAGCTTACAAGATTAAAGAAACCACTAACAGCAGTCAGGAGGAAGTTTAAGGGTCTGTTTTTTCTGAAGGTTTGCGTTTTCATTCTGGTGGTTGAGTAGAAAATTGCAAACAGGTTGTGTTCAGCAGCTGGAATGTTCTTCCACATCTGGGGAGACCCAGCCTTCTGTTCATTTCCCATTAGTGGAAGGGTAGCCGGCCTGAGGTGGAAACTGCAGGCAGAGATATTAGAATTCTTTGTGTGTATAGTCAGTAGAACTTTTTTGTAGAATGTTTTCATAGAAATGCCAACTTGTTCTCCATTCTTCCACTAGCTTTACTGAGTTCTTAACCTCAAGGCAGTTGCTGAAGAGAGGCCCAAATAAGATAATATATGTACCTCCCAATGACTTAACCCCTAAACAGGAATTGTTTTTGTTCTTAGTAAATTCCTACGTGGGAGTCTAGAGGAGGCCTGCCCCTCCACCTTTCTCTGCATGTATCTCTCAGGCTTTTATCCTAGGGAATTTAGTTTGTGGCTGCTAAAACCCAGGAGGCCCTGCCTCCATGATGCATCATAGGTTCAGCCTGTGTTATACATTTCCTGCTTCTTACTCCTGATGGATATTTCATAGGGTGAACCTGAGGAAATCCAGAACATCTGCTGATTTGTTGATGGATCCTTAAAGTTTTTAGGGTTAGATGTAGGTTACTTTACTCTTCCTGTGTTTGTTTGTTTGTTTTTTACCATCATTTGTCCCATTGCGGTTCATATTTTAGAGCTAGATGGGGAGCCCCACAATGCCTTCAGGTGCTGAGCGGATGTCATAATTGTGTGACTTTTCCCTTATGATGTAATAGAGAGGGGTGGGGCCGAGGGCAGACTGCAGTCTTGTTCCTGCTTCAGGCAGTCAGAACCATTTGGGGAAAAAAAAAAAAAAAAAGGCAATGTGCTGGTCAATAAAATAGGACTGTCAGTTCAATTGGTATATTTTTTTAAAAAAAATTATTTCTTTTGAGAGAGAGAAAGTGCAAGCGCACAATCAGGGCAGGAGTGGATAGAGAGGGAGAGAGAGAATCCCAAGAAGGCACCACAGTCACAGAGCCTGATGTAGGGCTCAAACCCACAAACCGTGAGATCATGACCTGAGCCAAAATCAAGAGTTGGACACTTACTGATTGAGCCACCCAGGTGCCCATCACCTGTTCTTGTTGGATAACTTCCATATTTTGTAGATGGGGAAAGAGAAGCTGAGAGAGTTTTGCTTTCCTCAAGGTCACAAAGCTGGCCAGTGGCCCAACTAGGTCTAGAACCTGTTCCCCTGGGCTATTTGAGAAAATCAAATGGTCCAAGTTCAATCATTAGTGGCACTTGTGATCGTATGTATGCACAGACCAAGGCTTTATTGTTTGGAATCTAGTATTTTAGGATTATTAAAGCTAATCTAGCTTTTAGAGAAACCAAATGGATTTTGGAGATTGTAAAGAACCCATTGTGATGGCTGGAACGGCTCTTAAGTGGAGCACCCAGACAGTTCAATTTGCAATTGTTCTGTAACACCATATGGATTTCCAAGTAAATACATTTTGCATATTGCTTACAAATTATCTTCATGAATAATGAAAGCTGTGCTACAGGAAGCTAGAGATTATGAGAGGCCTTTTTTCTTCTTCTAAACTGTATTTCATTCCTTTGTTTCTTTTGCTTTTATTTTCTGTGGCCTCAAGGGTATGTGTTTGAGTTGGAGGGTGATTGGGAGGGAGAGTGCTATTACAGGTTTTTCAACGTCTGTGTTTTTTTTTATGAAACCATCTCTTTTGCTACCAAAGAGGGCTTACTAGTTTGAATACGGTACACTCTGGACCATGCTTTCTCCTGTGCTGATCTGTGCTATGTTTTGTTTAATTTCCTTTTGTTTAACTAAGCTTCCTTAACAGAGTTGTGTGCTTCTCTAAGGGAACGTGTCCTCTGCCATTAATACCTACTATGTGCTGGGTACTCTCTGGGCACCTCCATGATTGCCAGTAACTCTCCTAAGGTGTTGTCATCTCCACATTTTAGGTAAAGAAAGCAAAGGCCTAGAGATTGTGTCTTCCCTAATTATACACCTAGAAAGTGTAGAACTGGCATTCAGATGCAAATCTAATAATTGAAGCCCAGAAGCTAAACTGCTTCTTTGCCTTCTCTCTCCTCACCTAGCATTTTGACCATTTGGAAACTCCTTGGAATGAGACGCCAGCACAATGTGCTGGCGTCTCATTCCAAGGAGTTTCCATATTCTTTTGTCTAGAGCATGGCTTTCAAAATGTTTTTCCCCAATCCATACAGTTAGAAATGCAGTTTATACCATGGTCAAGTGTACATGCTTGAGCATGCACATACACAAATGCATGAACAGCCATGCTTACATATAAAGCTGAAACAAAGTTTTATTAAATGATCCCTTCTAACATTTCCTTTTCTGTTCTCTTCCACTAACACACACACACACACACACACACACACACACACACACACACACACACACACACACACGGTGGTTATTACCCATGTAATTGATTTTATGACCCAGGACACGTGTAGTTGAGCACTGACTGGAGTGGAGCTGTTGACCTAGGACACCTGTAGTTGAGGAGCATTGACCTGGAGTGGAGCTGTCTAAGGTGGGATACATGCCTCCCCCTCCCCCATGGGAATTTTAGGATAATCCATTTGCGCACAGGACAAAATAGTAGAAATTATGTTTAGATTTATTATCTTTAAGGAAGACACATGGAACATTATTGGAATTTAGTATTTGAGTTGGCATCTATTATCTGTGGGATAGTCAGTGCCCCATGGGGGGGGGGTGGGGTCAGGTGCCCTGAAGGGAGAGTGGAAGTTTTACAAAATGGCAGATTCCCTCAGCCTTTATTAGCCTTTTGTTCACTCTGTTGTGGACATGTTCCAGTTTATATGGATCAGAAAGTGTGTTGCCAGGTTATACAATTCACTTTAAATTAACCCTCATGTCGGGGCGCCTGGGTGGCGCAGTCGGTTAAGCGTCCGACTTCAGCCAGGTCACGATCTCGCGGTCCGTGAGTTCGAGCCCCGCGTCGGGCTCTGGGCTGATGGCTCAGAGCCTGGAGCCTGTTTCCGATTCTGTGTCTCCCTCTCTCTCTGCCCCTCCCCCGTTCATGCTCTGTCTCTCTCTATCCCAAAAATAAATAAAAACGTTGAAAAAAAAATTAAAAAAAAATAAATTAACCCTCATGAAAAGGACAAGTGATTTTAAAAATTCCTTCAAATTAACTGTGGAATTAGGTACAAGCACAGGGGATATCAGGAAAATTGTTGAGTGTATATTGCCATTCTTTTTATGAGCTCCTTATCAACCTGTTACTAAGTACAGACAGCAACTACAGAATCCTATCTAGTAAGAAGTTGGCCAGAGAGTTAAATTATAAAAATAATTGGGGGGCGCCTGGGTGGCTCAGTCGGTTGGGCGTCCGACTTCGGCTCAGGTCACGATGTCGCGGTCCATGAGTTCGAGCCCCGCGTCAGGCTCTGTGCTGACTGCTCAGAGCCTGGAGCCTGTTTCCGATTCTGTGTCTCCCTCTCTCTCTGACCCTCCCCCGTTTATGCTCTGTCTCTCTCTGTCTCAAAAATAAATAAACGTTAAAAAAAATTTAAAAAAAATAATTGGGAACTGAGGTTTATATCCATGATCATTAATGATTGACTTTGGAAGTTGTATCTTGAGATAATAGCTAATGCCATTATGTGGAGTAAAACATTAAAACCTGTGTTCATTTTATCTATATAATCACCCTAATATTTATTTGGATATTTTGTAACATGTAAAGTACATCAATGTCATATAAATAGTTGCATATGTATTAAAGGAATATGCTCAAAAATTTTTTTAATACTGATAAGGGTTTAAACTCAAAATTATGTGGAGATTATTCATGGTCTGGAGAACTGCCCGTAGAAGTGTCCAGTAATTGTTAATGGGTATCTTGGGATCCAGATGAAGAGTGAGAAGAGAGTAGGAGACAGAGGATGGATGTATATGGACAAATTAGAGAACAACTCTCCCCAGGTGGATTCAGTTCTGAGGGCACATGGTTTGGCGAACAACCAGTGCCTTTGTGCACATCACAAAAGTCTCCCCTTTCTCCTGGCAGAGCAGAGCAGCCCTGGGTTAGGGTGTGTGACCTGGCAAGAGGCATGGTGTAGAATTTTGTCCCCCCTCCCCCCCCCCCCCCCCAGTCTTCCATCTCATTGCAGGTGTACCTTACACAAGCAGGTGCAGGTACCAGTCCCAATGCTGAGGAAGAGTGACCTTGGGAGACACTGATGAATGTAGGGAACAACAGCCACCAGTCCTCCCTTGTATTTCTTTAGTCATTCAACTAGGTTTTTATAGAATACCTATTCTGTGCTAGACATGTTCTGCAACAGGAGGCAGCAAACTTCAGCTTGACGGACAGACCTGATCTGGTGCCTGTTTCAGTAAATAAAGTTCTGTGTGGAACATAGCTGTACCCCTTCGTTTATGTGTTTTCTTTGGCTACTTGTGAGCTATAATGGCAGAGTGGAATAATTCCAACATAGTGTGGCCTGCAAAACCTGAAGTGTTTACTAACTGCCCCTTTATGGGAAAATGTTGAGGACCCCTGTTCTAGCACATGAATCTGTACTTGCTTCTGGTGCCACTCCACAGTAACTGAGCCATGGACTTTTTGGCTTCTCTTGTTTGCCCTGCTTGTCAGGAAACACCTCCATTGGAGCCATGGTAGGGCACGTTAGGGCAGAGGGGCAGAGCTAAAAGCATGCAGCCAGGGCACATCCATTGCTTAGGTGTCCACACAGGTAGTGTAGTGCAGAGAAGAGAACCAACGGCTAAGAGTCTGGAGACTGTGGAGACCTATGAGCTTCTCTTCGGGTCTCTGTTTGTTTCATTCTGCAAGTAGGATGTCACACTAGGTCAGTGATTCTCAGACTTGAACCAGCATCAGAATCATTAATAAGGCCATTGAACAGATTGCTGGGCCCCACCCCACCCACCCAAGGTTTCTGATTCCATAGGTTGGGGGAGGGCCTGACAATTTATGCTTTTAACAAATTCTAGGTGTTGATGCTGCTGGTCTGGCAGCCTGCGCTTTGAGAGCCACTGGATTAGATCTTTAGTAAGAAGTTCCTGGAAGAGTAATTAGTCATCCTCAGATAGGCAATGTGCTGGACTGCTTTTGGTAGCCTATCTTTGGCATTGGCAAGGGAGAGGCTAGGGTGACACTGTGAGAAATGATATTTGGAGAGGCCCCATATCCAAGATGCCTCTGTGATATGTAAACCAGAGCCATCCTGGACTAACTTGTAAATTCTCACATTCTACCTATACAAGGGGGGATCTACAGGCTTCCTCTTAATAATCAGCCATTCCAAATTTTGCCCATTGCCTCTGAAATTCTAGACCCTCCAGTGATCAGTCTTTTAGGGCACTGTGGAAGAATGAAATCTATAATAGCAGATTTATTTTCATCCTGTCTTCCCCATTCCTCCTACTATGACTGCGGTTCCCTTCCTTTCTCCTTTTAAAAACTCTTCTTCCAGTTACTTTTTTTCTAAAAGTCATTTTCTTGGTTGCAATAAAGTGGTAACATTTCAAGATCTATAGGAAGCCCTATGGTGTGAGAAACGATGCAAGTTACTTGCAGGATAACCTTATCACTCTTCTCAGAAATTCTTGAGAGTATTATATTGTCCTCATTTTCAAATGTAGTCATTATAAATTGGGCATCAAAGAAGCTAAGTCATGTGTGACCTGTAAATTTAAATATCCATGAGGATGACCATCAAAAACCATGCTACCCAGGTTTTTTTTTTTTTTTTTTTTTAAGTTTATTTTGAGAGGGAGGGAGGGAGGGAGGGGGAGTGGTCAGGGGCAGAGAGAGAGAGGGAGAGAGAGAATCCCAAGCAGGCTGTGTGTGCTGTCAGAATGGAGCTCTATGTGGGGCTCGATCCCATGAACCTTGAGATCATAACCTCAGCCAAAATCAAGAGTCAGATGCTTAACCCACTGAGCCACCCAGGGGCCCCAGGCTGCCCACATTTTGGCCTCTTTCCTCTGGCCTTCGTTCTGCTTCCTTCTGAGTGCCCATTCTCAGTGGGATCTTGGCACACTTGTCACCCAGGATTGCTTTTACTTAGAAAACGTGAACTTTAATGTCCTGTCCTTGCCATGGTTCAGCATTTCATACCTTGGTAAAGCTCTCTGGTACCTCCTTTCTCTGCCAACGGAAATAATTCTCTTCTCAGAACTATTTTTGTATCTTAAAAATCTGTATACTTTGTGCTAGATTGTAGTGGTATGTTTCTAATTCCTTTACTATAAGGTAACCTTGTAAAAGTTATTTTGTCTCATTTTTAAAGGTTTCTATGGAGCCAGGTACTGTGTTTGGTATAAAGTAGGCACTGAGTAAGCAACTGTTGAACCAGCTAAAGGATGGTTAAGATAGTGGTTTGATTTCAGTTCTGTCTTGCTCACAGGGCTGTATTCAGATCTCCCACTGGCCTTGGTTTATTCATATCTAGTCTGATCTGGTTGAAGAAGGAATTGTTAGGGGGTGGTGTCATTTGTGCGGTCTTTGTCTCTTTTTCCGTATCCAGTATGCTATTAGTGATGACTTTTTGTCAAAATGCATTGCTTCTTTGTAAACTAGAGTTCAAACAAAATAATTTTAGACAATATCCTCAGAACATTTGGAAACATGACATTTCAGGTCTATTTTCCCCTTTTCGTTACAAAAGTATATACAGCTATAATTACTAATTGCTGCACTCTAAGTAGAGACAGATGATACGTATGTTTGTGACAATTTTCCAGAGGGAGAGCTAAGTAACCAGGCTCATTTTTCCATAATGTGAATGTTATTCACAAACTATTACCATAATTGATGCACCAAGCCACTGGAGGGTAAATAATGTGTTGTGTGTGGGAAGCAAGCTAGTAGTCAATGAATATTAAAGAACAAAACCTCATTTTAAAAGAGAAACTGTAATTATAATCATTCTGAATTCGTACTGCAAAACCAGTTAAAATAACTTGGCTGCCATTTATCTATGTAAGTGTGTAAAAAAGGAATAGGTATATGAGTAGAGTTGTACTGAAATGTGTGTGTACATACACACATTTTTGTAAAAAGACACATGTCAAACTTCAGAAGTAGTCATTTTTCAATGACCTTTGATGCAGAGATGTGAACATGAGCTGAGTTTATCAGTGAAATTTATATTGATGGGAAAGAGCACAATTTCAGTTTTATCTTTTGCTTTGCAGGTGTTTTATGTCTACCTGGAATGTCTTGTTCCTTTCCTTGACCAAATCAGCTTCTGTATTCTTTTCAAAGCTCCTTTTTCATAGCAAATCTTTCTCATCCACCTTTAATCTCTCTCTTATTGCCTCCTAGATACTCATCAACTTCTGTGTGTGGTGTATTGATTTGCACTTGTGGGATTTGTTGGTTTGTAATAGGAGGTCATAAGTCACTTCCTATGTGTATCATTAGTCTCCCCAACCAGACGGCCAGGTCATTTCAGGGAGGGATGGCTCTGTTTCTGTCTGTGCATGTGCGAGTTGCTCCTTCTGTTCCTCACCGATCACCATCAGTGCTCTCCGTGCCTGTGCTAACTCCCTAGGAGGTCTGTTGGTCATCTCTTTTTGGCTGTCAGATGCTGCATTATTTGTGTAAAATCTTTGTTTTGTGCTTGCTTACCAGCATCTCTAAAAAATGGTCTACTGTAACTGGAAAGAATTAGGTCCTTTTGGTGTGGATGGATGAAGTGAGGGAGCACTTAATCAGGAATGTGGACTATTACTTACATGAAATATATAACCTCCCCAACTCTGTCAAGTTCTGAAATCCATGGGAGAGATGCTGCCTTTGTTTCTTGGTTTTTAATGTTTTTGATCCATATGTTTTAGATGTAGATGAGGTGATTGGATCAAGCTTAGATACTTTTATATTTTAAAGTAAGTTATAGTATATCTATTCTTAGGAACCTTTTCGAAAGATCTCTTCAACATTGGTCCTGTTATTGGTTGCTATCTCAGTATATTTTGATACTTTCCTTCAAATACATACCTGTTCCTTTTGTATGGGCTTCAGTTGTCTTTTCCTTATATAGCATTAAAAGTATGGACAGAACCTGAAACAATTTCTTAGTTCAGATTTCCATGGCTCTTAATGTCAGAGACAATTTATTCATCTAGTTTACCCAAATGAACATATTTCATTCTTAAAAAAATTTTTTTTAATGTTTATTTAATTTTGAGAGAGAGAGAGAGAGACAGAGCATGAGCAGGGAAGGGGCAGAGAGAGGGAGACACAGAATCTGAAGCAGCTCCAGCCTCTGAGCTGTCAGCATAGAGCCTGACACGGGGCTTGAACCCACGAACCGTGAGGTCATGACCTGAGCTGAAGTCAGACGTTTAACTGACTGAGCCACCCAGGCACCCCTGAACATATTTCTGTAATAGAAAAATGAATAAATAGAATGTTCCTTAACATGTTGCATGTATAGACAGAGCCCATTTTGTAAAGCTGTTTAATTCTTCCTCTCAAAAGAGGATTATTGGTTTCCTGCCTTTAATCCAGTCTTAAACAGTTTGACCTTTCTGATGGCTTTTTTGGAATGTTCTGAGGAAAAAAAAAAATAACAAAACTCACACAACCTCAAGGAATTCTAAGTATCGAAGTTCACCTCTATGAAGGTAATTGGTTCAGAAACTGAGCATTATTTGCTATACTTCAGTGCATGGTAATAGGTCATTGTTCATGCATCTAACTCTGGGATAGCTTGAGTTTGTTTGCCCACGTAGTAATTATGACAAGGGAGGAACATTACCCAGGAGGGGACTCTTTAAGAGGGGAAGGTGGCCTGCAGCTGACCCTGTGGAAGCCGTTCTTCTCCTCCTCCAGTCTTCCTGCAAGATGGCTCTGTGTCTGCTGAGACCTTTTTCCCACCTTGAGAATCCTAGGTGGGACTTTGGCCTGGTTCCTTCAAGGACTCTGGAAACTACTTAGCTTGGAGTGGTGCCGTGTGAGTCTGTTCTTGGCAGCAGGCCTTGGCTTTTTTCCTGCTAGGCCCTGTGCCTCTTAGGAGCAGAGAGCAGGTCAGATGCAGATAACACAGGCACGATGTCGGTCTCTGAAATGCTCAGCTGATGTGTATTTCTCCCTCCCCCTAAGGGTTTAATGAAGAACACATTTATCACGGAGTGTAATGAGTAAGGAAGAACATGTGGCTTTTTTTTTTCCTTTCTGCTGAATAGCAGAGAGTAGGATAAAAATCTCTCTGTTTACAAGTCAGCTGTATCTCTTTGTAAGTTGTGTTCAAGTAATTTTAAGTTTTACTGTTAAGCTAAACTTCTAAACAGTTTCATTTGCAAAGTCTTTCTTGGAGGTCCAAGAGAAGCTTTTGTGAGGATTTGAGGTCTGAGATGAGAATTGTGAGTTAAGTCAAGGTAGAGTTGTGTGTGTGTGTGTGTGTGTGTGTGTGTGTGTGTGGTTTGCATGCACATTGTGTGCATGAATGCATGTGCTTGCTTGGGCAGGGACAGAAGTGTCGAGGAACAGAGGAAGAGTCTTTGCCAGCAGAGGAAACACCATATTCGAAGGCTGGAAGACTCCTGCAAATTTTGACGGATAATGAATCCTTGCAAAGGTTTTACAAGAGCTGTGACCAGCCCTGTTTGCTGAGAAAAGAGAAAGTCCTTGAGCGCCCATCATACCTCTTCAGCCTCTCTTAACAAGTGTTCAGATGCTCCGCCAGAGGAAATGGTGTGTTCCAAGTACAGCTGTGATGGAAATGGAGTTCTTTTAGTGCAGCTGAAGCAATTCCTCCACACAGACTGTCCCATTTTAACAGTAAACTGTCTGTTTAAAACGAAACAAAACAAGCTGGTGGGAGTTGGAAGGAGAAGGAGTTTATGTCAGAAAATGAAAATGAGTTGCTGTGGAAGGCCTGTCTTGGTTACGGTTTCAGAGTTATTAAGAGGACTCAATTGCTAGTTTGTTTTATCTCTGTGCATGTTTTTGTGGACTTTAATTCTCCAGAAAACGTTAAGGATAAAACAGCAGTCATGTTTTTATTAGGGAACACACTCCTGTTTTTGGAAATGACTGCCTTGCAGCTGACAGGCCATGCCATTTCTCACTGGTGTTTGCCAAGGAGCTAGGGGGACTCAGAGCATCTTCCCTGGTCTTCTTTCCCTCTTCCTTTTGGCAAGTCAGGCTTTGAACATAATCAGAGTGTGATTAAGGCTCTATTACAGCAGGTAGAGGGTCTGACTTGAAGTCTAAGAAGTGGTATTTCGATTGTGTTTCCAACTGACTATAGCTAAGAAGCAAAGGTTAGGAGGTTGTGATATAGTTGAAGGTGACACTGCCTTTAGTTTTTGTTAAGCTCAGTTGTGAGTCTTGAGCTATGTTAACTGCTTTACAGACACGAGTCCATTGAATTGTCACAGAAATCCTCATGTTTAGGTAGGTTTGATCAGCCTCAGTGTACAGATGGGGAAGCTGAGGTTGAGTGAGATAACTAGTTTACAGTTAAACCCAGCATTTGGCGTGGCCACGATTGGAACTGAGGTCCCTCTGTCTCCAAAGCTTTTGCGGGTAACCACTGACTGTTGCGTTATAGTCTCTCTCTCAAAGTAGCCTTTTCTTCCTGCCTTCATCACTTCTTGTCTGTCCCCTCTTTTAAGACGCTTTAAACAAAATGTAATCAGAAATCTACCTCTTGAATTGACCCTCGTCTCCTTATGTCCCATTAGGCAGTGCCTTATATTCATGCAAATATTAGCTGTTTTGAGGGGAGAAAGTAAATAGCGATTCTATTTTAGCTCCCCTTGATTCTAAGAGAAATTTGTGTTGTGTTATTAATTCTGTCTGTTCCAGGATCCTATTAAAGTGGCCAGAAATGTGTAACACAGTTATAGTCCTAGACGTATTCTCAGGGATACCCTTGGGTGCAGTAGCCTGAAGCCAGGCTAACCAGCCAGAAAGACTCATAGACCCAGCTTAGCCACTGACTTTCTGAGACCTTGGGGAAGTTACTTTACCTCTCTGGGCATCACTGCTTTCATCACTGTGGTGTTTGACCCAGGTCACTTCCCAGTCTAGAATGCACAACCTTTATCAGGGCACTAAATAGGTCACATGTGGCATGTCCTTGTATGCCCATTTGTTTACAGAAGGGATGGTTAATGAAATAGAAATTCATTAAAAAGCATTATTAAATTCTTACGTTTTGTGTTTCTTCAATTAATGAATACCTGCTAAAATTCAGTATGTTATCAAATGGGGACTTCCTTATTTATTTTTATTATTATTATTATTGTTTTTATTTTTATTTTGAGAGACAGAGAACGAGCAGGGGAGGGGTGGAGAGAAAGGGAGAGAGAGAGAATCCCAAGCAGGCTCCACACTGTCAGCGCAAAGTCCAACGTAGGGCTCAAACTCACAGACCATGAGATTGTGACCTGAGCCCAAACTGAGAGTTGGCTGCTTAACTGACTGGGCCCCCTAGGCACCTGAATCCTTCTTTCTTTTTAATTAAAAGAGGGCCTCATGGTAAAAGTTAGACATTATTGGTTTTCATGAACTTAAAAAAAAATTTTTTTTTCAAATTTTTTTTTCAATGTTTATTTATTTTGGGGACAGAGAGAGACAGAGCATGAACGGGGGAGGGGCAGAGAGAGAGGGAGACACAGAATCGGAAACAGGCTCCAGGCTCTGAGCCATCAGCCCAGAGCCTGACGCGGGGCTCGAACTCACGGACCGCGAGATCGTGACCTGGCTGAAGTCGGACGCTCAACCGACTGCGCCACCCAGGCGCCCCTAAAAAAAATTTTTTTTTAACATTTATTTGTTTTTGAGAGACAGAGCACAAGCGGGGGAGGGGCAGAGAGAGAGAGAGAGAGAGAGAGAGAGAGAGAGAGAGAGAGGGAGAGAGAGGGAGACACAGAATCCAAAGCAGGTTCCAGGCTCTGAGCTGTCAGCATGGAGCCTGGCGCAGGGCTTGAACCCACAAGCTGTGAGATCATGACCCGAGCTGAAGTTGGATGCTTAAGTGACTGAACCACCCAGGCACCCCAGTTTTTACGAACTTTTAAAGTCCTTTCCCAATTAGAATATTCGCTAAGCCTACAAAATGAGTCTAAATACTTGATTACCAAAATTCTGGCTTTTGGTACTCTTTCATTATCTTATTTTTTCCTCTTCTCCATGAGCATTTGTATTTACAATAAAAGGGGGAAAAATCGTGAAGAAATGAATTGACCTCTAAAAGAACCAATCGCCCATAATCCGTCCCTGAACCCCGAATGCCATGCTGTCACGTCTGTAAGTATGGTTGGTCCGTGGTCACCCAGTCATCTTTCCCCCCCGCCTCCCTCTGTCCTGTGAAACCCTGCACACCTCACCTTCCTTTCAGACCACAGGCCCCTCTGGCCTGCCCTCATTCCTCACCCAGCCTTGTTATATGGGAACCCCTCACTGCTTCTGTTCCTGTTCTTGTCTTTCTTCCACTTCCTTCTGGGAACATGTCAGCTGTCTGCTGTCTCTTAAGCTTCTGTGTTCCACTTGAATGAATTAAAAGTCTGTCTGAAATGTTAACGTTTATATAGATTACATAATGTTATGTAGGTATTACAGTGGACCTCAATATCTGAAGTTTTTTTCATTGCTGCCCATCAGTGCATTTATTGAGTTTCCTTCTTTGTCCCTTTGGTAGCAGTTCCAGACTGTCTCCACGGAAGGCTGCAACGCTGGCAAACATTTATCAGGAACTTACCATGCTAGAGAAAATGTGCTAAGGACTTTACATGCATTGTGTCATCCCCATTCTTGCTGTGAGACCTAACTTTTCCTCCCTCCATCCCGTCCAGCAAGTACTCACTGAGCCTCAGCCGTGTCCACGTACTGGTCCCAAGTCACAGGCTGTAGCTGTGATGGAGGGAGCCTGGGATTTGGCTCTGGAGAGGCTTCCGCTTCAGAGGGAGATGCGAGAAGTAAATAGGCAAACGGCACATTGTACGAGAAGTGCTCCAGAGGGGAGATGTTTGGTATGTGACAGATGCACCCACTGCAGGATCAGGGGTGAGGATGAGGACAGCGTCTTAGAGGAAGTGACAGCTAAGCACCAATCTAAAGGATGAGAGAATGTGAGTTAGGTGATGAGATAGGGAAATGTAAGGGTGTTCTTGGAAGTAGAACACCCGGATTCTGGAAAGACTCAGGGAACTGAGAGGGGCCAGTACGAATAGAGCCATCGTTCGCAGAGAAATTAGTGGCCTTCAGGTGTGAACCCCATTCGCTCCATTTCCTGCCTCCGAAGTGATTTACACCCTCACTTATTACCTCAAATTAGAACCCGCTGGGATCCTTTATTGTCCTTGCGTGTTCGGAGGTGAGTTTTGACACCCTTGCCGGTCTCAGTAGGAAGTTTGGGTGCCTGCAGAGGAAAACCTTCTTCAAAAACATTATGAGAAGCTTTATGATTATTGTGATGTAGGGGTAGAGTGTTTCAAGAGGGCTTTTCAAAGACAATCCCTCCTAAAATTTGGAACGCAGAAATGAAGCCGCTGCTTAGCCTGACGGTGTGGAATAGCAGCTTCGAAAATGGACGCATGTCCCTTTTCAGTCAAGACATTTAGTAAATCACATTTTGGCCTCAGCGAATGTTACGCCCTCAAACACCTCGACTGAGGAAAGCATGATGTACCTCGGCTGAAGGGTCTGTAGGGATGAAGGGTCGGAGCTTCTAGGACACAAAGGTCGGGGATGAAATGATGGACCACACGTGCTCCTGGCCATTTGCAGATGTGAAACCGAGATAAACCCCTTGTGGACGTGGGCCCTCCTGATGGGCCGTACGGGATGCTCATTAGAACAGCCCACAGGCTTCACTGTCCCGTGCATCGTTTACAATAAAAGTGGGCACGAGCCAGCTGAGTGGGAAAATAGTTCAAACTGTTTTTTCAAACCACTTTGAAAGGTGGAAGCTGATGATAACTCCACCTGTTTCTCTCTGCAGGTGAGGGGAGTTTACATCATCCTGTAGACTAGTTTTAAATCCAGAGGAATCTTAATTATTTTGTATTTAATAAATATTTATCACTTGCGGGCAGGGGTGTGGGAAGTATGGACAGGAGATGTGCCAACCTATGATTAAATAGTTTGAGGATCGCTGTTTCCCAAGGGCCTGATTGTGTCTAGCAGATTATCCGTAGCGCAGCGGTGCACGTTCGCATATGCTAAAGCCACGCTCCTAGATCTCCCCCCTCAGTCTCTGTCCCTTCTATTTCTTGCATCTTACAGAGTGGGTGCTGTGATTCTGTTTCGCCTTTTTTTCTCCCCATGAAATCTTGAAAAGTTCAATGAGTTAATAGTAATAAAACAAAAATAAAAACACTGTACATTTCTGGGGGGGGGAAATGTGCATATAAAATGTCAATCATCTTCCAAGCTGTTAGCTCCTGAGGCTGAATACCGGGAGCTGCTTTGGCAGCTAGTAGAGGTAAAAGGGAATGGCAAGAGAAAGCTGGCCCTGTTCTCTTCCTCTGGCTACAGGAGGTTGAAAGATGTTGTTTCAGCTGGAGAATTTAAAATGGATTCTTACTCACTTTTTGCCGAAGAGACTGGACTGTTTTGAGTGTTGTAATCTTCCGTAGGCGTGGAGAAAGGTCACCTCCTGATCTTGTTTTGGGGATCGTGGGGCTAAAGCTGTGGCAGAATCCTTTATCTAGACACAGGCTCTTGTCAGAATAATGTTTGGCCAGGTGTTAATCTGTGTCCCGAGGGACAGTGCTGGAATTCATTATTCATCCGGTGGGAGTTGGGGTGGGAGGAGGAGGTGGGCCTTCTGGGAGGGTGCGGGGCCAGGGCCTGCCTCCCGCCTTTCCTGACATGTGCCATTTGTGAGGAAGGCAGCTGAAGCCCATTTGAGGAATTCTCCTGTCAGCCAGCCAAGAGAGCAACACAGAGGGAGCGAGCAGAGGGAGGGAAAAGCAGGCGGCTCAGGAGGCAGTCCTGGAGTGCAGTTTCCGGAAACACACAGTGTTGTAGGTGCAGAGGGAAGGTGTACAGGAACGTAAAGGGGAAGGAGGCCAGGTTTGAAGTAGTGCATTTTCCCGTTTCTCCCCCCTTTGCCCCTCCTGTCTTTGAATACACGTCATCCTCTGGAAGCCTCCGTATCTTGAAAGAAGCCTTTGCCTGAAACACGGCTTTTTCTTCAGTGTTGTACTGTTAGGTTTTTTCTTTTCCCTTTTATTTTTTTTTCCATCTTCTCTTCCTCCGAGGGCAGGAGGTGAGACAATGATCAAGTCAAGCTGGTTTTATGTTAAGTTCAAGTATGCAGAGAAGGTAAGTCAATATGTTTCCTTCTCCCTGGGGAAAGCCGCCACCTCCCTGCAGCCTTCTCATGTTGACGGGGCTCCTCAGGCTCCTCGGGGAAGCAAATGAGGCCAGAAGTTTTCTTTGTGACTGTGTTTCCTCTGGCTTAATGGTTCTTGCATGAAACGCGGGCTCTGTGCTGACAGTCTGACATTGCCATTGACCAGGAGGAAAGAATCTTCAAACCCTGTCCCAGAAGCATTATTCAGAATTTGAAGAAGGAAAATAATGAAACTGCTAACAGGAAAGACCGGCTATGCTGCTGTAGATCAAATAGACAGTTTTCAAGAGGGGTGTTTGTTGGGAAACTTGATGTGTTTTCTGATCTGGGACAAACTGACAATCACTTCCCGTAACCTGTAGCTTGTTTAGTCAGAGTTTTTATTTTTTTCTTTCAGTTATCTGACTTGACCCACTCCTGTATATGGAAGAAGAGCTTGGCAGTGTTTTTGGGGTGTAGGAAGAATACCCATCATTGTGACTAACCGTGTAGGAGACTATCCTTTAATGTCTGTTGAGGGGATGGGGTTACATTTTTAGGGAAGCAGTGGATTTTGATTGCATCAGAAATTTTGAGATTACAGTTCTGTGTTTTAGTATGTCATTACTAGGCTCAGGGAAAGAAGTGTCTACTTCCTAACACATACTCACCTTACCTGAACACATTGGCCGTGTTTGATTCTGGATCCATATGTGTCACTTACTCTATTGGGAATTTATAGGGTTAGAAATGAGGTTTCCAGGGGCAACCTGAAATGCCTCCCTTTTGAAATCCTTTCTTCCTTGATTTGCTTGTTGATGATATTGGCATATTGACTGTAAAGTTAAGCTGAGACCCTAGAGAGAGGAGCCGTGATGTGGCAAGATGGAAACGGTGATGACTGTCATCCTGCTTCTTATGATTATATATGCATAAGCACGTTGAAAAATCCCTCCTCCGTTCTTCTGGTTTAAAGAAGAAGTTAGTATACGTAGGGCTCATTTCCCCCACATTGTTTCTTTCTGTATGGATCTGTTTCTGCTGTATTTTTATGACCGCAAAATTAGTTACTCCTTAACCCGTGTATGTGTATACTAATCAAAATAAAGGATTTTTACTTAAAAAAGATCATCCTCCATTTTAAACCATTTGCACTGTTAACTATTAAAGTTATTATAACAAATACTATATAGGGTTGGGAAAGGTTACATCGTAGTTTGGGATTTACTTTATATTCTCCGTGGATTACTTTCCTTTGAATAGCCTATTAGCCATTGTTTGCTGTTACGAATTTTGATAAATTAAAACTGTGTTCTACCTCCTTTACCTTTTCCTTTCACCTTGAATGTCTTGCCATAGAAAACTGAAATTCAGAATTAAGAAATGAGAGTAAACTAGTGTTAAAGGGGGAAAAACATCTCAAGGAATGATCTTCATAAAACGGAAAAAGACAGGAGACCTTAAATTGGTTGCCTCATTTGAATGACCATATTACTATTTTCTTCAGCAACCAAACAAGGAAACAATGCTTCATACACCGACACATGTTTGTATCATGAAGCTAAATAATGTAAGGCTCCAGAGCTAATTGAAGAATATCTTGCTTTTATTAGGGATGGGGGAAAAAGAGAAACAGAAAAATCTGTCTTGTTTTTGACATGTTTATGGTGCTCTTGATCTCTGTGATTCTCAGCCGATTTTTTATTCTTTTATTTCTTCCCAATGATTTATTTTTTTAAACTTACATTGGAGGTTTTTTGTTTTGTTTTTTCAAAACTCACCAAAATGACTTTAGTTTCATCTGGAGAGATTAAAAAGCCTTAGTGTAAACCAAGGGATAGAGATGCTTAAAAAACAAATTTAAACCATTCTTTACTACATTCCAAAAGGGATTCTTTTTATAGGGCTGTTAATTTGAAATTTCCTTCAGTATTTTTTAAAGGGGTAAAAAGAAATCCCTCTCTCTGTTTCCAAACACTGATGAAATGATTGATATAAACTTGTAATTGTTGGAAGAATATTTCATCTGCGAAGTTTGTGCACAATTGTAAGAAAATACATTATGTGACATCTTTGATAGCCAGTCATTTTTTTTTAAACTTTTATTCATTTTTGAGAGAGCAAGACAGAGCATGAGTGGGGGAGGGGCAGAGAGAGAGGGAGACACAGAATCCGAAACAGGCTCCAGGCTCTGAGCTGTCAACACAGAGCCCTATGCGGGGCTTGAACCCACCACTGTGAGATCATGACCTGAGCCGAAGTCAGATGCTTCATCAACTGAGCCACCCAGGCACCCATAGCCAGTCATTTCTTATTTTTACATTTAGGAAAAATGATTGTATTAGTCTTAAATAGTGAACAAGAAAAATTGAGAAATTCAAGTAATTGCATTACCAAAAACAATGGCAGCAAGAGAATATTACTCCCTGTGATCATCAGGATTCTGATTCCTTTCCAAAATTTTAAAAATAACTTTTTCTATATTTGTATATAGTAAAGCAAGCTTCTCTTTTACCACCATCACGCACATATATGCACTTTCTGTAATATTCACGTTTAAATTATTTATGAGTTATCTCTTTGTTGAATTAGGTCGGTATCTAGCCATCATTCTTCTAAAATACTGTTTACTTGAATTAAGTTCATTTTATTCCACTCTCTCCTCATTTTATGCATTCCCTCTGTGCAGTTTTCCATTTTCTTGTGTTTTACCATGTCCTGTAATGGGTTATTCTAAAATCTCTATCACTAGTCTAATCTTTTCCTTGAATTGCAGAGGCATATGTTTCATGGACAGTTGTTTGTTTTTGTTTTTGTTTTTAATGGACTAGATATCTGTCCTGAAATTCAACAGATAGCTTAATGCAACATCTCTAAAATGCAGTTGATGTCTCTTTCCTCAGCCAAATGTATTTGTATTTCCTATCATGGGTAAGACATCACTATCCAACTGGTTATCTGTGTTCCCAAAGGACCCATTTTAATTCTGTTCTTACTGTCTCCCTCCTGGCTTATTAGAGGACCCTTTTAATTGGTCTCCATGCTGCCATTCATGATACCTTCCCATGCTAGAAGACACTGCTAGAGTGACGTTGTTAAAAGGTCAGAGTCTCTTAGTCTCCTGCTTATTAATGGTCACTCTCTCCCATCTAAGAATCCACTTGATCTCCTTCAATAATGCAAGCACTTGGCCTTGTATATACATAATGCATTGTATTGTAATTATTCATCAGTCTGTGCCTCTCTAGCACCACAAGATCCTAGAGACCAGAACTCTGTTGTCAGGGTTTTTTGTATCCGTAATACTGGTGTAAAACACATACTCAGTTATTCCTTAAATGCTATTGATTACTTTGTGCCTCTTGTTGGGAATCTGGCAAACATGAGTTTGAATTCTGCTTCTGCCATTTGTTGATAGTATATGACCTGGGGCAAGATACAGAAATTTGATAAAAATTGTTTCCTCATCTATTAAATCGGGAAACTTATTGCTTACTGTGCTTTTAAAAAATTAGGCTTTTCATGTTGAGATGATGGTAGACATATATGCAGTCACATGTAATGATACAGAGAGATACCATGTGCCCTTTATCTAGTTTCCCCCGATGGTAACATCTTGTAAAAGTATAGTATGATATCAAAACCAGGATATTGACAGTAATATGGTCAAGAAACTAAAAATTCTGTCCTCCCCAGGATCTGTCATGTTGGCCTTTTATAGCCATACCCCTTTCCTCCTATCCCGGTATCCCCACACATTGACTCTTGGCAACCAATATTTTTTTCTTCATTTTTATTGTTTTGTCATTGTTTCCATATGAATGGAACGATACACTATATAACTTTTGGAGGTTGTCCTTTTCCATTCAACATGATGGAGATTCATCCAAGTTGTTGTGTGTTCCCTTTGGTTTCTGGGTAGTAGTCTGTCGTTATAGATTTTAATCATTCCCCCAAGGAAGGACATCTGCATTGTTTCCAGTTTTTCTATCATAAATAAAACTGCTATGAACATTTGTGTACAGGTTTTGGTATTGACCTAGTTTTCTTTTCAGTGGGACAAATGCCTAGAAGTACAGTAGCTGGGCAGCTTGCTCATTCATTCATTCATTTAATTTTTAAAGTTTATTTATTTCTGAGAGAGAGAGAGAGAGAGAGGGAGAGACAGAGACAGACAGCAAGAGAATGCACACGTAAGTGGGAAAGAGGGAGAGGGAGAGAGAATCCCAAGCAGGCTTTGCACTGTCCTTGAGGAACCCGATGTGGGGCTAGAACTCATGAATCCTGAGACCATGACCTGATCTGAAATCAAGAGTCAGATGCTTAACCAACTGAGCCACCCAGGTGCTCCATGCTGGGTAGCATATGTAATTTTTAGGAAGCCACCAGGCAGTCTTTGAGAGTAGCTGTATCATTCATTGTGCATTCTCATTGTGCTTTTAATTTGCATTTCCCTATTTATAGCTAATGATGTTAAACATCTTTTCACGTGCTTGTTTGTCATCTGAATATCTTCTTTTGTTAAATATCTCTTGGTAAATGTTTTTTGCCTATTTTCTAATTGGGTTTACTTTCACTGCTCAGTTTTTAAAAATTCTTAAAATTTTCTAGATACTAGTATATTATTGGGTATGTAGTTTGTAAATATTTTCTCCCAAACTGTAGCTTGAATTTTCATCCATTCTCTTCAACAGCACTTTTCCCAGAGCAAAAAATTTTAATTTTGAGATGGTCCGATTTATGAAATTTTTTTTCCTTTATATGCCTTGCTTTTTTGTTAAATCTGAGAACTGTTTGCTTATCCCTTGATTGTGAAGATTTTCTCTTTAATTTTTTTGTTTGTTTAAAGAGTTTTATAATTTTACATTTTACATTTCAATCCATGATCCATTTTGAGACAAGTTTTATGTAAGATGTGAAACTTAGGTCAAAGTTTTGTTCGTTTTACCTAAGTGTGTCTAATTAAGCACCGTTTGCTTTTCTTTTCTTCATTTAATTGCTCTTGTTCCTTTGTCAAAAATCAGTCTGTACTTGTGTTGATCTATTTCTGGGTCCTTCTGTTCAATTAATCTGTCTATTTTTCCACCAATACCGAACAGTCTTGGTTCTGTGGCTGTATTATGTGGTGAAATGGAATATAGTGATTTCTCCCAGTTTGTTCTTCTTTTTCCATTGATTTAGCTAGAATCAAGCACTGTTTGTGCTTTCCGTATAAATTTTAAAATTATCTTGTCTGTGTTTAAAAATATCTTCCTGGCATTTTAATAGGAACAGCATCCATTAAACCAGTATATTGATTTGGGGAGAATTTAAAAATTTACTGTATTGAGTCTTTCTATCTATGTAGCAGGTATGTCTCTTCTGTAGTTAGATATTATCTGGCTTTTTTACTCATCGTTTTGTGGCTTTCAACATATGAGTCCTTACATGTTTTTGTCAGATTTATAACTATTTGGTTTTTGGGGCAATGACAGTGGTATTGTACTTAGAATTTGAGTCCCACATGCACATTGTTAGCATATAGAAATACAACTTACTTTTGTATGGTGTTTTTGTATCCTGTGACTTTGATGAATGGACTTATTAGTTCCAGGAGTTTATTTGTAGATTCTTTGATATTTTCTGTGTGGACACTCATGTCATATAAAATAGGGGCAGATTTATTTCTTCCTTTCTGATGTGTAAATTTTTATCTTTTTCCTTAATCGAACTGGATAAAACTTCTAGTTCTGTGTGGAATAAGAGAGATAAAACTGAATATGTTTTGTCTTGTTCCTTATCTCTAGGGGACATGGTTCAGTATAATATTAGCTCTAGGTTTTTTATAGATGTTCTTTATCAATTGAGAAAGTTCCTTTCTATTCCTAGTTTTCTGAGTTTTAAAAATCTTGAATTGATATTCAATTTTGTCAGATGCTGTTTCTGCAATAATTGATATGATCATTTGATTTTTCTTGAGCCTGTTAAAATGTGGATTACATTGCTTGCTTTTAAAATATTGAACCATCCATGTATGTCTGGAATAAGTCCAATTTGGTCATAGTGTATAATGACTTTTCTGTATTGCTATGTTTATTTTGCCCATATTTTTAAAAGGATTTTTTGCATCTACATTTTTGAGAAATACTTGATCCATAATCTTATGTATTTTTTGGTAAACGTTTTGTTATCAGGGTATTGTTAGTTTTATGAAATGAAATCAAAGTATTTGCTCCTCTTCTGTTTTCTAGAATAGATTGTGTATAATTAGTGTTAGCTCTTTAAACCTTGTGTGGAATTCTCTAGTGAAACACACCTGGACATGGAAATTTCATTTTTGGGAATTTAATTAAAAACTTTTTTTTTAATGTTTATTTATTTTGGGGAGAGAAACAAAGTGTAAGTGGGGGAGGGGCAGAGAGAAAGGGAGACACAGAATCGGAAGCAGGCTCCAGGCTCTAGGCTTTCAGCACAGAGTCTGATGTGGGGCTCAAACCCATGAACTGTGAGATCATGACCTGAGCAGAAGTTGGATGCCTAACTGAATGAGCCGCCCAGGCGCCCCTCATTTTTGGGAATTTTCAAATAAATTTAGTTTTTCAGTAATTATTGGGGTATTTAAATTATCTTTTATATTGTATGAATGCTGATAGATGTTGTTTTTCACAAAATGACCCACTTTCGTCTAAATTGCCAAGCTTAAGTGTGTAGAATTGTTCATAGTATTTCCTTGTTATTCTTCTGATGTCTGTATAGTGATATTCCTTGTTTCGTGCCTAATACTAGTAGTTGATGTCTTTTTCCTTTTGTCATTTTTGCTAAAGCTTTTCAATTTTATTGATCCTTTCGAAGAACTAGTTTTTTGTTTCATTTAATTTTTTTTGTTTTTCTGTTTTCAACTTCATTTCTTCCTTCTATCTTTATTATTTCCTTCCTTCTACTCATTTGAACTTTTTTGTTTGTTTTTGTTTTGTTCTTGAGGTGATAGTTGTGATTATTGGTTTGAGAGTTTTCCTTTTTTTTTTAAATGTGAACATTCAGTACTATGAACTTCCTTCTCAGCACTGCTTTTTGATTCTCATGAATTTTGACATGTTGTATTTTCATTTTTATTCAGTTGTATGTATTTTTTAAATTCTCCTCAAGACTTCTGATTTGAAACATGGCTTATTTAACAGTGCATAGTTTGGTTTTTGAGTGTTTAGACTTTATTCTCTTATCTTTTTTCAGTTATCATTTTCTAGTTTGGTTCCATTGTGGTCAGAGAACATAGTGTAGGATTTATATTTTGTATGTTTGCTGAATTTTGCTTCTGGTACATCACATGATCTGTTTTGGTATGGTTTACATGGGTACTTGGAAAGAATGTGTATTCTGCTTTCGATAGACTGTCCTATATATGTCAAGTGGATTCTTTTGGTTGATGATGTTGAGCTCTCCATCTTTGATGATTTTCTGGTTAGTAGTTATATCAATTTTTGACAGAGGGATGTTGAAATTTCCAATTATAATTATGATTTTGATTCTCATTTATGTCAGTTTTTGCTTCATATATTTTTAGCTCTACTGTCATATAGTCATTAAACTAAAGTTCCTTTTTCTCTCTCCTCTCAGCTCCTGGTAACCACCATTCTAATTTCTGTTCCTATGAATTTCACCACTTTTATGAGTAGAACCATGCTTTGTATTTGTCTTTTTGTGACTGGTGTTTTTCACTTAAGATAATGTCCTGAGGTTTCAGCTATATTGTAGCATGTGGCAGGATTTCTTTCCTTTTTATGGCTGGATAACCTTCAGTGTATGTATATATCCATTCATGTACTGATGAACATTCGAGTTACTTCTTTCTCTTGACTATTATGAATAGTACTTCTGTGAATATGGGTAGTATGAGACCCTGCCTTCAGTTCATTTGGGCATATACCCAGAAGTAATATTGCTGGATTATACTGGTAGTTTTGTTTACTTTTTTGGGGGAACCTCCATAGCATTTGCCCCATTTTATAATCCCACCAACAATGGTCCTAATTTCTCTGCATCCTCTCCAACATGTGTTGTTTTCAGGTCTTTTGATGGTGGTCCTCCTAATGGATGTGAGGTCACTGTAATTACATTATAGTTTTGATTTGCATTTTTCTGATGATTTCTGAGGTTGAGCATCTTTTCATATGTTTTTTGGCCATTTATTTGTATATCATCTTTGGAGAAATAGACGTTCAGCTCCTTTGCCCATTTTGTAGTCAGGTTATTTGTTTTTTTGTTGTTGAGTTGTAAGTGTTCTTTATATATTCTAGGCATTAACGCCTTATTTGCGAACATTTTCTCCCATTTCATAAGTTGCCTTTTTACTCTGTTGATTATGTTCTTTGCTATATAAAAGTTTACTAATTTGATGTGGTCCCATCAAATTTGTTTTTTCTTCTTCTTTCTTTGCTTTTGGTGTCATATAAGAAATCATTGCCAAATTCCATGTCATGAAGCTTTTCCCTTATATTTTGTTCTAGGGGTTTTATAGTTTTAAGTCTTAATGTTTAGGCCTTTAATTCATTTTGAGTTATTTTTTGTACATGGTGTAAGTATTGGTCTAGCTTCATTCTTCTGCATGCGGATGTCCGGTTTCCTTAGCACCATTTGTTGAAGGGACTATCTTTTCCCCACTGGCACCCTTGTCTTGGCACCCTTGTCAAAGACCATTTGTCCTTATATGCAAGCGTTTATTTCTGGGCTCTCTGTTTTGTTCCATTGGTCTGCTTGTCTTTATGATAGTACTGTACTGTTTTCAATGACTGTAATATGTTTTGAAATCAGAAAGTGTCAATCTTCCAACTTTGTTCTATTTTTTTCAAAATTGTTTTGTTTCAAAATTTGCAGTCCCTTGAGATTCCATATAAATTTTAGGGTGAATTTGTCTATTTCTGCTATTCTCTGATAAGCAGTTTTTATTTTGCTAGGGATTGCATTGAATCTGTGGATCTTTTTGGGTAGTATGTAAATCTGAACAATATTAAGCGTTCCATTCCGAAAATATGGAGTATCTTTTCATTTATTAGCATCCTCTTCAATTTCCTTCAATCTTTTTAAAAATAGTTCTTGAGTTTTTAGTTTTGTTATCAAATATTGTGTTTTTGAATTCTAAATTTTTTCTTGGTTTTTCTTTATAGCTATTTCTTGGCCGAGACTTATTTCTTTGCTGGGGTTTTGATTTTTTTCTTTGGTTTCAAGCATGCTTGTATTTGCTTGGTGGAACATTTTTACGGTAGGCACTTTAAAGTCTTTGTCAGATAATTCTAACATTTCTGTTATCTAAGCATTGATGTCTATTAATTGCCATTAATCTTGAGAGTTTTCTGGTTCTTGATATTAGGTGTGATATCGATTGATACTTGGATATTTGAGTAGATGCACACCTTTGGGATACCACAGGTTCTGTTCCAGACCACGACAGGAAAGCAAATATCACAATAAGCAAGTCAAATGAATTTTCTGGTTTCCCAGTGCATATGAAAGTTACATTTACACTGCACTGTCACCTATTAGGCGTGCAGAAGCCTTATGTCTAAAAAATTCAACTACATACCTTAATTTAAAAATAGTTTATTACGAAAACATGCTAACCATCATCTGTGCTGTCAGTGAGTAAATAGTCACGATGATCACCATAACAAATAAAGTAATAATGATAAGGTTGGAAATACTGCAAGAACTACCAAAATGTGACACAGCAACACGAAGTGAGCAGATGCTTTTGGGAAAGTGGCGTGGATAGGTTTGCTTGACTCAGGGTTGCCACAGACCTTCAGTTTGTTAAAAATGCAATAACGTGGAGCACAATAAAATGACGTATGCCTGCATTCTGTTTTGAGACCATGGATCTTAACTAAACCTTCTGTTTTAGCTGAATTCTTCTGACAGGTCTGTGACAGGAAAAGGGTACTGCCACATTGGGGTAGTAGTCTCGGTTTCCATCCTGACCTCAGTTTTCACCTGAAAGGGAAAGGACCTCCAGGTTAGTGCTGAGGAGGAGTTCCAGTCCCCTCTAAGCCTCATCTGATCCCATCCTGACTGAGGGGTTAATGATGTCTCATTACTGCTGCCCTCATAGCCTCCACTGATACCACAGGGGAGGACAGTGGCCTTGTTACCATGAGGCAGTGACCTTCCACACTGTCTTTTCTTACCGCCCCCCTCCCCTGCAGTGGGGAGAAGTAGGAGGTACCTCCTTCCTGCCCCTTGAGGATTGAGTTTCTTTACTTGGTCTCCACTGTCCCAGGGAAGAGGGTGGAGCTCTTTTCTGCCTGGCAGATTGAAGGTCCAGAATCTTTACTCAGGCTTCTCTGGCACCCAACTAGCTGAGGAGGTGAAGTACCTCCTGAGAACCTGGTGAGGGAGGAAGTCTAGGCTCCCTACTCACCCCTGCTGACGGGGAAGTGGCTGTGTCCCAGTTTTTTCTTTGCTGTTTTCCAAAAGTTGTTTGCGTTGCTAGTTTGACTCTTTCCTGGTCTTTTGTCTAAAGAGAGCGGACTTTTCTTAGGGTCTTTTTTGTATCTGCTATTGGTGTTTTGGGGTTTCTTCTGCCTTCTTCAGCTCATAGTCTGGGATTTTTGAGTCAACAAACAAAAAGGAAAATGAAAACCTAGGGAACTCTCCACTGTCTCAGGATCTGGGTTCCCGGTTTTCCAGCTGGTCTGCTTTCCTCTCTTCACCTTTCAGTACACCTTTGTATGGTTTAAATGACATAATGTTCCTAAGTGTTTGTGTTGCACGAGGCCTGGTACTAAGTGCTCCATAGACAGTCATGATTGTTTTTTATTATCTTTATGTTTCTCCCATTTGTACTTGAAATGTCATCATGCTGTGTTAATCTTTGCTAGAAGCAGCTCCATGGTAAGTTTACCTTGCTTTTTTGAAGCTGTATTATCACGAACACACACATTTGTATCTTCACCCTCACTTCAGTGTTATTCCATCAAGCTGTGGATCCCTAAGAAACATCATCTTTGCACTATTTTTCTTTTCCCAGGAAATTCCAAAAGTGCATTTTTCTAATAAGACTGGAATTCTTAATTCTAGTTTCATTAAAGAATTGTTAGTTACTTTATCTAGAAAGAGCATAGTCTAGGAAACAACAAATTTTTTTCTTCTTGAAACATCAGTTCAATGAGGTGTTGACTGAGGTGTGGGGAAATGAGTCCACTTCTTTGTTTGGTGAAGGGTGTTTCTTTGAACTGCTCTGAGATTATTATAAATACTGTTTAACCCCGTCGGCCGTCTTGCTTGAAACCTCATGCCATATCTGCCCTTAAGTTTGAAGTGTGTTCTCGGGGCACCTGGATGGCTCACTTGGTTAAACATCCAATTTTCATCTCTGGTCACGATCTCACAGGCGTGGGTTTGAGCCCCGCATCAGACTCTGTGCTGTCGGTTGGAGCCTGGAGCCTGCTTCAGATTCTGTCTCTCGCTCTCTCTCTGCCCCTCCCCTGCTCATGCTCTCTCTCTCTGTCTCTCTCTCTCTGTCTCTCTCTGTCTGTCTGTCTCTCTGTCTCCTTCTTTCTCTCTCTCTATTTCTCTCTCTCAAAAGTAAATAAACATAAAAAAACTTAAAAAAATAAAAGTGTGTTCTCTAGCTCAGTCTTTAATTTCAAAGTTAATATGGAATTTATTTATTTATGTATATGTGTTTGGAAAACTATGCCTGAACTCTTACTAGCATTTTCTAGAATTTTATTGGCTTCTTCTGTTAGAATGAAGCAGTCAATTTGTGTCAGAAAATGAGTTTCAGAATTCCAAAGGGAAATTTAAGGTATGGAGCAAGCTATGGAGCATGGGACCCGGTCCCTTTCTTCTCGCTTGATAGGCAGTAGAAATTAGACATGGCAGAATCTTGTTTCCTCTGCTCTTCTTTGTAGTTTGGTGGAGGAAAACTTGTTGTTTGAGACAAGAAGGGCTCGATCTTGACATCCGGCTACACTGTACATTTTGCTGCACACTTAGAGTGGACTCGTTTCAGTGGAAAGACTGTTCGTCCTTTTGACAGCTCAAATAAAAAGGGTAAGGATAAGCAGCCGCGCAGAAGCTCCAAGGGTATCATCTCCAGTGGAAAGGCTTTTAGTCACAGTCCTCCTCTTGGAGTGAGTATGAGGCACACGGAAGCGTGGTGCACGTGGCGAGTTTGAAGACTGTGTTTTACCAGTGTACTCTGGAAGTGAAAGATGCAGCTAATCTGCGTCAAAAACCCAATTCCAGATTAATTTATTAGAATATGAGGAGGACCTCAGCCGGCAACAGAGCTGGTTGGTGTTGAAGACTACGCAAGACATCACATGTGATTTGTATTAAGTAGTGTCACCCTTGGTGGTGCCAAGGGCCGAAAGTAGCCTTTTCTGCAGGCTGTACTAGCTCCTTGTGAGAAGGCTGTCTGCTAGACACTGGCTGCAGTAGGGGGACCAACAAGGGATATGCACTCAGACGTTGGCTTTGTTTTTCAGATGGTATTTTTGCCCTTTTTTGACATTGAGAGCACTCGGAAGAGCTGCACGTACAGTTACTTATTGTATGGTTTTAGCATGTGTAAATGAGAGAACTCATGAATTTGGCTTCCGAAATTGGAGGTTTTTGCTGTGCACACATTGAAATGAAACTCTCCACCCAAGTATCACCAACCTTCCCCTTGTTCTGCCACCAGCCTTTTAAGGCTCACTGTCCCCTGTGCCTTCCTAGAATGTTATTGTGTACACTTAGTGTAGTTGGAGGATCTCACCAATGTTCTAGAAAGAACAGGATAGATAGTTGAGATTTATTCAGAGAGGACCAAAGAACTTGCTTGAAAATAAAGAAGTGATGTTCTGTCCTCACTTTGCTGTAACTGGTAGATCTTACCTGTAGATGTTTGTGAGAAGAAAGATACTCAAATTCCATTCGTTTTCATTGTTAGGCCAAAGTAGATCCAGTTATACACTTTTTTGGTGGTGGTGTTTGGTAAAGTACTTCTCATCTGACATAACCAGTTCCATAGTGCATTTGTAAGTTAAAAACTATTAAAGCTTGAAATCATTAAAAGAAAAAAGTATATTTGAATGCATTATTTTATAGTAAGACAAGTGATTATGCGTTTCTCACTGATCTTTTGGTGTAGATCAGTGGTTTGCATTGGGTGTGCACTGGGGAGCTTTGAAACTTGGGGAGCTTAAAAAATAGTGATGTTCTTGGGTACCTGGCTGACCCAGTCATTTGAACATCCAACTCTTGAATTTAACGTAGGTCATGATCTCCGGGTCATGAGATAGAGCCCCATGCTGGGCTCTGTGCTGGACGTGGACGCTGCTTAAGATTCTCTCTCTCCTTCTTCCTCTGCCCCTCCCTACTCCCATACTCACTTGCTCACTCTCCCTGCCCCCCCGCCCCCAAATAGTGATGTTCAGGTATCAACCTTAGAAATTCTGATTAAATTGGTCTGTAGTGTAGCCATGGCACTTGATGGCACTTCAAAAAGTCATGGCTACTTTTTTTTTTTTTTTTAAAGATCCCCAGGACTTTAAAATAATGGACTGAGGGTTACTTTGAGAATGGTTCCACTGATTTGTGTTCCAATTGTTCTTTCTTGAATTAGCCACGTCTGTAATGCATGGACTACAGTTACCTGTGAAGGTGTACTAAAACTGTTGAAACAACATAGACATATGTGAGTAATATGAGTGAAGAATCCTTTTAGATTCCTCTTCCCAGTCTTTTATGGTTGTCTCTTGTTTAAATTATCAACAGTTTATTTTTTAAGGAGCTCCCTTTATAGTATTCAGCTTAATTTTTATGGAAGCAATATCTGCCTTTCATTTTGCACTCATCGTTGGTTTACATGGTATTTAATTAAATAATAAATAAAACTAGCACGAACAGGTCTTAGAACAGTTTACTCTTGGTGATTGTATGATGCATTGGTGTCTTATGGAGGAGCATTCATTGGCTGTGAATTGTTCAGTATGTTTTACAAAGGAAATGAGGACTACAGTTGATCAAGCTGGTCAGTTGAGTGGAAGTCTGTTAAAAGATCACTTATTGTGAAAGATATGTGGTTGGCCTGATTTTAGGTTAGGTAATATTCACCTACAAGAAGGTGGGATATGTTCCATTTTTATTCCACAAGTGAATATTTTAAGCATAGATTTTCTTTCTTATTTCATATTTGAATTCTTATTCAGGACTTTGGGTTAATGAATGTCCCATGTCACTACTTAATACACATAGATACAATCAGTATAATCACTGTTATCTCAAGAGTGAGAAGTGTTTCTTGCCTGTGGTTTTTATACTCCTATCATAACCATCTAAATGATACTCATTATGGGCCTTCATTACACACCATCAACCCTTAAGAGTCTTGAATTGAGTCTGGTCTTTGAGTATCACGTGCCTTGAAATACATTTCATATTAGATTTATGAATAAATTGTGGATAAACTTAAGACTGAAATTCGGGTATTAATAAATGGTATTTCTTCCTAGTAAGACTTAAGAGTAGACATTAAAATCTTTGTAGGCCCTTAATAGAAATTAATCAGACCCATCAAAATATGTGTACTCCTATTCTTAATCATTTGATATGTGCACATCTGGAGTTAATTGTTTTTTCTCAGTTGTTCATGGTAATTGCATTTGCACTTACCATGTTTTAGATAGCTAATCATGAGTTTCTGTATTTTTTGCTTAGCTACCTGCTCTCGTTAATCTGGTTTATATCTACGCGTCTTGTTTTCAATTCAGATTACCCGTTTCTTGAGGACAAGAAATCTAGTCTTCCTCTGGGGTACTGTCTACAACACAGAATACAGTTTTAGGAACATACTGTCTGAATTAATTTACTGATGTAGTCAGAGGATATTAGGTGTCTTCTTTGCTCAGGACAGAATACCTAGCCTTGTGTGAATTGGTCCCAAGAACATTTTTGTTTGCTTTCTTTCCTGGGAAGGAAAGAAACATGTATATAAGCAGCTAAGTGCAAGTACCATGGTCTGTGCTTTTTCTTTTTGACTGCTCTGTTAGATTATCTTTCAGGAAAGCTGAGTAGCTTAGCACAGTGAATACTAAAGGGAATGCATGCCTTCCCTCTCAGGGGACTTAAGTAGTGTTTAACACCACCGTAAAATCCTCAGCTGTGGCTTTCTCTAATGTAGAATTTGTCTAAGAAAGATTACAGGAACAAGGAAGGCTTTGTGTGCTGTGGTATTCCCCCCCCCCCCTTTTTCTTTTCCTTTCTTCTCTCCCTCCTGCTCCAGGCTATCTGTAAAAACGTGGATTATTTTCTTTGGGCCTCTAGAGTATGTGTGTTATATATGTGTGAGTCTGAGAGAAAAATAAAAGACAAAAGCGAGGCAGTGCTTACCAATGGGAATCATCACCCACAGGTAAAATGAAGAAAAATTACATGAATGAGTTTACTTCTGCTCAGCCACTTTTGCCCATTCAGTGAACCAAACAAGTGGTCAGAGACAAAGCATAGGTCTTGGCATGTGATAACCTGGCGGGTCACTTACATAACCAGTGGAGGACTCAGTTGTGCTATGTTCTTGACAGAGATGAAAGCCTCTGGAGCGAATTAGCAGGGGTATAATTTGGGAACTATACTCAGATTCTTTCCTGGTATGATTTTGAGAGATTCATTACAGGGACTGTCATTCAGCAAGAAATAGGGGAAGACTTTAATATTCAGCTAGGTTCTGTAGTGACAAGGGAAGACTCTGGATTTTGGAGCTGAAAAGCTATTTAGTGCTGCAGCTGAGGGCCGTCAGCCTAGAATCACACTTTAGCACAAGTGGCCAGAAGTGTAGACCATAGCTATAAAGTTCAGTTACTCTGCTGGAAACCCATAGTGTAATGACTTGAACCTTTTCTTTCATTTGGTACTAATTTTTCTTTTCTTTTGTTAGGAAAAAATGATTATAATCCTAACAGTGGCACAAATTTTACTTCCTGCATTTTCCATTCCAGTATTGGCCCTCAGTTACACTTTATAACTATTTCTACATACTTTTATATTTTTCTTTTTGCATGTACCCTTACATCATTCTTTATAATATTTCTGGGTACTATTTGTCAAAATTCCTTTGGGTTTTCATTATAGTTTATTAAATTATCCCTCCATTGTTGAGCATTTACAGAGAGTTCAAATTTCTTGCCATGAAGGAGAAAGCCACAGAAACAATATGGTGGATGTAGCTTTTCCTTCTCTTGAGTTATTTATTTCTCATCATTTTGGTTTGTGGGAGTGACTTCATTGCACACTATCATCTTCCCGAATCTGAAGGAACATGTGCCATGTTGTATGTGTGCATAAGTTGTAAGCGTGTGAATGTGCATGACATAAAAAAAAAAAAAATTGTGGGTCAAATGACTAACTGATGACTCTTAATGGAGGATTTTTTTGATTTCTGTCAAATTGCTTCTTCTGGGGAAGATAAAAGCATTTTCAGTATATAGTTGATTAGATTTATTAATGTTGGGCAAAATCAATATGTTATTAAAATGAAACATCTATAGTTTTGGGGGACATTATAAAACTAAACATATAGGTGCCATATGTATACGCTTCTATAATAGTATTTTTGAAGAGATCTCTGCAGAAAAGTTTAATGTCTATATGAAGTATATATTCAGAGATATGATTTTTCTTTCTCTGGGTTCTAGGAATATAGCAAAAAGCACACATACTTAACTGTAAAATACTACGATTCATTAAACAGCACAGTTTTTACAGAGTTTATCTGCTCTCTGATTAAACTGTTACTGTTTTTATCATGTGGGAAGTCTAATATGGTAAAAAATGTAAGGATTTTTTTTCTAATGTTGATTCAGATTGTGTTTGAACATTTTCTTTTTAAAGAGGTGAGATTTGAAAAGGAAACTTTGGATTTACAAATCTGAGTTCTGAAGTGTTTATGAAAATTTGGACAGAATCTTTAATAAATGTTTACTGCCAACAAAAGATTTACTGATAGTGGAATTATTGGGAGCAATGAGTATGTGTGTGTGTGGTTTTTTGCCTTCTTAATTGTATTATATTATTTTCAAGGAAAACATCTTTCACTTTGTTTATTTTTTAATACAAATGAGGACAGCCACTTTTCCCTGTGCTGACTCTAGTGTGTGGTCCCTCTTGAGTGAATGGTATGTAGAAACCCTTTCCCCTTCCTGAGGCAATTTGTCTGAAACTGCCCTGGCTGATTACAGACTCCATTGCATTCTTCATCATTCCAAATAACACTCTCTGGAAATCCAGCCACCCCACTGCTTTAACGTTCTTTCCAATTGTCTACGGGCCTTGGCAGATGAGTAATCTGGGAGCTGTGGACAGGAGGGCTGGACAACCTCTGTCACATGCCATTGTTGTGAGATATTCTTCACTACAACAAAATCTGGAGGTGATTAAGAATAATGGCTAGTCAGTGACATAAGGTTTTGGAAAGGATTTTGTTGGCGTTTTTATAAAGAAGAGAAACTGATGACGAACTGAAAATAAAACTAATCTTCATTCTAGCCATGTGTCTGAAGCCATCGACAAGGTCCCCAAGCACATTTTTTTCAGCTTTATTGAGCTATAATTGACAAATAAAATTATATATACTTAAAATGTACAATGGGATGATTTGATATATGTGTACCTTATAAAATAACTACCACAATCAAGTTAATTAACACACCTCACATAGTTACCGTGTGTGTGTGTGTGTGATGAGAAAGCTTAGTATGTACTCTCGGCAAATTTCTAGTATGTTGTACAGTGTTAATAACTATAATCGCCAACCCGTACTTTAGACCCTCAGCACGTAATCATCTTATAACTGAACGTTTGTACCCTTTGACCAATATTTCCTCATTTCCTCCATCCCCCAACCCTGCAATTGCCGTTCTACTCCTTGTATGAGTTCAACTTTTTTCCCATGTAAGTAATGCCATACAGTGTTTGTCTTTGTCAGCCTGGCAATATTTCACTTAACTTAATGCCCTCCAGGTTCATCAGCATTGTTGCAAATGACAGGATGTTCTTTTTTATGGCTGATTAATATTCAAGTGTGTATGTGTTTGTGTGTGTGTGTCTCACATCTTTTTTTTTATTATCAATTCCTTCATAGATGGATACTTAGGTGTTTCCATGTCTTGGCTTTTGTAAATAATACTGCAATGAACACGGGAGTGTAGATTTTCTCTGTAAGATAATTTATTTTACTTCTAAAATATACCCAGAGGTGGATTTGCAGGCTCATATGGTAGTTTTATTTTGCATTTTTTAGGAACCTCCATATTGTTTTTCATAATAGCTGTACAAATTTCTATTCCCACAAACAGTGTACAAGGGTTTCCTTTTTTTCACATTCTTCCTAACAGTGGTTACCTCTAATTTTTTTTTTAAGTGTAGTTGACATACAATATTCTATTAGTTTCAGCTGTACAACACAGTGATTCAACATTTATATATATTATGAAGTGATCACCATGATGAAACTAGCTACCCTTTGTCACCATACAAAAGTGTTAAAATATTACTAACTGTATTTATATGCTATACATTGCATCCCTGTGTCTTATTTATTTTGTAACTGGAAGTTTGTACCTTTTAATCCCCTTCCCCTATTTTGCCCATCTTTCCTCTTCCCTGGCAACCAGATTGTTATCCACATCTGTGAGTCTGTTTCTGTTTTGTTTGTTCATTTGTTTTGTTTTTTGGATTTCACATATAAGTGAAATCATATGATATTTGTCTTTCTCTGTCTGACATACTTCCTTTAGCCCTTATGAATAGCAAGATTTCAATTATTATTTTTTGACGTGTATTTATTTATTTTGAGAGAGAGTGCAAGCTGGGAAGGGGCCGAGAGAGAGGGGGAGAGAGAGAATCTCAGGCAGGCTCTGCAGTGTCAGCGCAGAGCCCAACATGGGGCTTGATCTCATGAACCGTGAGATTATGACCTGAGCTGAAATCAAGAGTCAGATGCTTAGGGGCATCTGGGTGGCTCAGTCACTTGAGCATCTGGCTTTGGCTCAAGTCATAATCTCACAGTTTTTGGGTTTGAGCCCCATGTTGGGCTCTGTGCTGATGGCTCAGAGCCTGGAGCCTGCTTCGGATTCTGTGTTTCCCTCTCTCTCTCTGCCCTTCCCCTGCTCATACTCTGTCTCTCAAAAATAAATAAATGTTAAAAAAAAAGAGTCGGATGTTTAACCAACTGAGCCACCCAAGCACCCCTCAATAATTTTTTTATTGACGTGTGTGTGTGTGTGTGTGTGTGTGTGTGTGTGTGTGTGTGTAAAATCTTCTTTATCCATTCATCTTTTTTATCCATTTCTATTTGATGGACACTTAGGTCGCTTCTATACTGGGGCTGTTGTAAATAATGCTGCAATAAACATAGGGGTGCATATATCTTTTTGAATCAGTGTTTTAGTTTTCTTTAGGTAAAAACCCAAATGTGAAATTACTAGGTCCTATGGTACTTCTGTTTTCAATTTTTTTGAGAAACCTCCAGACCTTTTTCATAGTGACTGCACTATTTAACATTACATAAGGGTTCCTTTTTCTCCACATCCTCAGCAGTGCTTGTTTATTCTGGTCTTTTTGAGAATGGCCATTCTGTCAGGTGTGAGGTGAGATCTCCTTGTGGTTTTGATTTGCATTTTCCTGATGATGAGTGATATTGAGCATCTTTTCACATGTCTATTGGCTATCTGTATGTCATCTTTGGAGAAATATTTATTCAGGTCTTTTGCTTCTTTTTTAATCAGATGTTTTTATATTGAGTTGTATGAGTTCTTTATTTTGGATATTAATCTGTTATTGATTGTATCATTTGAAAATGTCTTCTCCCATTCAGTAGGTTGCTTTTCCTTTTGTTGATGGTTTCCTTTGCTTTACAAAGCTTTTTAGTTTGATACAGTCCTAGTAGTTGATTTTTACTTTTGTTGCCCTTGCCTTAGGACAACAAAAGTATTACTAAGATCAATGTCCAAAAGCTTACTGCCTATATTTTTTCTAGGATGTTTATGGTTTCTGGTCTTCTGTTTAAATTTTTAATCCATTTTTAGTTTATTTTTGTATATGATGTAAGAAAGTGCCAGCTTCATTTTCTTCTGAGATCAGGAATAAGACAAGGATGTCAGCTCTCACTGCTTTTATTCAACATAGTATTCAAAGTCCTAACCACAGCAGTCAGACAAGAAAAAGTAATTAAAGGCATCCAAATTAGAAAATAAATAAAGCTGTCACTATTTACAGATGAAATGATATTATATATAGAAAACCCTAGACTCTACCAAAAAACTGTTAGAACTGATAAATGAATTTAGCGAGGTTGCAGGCTATAAAATTAATATACAGAAATCTGTTGCATTCCTGTGCACTAGTAATGAACTATGAGAGAATTAAGAAAACAATTCCCTTTATAATTGCATTGGAAAGAATAAAATCCTGAGGAATAAATTTAACCAAGGAGGTGAGAGACCTGTACTCTGAAAATTGTAAGACACAGATGAAAGAAATTGAAGATGACACAGATAAATGGAAAGATATACCATGCCCATGGATTGGAAGAATTAATATTGTTTAAGTATTCATACTACCTAAAACAGTCTATAGATATGCAATCTATACAGAAGTACCAATGGCATTTTTTTGCAGAACTAGAACAGAAAAGACAATGATGGCCAAAGCAATCCTGAGAAGGACAGAGAAAGACTGAGGCCTCTTCCTCCTTGATTTCAAACTGTGCTACAAACTTACAGTAATCAAAACAGCATGTTGGCATGAAACAGATACATAGATCAGTGCAACAGAGTTCAGAAATAAACTCCTGCTTATATTGTCAATTATCAACAAAGGAGGCAAGAATATACAATGGAGAAAAGACAGTCTCAAGTGTTTTTGCTAATAGTCATCCTAACAGGTGTGAAATGATATCTCATTATGGTTTTGATTTGCATTTCTCTTGATGATGTTGAGTACCTTTATTAAAATTTTTGAAATGGTATTTATTTTTGAGAGAGAGAGAGAGAGACAGACAGACAGCATGAGCATGAGCAGGACAGGGACGGAGAGAGAGGGAGATACAGAATCTGAAGCAGCCTTCAGACTCTGAGCTGTCAGCACAGAGCTGGGTGTGGGGCTCAAACTCAACAAACCATGAGATCATGACCTGAACCAAAGTTGGACGCTTAATCAACTGAGTCACCCAGGCGCTCCTTAAATTTTAAAATGATTTTAAGGTAGAGAGAGAAAGAGAGTGTGCATGTGTGAGCAGGAGAGGGGGACAGATGGAGAGAGAGAAAGAAGAGAATCTTAAGCAGGCTCTACACTCAGTGTGGAGCCTGACACAGGGCTCGATTGCATGACCCTGGGATCATGACCTGAGCTAAATTCAAGAGTCAGATGCTCAACTGACTGAGCCACCCAGGCACCCCTTGAATACCTTTTAATGTGCCTGTTGACCATTTGTATATCTTCTTTGGCCAATTGCCTGTTCAGGTCCTTTTGAATCAGATTGTTTGTGGATGTGTGTGTTTTACTGTTGAGTTGTACATGGTCCTTCTATATTTTAGATATTAACTGCCAATGAGGTATATGATTTGTGGACCGGGTCTGAAGTGTGGGTACACGTGGAACAGCCACAACTTTGGAGTCCAAGCCATGTCTGGTGTTGTAGGGCACTGCTGGTCCTGGGGTAGAACATCAGCAGCTCCTTCTGGGGGCTGCATAGCAGTGTGTCCTTCTCTCAGCATTCACAGCTGTCATGAGGGCTGTTGAGGTCTTCGGCAGCAAAGGCTGCCAGTGTGTTCTGCATAGCAGGTCACATCGGGACCGTCTGGAAGATCTCCTTTGTAAATGTATTTACTTATTCATTCAATTTTTTTTTTGTCTGTCATTTGTCACTGAAAGTGAGTTCAGTGATAGCAGATCCTTAATCCTCTGTACCTTGTGGGGTTCCTGGCACACGCTGGGTATGTCCACTAAATCAGTGTTTGTTGAATGAATGTATGAATGGACAAAACAAACCCCTTTTGTAGGGCAGGTGCTGTGTTAGCAATTAAAAAAATTAAGTTCAGATCTGCAAACAGTGTTTGTTATAACCTGGAATTGTTGATTGGAATTTTTTTTACAGAAATCCAGGGTCAGGCTTACTTGGAGAAATACTATTGCGGATCATAATCCCCCCTTCCTCCTACCACTAATGGCTATTCTTGGCAGTAAAGCCAGTTTCCAGGTGAGAACTTTATTGATTTTGGCCAAAGGCCATTGCAAACTTTCCAGTATTAGAAAGGGTCTCTAGGCCTCCCTCCTTGACTAGGATGGTGTTCCTGACTTGAGGAACTAAATTGGCTGAAAGTTGAAGGACGGAATAGAAATTGTACATATTGATATTATTATTTTATATGTGTTCTGAGCAATTATCCAGATTTGCTTTGAGAACTTAGTTATTACCAGATCAAATAATAGTTCCTTCAATTTTTAGTGTAATTTTTCTGTGCATGGTGATATTGTGATTCTTATTTCAAAGTAGGAAACATGTTAATAAGCAGTTACTTGGTGAATTTGGGGTTATCTCTGATTGGTGAATTTGGGGTTATCTCTGAATCAAATACTGTGGGTAGCCCTTCCCCAATCTTTTATAAAAATTCTCTTAGATTTAACCAGCCTTGGAGTTACAGAAGCAGTAGGTTTGAAGTTCAGAGCTGGATTCATAATGTCTGGAATATAAGCTTTGAAAACCTACACATGGACAGTGTGGCCCTGGATTCACAAACGTAGTATCAAGATGAAAAGACTGAGAATTTTCAGTTTATAAATTTTAAAGTCATTCTTCATCATGCCATAATTTCTCCCAGATGGATTAAAACATTTTACAGCTATTTATAAAAGAGTGATTTGATACCATAATTCAGTTCACATGGCAGTCCTTGAACATCGGGTCCCTAACAGGGGTAAACTGGATTAAATGAGAAGGTGATAGGGACGGCTGTTCTGGGTTAATGGAAACTCGAGAGACTCAGCCGTCAAAAGGGAGAGTGTGAGCTTTGATTGGATCTTTGGTTGAGGGCAGTGCTGAAAAGGTCATTTGGGGACAAGTTGGGAAATTTGAAAATTGGGTTGTAGTAGATGACAATATTGAGCAAAAACATCAAACTGTTTGAGTGTGTTAACGACATTGTTAGTTACAAAGGAGAATGTCCTTGTTTTCAGATTCATGCTCAAGTAGGGTGAAGTATCAAAGTTTTCAATTCTCAAACGATTCAAAAAGTGTATGTGTAGGGGGGGAAGGCATGGAGTGGAGAGATGGGGGGAAAGAGGGGAGACAACGGAGCGTGGGCACATATGGCAAAATGTTAGTAAATTTTGTGACAAAAATATTATAGTTAGTGAATCTGAGTGAAGAGTGTCTGGGAATTAATTGTCCTCTTCACTTCTCTGTGGATTTAAAGTTTTTATAATAAAATATTGAGAGGAGGTACAATAAAGAGAAGCTAAGTGTGGAAAAGTAGTGATATTTTAGGCTGATTTTTCACCAGTTCCACACTCTGAAAGGCTACTTGCTGTTTGTAAACTGAGTCCAGTTCTCATCTTAAATACCTAGCTTAATGGCAAGTTGACTTAGTTGGTACATTTAGGTTCTCCTAATGGAACTTGCTCATAAAATGGTTGTATGGAGACAAATACTATTACTTAGTATATCAGAAATCAAGATTAAGGAGGTAAAGTAGAGGGAGCAGCCTGAGAACCCAGCCATTTGCTGGGTTACATGCCACTAGAAATACTTTGTTTTAAACTCATTGTGTTTGTCCAGGGAGGGGGAGGTGTTTACCGATTTGTCCATTGTTACCATCAGTATACAGAATTTTGAGTATTTGATAAGTTTGCTGAAATACCTAGTTCATTCCTTATTTCAAACATGGAAGGTAAGGATAGTCACTGTTCTTTAAACTCAAAAAGATTTCTTGGGGTGTGGGGCAAGGATTAAGGAGATAAGGAATATGGATATGAATAATCATCTGGGCGTACCTTTATGAATGCATCTACAGCCTTGACTAAAGCTACCTTTATGTTGTTGCTGGCTTCAGGGATATGGTAAACACCTCTTGAAACATTTGATAGGTCTTGGTCACATAAAGAATGGTATGTGCTCTTTATAGAGACCTTTCCCCTAGATAATTAACAGTCTAACTTGTCTTACCTAACAGTCTTCTCTTTGTGACCCCTATCCTTCCATGAGACAAGTAGAAAATCTAAAATTTTGATGGAGCGCCTGGGTGGCTCAGTTGGTTGAGCGTCTGACTTGGGCTCAGGACATGATCTCACGGTTCGTGAGTTCGAGCCCCACACTGGGCTTGCTGCTGTCAGCACAGAGCCTGCTTTGGATCTGCCAATCCCCCTCTCTCTGTCCCTCCTCCGCTCGTGCTCTCTTTCCCCAAAATAGATAAACATTAAAAAAAAAAGAAAATTTAAAAATTTGAGTTTAGAATTCTTCCAGCTGAGCCTTCTCTCTGCATGAAGGAAACTTTGGCTCTTTCAGAAAGTGTATGAAACTTGGCCAAGATGGCCCAGCTGGCTGGTGCTGGCCCTGGAATTCACCGTTAGTTTTACTGGCCTCTACAGCATGTCATGTTGTCATTGAAACAAGATGACAAGCTTCTCACATCGTGTGTGTGTGTGTGTGTGTGTGTGTGTGTGTGTGTGTGTGTGTATGTGTGTATACTGATTTATTTATGGAAGAATGATTAACATTCAATGCCAAGTGCCATAATTGCATATCACTTATTGAATTGGTCTTTGTACATGTTGCCCTATAAATTGTAAACTTTTACCGGGCAGAATTTTTGTCTGTTTTGTGCACGGCTGTTTTCCTGGTACCTAAAACAATAGCTGGAATGTGATGGATACCAACTGAATATTTACTGAACGAATGAAGGAACCAGAATCAAATGGTCTAGGAAGAGATTCATGGCTGCCTGTGTAGCAAGGTTTCAGGGAAATAATTGCTCTATCAGAACACCACACTCCCCCTCTCACTAGCTGATGGTCTAAACTAAAAAATTAGACATTGGTTTCTTGTGTATTTTCCACTGCTCCTGGGAGTGCTGATATATTAAGCTTGCTCAGCTTAGTGATTTGCTAACAGAGTATGGACGATTTTAACAAACTCTTGCCTGGGGGCACTTAAAAAAAGTTTTTTTTAATGTTTTTATTTATTTTTGAAGGAGAGAGAGACAGAGCATGAGGGGGGAGGAGCAGAGAGAGAGGGAGACATAGAATTTGAAGCAGGCTCTAAGCTGTCAGGACAGAGCCCAATGTGGGGCTCAAATTCACAAACTGAGATTATGACCTGAGCCGAAGTTGGACGCTTAACCGACTGAGCCACCCAGGCGCCCCAGCCTGGGAGCACTTTTAGAGGAAAGGAGGAGTAAAGTGTGAATAAGTCAAAGAGAGTAAAATTGGAAAAGGAGAAACAAGGAAGAGGAGGAGATTGAAAGACAGACTCTGAGTGTCTCCTGATTTTGAACAGCACAGCTTTACTGGTGTGTGGCTTGGGGAAGACTTTGGAAAAAATGGCATGGGGTGGTTTGTCAAACTCGTGTACGTTCCCGTGGCCCCAGGAATTTGTATCATGTAATCATCTGCCACTCATAATGGCAAAGACTTGGATGTGGGGAATGTCTGCGAACCCTCAGCCCCGTGTGTGGGCACTCGTGTGGTGTTGCAGGAGAGGGCGTGGCTGCTCTCCGCAGAGCATGTTGGCCTTATGTGCTGTGTATCGTGTGTCACTTATGCCTCGGTAAGCCTGTGTGGAAAGGAAGGCCGACCCTGTATGTGTTTTGAGGCAGTGTTGAAGATCAGATTCATTTATTGCATGCGAAATTCTAGTTGAGGTAGAAAGTTGTTGAAATCATGTATTCAAAATGAAAAATTGAACACCTCAGAACAGACATTAGAGAGCATGCAGCTTTCTAGCGTCCTATCTGACACATAATAGTTATTTAATAAATATTTGACATATGGGATGAGAGAGAAGAAGGGAGTTTTTGTGACTAATGATTCAAATGGTGAGTGCAACCGGGTTCATGGTTTCATAGATGTTTCTATTTTGAGGGGTTAGATGGTATCCTTAATAAGTCACTGCCTTTTTTGAAGTTGTGTGCAACTGGACATTAAGAAGATGAGGGGAAAAAGAGTATATCTGTTTTCACGGTAGAGGAAAAGTAGTTTAAAAACAAAAATAACAGAACAAAGACGTGGTCTGAATCTGTGCATCCTCCTTCACCTCCCTGTGCCTCAACGTTTTCATCTGTAAAATAGGGCTAATCATGTGTACTTCATAGCATTGGTTAGCGAGGATTAGAAGAGATCATCTGCGGAAAGGCATTTCGATAGAGCAGTGCCTGGCGCATCACACGTGTCCCCTGCTGTGTTAGCTATAGATGCTGGTGGCTGTGTTTCTGGAGCTTAATGTGAGAGAGTAGAGCTAGTCTGCAGTAGTTTGAAGAAATACTGTGTGCTGGGAAGGGGAGACTTGTCTTTTAGGAAGAATATGGGATCTTGTGAAGAGTAGAAAAAAAAAAATCTTGTGTTTAATTCATGTGAAAGTCATTAGTGAAAATGAAGGAAACCTAGGATCTGGAGCAGAGATTTGGAAATGCAGCAACCCGTGTGGATGGGTCTGTCTGATCTTCTGCAAGAGATGAGCATGAGACCTCTTCGTTCCTTTATCTCCCTTCTCTGCACAGCAGAGATTAATTTTATTTGTGCTGTTTTAGTGAAGTGATTTGAGGTCCAGGGAGACAGGCCGAGGTGGTGTAGTGTAGGAGAGCATTTCAGAAAGGTAAGGTAGAAGACAGATCTGGGCCGCAGTGGTGTGAATTAAACATTTTCTTTTTCCTGTGGGCCTTCCTATCACAGAAGGAGCTGTGATCCCCAGGATTGCCCCATCCATCCAGATGTTCTGTCAGAATCATGACAGGAGTGGCTCACCGAAAGAAAACCAGTCTGATGCGAACAGATGAGTTAGCTGGTTGTCACTGTATCCCAAATGGGCTCTCCCGTAGATACCCTTCAGATGAAAACTTCCTTAAAGTATTTGCGGAAAGGAGATCATTGTTAACGCATTTGGAGAGCAAGTATATGTTGTTTACTGCAGAACAATACAAGCAATGGAACTTTAGAATTTTTTCTGGGAGCTTAGATTAACTGAAATGTAGTAAGGAAATTACCCAGTATATGATATGATCATCTAAATAATTGGGAAGTTGTAAGTTATCATAGAACTTAGGGTGATTATGATGTGTCAGTGTAGGTTCATCCTTGGTTAAAACAAAAAGGTATTGTCCTGGTGAGTGATGTTGAATAGTGGGGGAGACTATGCATGTGTGTGGTAAGGATTATAGGGGAAGTCTCTGTACCTTTATTCCAGTTTTATTGTAAACCCACCCATGCTCCAGAAGTGTAAGTGTTTAATAAAAAAAAAAGTTATCTTAGGGCCGAGAAGGACCTTGGAACTTTAAAAACTTGGAAACTGAGGTTGAAATGTAAGAAGCAGTTATTTCCCCAGAGTCACCATGTGAAAGAGCTTGTCTTGATATCTGAGTATTTTCTACCCTAAGACAACTTCTCTTTTTATTTTAAAATAACTAGATGGGTTTCTGAGGTGGAATATACCTCCTTTGTATATGTATTATATACCTATAACGTTTTTGTTTCTGTATATATACATGTAAGGTCTCCGTTCAAAATGGGAAAGATACAGTTAGGCAAAGTACCAGGTATTGAAGTCCTTCTCCCCCACCCCACCCCCCCGAGCCCTGAAATCTATTTGTCCAGTAGTCCTATCCCCTTCATGGCATTTTTGCTGATGCCTCTGTCCATTGTAGTGGTTGTGTCTATGGGAGATGGGAAAGGAACCCTGGACTCTTAGCTCAGGAACCCAAGTAACAAGAGATAGTTGGTGGTTCCCTGTCCCACTAAGCTCATTTACATACCTGCTGATCTGGGGATGGGAACATATGAAACATCATCATCATCATCTTTGTTATTTGTGCTTTGAAGTTTGCAATATATATTCACAAGTTACCTAACTTTGTTGTCACAACTATCGTTTATAGCAGGTATTATTGCAATCATTTTGCAATATATAAGTGCATTATACCAACACATTATACACCTTAAACTTACACAGTATTGTTATATGTCAATTACATCTCAGTTAAGCTGGGAAAATTTTTTAAAAAGCAGATATTATTAACTCAGCATTAAAGGTGTGAGAAGCAGAGTTCAGAGAAGTCTGAAGTGGAAGAGCCAGTGAAAGGGTGAGATTAAACTCAGATCTTTTGAGAATGAAATCTGTGCTCTTTCTAATACTAGGTATATCCTTGTTCTGGAAGCTTTACAGCCTGGCGTGATTATGTCAGAATGAAAAGCAGGTGACCTGTAGTGACTGAATAGATCATCTCTGTAGTATCTGATCTGTTGCATAGGAATAATTGAGCTGGAATGGAGGGGCAACGAGCCCATGTGTCTCTGAATATATTTAGAGCAGTCGTTCAGGAAGGCTTTTTGGAGATATTAGCTGGAGGAGGTTTGAGCTGATTGAAAAGAAGTGTGCTTGCAACAGAGCTGCAGATTCAGATTAAAAAGGCGGTAACTGTCGTGAATGTAAGTTGGTGCCAATCTCTGCTTCTTAGCGCCAACTCGGAATTCTGTTGGTTTAAGAATCACAGAGTTTGGGGTAAACGGAGTTGAAATCATCTGAGTTTCAGAAGCGCATTGTATTTGGTAATCTGTCGTCATCCCTCAGCACTGCTTTCTCTGTGTTGGCTTCTTGTGGTGTAGAGGCAGAGACGAGTGAGTATGTTCTGCCAGCTCAGCAATCCCGGGAGCGAGGGAGCCTCACTCTTGTCTTCTCCAACAAGAATCCTGCTGCCACTCCTCTGTGGTCCGAGTTCAGTCCTATGGCCATTTTTATTTTTATTTTTTTGTTTTTTTTTAATATGAGATTTATTGTCAAAGTGGTTTCTATGCAACACCCAGTGCTCATCCCACCAGGTGCCCTCATCCATGCCCAGCACCCACTTTCCCCTCCTTCCCACCCCCATCAACCCTCAGTTTATTCTCAGTTTTTAAGAGTCTTTGATGGTTTGCCTCCCTCCCTAACTGGTTTTTCCCCCTTTCCCTCCCCCATGGTCTTCTGTTAAGTTTCTCAGCATCCACATAAGAGTGAAAACATATGGTATCTGTCTTTCTCTCTGTGACTTATTTCACTTAGCATAACACTCTCCAGTTCCATCCACGTTGCTACAAAAGGCCTATGGCCATTTTAAAATCAGTCTCTTGCAGCTGATTGGCGAATCTGTCACAAACGCACCCTTTGATGGGATGATTCTCCTGTCCCAGTCAGATCTCCCCAAACTGCTGGGACCCTGAGGTAGGTAGACTTAATCCTTTAAGAGGGACTTGAGCTGCGGTTACCAAAGAATAAAGGAAAGGTGCTGGGGCAGCAAAAACATGATGAGGCTTAAAAATACATATATTTTAGGGGTGCCTGGGTGGGTCAGTTGGTTAAGCGTCCAACTTCAGCTCAGGTTATGATCTCAAGGTTCATGGGTTCAAGCCCCATGCCGGGCTCTGTGCTGACAGCTCAGAGCCTGGAGCCTGCTTCAGATTCTGTGTCTCCCTCTCTTGCTGTCCCTCCCCTGCTCTCTCTCTCTCTCTCTCTCTCTGTCTCTCTCTCTCTGTCTCTCTCTCTCTGTCTCTCTCTCTCTCTCTCTCTCTCTCTCTCAAAAATGAAGAAACATTAAAAAAATAAAAAAAAAAACTAAAAATACATATAACACTCCGGATTATCTTACTTTCACTTTCTAAAGGTGAGGGACGGATGATTATCTTTTTTAAGGCCTGATTCAGAATAACATGGTAATAGATTTTTCCTGGCAGAGTAATAAGTCAAATAAAACTTGGGGCACTGACCTTTGAGGAAAGCAAAGTTTTAAAGAGCACAAAAATGGTAGGCAGTGTGCAGATAGGGATCATAGAGCCAACTGCTTCAGGCTGCATGAAAACTTAGCTTGTGATGGTTCTTGCCATGATCTGCATCACACTTCAGAGCTTGGTTGGAGGAAAAGTGAGAGTTTTATTAATAGAACTTTCACCAACACTTCTTCGCTTTACATGGTTACAGTTTAACACTAAGAAGTCGGGAATTGAAGGAATCTGGTGTCAGACTAAAATACTGACTGAATATTTAATTCTGAGTCTCAGCCAAGTGTTAATACATATAACTGTTTCATTGATTTGTTTAAATTACATTACTGCTGTTTCTAGTGATCATTAAAACGATAATGCCTAAACACTCTTGTCTTCAGACTCATACTTTTTATGCAGATAGTTCCTAAATTATTTCCTTTATCTTAAAAAGCATGTTACATATTTCTCACCAGTAATTGAGAGTGTTGGATCTCCCCCAAGCAGAAACATTTTAAGCCTGGTTAAAATATTTAGCCTCTGAGAATTTTAAGGTGTCTGCAAAGGTTGTCTTTTTCATCAGCTCACTGTATTCATTTGGTCGTTTAAGTGCAAAGGTGTAAACCATCAACTTTGGCACTCACAGCTTCATTATCGTTACTTCTCTGAGTTGTGCTTGGTCCTTAAGTCTGTTTGAGGTACTCAACAGTAATTTCTTGTCCACAACTTGTGTGGTCTCAGGTTTTAAGACAAACTGAGGTTGTTACTGCCAAGTCCTAACCGCTCTAGTATTTGTAGTGATTAAATGCTAGTGGTTAGAGGTTTAGGGAAGATTTAAGAACAGCTGGTTCCAAAAATCTGTGTGTGTGTGTGTGTGTGTGTGTGTGTGTGTGTGTGTGTGTACACATACGCGCACATATACATTGGGGCAATAAGAGGGTATGTTTTGATGAAGTGTTTTTCTTTGTTCAGGGAGTTCTTTGGAGAACCTAAAACATTTTTAGTGGCATTATAGTATGTACTGTCTGTATTCTGGTTAATCATTGGAGCCTTAGCAATTCAGGTAAAAGATTGTCATTTAGTGGTGTGTTGACTTGTGCACAGACAGTTCTCTGTGTTTTGAGCTGGCTCCCCAGGCACACTTTCCTGCAGTCTTCCACTAGGCAGACATATGAGAATAAAAAATAAATACCATATGTGAATTAGTTTCAGAGGTAGGGGTGTGTGGGTGTGGGTGTGGGTGTCTGTCTTCTGCTTGTGGGAGGTGTTTAAACTCTGCAGAAATTGATGAGAAAAGATGCATTGTCCAGTAGTCCTTATAGCATCAACTGGCCTTTTTTCCCCCATGGTGCAGTGGGGCATCCATTACTTTGTAGAGGCTGACTGCTAAAACTGTTCCCAGAATTCAGGACTTCTGAACCACAATGGGCTGTACCAGGCTTTGTGGCCTTAATAAGCCCCGTGTTATTGGCATTTCAAATATTGGTATACCTATCAAGCCTGGCCTTGTGTGTGGTAGGAGGGTGGGGTGGGGGGGTTCTTCAGAGCCACCACTGATGGATCCCATGCTTTTTCTCAAGAGAGCAAACAAGCACTTTTTGTTTAGGCTCAGTAATGCTTGGCAAAGAAATATAGCTGTAATTATATATCCTCGTTCTTGTTCTTTTCTTCCCATCTAAGTTTTACTCCCTCCACCCCCAACTTTATATAAAAGCAGCTAGCATTGGATCTGAAATAAATGTCATGAATGAATAATAATTTCTTTCATTTACACAGTAATTAAACCTGTTGAATGCTGACTTAATGCTTTACTGCACTCTAATTTGACTGGAAGATTTGGCCTTTGTGAATTCAAAGAAGAGGAAAAAAATAGAAATTAAATACCTACTGAGACTATTAAGGAGGACGTTTTTGAGTAGGGTTCTTCCTCCTCCTGTTTCTCATCTCCTTGTGTTTGCCCTTTGCTTTCTGGGATACTTAATACTTAGGAGTTGTTGTACAGATCAGCCTTTGGCTTGTGTGCCCAGCACTGCCCCATGAGCAAGGTCCCCCAGGGACAAGGCCATTGGCTGCCGCCGCAGGTACAAGGCCAAGGGCCTGTTGTGCTGCTGCCATCAGAATTGCTGCTTCTGGTGTTCTTTCTGATGGTTTTTAATATTCCTTTCCTTCTTAACCCGTAGAATTCCAGTGGATGGGTCAGTCGGTTTGTATGACCCTGATTGACACCCCAAAATATATCTGACACTCGAGAGATGTGTTCCAGCCAGGAGCATTGTAAGAATCTGTATTGCTCTTCTGAAATTTTCTGCCTGCGTGCAGTCTGAGTCACTCAACCTGTCTTTCCCAAAGTTTCCCTTTCTCTAAGGTGGGTCCTGTAATGCAAGCTGGCAGCCCACTTTGCCTTTCTTGAAATGAAAGTATTCTCCAATACAAGTCAGTTTTTTTCTTCTTTCACCATCAGGACTTACTGACCATGTTAATGAATAATTCATTCCTAGAACACCTTGCACAGGAGTCTCTAAGTCCCCTCAGTGATGGTTGTTGACCCTGCTGGGGCACTGCTGTTCATCCATTGAGTAGAGGTTGTTGGGGCAATTTGTGTCACAGAAGGCAGTGCAGGTAGGGACTCTGGAATCCCCTTCATAAATCTAAAGCAAACACAGTGCGTGAGGCCTACCAGGAGCCTTGGCTGTCTGCACCCTTGCTCTGTCAGAGGAGCTAGTGGTCAGGCCCCTTTGATTCTGTGAGAGAAAAGCCTGATTGTGTTCTGTGCAGATGGAGTGTGTGCAGGTTGTGGGTAGCGAGAGCTCCCTGGCAGGGCTGCCGAGAGTATTGACTGAGATCATGGGTGTGGAAGGCCTGGCACACAGCCAGAGTCAATAAATATTAGTTCTTACCCTCATCTGGAGACCAAGAGAACAGAAGTGTTTAACTAAAGTATTTTTTTTGTTAAGGAATCTGCCACAAACACTCCCCTCCCCACTGCCCTGTGCCAATATTTACATGATTCATTTTCTTTGTCCTTCCCTCCTTCTTCCAGTCCATTTATCTCCTTTCTCTTTCTCTCTAAAATTACAACAGACTTGTTCAGATAGTTTTCTTTATAGAAAGTTCTGCAAACTTTAAAACTTCTAGTGTATATTGTCAATAAAAACTTCCCTAGTGTACTTGTTAAAATACAATCAGAAGTATGAATGCCATAAAGATAAAAGCCTGTTTACTTACTTAACTATATGTTATATAGTTTTTGATTATGGATTCCTTTCAAATACACCCTAGATTCATACATATACTAATGTACCATAATACATATTTTTCTATTTTGCCATGGTTTGAGTACTTATGTATTAGGTACTATGATAAATGCTTTAAATGCTTTGTTTATGTGCATTATGTCAGTGTTTCCCCTAGTACTTGATTTTAAGAATCATGCAGGGGTGATTATGAAAAAAAATACCTATTACCTAACATCCCCAGATCTCTTAAATCTGAGTATTAGAATTTAAACCTTGAATTTGCAAATGTGGCTTCCTGATAATATAATCCAGAGCTGGAACACTTAAAACAATACTGAAGTTCAACTCCAGACCATATAAATCTGCATATTGGCAGGGTGGGCTTGGCATCATTTCTTTAAGCTCGTCTTTTGATTCTAAATGTGCAGCAAGGGTTGAGATGATCTATCTAGGTGCTTCTTATTATCTGAAACTGAAAGTATAAAATGAATTGGCTTAGTTCATTTAATCCTTACAATAACTTTGTGAGACACAGATGGCATTATCCCTATTTTCAGATGAGAAATTAGAGGTTTGGAGAGGAGTGGAATATTAATATCAAGAATGATTAATATCAAGATGCCATATAAGAATTGCATCTAATTAACAGTATACATAGGACTACTGTCTGTTTGGGGATGCACTTACTTTTTGATTCGATGGCCACAATCTATGTATGAAATGTTGGTTTTAACATGAGATTAAATCAACCAACTCAGTATGCCTTGGAACCAAGTATTTGGGTGCTAAGTTTTTTGAATACCGACACCTGCCGATGGTCATTATAAATTCATCTTGTTAAGCACAGTGGAAAAGAGGTGCTGACCTATATACTCGGTTGGATTTTGAGTGGAATGGAGGGCAGAAACAATTTATTATTCTGCCATTTCTGGAGGTTTTGCCATGAAACACTTTGGTATTTAGTTTGTGAACACTGCCTTCTCAATTGTGAATTCTTCTTGAATGTACCCTTGGGTGCTGTTGAGCCCCTTCTTGCCACCTCTTATTCTCAGAGGACTTTGTTGCAGGTGCTCTTATTGTAGAGGAGTGGTTTGGATATTCTTTTTTTTTTAGAAATGATGATGAAGTATATATAGAGTAAATCTGCCTCAAACTATAAATATTAGCACATTCACATTAAATACACACACACACACACACACACACACACACACACACACACACTTTTTTTAATTCTGAGAGCCCCCTAGGGGGGAAGCCAGTGTCTAGCCTTCTAAATTGACCCATCTGTGTGGGAAAGCTGTCCTTTAACCTGAATCCAGAAATTTGCCTTAGTTTTCATGTATTTGAGCAAGTTTCTTAAAGGTCCCTGGTTTTATGTACTTGAAATTGTTAATTTCATTCTTAGAATGGCTTGGAGAATCATGCTTGTGCATGTGTTCATGTATTTGTTCAACAAGTATTTCCTTTCCTCTGTCAGGTGCTGTTTTAAGTATAGGGATGACAGTGTCCAAACCAAATAGACAAAAATATCTCCTCTCATGAAGCTTAAAATCTAATGGAGAATAGAGGGGAAAAGTAAGCACATAAATCTTAAAGAATTTTGGAGGGTGAAATTTAGCAATAGGAAGTATGTAAAGAGGAAAACCTCTTTACCGTAGTTGAGGAATAGTGTTTTGCGCAGTGGTTGAGGAATGGTGGTTCGCGTAGACCTCCCAGAGATGACTTTTAAACACACAGTTGCTGAAGCCAAGGGGGTAAGCCTTTCAAGATACCAGGGGCGGAGGGCAGGGTCACATTTCAGGCAGAAGGCCCCTTCACTGCCATGCCTCTGGGATATGTGAGAGTCCTGAACTTGGTCGGACATGTCTACTGCCTGCCCATAGGCGTTTTCTCTGTGACATGAGTTTACAGTGGCACATATCAGGAAAAAGGTGTGCCGAATTATAGTCTTTGATGAATTTGATTATATCATTAGCACTTGAAGGAAAGGGGAGGGGACTCTGAAACTTTGTCAAAAAGAATTTATTTCTGAACCCCAAACAGAGAAAATTTCAGGGCCCTGTCATTTTTCCATCACTATGTTCTCACCCTGGTAGGTAGGTGTGTGGAAATAAAATGGATGATGTCGGAATCAGAAGATGTGGATTATAGGTCCAATCCTGCCACAGTTACTTGTAGGACTTTAGGAAGAATGCTTCATTTGGTCATGCTACTGTTCCTGCTCTCGAAGGTGGTTTCTTTTCCTACTTGTTAAATTCCTTGGTAGTAAAGACCAGATGAAAAAATATTAATATATTAAATTCTGAGGTACTGGGTGACTGTGGCTTATTTTTTTGCAATATTTCCCTCTAAAGAATACAGAGTGTTGGCTGGAAAAGAGTATTTAAACAAACCTTCCTCCATTCTTTTCAAATGTTTATTGAGAGCCTACCATATGCAAAGCCCAGTGGTAAACACTCAGTTCCTTTCCTGGAGTAAGTAAGACCTGTTTCTTGTAGGTCTCACTTGTATGCTGCCACTTAAAAACTTCACCAGTGACGGAAGAAAAAAGAACCTAATAAAAATAGTATTACAGTTTTTCACATGTTACATGGTTACCAAAAAAAAGTAAACATGGCACTATGTATTGAAAAGGACCTTGTGTAAGTGAGTGTTGGAAGATTTGCAGCTTGTGAATTACTATGAAGTAGTGGAAGAAGGCTTACGTGAAAGGGGTGGAAAGTTGGAACACCTGATGTGGATGGGGGCAGCTTATGATGCTTATGAGGTAGCTGGTGAAGGTTTGAGGTCTGTGCATGTGTGTTGTGTACACTCCTGCACAGCCCAGTTCAACTGGGTGCAGTTTTCTGAATTCACCTAGTATTTCTTGCATGCAAAGTTATGCACAAGCAAATTCCAAATTCACGTTATGCTGAAATCGTGTCTATAGTCAATTGCACTGGAGTGAATTCAGGTTTTCAAAATAAGCTTGATAGCAGAACTGTCTGTACAAAGAAGTGTGATTCAGCCTGGTGCAATCAGGGAACTGCAAGTGAAATACAGTGGTGGAGTGTAACTTGGAAAGGGTAGAATCGAGGAGTTAGGAGAGGTAGACAATGGGAGAGGGGGGGATCAGAAGGAGCTTTGTGTTCTGTGTCACTAGGCCCAGATTGTGCTGTAATCATGTATCTTTTACCTGTCCTCTATTGTAATATTTATATATTCTTGTAAAGAGCCAAGTCAATGCATTCGAGATAAAATATCAGTTGTGTACAGTTGTACAAATTAAGTAACAAAACTGAAGGAGTAGAGTGGGACATCTAATCTTAGGGAGCATCAGAAAATACCTTAATGGTCTCTCATCTCAGAGTGGAATGTTTGCCTTCTTCAGCCAGAGGGATGGTGTGGGGATTGTTTGGAATGAAGACACAAGAGACAGAGCTAATTCGATTTTGTGTTCTCCCTTCATCTTTTCATTTGAACAGAGAGACGTGTCTTTATATTATTCACTTAAATTACTGAACACAAACAGGAGCAAAATAATAGACACAGATGACTAAGCAAGGCCCATCTGCCCCATCTCCAACCTTTGTCTCCCTCCCCAGATTAGCAGGTGGCACCAGTTCTTGGCCAGTGTCTCTAGTTATCTTATTACAGGGGGTTGTTCATTTGCCCAACTCCTTTGAAACGACAACAAAAAATTTTGGTAATGACTGACTGTATGTCCATTGGCTAGAGCACCAATTCCTGAGGACCAGACAGAAGCTTGGCATTTGACCAGACTTCTGTATTTGTGTTAGGATGGTCTGGCTGACAACAGAAAGCCGGGTTGATTTAAGCTTGTGTTTTTAGATACTGGCAAGCTTGTTCACTGCTGGCTGGAAAAAGCTAGTCCTGACAAATCTCAAAAACTTACAAAAATAAATAAAAAAATAAAGCAGGGCTCTTGTAGATTTTGCCTGCGAGTGGTGATTCCTACCAGTGGTGGATAATGTATCGCTGGGTGACACGGAATGCAGGAATCATTACTGTCAATTTTGCATTTGACCTATCTGTGAAGGAAAATGAGTTTCTGACTAGGCTGGGCTGTGAAATATGACAGCTGAGATAGAGGTTTAAAGTGGAAGAGTAGGTTGGAAGGACACCTGCCTACCGCCAGAGAATGGACCCAAGTCCTCTAGTGCAAATCGTACATTACATTTGTAGTATCTTTGAGGCAATGTGTTTGGCTTAAGAAAAACAATATAAGTAAATTCTGTAACCTTGCACATGGGTCCTGGATGGTATTTCAGAACAAGTGATACAATAAGCAATGAGAAAAGAGTTACAGTGCTTATAGAGAGCCAACGTGAATTCACTAATTTCTTTTTTCAGCACAATTCTGGGACAGGAACTCAGAGGCATGTCATAGACCCAATTTATTAGACTTCAGCAAGATTTTTGGCCTTGTCTCTCATAATCATTTTGTGAACAAGAAGAAAAATATAGGTTAAGTGGTATTATGATCATCAAGAGTCATGATTAATTTTATAACTATTTCCAAGGTCACTGGCTAAGAAAATAGATTTCATTCTGGTTTGAACTTTCTAGGATCATTGCAGAAATTTCTATCCTGGACTCTGTCTTACTCAAGTTTTGTGCCTGTCTGGGATGAAGATAGGGTTTCAAATTATGCACAAATAGGAACGGTCACAAATAATGGAGCATGGGAGAAACAGTACACAACTAGATTTTGACTATCTGGACAGTGACCAAAGTAAGATTTACTAGGGCTAAAGGTGAACTTGTGTTCAAAAACCTAATGGAAAAATTGAGAGAGATGAAGCTTAGGATTTTTAGCTGACCCTAGCCAGTAGTATACACTTGGCTGGCAGTAAAACTAATGATATGTTTGAATTCCTTAATAAAAATATAGAATGAGCAGGTGACTACTTTGTGTGTGTTGGGTAAGAGGGGTTAGAAAAATTGAAGGTGACGTTTGCCCAGGGTCACAGGTCTTGTTAATGTTCACATTGTACCATTTTGGCTCATTTCTAAATCCCTCTTTATCTTTAAGTTCGGAAGATCCAAAAAGCTGTGAATCAATGGATTTAAAAGCTACTTTAAGAGAGTACAAGAGTAATGGGGGTGCCTGGGTGGCTCTCTTGGTTAAGAATCCAACTTCGGCTCAGGTCCTGATCTTGTGGTTCATGGGTTCGAGCCCCGCGTCAGGCTCTGTGCTGACAGCTCGGAACCTGGAGCCTGCTTCAGATTCTGTGTCTCCCTCTCTCTCTGCCCCTCCCCTGCTCACGCTCTGTCTCTTTCTGTCTCTCTCAAAAATAAATAAATGTTGAAAAAAATTTAAAAAGAGAGTAAGAGAGTAAAACTGTACTCAAAGTAGGATCTTCTGATTATGATTTAAAGACATTTAATTTGTCATGTTAAAGTTTTTTTTTTCTTTCTCTAATCAAGAAAAAGTCGTTAGAGGATGTGTGGAAAAACTTGGTAGTTACATGAAAGTTGGAGGAAATTGACAGAACAACTTTCAAGGAGTAAGCCACGAAGTTTGCATATTTTACCATATTATGAATTTTAAAGTTTGGTTCCATATGTATTTTTTGCTCACTCTGCGTTGAATACACCATAGTCACAGAGACTCAGAACTTATAAATGGCCTGTTTCCTGTTCAGTAAAAGAGAAAAAGTAATTTAGGAGGAACTCGAGAGAGTTTCAAGGTTAAGGAGTATCAAATTGATTAGCAAGCAGGCCAGGAAGGGTTTCTGATGGTCTTGTGTTTCACTGGTGGGAAGAGCAAGGACAGACTAGGATGAAAAGCGTGTGTGAGGTTTTGGAGACTTAGATGCATGATCTTTTAAAATTGGTTTTTGGAAACTGCTCATCATTACCCACTTAGAACATCTTACTCGGATTTAAGCGTAAGTTCTTTATAGTTCTAAAATTCATGTGGTACTTGGAGATCATCATTCTAATTATTATTTTTATCATCGAAAACTGGGACCTAATGCTTATATACTTTGTAAAGTGTTTGGATTTAATTTAGTTCAGTAAGATTTTTGTACCCGTAACAGCCTTTCCACAGGTATGTAATTCTCTGGGGGTAAGAATCATAGTATACTTTTCATTTCTGCAGGGCCCTGGCACACTGCCTGGCACATAGTAGGCACCTAATAAATATTTATGAATAAGCACAAAGTAGTCTAGGTATTAAGATTGAAGTCCTCATTGTGCATAGTGGAAAATTAAGTCTTTGATTGGTTATGTGACCTGGCATTTTGGAGCAGAGGGGGACCTCAGAAAGGAACACAAACAACTTTTTCATTTTACAAAGAGGAAATTGAGGCCTGCTAGAAAGGTGCTTCCTGAAATTTAATCAGGGAGCTGATGTCTGAGCCTGGAAATTGGCACATTGTCTCTCACTCAGGATCCACCGCTTACTCCCTTGCCTTCAGGATGATTTGGAGCAGGTAGCGTAATGGGGTTGAAGCAGGGTCTTCAGAGTCTACGTGCATTTTTCTAGTCTGTTCTCAGGATCTAGCGCACATGCTTCTTTAGGGGTCTCATCTCTTATTCACAGGTGAGCACCAGTCCACGTTTTTGCTTGTAGCATTAGGTGAAGATGATGTAAATACTGTTTAAACCATAGGCAGTCCAGTGTCCAGCACAGACACCCTTTCAGGAATAATTTTGCAGCCAGTCTGTTTATCCTACGTGCTTTGGGGATGCCAACATTAGTGTGACCCCTGGCCAACTTCTGTTTTGTTTGTTTTCTGTTTCTGACTGCGTCTTTTCACTGAGGTTATTCACATAGTACTATTTTCTATGAATGTTTGGTATCTTGTTTTGTTTACCCAACTAACTAAAGTCATATGGCTTTTTGTTTTCTACCGATAAGGTCAGTTTCACATGAAAATAGAGATTTGTTACATGGCTCTGAATTAAAGCATGGTGTTGAAATTGGGTATCAAACGGATTTTTCTCTTAGATACTATATTGAATTCAGGATGCTTTCAACAGTATCAGAAAACCTGCTTAAAACTTGCTTAACCAGGAAGAAAATTGACTGGCTCACATAATGGGGAGGTCCACAGGTGGGGAGGGCCTCAGGGTTGGTTGATAGAGGGACTTAATGGAGTGTCTCTCCACAGGTACCGGGTTTCTTTCTGTCTCATCTGTTTACATTCACCACATCCATGGCATCCATAAGCTGCTCATGAATGGCTACCAGTAGCAGTCAGGGTCACCATGCTTGGCTCACAGCTGATTGCACACGGGCGGGAGCACAAGTGGGAAGATGGAGACACTGAGAGTAAGCAGACTTCTCTCCCAGAGAGGAAAAGTCTTCCCATCTGTCTCTCTGGACCAGTTTAGGGCAGAGGTATAAAAACCCTCACCTTGGATTGGCACATCCTGATTGGTGTAGGCCTGTGCCCCTGAGCAGTTGCTGGCAAGGGGGAAGGGAGGACTTCACCAGTCCTGGGGCTGGAGTCTGTCCCTTAAGCAAGTGGCATGGTCCCTGCATGGTGGGGGAAGGGCGGCATGAATGTTGGGGAGTCAACCTCAGTTTCACTTGGCGTGAAAGGGCGTAGTTAGCTAACATTTCCCGTCAACAGCAGTACAGGCGCTCTTTGTTACGGTCATTACCTCAGGCTGACAATCTGAGAAAGGTACAACAAATGCATTAGTTATATATTCCTCTTTCCTAACCCTTATTTATGTTTATTTCCACTTCAGTAAGTCAGAGGGCATTTAGGGAGGAAGTAATATGGAGGGATTGATCATTAAATAGTACCTTCAAGGGAACTTGGGATCTGGTGGGAAAGGCAGGAGAGAAACAATTGCCAGATAAGACTCTTTGTCAAGCGTGCATTTCAGGGATGTTGACTTGTAGGAGCTCAAAGCTAGGTTTGTGGAGGGGACAGAGCCTCTCTGGTTTCACACTCAGTGCCACTGGACTGGCTACTTTTCTTCCATACCCTGGGGTAAGTGAGTACAACTTAATGCAACATTATTTATAATTCGTGTAAATCATTTCAAGTGAAAAGGTTTCATCAAAGCGCTGAGCTAGTCAAGATTCATTCCTAATCCTTAAAGGAACTTTGGAGAGAGAGAGAAAGAGAGTGAGACTGAAAGCGAGAGAGAGAGAGAGAGAAGGAGAGGTAGAAGTAAAGGGGGGGAGAGAGAGAGAGAGAGAGAGAGTGTGTGTGTGTGTGTGTGTGTGTGTGTGTGTGTCTGATAAGGAGAGACCTGGGTGCTGTGTGTGTGGGGGGGGGGCGGGGATAAGGAGGGTCCTGGGTGCTAAGAAGGGTAATACAAGGCAAGATGATATGAAAACCTAGAGGGACATATCTGAGTTGGATGAATGGGGAGTTATTGAGAAGAGGATGAATGTATTGTTTTAAAGTTGGGCCAATAGAATTTTGAAAGGTTAAATGAGGGTATTCCAAAAGTTGACAGTTTGTGTAAAGACCTTAGTATTGTACAATATGGAGTTTGAACATGGAGGGCCAGTTTGGCTGATGTATACGGCAGAAGGGGATGGTTGCAAGTGTATCTGTCAGTACTGGTTGGGGTCACAACATGCCAAGCCCAGGATAAAATTTATATACATTTTGTTAGGCAATCGGGGAGCCATTAAAAAAAAAAGGAATTTGAGACTTTATTTAAATAATGCATTAAAACTATAGTTTACAGTTATTATACTTTAATGTAACTTGGGCGTGAATAAGTGTTGTTGATGTGCTTGGCCCCCACCCCACTGGTATTTCCTAGTAGCACATCTTATGATTCAGATGCCTGTTTCATAATTGATGTACTTTGCTGCCTTTTGTATTTGAAAAGAGTGCTGTTATGAAGCAACAGAGTGGTATTAGGATATAAAAAGTAACAGAATGTAGAGCAACCCTCCACACTTCTTGCCCCTTTGTGTACCTAAATGTAATTCTTAGGTTTATCTGCTTATGTTTTAAGAGGGAGGCAATGGCCATCATGTTCTATGAGGCAGTTAATTATTAAGGTTAGTGACATGAGGGTCTTTACGTACTTGGGAAGCAGACTAGCATGCTGGGAAGAGTGGACCTGGTCCTGTCCATTTTTTTCATTTTTTTTCCTGGTATTTACTGGCTGTTTTGACCATATAAACCATTCACTTCTCTCATCCTGTTTTATTCTTTATAAAATGGTGACGATTATTCCCTGCCCACTAAACACAACATTTATGAGGCTCAAAAAAGGGATTGTGTGTGGTGGCAATGTATAAATAATAAATATAGTGAACAACTGTACACATAGTGTTACATATAAATGTAAAGTGAGTTCTCTTGTACCTCCATTTTCATTTGTAATTTCGTATTTCTGTTCATTCACTCATTTATTCATTATTCAAGGATTTATTGACTATATATTGTGATCCATATTCCATTCTAGATGCTGGGGATATAACAGTGAACATAGCAGCCCAGAATTTCTGGCCTTGCAGTTTAGATTCTTGTAGGGGAAGGGAGACAACGGAGAACTAAACAAAATACAGATCATGCAAGGTACAGTCGTGACCAGTGGAGAAAAATTAAGCAGATAAAGGGAATAGTGAGCACTGAGGTGTGTGTGTGGGGGGGTGGGGGGGAGGGCAGATGCAGATGCTGCTATTTAAAATAAGGTGTTCAGAAAAGACTTCACCAATCAAGTAACATTTGAATGTTGATTTTGCATTAAAGATCTGGAAGGGCAGAAGGGATGAGGTCTGAGAATATCCAAGAGTAGGGAATTGTGGGCAGAGGGAACAGCCCAGTGCGGAGGCTCTGAGGCAGAAATAGCCTTTAAAGGGGAGACCAGCATGGCTAGAGGTCAGTGAATGAGGGGGTAAGTCATCGAAGTTAGAAAGGAAAGAAATGAAGGGCCAGACCATGTAGAGCATTGTAGGCTACCATAAAGACTTTGGCTGGGAATCCGTAGGATGCTTTATTTACATTTAAAAGTGATCACCTTGCCTCCTCTGTTGTACCTGGGGACCAAGGTGGTAGCAGAGATGGGTTAGGCAGTGACTACACTAGGCATCCAGGTGAGAAATGATGGGAGCTTAGGTGGGATAGTGATAGAAGTGGTAAGAAGTGAGGGGGTCCTGTTTGGCAGGATTTGCTGCTGAGTTAGATGTGGGATGTGAGAGACTTTTAACCTGAAAATGTGCTATCCACCGATAGATTAATAAAGTAATGTCTTACTCTTTTGTCATAGAAATCAAAAGAGCCATTTGCAAATAATATCTCACTTCTGTCGAGTAGGTGTTACATGCTAGATATTACTGTAAATACTTAGCATATCGTTTCAGTTTATTCTCATACAGACCTTATGATATTATCCTATTTTACAGATGAGGAAACCAAGGCATAGAGAAATGGAGTAGCTTCCCTAAGATTATGCAGCTAAATGGAATTCTCTAGTCAGCACATTCAGCTGTTGAACCTGTTGTAAAGATTGTTTTATTTACAAAACATTTATCGAGTATGGTCCATGGGTGGCCTGGTCTGTAATTCCCTAGTACCTTGTTTATGATGCTGAACATATTGTTATAATTATTACTTTTATATCAAAGTTCACACTGTGCTCCAAGCCCCTGTGGGAAAGGACTTGTGCCCCATTCAAACTTTGAATCTCTGATGTCTGGCACATAGTTGTGATAAACAGATTTTGTTAAAAAAAAAAAAAAAAAAAAAAAAAAAAAAAACAACAGTTCTGTTTTTTTTTAAACAAAGGTTAAAAAAAGTTGTCAAGCATTATGCTAGGACTGGTGGGTGAAGATCAGGCGGACATGACCTCTTACCTTGAGGAGCTCACTTTATGTTGTCCTAGATCTGCCTCTCAACAGAGAAATTACCACCTGGAGGGCTGTTAGAACACACATGTATTGTTGGAGTTCAGGGGCAAAGCCTTACCCTCTCAAGGAGGCAACTTTGGGAGGCATACTGGAGATGGAACCCAGCCTGGGTCATACAGGCTGAGCTGTCCTGGTGAGGGAGGAGAGGGAGGGGAAGTCGAGGTGCTATTCCAGCTGTGCAAGATCACATAGAACAAGAAAGACATGACGGAGCCTAAAACAGATGCCCCGGTGCGATCCGTGGCATCAAATAATGTTTAACGTTTTACTCAGTGTAATAGTGATATATTTCATGTGCGTATTCCAGAGTTCTTAGGAAATTGTTCTATGTGTTTAGCATATAGGGCAACTCTGAGTGAGAATATTTGATTAACATTGTATGCCAGTCCTTTGAAATTCCGACACTGCACCGTGCATATCTTTCTTTTAACATCACCCTATTTCTGACTCCATAAACCCGCTGTTGAAGGTGGAGAGAAAGGCACTCATGTGGCAGTGTTAGTGCAGTGGGTGGAGGAGCAGGGCACACCATTTGCAAGTAGCCAGCCGTCAGTTAATGCAAAGGGCCCCCCTTCCCCAGAACACCGTTCATCACAGGATCTTGTTCATGAGCTTCTTAGAAGTTCTACTCCATATCTGAGGTTAGTTTAACTACCAAATGACAGAAAGCAGAGCAGAGGGTACATTTTTCTTGGAAAAAGAAAAAAAAAACCAACCGGAAAAAGTTTCACAGGAGCTCACGTGTTGCTATTCGCACGCTTTTTTCTTGACGGCTACACTTAAAATTCATTCCACATGGCCTCCAAGAGAAAGGAGGTGGGGAGAAGCCTGCATTTGATAGCTTTGTATGTTCCCCCAAAGAAAGAGAGTGCTTGAAAAAAGAAAGGCAGGCTTTCAGATGTTGTCTGAACAAAGATATGGAAATGTGAGGCGAGAGCAGCATCTGGAGGTTTTCAAACACTGGAACATAGGCTGCACGCTGCTTTTGCTGTTGGAGGAGTGAAAAGCTGTTTCCTGTCATTTCCCATCTTGTCACTTCCAGGACCAACATCTTGCTACTTCTTGCACCAGCTGTTGTTGTTGTTGTTGTTGTTGTTGTTTTTTCACTCCGCAGACAGATGGCAGGAGAACTTGGATAATTCCACGCCCCCCCCCCCCCCCCCCCCAGTTCTAAAGAAGTTTGCTTGTGTGCTACCTTTATAAAATGATCCTGTGCCCCTGTCACTCACTTGATTCTGTTAGCAGAGTCAGGAAGGGAGCAGAGGGGATCCAGAGGAGACTTTTAACAGCTTGCGATTTCATGTCTTGTGAAAATGCTCCCTCCTTCAGAAACCTCACCTCTGTTGGTGCAGCCGTTTTGTTTCCGGGGTTTTTCACCAAAAAGGAGGGAGGGTGGAGGGATTGAACTTTCGTACCGTTGCTTCTGTACAAACCCGAGATTTCTGACCATGATTTCTCTGTACTCTGAACCCCGAGTAGCAGTTCTGACATCCTTGTTCGCCTCCCTGCATTTTAGCTGTAAGTGCAACTGGGTACAGGTGACAGCACCATCTTTTCACAGGCCTATGTATTTATCTTTCGTTGTTCTTTTTACACCTGTTACTTTAAGTATTTTCCTTGGATTCCTCAGTGAGGGTAAGAACATAGAAATAAATGGTGCAGAGAAGGCCTTACACATCGAGGAGATACTTGGTGGAAACAACTTAGGTTCTGTTTAAAATTTGTATTTTTTGTCACAAGATAATAACCTCAAGGAGGAAGCTGTTCCTTTCTTTTTCTCACAATAGTAGATAACTTTTAATAACATTAAATTGCAACTCTAAGAAGTAACATATTCTCTGTAGAAAACCTAGAAAAAATGTATTACAGAAAAAATAAATGCATCCACAATTTTATAGTAACCACTCTTACATTTGGTGAAGTTACTTACAGCTTTTTCCTCGGAGTTAGGTGTGCATGTAATTTGTCTTGTATCCTTACAAACTTATGTTAGTACTTGGTCATTTTCCAGCGTGGATTTGGTGGTAGTGGGAATGGTCATGACAGTTATACTTGCTAAGATTATTGAGCACTTACTGTGTGACAGTCACCATAATAAATGCTTGACATGCAGTTCACATTTCAATTCCCATGTCAATCCTATACAGTAAAGATTAATTGATCCTTATTTTAGACACTAGTGAAGCGAGGCTAGAAAACATTAAGTAATTTTCCCAAGCTCACACACTGCACAGGAGGTTATGTTAGGATTGAGGCCAGTCTGTCCCTGAAGCTCATGCTGTTTATCATTTGTACATCCTTTTTTTGAAAAGTCTGAATATTTCTAAGACTCTTGATACATATTGTGTAAGACTTGCTATCAATTCTCACTTCCCCCATTTATGAGAATACTTCCTTGCACAGATGTAGATCTTCTTTTCACAGGTGCTCAGAGTGAATGATTGCTCACTCGTTACCTTAGCTCTTCTCTGATTGCCGGAGAGATTGGACATTTTTCACGTGTTATTGATCATTTGTATTTCGTCTGTAAATTGTTCATGTCCTGCGATACTGCTTTTATTGACCACTTAAATTTTTTTTGGTACAAACTCGCCATTTGTTAAATATATTAACCCTTTGTCTTTTGTTTAAAGCATATTTCCTTCTTTTGCTTATTTGTGAACAAAATACTTATGTGAACGTTTTAAGTATGTACATATCCATATATTGTTTTCTGTATTCCTTTCCCACAAATCAGTGATTTAGTTTGTTTTCCTTTATTTTATGATTTTATTACTTATAGCCAACTTTTTCATTCACATCTGGAATTTATTTTAACATATGATGTGAGGTGAGACCCTGATTTAGTTATTTTATGCATACATAATACTGTTTTTGTTTTGCTAATCCATTTTTTAATTGTCAGACATTATATATTCTACTCCTGTGGTGTGCGTTATTATATTTCTTTTCTTTATTGACATCTGCTTAAGCTATCTTTTCTGTGTATGTGATCTGTCAGTTTTAATGCCCGTAGTACATTTTAGTTATTGTAAGTTTGTAAAATGGTCAAGGAGCTTTTTTTATTGAAAGGAGCCAGATCACTGCATTAGAAGGTCCATTCCCAAAGCCTCAGTGTGGCCTTGTCCTTGTTTTGTGACTCGGCCGTGTCTCTAATTTAAATCTCATCAGCAAAATGAAAGGCCATAGTATGTGAATTCCAGAATTTTGAAGTTTTGAGATTTTAAAAATTGAGACTTGTAGTTGATACCAGTTACCTCACTAAAACTTTTGCAGTTCTTTGAATTTGTGAAATCTACATATACATGATTTAAAGTACTCAGGATATTGTCCCTGGTTTTTGCGTTTCATGTTTTAACTATTTTAACTCACAACACGTAGGACACCAAATGGGTGGAGTTTTTTTTCCATAGCAACCAGTTCTCCAGCTCTCCAGACACCAACTGGGTGTTCCACAACGAAATCCTTTTCTGACACTAACTGCCTGAAGTGTGTGTAGGCCCTGCAGGATAAGGGGTCGGTCCCATGATACTGCCCCCACTTCAGACACCAGTCATAAGTCCCAGGTTGCCACCTGTGCTTCTGACTGATGAGCTGTAAATTTGGTGGTTGGCACGATGCCCTCCCTCCTCAGGTTTAATAATTTGTTGGACTGGAACTCACAGAACTCAGGAAAGCATTTTACTATTACGGGTTTGTTGTAAAGGACACAACTCAAGAACAGTCAACTGTAGTAGGTACATGGGACAGGTGTGGAGGGAGGGGCCCAGAGCTTCCATACCCCCTCTAGGCATGCCACCCTCCAGGCCCTTGGAAGTGTTCACCAACCCAGAGTTGCCTGAATGCTATTGTTTAGGGGCTTTTATGAAAGTGCTCATGAAAGTTTCATTACAGAGGCATGCTTGATTCAACCATTGGCTGCTAGTGATTGAAACTCTCCAGCCTGTGTCCCTTCCCCTACACTGGAGCTCAGGGGTACCGCTGAAAGTTCCAATCCTCTGATCGTGCCTTGGTCTTGGCAGCCAGTTCCCATTCTGAAGCTATGTGGGGGATTCAAGTTTGTCTGAGAACAAAAGACAGTCCTATTCAGGAGATTCCACGGGATTTAGGAGCTCTGTGTCAGGACCTGTGGACAGAGATAAATATTTATTTATCACCATTCTATATGAAGTTCTGAGTTTGTGGCAAATAATAACCAGGTAAATATGGCCTGTATAGACATGGTTTTTATTCTCTCCTTCTTTTTAAAATACCTGAGGGCTTCACTGGAGAAAAGAAATAAAACAAAATTTTCAAGTATAGGTGAAGTTTGCAAGGGAAGCGTGATGTTTATATAAAGTTAGCATCAAAAAGGAACGATTTTGCTTGCATCACTGAGGAGACTAGAGATAGCATTGGTAAAACACAAGTGGGCTATGTTCTTTCAGAATTGCAGCAAGCCTTCATAGTAACTTAGGTGATCCCAAAATGTTACCTTGATTTTATTTAAGGAAAGAATGGAGTCTTGCTTTCCCAGCATGGTTTTATGTGCATATTAAGTACAGCTTCCCATGACCAAGGTCTTCTAGAATAAAAATAATGCCTCTTAATTTTGAGTCCTCTTTTACAATCTGAAAACTGGAGGTGCATTTCTCTATTTGATCCTCATAATCACACTGTGAGGTAGCTTAGTCCAAGATGTTATTATTACTACCTCTACTTTGCATATGAGTAAAATGAGACTCCTGTTTAAAATACTCTCCAAAGCTCTCATGACTCGCAGGTGGTGGGACTGGCCTCTAACGTAGCTCTTATGAGACCTGAACTGGTATTATTTTTTGACTTGGTAATTTCCAAGCCCTTCTTTTTTAAAATTAAAAAAAAAATTTTTTAGGGATTTGCAAATCCCTATTTTAAAGGTGCCCACCTCTGAAATATTGAGGAGTGAGTGTCTTTTAGGTGCCTGCCCAGAGTGACATACGCCAAAATATTTTTTAAACTGTGAAGTAGTGTTCAGATGTAAAGCTTTCTCTGTGTTACTCCTCGGGGACCAACAGTTAGATACCTGTCTTCTCTGTTCAGTGTTGTATGGTGGTAATTAACAAAGTTGTACTATACGTGAACTTTTTTTTTTTAATATGCCTCAGCTGTCATGAAGGACATTTTTAACTAAAAGGAGAAATAATATTCATTTTTCCTTGTTCATTTGAAAGTAAATGGTACTTGAGGCAGACTTATCAGATTTCTCTTCCACCCTCTGACTCGTAATCATGATTTTTTTTCATAATCTTAAGGAACAGGGTAAAAAATTCCATCTCAGTTTATAGTTAGTGTTTCGGAAGTTTCATACTTAGGTGTGTTCAAAATAGTACCATGTGTTGTGGTAGTCATGAAAGCTGTCTGCAAATATTCCACCTCTCTCTGTCTTTCTCTACACACATGGCCTTCCCTGACCACTTTAACTTTGGGTAGCCGTAGGACTTGATTTTGCCTAAGAAAGGCGAGTCTGACTTCTTAGTTTGTACTTTACCATATTCTCCTGTCCTCCACATGAGGATTAGCAATATTCAAGATGGTGGCTGCTCCATCAGCCTGGGGTCCTGAATGACCGTAATGAGAACTGCCTTGTCGATTCATAATAGACATAGAATGTGAAGGAGAAATAAACCTTTGTTATTTTCAGCTTTTGCGATTTCATATTACCTAACTTGTCCTAACTGAGGCAGGATCATAAGAATATGCTTATTATGCATCATGCAGATCTTTTGGCTGTTTCAATCTTAAGATCTTAAATTACACCCAAACTGAATAGTCCTTAATATCACCAAGCAGGATGTCTCCATTCTACAGGGGCTCACAAAACAGAATTTGGAAATTGGGAGGAATAGCTTGTAATAGGCACTCAGTGCTCAGATCAGAGCCATTGTTGCACAGCCAAGAGAGAGATTTGCTTCAGTTACTAGAGTAATTTTTGACACATAGTTGATTTGGTCTTTATTCATAAAGGTCTGCCAGATTATTAGGAATTTATTGGAGGCATACCTTTAAAATAGGAGTAAATGCCACTTAAATATTTTGATTTGAAATTAGAAAAAGGCAAGATTTTTCCCAAGGGGCCTGTTAACATCCGCTGAGGATGGAGAAGGTTACTCAGTCGCTCATGTTGGCTGACAAAAGCATCAAATAAGAATAGTATTGCACTGAGTTGCTTCATTCCAGGGTTGACATTCGGCTCTGATGTGCTTAGAGAACTGAATCTGAACAAAACACAGCGGTATACCACGTCTCACTTGTCTTCTCATTAGTATACTTTCCCCTTTTTCTTTTCTACTCCCTCATTCCCACCCAGCTTTCCTTGCTTACCTTCTTTCCTGTAATTTAGCTCATCAGGGTCTTTGTTACAAAACTGCTTTGTAAGTCACTTATTTTGGAACTTGGAAACCATTTTCCCAGGAAAGAGATATCGTGTCCCAAATTAGAAAACTTGACTTTACCAATTGTATCATGAAGTTACATTAAAACTTACTAAGAGAGGGGCACCCGGGTGACTCAGTCAGTTGAGTGACCAACTTCAGCTCAGGTCCCGATCTCATGGTTTGTGAGTTCGAGCCCCACATCGGGCTTGCTGCTGCCAACCCAGAACCTGCTTCGGATCATGTGTGCCTGTCTCTCTGCTCCTCCCTCCCTCTCTCCCCGTCTCTCTCTCTTTCAAAACTAAATCAACATTTAAAAAAAAAATACTGAGAGAGGCCTGAGCCCTGTGGAAACCTTAGCTGCCTTGAGGCAACACAGGTGGGAGGTGGATGGCATGGATCTTTGGTCCTGGCAGCCTGAACAAGCAGTACTTGGCTGTTCTACCATCTTCTCATATTTAAGAGAAGTTCTTTGCATTTTCCAGATTATCTCTGTCATACTTCACGAGCCATCTGTGGACTCTGAGCTTCAGAATGGCTGTGCAGCCTCAGTCCTTGCCGGAGGATAGTGCCTCTGCCGTGACTGCTGGGGCTGAGGGCATAGAAAGTTCCCCTCTGTCTTGGCCGTTCTTCACACTGTCGTCCTCTGTCTCATGAGCCTCTTACACTTCTGGGAGGGGCGTGAGGCTCCAGTCCTCCCACTGTGCCTTCCTGGGGCTGCTGCTCGAGGAGGGCCCCCTCTCACTAGTTCTGTTTTCCTTTGGCCCCGTCTAGATCTTCAGCACCCTTGCTCGCTCTCTGCCAACTATTAGTGGTGCGGGGTTCGGACGGGTACTGGTTTGGGCGTTCTGTGGGGAGAGGGGTCAGAGAGAGTTAACAAGCAGGCACCATTTGGCAACCTGCCTGGACGCTTTGGGCAGTGGGGTGGACCAGTCCGTTCAAAGGGGCACACAAGCAGGACTAGGGGGAGGGCATGTGGTCTCTACCCTCTACCTCTCGCCCCTGGGCCCTGCATCTAGGGCGTTCTCTTCTGCCTGCATGCTTCATATTTTTAGCTCTCTGCAAAGAGAAAAATCACGGATTATTATTTAACTCACTCATGATTTTAAAATCCATTTTCTGGAACGCATCAACTAAAAATAGGGATTTCTGTGGTGTTGAGCATTCCAAAATTTCCAAAATCAGGAATTTTCCATCTCTTTTGTCTTTACTTCCTTTCATTCTCTCACTTGCTTTACTTCCTCCTGCCTTCCCCCACCCCCACCTCTTTCTTTTCCACTTCCCTCTTGATCCTTCCCTTAGCTTATTGCCCACACTCCTTTCCTTGTGTGGACCTCTGTGTTATATGAGGAGGTGGAGAGGCACACTGTCCAAGGACCCAGTGCAGGTAGTAATGTCATTGTCCTGTGCAGGTAATTCTTCAGCGAGTGGCATTAGAAGAAGGACTTTATCTTTGAAATCAGGAAGATCAGATTAAGCTGAGCATTTGAAAGCACACCATGCAGATGCTGAGAAAGCATCTTGCCCATGCACTTGAACTGAAAGAAAAACTGTGTGATATGATCAGTATATGATGATGGCTTTTCAGATCAGGTAGCTGAGTTGTATTTATAATGTAAGATATTTCTTGCTCTGGTGTGGAAGATAAAACGAATGATAGGTTACCAAGAGGATTTTCTAGAGTTTGGGTTGCAGAGAAGTAAGTGCTTGTGAATAGGCCTGTGTGTGTGTGTGCATGCGTGTGTGTGTGTGCATGTGCGTGTGTGCATGTTAGAGGCTTGGAGAAATCAGAAGGAGGAGAAAGAATATTCTGTACAGAAAATTGGCATAGTTACTGTAAAAAAAAAAAGTTTATTTATTTATTTAGAGAGAGAGAGAGTGTGTGTGTGCAAGCAAAGGAGGAACAGAGAGAGAGGGAGAAAGAGAGAGGATCCCAAGCAGGCTCTACATTGTCAGCACAGAGCCTGATGAAGGGCTCAAACTCAGGAACCGTTGAGATCGTGACCTCAGCCGAAATCAAGAGTCTGTCACTGAACTGATGAGCCACCCAGGTGCCCCAATATAGTTGCTTTTGAAATGAGCTAGCACATTAGTGAAAACACACTTTATTGGCAGAGTTTAGTTCTCTTTCCAGTTTGGTTCAGCAGGGGTGACAATGTGGGGATGCAGCTGGAAACAGTAAGATTATCTGTGCAGCAGGCTTGTACCTGTCCCTACCTGTCATGCAGTGAACAGGATTTGATGATTAATCTTTCTATGCTTTTTTCCCTAAAGCTGCTGGCAGTCTACCAACTATCTAAACCTTGAGGACTGACTTGGGTTGGAAAAATAAACCCTGTCTCCTGAAATTCACATCAGCTTAAACTCAGAGCAGCCAGCAGAGGAGATGAGAAGGACCTCCAGCCTGGCTGCCAGCCGACGGCAGCCACAATTAGGATCCTTCAGCTTTCCCAAATCTCCCTGTGTAGAGGAAAACTGTTGGATTGAATGGGGGCCGGAAAACCGGCGTGACTTCATTTAATTACCTTCATCCCACGCCCCCCCCGTCCACACTTGGCTGTCTGTTACTGCGATCCAGTCCTGATCCATGGAGGGTGGCGTGGGGGGAGGGCATGGCCCAGAGGAGTTTTCAGTTTCTCAGCTTGCTTCCTTCGCAGAATCTGCAGTCACCTACCACCCTCCTCAGCTTTTGCCATTTTGGAGTCTCCTCTCTGCAGCTGTTTATTCAGATTTTGTTTTAACTGACTAGGTTGTGTTTCTTCTTTCCCCCCAAACACACTTATCTAGAAGAAAATAGTATGTCATTATAATAAACAGAAGGCAAGTATCACTGCGTAAGAAAGAAACTGTAAATGCGACTACAGCACGGTGAAAATATCATGAGATTCTAGTTGGATACTTTTTCCTAGGGAAGGCTCTGAACTTGAGCCTTCTCTCCTGTAAGGTTCAAAGGGAGCTTGGAGAGTCAGGCGTTTTGAATTCAGTAAAGCACCGTGCAAGGCACTTTTCTTAACCAATGGGAAGGATTCCTAAGGAAAGGCCTATATCCAGCTGAAACCATTCCTCTTAGGTCTTCTTTTCCTGGGATGATTTTAAAGATGAAAAAAGAGAGAGCACTTAAAAGTAAAACCTGCCTACTCAGAAATAATTCAGATCTTTTCATCCTTTGTTGTTGCTCTGGACGCTCCTTGTAGTATCTTGTCCAGCACTCAGTGGGTATTTGTGCCATGAATCAAGATGTCTACATTGATGTTTGGTTTCATTGCCCTTCCTCTAAAGACCGTATACCTCTCTCTTGTTCTCTGTGATTTTTTGGTAGTTCTCTTTTATGTGCTTGCTTGCAACATGAGTCTTTGCTTCTTTTGTGTGCATACACACAGATGTGCACACCTTTTCAAATGATATATGGTTGTATCAAACTATCAAGATGATAGTTTGAGTTGTCTTGTTAACCAGGTGTTCTTTTTCCTGGTATTGGCATTAGGTGTTTTGAGAGTACCTTTCCCAGCATACTCTACTCGGACTGGCACGGATGAGCATTCCAGGGCTTTACACGCAGGCGACACCAAACATGTTGCTTGTTGTTATGGGGTGTCTTTCTCTTTGGGCACCCACAATATATGCAGCACTAGGCTGTTGCCATTTTCTTGGAACTAGAAAATTAGGAACATAAAGTTGTTTTTTTTTAAATTTTGTTTTTAACGTTTATTTATTTTTGAGACAGAGAGAGACAGAGCATGAACGGGGGAGGGTCAGAGAGAGGGAGGCACAGAATCTGAAACAGGCTCCAGGCTCTGAGCTGTCAGCACAGAGCCCGCCGCGGGGCTCGAACTCACGGACCGCGAGATCATGAGCCGAGGTCGGCCGCTTAACCGACTGAGCCACCCAGGCGCCCCAGGAACATAAAGTTTCTTTTACATCTCTGGGAAACCTTGATTTCCAGCTGTCGTGGTGGTATGAGTTGTCAACCGCTTTATTGTAGCCAGACAACAGGGTCTAGTGTAAAGAGAAGGTTTGGTGACTGCTGTCTCCTGCCTGTTACCCTCAAAGTCCTGTTACATTCACTCCCCACCCCCACCCCACCCCTTGATTAACAAAGAGCTAATCTGGGCATCTCAGCTGGAGAAAGAAAAGTCTTATGTGCCCTTATAATCCCCTATGCCTGTGGCATTGCCTGATAAGGATTAACACCAACAATAAGCAGTAAATGTTGTGTTCAGTGCTTACCATGAGCCAAATATTGTGCTTTAAAGGCACGATCTCGCTTAGTCTTAACAAAAACTCAGTGAAATTAAGTACTGTCAATAGCCCCATTGTTACAGATGCAGATACAGGAAAAATTGAAGTTAGATAATTGTCAAAATCTCAACAGCTGTTAAGTAGCTAAGGTGGAATTTAAGGGCAGGTGTATCTGAATTTTGAGCTCATATTCATAACCACTGTATATGACATTGTATAATAACTTCCTCAATAAATGATAGAGTCCTTTACTCAGAAACTTTACAAGGATGATAAAAAAAGAATTAGTTGAGATGACACAACCCATGTTGTGAGAGGATTGTCTTCTTGACTCACAGTTCATGCAAAGAAATAATATATAACAGACTGTGAGTAATACATCAAACTGAACGAAATTTCATTCTTGAGTGAATTATCTGTATCTCCTTTTAAGAAAAATTGGTAAAGCGTTGAACTGGTCATGGCTCAGGGAAATGTATCTATTCTGGTTCTGTCTGAATTTTATTCTGCAAGCATTAGTATTTTCAACATCCACTGGCCATCTTTTCTTGCCTTGTGCCTGTCCATGCAGGGCTGCGTTTTTGCCTGCGGAGAATTCTCAATCTCCCTGTCTGCATTTGCTCCCAACTTCAGGTTTTGAATTCAGACTAATATCTGTATTTGTAGCAGTTGCAGCTGGGAACTCAAACAAGATTGCTTGGCTTCACAGTGAGGCTGTTGCTTTTCTGATCAGGAGGAAAAGTTCAATAGCATGGAAGGCAGATCTAACTCAGTGTATTAAGAAAACTATACAAAGATCAGAAGTAAAAACAGAACTCACCTAGAAAGCAGTTATTAGGTGAAAGGAGAAAAAATAGACAGTAGTCCCAGCAGTCAAGTGAATGTTTTCTAGCTGGTAAGGGTGACCTGAGTTGTTCTGAAAGAGAAGGCAATGAAGTAATTTTAAGAGGGTCAGTTTGACCAATCTAAACATTCGGTACTAATGTTACGACATGTAATTGACATTGTTATCAATGTCTGTATTTGTCTCTGTGGTCCCTCAGCCCCCTTTAAGTAATACTGTGTTTTGTTTTGTTTTGTTTTGGTTGTTTGTTTAACCACTGGGATTGTGTATTGTTTTATAGGGGACTGGGGGGATGGAGAGGTGATTATGAAGATGACCCATGTTGGCTGCTTCTGTGGGCAGAAGTGAATCTGGATAAAGCACCACAGAAACAGGAATTCATGGACGACTGGTCAGAGGGGGTCTCTTGCCTCATTTGCCCCTGCCACAGAGTTCATTCCTTTCTTGTCATACGTGTGCAGCCCACCATGGAGAGAAAAGAAAGTATTTGCACATTTCCTTGACAAACTCTTTTGTATTCTTGTAGGAATGGATATGACACACAAGTAGATATACTCTGATGTGTGTTGGCTATGGCATAGGTAATAAAGACTGGCCAGGCAGTGCCATGAACCCTCAGTGCGAGGAGGTTTCTAAATCTTGAGCATTCGGCAGCAATCTAGACTAAACTTTAACGCTGTCACATGCCCAGGCCAAAGAAAGGAAATGAGCCAAATGAAAGATCATTTTCACTTTGCCAGAATGAATGCAGTTTTTTCCGGAGATTTCCCCATAACATGCCTTTCTTTTCTGGGTGGAGGGGGAGGTTGAGAATAGGAAGATGGGAGGTTGTCGTGAATTTCATATTACATTGATCAGACCAAGTTTAGCTTGCTCTGATATGTAAATTAGAGATTTGTGGTTGAGTGGAATTGATTTTGCTGAGACTAAATTAATCACAGTGCTTAATCACTGTAACCTTTAAACATTGCAGTCTTGGCCACAGCTGCAGGGCAGAGTGGTGTTCCTCTGAGCTTTATGCTGTCATTTCATGAAAGGCAGAATGCCTGTGACTTGTGCAAACACGAATTCCCACGTGTAGGCTTCAGTGCTGGTTTCTTGCCCTTCAGAGGGTTAGCTGGAGCATCTCCCATGGGGCCAAGAGGCTGCTGTGTCCTCTTCAACCAAAGAAGGCTTTCTTCTTCCATACAAGTGTTGGCAGGTTATTTTTTCCCCAAAGTCGAACTGGCCATCAATGCCTTAAATGCCCACAGGAAGGCAGTCTTTAGAAGTAGAATCAGAAACAGTCAGTAATATTATTATAGGTTTTTCTTGTAAATATATTTTTTAAAGATAATCACATTTTGAACTATGTGGAAGGACCAGGTAACAATCTGAACAGAAATTTAGGCATGGAAAGGTTAATTGACCCTTCAGAACTCATCCTGAGGGCCTATAAGGAGGGTTGAGAATAGTATCTAGGTTTTTTTGGGGGTTTTTTTTGGTGTTCATGTCAGTTCCTTGGTCTCTGTCTCCTGCAGCCTCCCCAAATCAAACCGTCATTAAGCTTCCCATAGAAATGCAAATTACTTTCCCTGTTTAGTTGGCATATCTGAAAATGTGTGTGTGTGTGTGTGTGTGAACCCCTTTTGAGGTCTGTTCATGCAGTTTATGACTATAGTATTCTTTGTAAAAAATTCCTTTAACTGCCATTCTGTGTATTTTCCCTTTGTATGTGCTGAGTTTTACATTTACAGTTGAAGGAATAAAGTATATTCAGTGTAATAAAGTGCAGCTAGACTAATCATAGTTAAAATCTGTGAACATCTGGCTAAAAAGTATACCAGGGACCTGCTTCAACCCCTTGATTTTTATAAATCAACAAATTGAGAGCTGTAAAAGTAAAATGACTTGTTCTAAATAAGTTATTATAGCCAATCCAAGGCCAAGACTTACCTAGTTTGATATCTGCTTGGGACTCTTCTCTATGCCATTGAGTCTTATCTCTATAAAAGACATCCTGGCTTTACACGTTTTTGTTTGTTTGTTTGGTTGGTTTTATTTGTTTATTTTTTTCACAATAACATTCCTTATAAATAGCAGGCAGCACTCAATGAATCTGACCTAATTTGTGCTACATTCTAATGTAAAATGAGACCTATCTGTAATCTTCCCAGGTGAGGTACTTGCAACAGGAGAGAAAATACCATAAAATGTACTCTCAAGATAGTTTTTGTGGGTGTCCTTCCCTTTTCTGTTACACATTGGATTGCTTAGGGTCACTTACATTTATTTTCGTTGATGGATCAGTAATATTAACAGTGCGGTGACCACTGGCAGTGTGATGCCCTGATTTGAACACAGGCTCTGAAAATGTAGCTTCCGGTTCAGCCTTAGCTCTGCCAACTTACTGTGTCTGTCACTTTGATGAATTTACTTAATGTTTATGACCTAAACTGTTCCACCCACCTTACAGAGTTGTTGAAACAGTGAAGTGAGTTGGTAAAAGTCAAGTTCTTAAAATAGTGCTGGACATATCCAAGCGCTCATTGGATGTTAGCTAATATTATTGTAGTTGTTTGCAGTTGATGTGTCGATTTTTTAAAATTTTGTGGGTGGGTTGCATGTGTTTTGCAAGTGATGAATCAACATAATTTGTATTTCTTTTCCACTGGTTCTGTTACAGTTCTTCTGATCAGTCTCATCTGGTCACCACAGTATCTCATTACTTTGAATGCTGGCTTTTCCTCTACTTTGTGGTCACATTTGGACCAGGGCACACAGATCTGGATATGTCCAAGACAGATAGCGGACAGAGGTAAAAGAGAATATTCATGCAGCTGGATTGTGGAACAGTTCTTTCCGCAAATATCTGTTGAATGTCTACTATTTGCTAAACACAGGGACTTGGTGATGTATAGGACATGGTGCCTACTTGAGATTCCGTTCCTCTAGACAGGACCTTTGCCAGCTTCTTGCCACCCACTTACACCTCTCCTCAAATTGACACCAAACACTGTTTTAGGAAGGCATTTAATGGAGTGTAGTATCAACAAATGAAAGTTGTGGAGTTGCCTTTTGAAGAAACCCCACCTCCCTCTCTCCTGCATCCCCACATAGGTCAAGGGCATCTCTTGATACCTGCTCCCTTGAGTTCACTCAAAGTTGGCAGTTTAAAGCTTCTATTGGAATTGCATGTTGTTTTCAGACTCCCCAGGGTGGGACTGTCAGTTCATGAGGGCGGCGACTGTGTTGCTTTGTCATTATATTCCCTGGATGTTGCACAAAGGGATAGATTTGTTATTGTCGGTGAGTAAATCTGGGAGGTTCCAGGAAGGCTGGAATCCAAAGACATATTATCTGAGCCAGATTTCACATGGATGGTTCCCACTTTCTTCTTCTTGCACCCATTGCCCCCCCCCCCCCCCCCGGCACCTCCGCAAGAATTTCTTCCCAGCAGAGACTGCTTCAGGACCTTTTCTCCACATCTCTTAAGCTCTTCCATTTGAACTTTGTTTTGCTGTCTGGATTTTAGCCTTGTTAAAATTAATCGGCTTTTAATACTTCCTCTTAACTAAGCTTCTCTTCTGAGAAGTGTGATGCTGAATGAGAGGGCAGGGGGAGGAGCAGAAGAGAAGTTATTTCCAGCTGGATTGAAGAGATCCCATCCACTGTTTCCGACTGGGCATCCCAAATTCATCGCTCCTGGAGCTTTCCTCTAGGAAGTACCTGTAGGTATTTTCAAGGCTGCACATCCAGATAGAACAAACACTTCACACACTGACTGATGTAAAATAAGGTGGAAAGGGTAGAATTCTCTGATAGGGCGCGGTAAGAGTGGGTAAGAAAACGATTTCCAAAGGATACGATGCCCACAGGTTTAGGTCTTACAGTACCTCCTTCCCACTGCTCCTCAGTTTGCCTTCCTGGGGTCACCATCTCCTGCTACTATTTAATTCTGTTGAATTTTTCCAAATTGCCTTGTTTGCTTAAAAGTACCCAAATTTGCATACAGCCTTCAGCCTTGCTTTGAATCTGCATTCGCTTTCCTAAAGGAGAGAAAATGTAGATTCAAATACACAGGTTTATCTCTCTAACCTTTAGCTAATTATTAGATGGAGATAAATGTGTGTAGGTGACAAATTGCCTTTAATGACATTTAATCTGCATGCTGACGTTAATGTCTGGTTTAGTGTCCCAGCTCCATAGAGGCAAAGAGCATGGACTTTTATCTTAATTTGACCTGTTTAAAAGGTGTTTGTGGTGAGAGTCAATTTCTGATTAAGTTAATAGCATGTTTTACATGGAAGGCAATCAAATACTGATGTAAGAAGAGGCTAGTAGACTGCATACTTCCCAGTCTGCCATACTTGGCCAAAACAGTGAGAAAAGGGATAGTTGCTGGCACCTAAAACTGAGTGAGAGCTTCGCCTCTGTCCAGAACCCAAAACTGATGAACAAATAGGTAGTTTCTGGGAGAAGGCTCCTTTTTCTCTTGTTTGTTGCTACAGAGGAAGTTCACTGAACTTTTTTGGGTGTTCGGCTAATAGATTTTAACGCCTTTCTGATTTGCCAAATCGCATCAAAAGGAGGCAGTTAAATAAGCCAGCCATTCAGTGAAGGGAGTGAAGGCCTGGGAAGCAGCCTTGCTTGTGGGTCTAGTGCTGGGTGTCTTCTCATTTAACTCTTAACTAAGCAAGCATTTGTACAGGCACAACTCCAACTGGTGATTTCCTGATGCCCTTTGACTGAAGTAAGTGTGTGTTTTATTAGACAGTTATCACCGATGATAAATGTGCCTTAATTTCTAATCAGTTGGAGAAACAGGGAAACTTCAGTTAAGTGAGATCATTAACAACTTTCTTTAACACCTTAAGAGCCAAATAATAGCTTTCCCACTTCCTCTCGGCATCACAATCTGTTCTTCCTGGTGAATGTCATTTTCTTAAATCCTTTTCTAGACATCGAGTGGGTCTGTGTCACTCTGTGTTTCTGTGTGCAGAGTGGATGGTGTATTGATGGGAGGCAGGAGGAGGAAATAGGCTTTGGAGTCCACCTCCCTGTCAGCCACGTGACCCCGGACAACTTTCTCAGGGTGGCTGTGCCTTGAGTAGCTCACCTGTAACGTGGGGATAATGAGTTAGTAAATGTGAAGCACCTCGAAGACGTCCTGAGCCATAGTAAGGACCTATGAATGGTGTCTTACTTATGTTTTCTGGAGTTTGGTTGCAGGATTGGAAGCAACATTCACTAAACTAAACTAAATCAAACTAAACACTAAGATCACTAAAGTGATTTCCAAGTGAAAGACACATTCCAAAGGAGACTCTCGGCTGGGGAATAACTCTAGATCAAATCTGCCTGGGTGTCCATTCTGCTGCAAATCCAGGCCAACTAAACATAGTTACTGCACAGTTAAAAGGATGTTGACCCATGAAGAAGAAAAATGTATGTCAGAGATCCTCAGAACCTCCCCTCGACCTCTGTAATCTGTGCTGTCTTCATATAATCCCTCAAGAGTGACTGGTCTAGAAGGGAGGGCTGTAAACTGCATTTGGGGAAGAAAGTACACACAAATCATTCAATCACTAGTTTAGTGGTCGGACAGGCCTCACTGAAACAGATGAAAATACTTTTAGGGGTGCTTTTGCACCACTGCTAGATTTTTTCTTTTTTCATATCCTTACAATTCTGTGTTCTGAAAAGTTTCATTTTAATGATGAACACTTCACCTGGCTTTAAGTAAAAGACCAGGGTCTGGGCAGAAAAAGCCCTTCTGGCCTTTATAGGAACTAAGTTACTTAAAATGCAGCCGGTCCTAATTATGTCTTAATACAAGTCTTGAAGCAGCAACATGCTTTTTTCAAGAAGCTGGTATTGGGCAGCAAAGTGAAGCAAGTGTTTAGTGAATTGAGGTAAACACGTATTACATGACATTAGAATCAACTGCAAAGCGTGGAATAGAATGTTGTTTTAAAGCCCTCTGAATGCTGGTGGACTTCATAGGGCAGTGCTGTGAGCATTTCCATTAATCATGGAGTAATTTGATGGAGCCCCAAGCTCTTTAAATATTTGCACCTAATTTATGGTTTTCTCTCCTCTTCTCTTTATTTCTACCTCTGTTGGTCTCTGTATCTCTGTCTCTATCTCTGTATCAGTTGGGGTTCTTCAGAGAAACAGAACCAATAAGGAGGGGTTAAGTGTGGGTGCATGTGTGTGTATTAAGAGATTTACTTTAAGAAATTGGTTTAGTTGATTGTGGGGCTGACAAGTCCAGAATCTGGAGGGTAGGCTGTAGGCTGGAAACTTGGCAGAAGTTGATGCTATAGTTTTGAGGCAGAGTTTTTTTCTGTCCTGGGAAACCTTTGCTCTTAAGCCCTTCAGCTGATGAGATGAAGCCCATCCATATTATTGAGGGCAGTCTCCTTCATTTAAAGTCAGCTGTTGGTAGAAACTAACACACCAACACCTAAATTTGTGTTCGATTAAATGACTGACTACTACAGCCTTGCTAAGTTCATACACAAAATTAACCATCATAGTCTCTCATTCTTTTTCTCCTCACTGTGTTTCTCTCTTACACACACAACTGAGGTTACATCATTAGTGTTAATGAACTTCGGGTACACGAAAATCATAATGATTGCTATCAGTAATTGAGTACCTATTACGCGTCAGGTGTTCTGTTGAGCACTTTATGTTTATGACCTCAGGTAATAAATACTTTTGACACTTAGATGGATTGTATGGGATAATTTTCATTTTATGGGTGAGGAAACTGAGGCTCAGAGAACTGTTGGCTGTTCAGTAGTTGGGCTCGAGATTCAAACCCTGTTCTGTCTTCCCTGCTCGTGTCCCTTCTCCTGTATCCTCTTGTCTCCCTAATAGTTCCTCCCTTACTCTCATCATTGCTCACTTTGCAGAGTTCTCTACTCAGTTGAAAAAGGTGACGTGTTCATAAGTTTTGTCACTAAGGCTTCCTTTTGAAATAGCCAGCTCAGGCTGCTGACTGAGCAACGTGGACTTGCAGATTAGAAGACAGAAGTGGGTGGCCATCACTGTGCTAAGCAGACGAGATAGCTTCTGAACCAGGCATGAGAAGTCGTGTGGAGGGTCACCCCTGGTGCCTTGTGGCCTGTTTTACGCACTGATGGACTGCTTCCTCGTCTGCTGCCAGGCCCTCAACGTGCTGGCGCGCCCACAGACGGCTCAGTCACAGCGGATGGGGCAGGACAGCTGCAGGTCTGGTGCACGAGGCTTCGGGTGGTGCCTGCACCCAGATTTTCACCAGAAAGTCGGTGAGGCAGCTCTCTGTGGTCTCACTGGAGGAGCTGGCCTCATCTACAGAAACCAGTGCTAATAATATTCTTTCTCTTCTCAGTGGCTCCCAGGCCATAGTCTTACATTTTCCTTTCCTAGTTTTAGTCACTGCCAGCAACTTTTGTGAGGCTGCTGGCACTTTGAAATGGAGTTGGACAGACAGAGGTGAGAGCAGCCTGTGAGTTCCCTCCGTGGAGGCTGGCACCTCCCAGCACTCACTGGAGGTAGTGCCGACGGACGTTAAAAAATGCACGTGGTGGACGGGCTTGCTTGCTTGCTTGTTCCAAGGCCTAATTGGAGATCTAGGTTGGCAATTTCCTACAGCTTGGCAGGGAACGATTTGAATGTTTGTAGATGGCGCTTGCCTCACATCATGCCAACTTGAGTTCTGGCAAATTAGCTTCAGAGGGATTTGTCTTGACAAGTTGGAAAAGTTGCCCGACTTCAAATGACTACATGGATCTTTGAGGAGCTTTATAGCTAGCAGGTGAGGACTGCTATTTTCAAGGAAACAGACATGAATGTGTTCTTCTTTATTTGAATGGGTACACGTCTGCTGTCCAATGGGCAGGACAGAGGGAAGGAGGAGAGACAGAAGGAGCCATAGGTGGATTTGGCCAGGAGATAAAGCTCCTGCTTTTGCCGAGGAGCTGGCTTGTTGAGGCTGTTGACTGGTAACTTCTACTAGGTTCTTTTGAATCTATCTTTGAATTTTTAAAGGATCCTTGTGGTATTATCTTTCTTGAAATTTCTCTGCTGTCAGTTTTCATGAGTTTAGCCTCGCCTGGTTGTCCTTGTACTGCTCTAACTACTTTGGGTAACTTTTATTGGCCTCTCATTCTTGGCTGTCCCTTAAATGTTCATATTTTAAAATATGTTTTCTTTGACTGTGTCGTCACTTGTCATGTCTTCTTGGGCTTGCCTCCACTGCTTGGTCGTCATCCAGCTTCTATAGTAGTAATTCCAATGCACTGATACGTGGTCTCTGGAGTAGCAGATCAGCACTATCTAGGAACTTGTCTGAAATGGCTTGAACCAAACCTAAGACATTAGGTAGAAAGGAATGCATGTTTCACCTTTTGATGCACATTGTCGGAGAGATGCTACTAACGTCTGATACATGATATGCGCGTAGTACTCTAAGACATAGTTGAAGTAGGTCAAATCTTGTTCCTAATGGATACATTTCTCTTGCCCTTAGGAAATGAAGTATCATATAATAGACACAGTATTATCGTTAGTCAAATAAGTGAGATAGACTCCTCTTGTGTTCTTTACTTAATCCATGCACTGGAAACTGAGGTAAACCTCAGGGAAGTATGGGAAATTGTGTTCTTTCTCTTTTAGCTTGTTTAGAAGCAAGGAACCAAGACTTTCTGTAATTGCCTTAAGATTTTTTTTTCAATATAGTAAAAAAAAAACCACTTAAGGTGGGAACCTTATTTCAGCAGAGCCTCATGTGAAGTGTAACCAAGACAGTGATACTATTGTTGTCTTGTGGCTCGGTCCTGGTCAGTCGTTAGGTTTCTGTCCACATTCATTCATATTCTCTCTCTCTCTTCCTCCCCTCTCCCACCCTGTCTCTCTCTGTCTGTGTCTCAGACACACGCCAGCACACACCAGTATTCACTCACCTTCCTTTCTTTTTCATCCAGCTGCCTCTCCCTTGGCCTTCTGTCCTTTTGACTCCCTCCTAGATTTAGCTCATGTTATTAGTCATTCTGTGACCCTCATAAACCTTATATATTCTTCTGTCGTTTATCCCATTGCTGTTACCGGAGTAGTTTCGTAATTCGAATTTCTTCGAGTCGTGAAGAAACAGAACCTGTCCACTAGAGGGCAGGTTCAGTGATCTTGCAGATTGCTTTAGAAAATGCTGTGCCTGGAACAGGCCCTACTGTCTGTCTCTGAAGAGGGGACTTTCACGCTTTCTGAAATCATCCCATGTTTGGGTATTAAATGAAACTTCTGCTCTAGCACGCCGTCTCTGATGGCTGGCTCACTTCACATTAAATGATTGTATCCACAGTCGTGTTCATCTTTACTCCCTTTTTCTGCCATCATTGCTGTGAATGCACAGATGCCCCTATCCTCTGTTCACCAGAGCTTACTCTCTCTGTGCTCGCTTGTTTCTCCTTATTCCTCAGCCCTCATCACATCTGTCTCTCTAGTATTTTTCTTTCTCCTTTCCATTATTTAATGTTCCTGCCACATTGATTCTTGCCTAGATATATTAAAAAAAAATCTTCTAATTACATTTTGTGTGTCAGAATAATTTACTTTTGCTTTAATTCAACATACGTATTCTTAGGTCCCCATCCCACCATTGCCTGGGGATTGAGTACAGACTCCTCTGCTTGACATTTAAGATCTTTGGTAATATGTCCATCATTCCCTTTCTCAGTTCTGTTATTCCCAACAGCAAATAGCTAAATAGGACTAAGGAGCATTCCCCCTTACAAGCCTCTTTTTTTCCCTAGCCATTGGCCTGTTAATCCTTTCAGAATGCCATTTAACTGTAACAGTAGAGGATGGTGATAGGGGTCCAAACTCTGGAGCTAGATTAACCCGGTTGAACTGTTAACTCAGCTGTGTAACCTTGGACATGAGCTGGTCTAGCTTTCTGTGCCTCATTTTCCTCATCTGTAAATCTGCCTACTATAAAGTGATTGTCTCATTAATTGTTTACCTAAGTAAAGGTTAACAAATATAAAACACTTCAACATTTCCTGGCACAGAGTAGGCACTCAGTTTTCTCTATGCATACTTTTTGTCATATTCTCAAGTAGATGTCTGCCTGTCTCTCTCTCTGCAAAGTGGTATTTTCTCTCTCTTTTTTCTTCTAATTTTTTTTTTTTTTACATTTATTTATTTTTGGGAGACAGAGAACGAGCCAGGGAAGGGCAGAGAGAGAAGGAGACACAGAATCTGATGCAGGCTCCAGGCTCTGAGCTGTCAGCACAGGGCCTGATGCAGGGCTCGAACCCACGAACCATGAGATACCTGAGCTGAAGTCGGATGCTCAATCAGCTGAGCCACCCAGGCACTGCTGTCTCTTTTTCTGAAGTATACTTACCATGACCTATTTCCCCTTTTCAGGATATTTGTAGACTTGAGCTGCCTATTATTTTTTGAGCTCCTTATGTGTAGAGATTGTGTTTTATTCAAATTTGTATCATGGCACATTGGTAAGAGCTCAATAAATACTTGTTGAATTGGATTATATCAAAAAGATGCTTCAGCTGAAATACTATAGTAACTTCCATCTGCTTTATGAATGCCAATATTCTGAGAAAGTAGTGTAATTCTAAACATGAGGTTTTTAAGCCTTAAAAATAAAATGATTTTTTTTTTTGTCATTGTCATACCGGTGTTCTCACACTCAAGTATGCTATAGTGATTAACAATTCAGAATTAAAATAATCAGACATGAATCTGAATCAGAGATTGCAAACTGCCTTTGTCTGGAACCAGAAGTCTAGTTAAGTTTCCAGTAAAACTTAATTTACAAAAGCAGGTGGACTGTATGTAACTTGCCAGCCCCTCACCTGTGTCATCACTGTGTACACCACTCATTGTTTTGGAACGCTTTGGGCTACATTCTTCTGTTTGTTTCCCCATCGGGTATAAGGACACCTTTTCCAAAAGACCTCAGCAGACTACCCGTGGTTTGTGGCCCCAAGCTAAATTATAGTCTCATACTTAAACCACTCTCTGACAGTGCAGTGGAGCCACTGTGGTTGTCCCAGACACATTAGGCCTCGTGTGTTTGGGGATGGGTTCTGCCTGACTGCATTGTGTGGCCATGTTGATGAAGGTGTGTGCTTTTGAAGTAAGAACCATTGAATTGTACCTTGCGTGTCACCTCCTCTTACACTGTCACAGTAAAGACTCTTAACAAGTGTGAGGTTACTTTGTTAATATCCACATTTGTTTTAAATTATTATTCTTACAAATGGATGTGTATTAAGGAATATAGTGACTTTGGATGAGCAGACCTGATTTCCATTGTGAAGCTTACAGCTTTCCTTATGCCTTTGAGGCTGCTCATTTTGGTACCCACAGATAGGCAAAATAGAGACAGTCACTGTCTTCCCACGTGACATAGTTTCCCATGTACCCTTCTCCTACTTTAGGAGACCAATCACTGAGAAGTAAATAAGGCCTAGCCCCTCTCATGCTTGACAAGGGCAAGGGGATGGGCCTCCTAGTATTTGTCAAAAACTGTGCATTTGACCACTTTGCTGCCCAGCTTGTTATGCCAAGAACTCTAGTATATAATGTTGAAATGTTTTGAGTTTCTAAATTAGACTTGGATCCTTTTGGTCTCCCTTTAGAATGTTTCGACAGTCCTTTGGTTATGATAGCGGGACCTCTCAGGGGTCTTGGACTGAGCCGATTGTCCTAGGCCTGTCTGTCTGGTAGAAAGGGATCCCGGTACTGCCTGTCTGAGACTACATTGTTGTTCTGGGTTGTCTGGGACTGTGATACAAATGGCCTTATTGTTTTTCTGCCTGGCTTTGCTGCAGTGTAAAACTATCCTGTAACGACTACAAAATGCCTTTCTTTTACTTGCTGAAAGATTTTAAGACAGAAAGAAAGAAAGGGAGAGAGGACTATGAGGGAAAAGAAACCATTAACATGACATGCTTCCTGTCCTTGTCCAGCCAGAGTCTCACCTGGGATGACTGTATTCCCGTTGGCGGATTGCGAGGGCATTTGAGAAGGCCTTCCCCCTGGCCATATCTCAGTTTACACTCTATAAAATTGGATTAGACAATGTTAATTCAATTAATGACTGTACTGAAAGCTTGTCTTAGTGTGCAGTGAAAACAGTAGGGCAGCCTCTAATAATCTATGGATTTAATGACTGCAACTTTGAAGAGGGTTAAGCTAAAGTGAAGTTCAGAATGGCTTGTTAACTGGGTCTATTAGCTGTTGACCTTCCCTTTCAGCATAATAGTGGCAGTCAGACTGAAGAGAGCGCTGGCGTCCTGATTAACATTTATCTAAAGATAGGCTGCTGCCTGTTCCACAGTAAATTAGTTCAATCAGCCATAAAGAGCTTGAGCAACATTTTCTGCTTTATAAGAAGAATTAGATGTTAGAACAGTTCATCTGGCATAGTGCATTGAAGATGGATTGAGCCCCTGAACGTGCTCATTTGAGGAAGGCGCTTTGAGGATATTGAGTAATTGAACAGATTTTCCCACAAGATTGATCAGGGGCCCTGGATTCCCTGTACAGGAGGAATGCCCTAATTTTTGCCTTCTAACAAGAGCACCGCATCTGCTCCCATTTCTGTGTATTCATTTGGTGAAACTGAAAACCCGTTTCTTCAGCACGTACTATGCACTGTGTATCCCTTCAGAAATGAAGGGAGCAGAGTCTGCTGCTCACAGAGAATCTGTGATTTGAGGGAGAAGAAGAAAGCTAAGACTTCAAAAGCATCACCCCCATTCCTACCAAAGTAGGATAACTGGAGAGGAGGAATTGGGTAATGATAGCTGCCACTTTCTGTATAGAGATCCTCTTACAAAGAAAAGCATATTTTCCCAAAGAAACAGTAAGGTGGTTGGTGTGGGCCGTGGGGGGGGGGGGGGGGGCGGGTAGCACTTCTGCCAAAGGCCTTGGCATCAACTAAGCTCTTCTCATAGTGGGTCATAAAAGCAAAGAGGCAAAAATTATAAACCTTTCTAATCATTTATAATCTTAAATTATGATCCAGGTTCTTAAAAAAAGGCATAAATGTACTGTACAATTGATTTTTATGAGGTGCCCCAATGTACTATAAAGTATACGTAGAGCATATAAAATTCTAACTCTGCTGTATCATAAATTTGACCTCACTGAAATGAATGGGCTCACTATATGGCAAACACTAATGAAACATTTAATTAACAGTCCCTCCACTTGTCTTTTAAGAATTTGGAAGGGCTTTCTGGGGACTGTTTTGGTGACTGAGGTTTTCATAAAACAAAACAGTAAGACCTTTGCATGAAAACTAGTATTTTTTCTTTTAGTAAGTGTTTCAATAGAGACATTTACTTTAATTATCCTGGTGAACCTGAATCTGCATTTTGTAGCCAAACCTGTGATTATCCTTTTAACAAAAAGCTATTGATAGAGTTAAGTATGTGACGGCCTTGTTAAGGCTTCCTGTTGACCCTTCTGGGCACTGTGCACACACTCGTCACACGTGTCCTTGCAGTTCCCGTGCACCAAAGCCATGGGGTACTTTGTGAGGGACAGAGGGACAGTGTTGGAATCTTGCTTGTGAGCAGGTGCTGAGGCTCTGGGCTTCAGGTCCTTTGAAGGACCACGTAACAGACTCTCCTGTCTAGCCATCCGTGTCGTGACTCTTGGGTTACTTTACTGTCCACTCTAGGAAAAGTTGTCAGGTGGACACAGCTGAATGAGCAGATGAAGGCAGCTTAAAAAGCAAAACACAAAAAAGCTGAAAACAGTATGCTGGGGGAAAGAAGCCAGTCACAAAAGACCACATGTTGTAGGATTCCATTTGTATGAAACGTCCAGAAGAGGCAAATCCATAGAGGTGGAAGGTAGACTAGTGGCCACCAGGGCTTCAGGAGATGGTAGGGGGCTTGGAGGGAGTAACTGTTAGTGGGGACAGGGTTTTGTTTGTTTGTTTGTTTGTTTGTTTCTTTCTTTCTTTCTTTTGGTGTGATGAAAATGTTCTGAAATCAGGTTGTAATAATGGTTGCACAAGTATCTGAATATGCTAAAAAGCACTGAGTTGTGCCCCTTAAGTGAATGAATTGCATGCAGATTATGTCTCAGTAAAGGTATTATTTAAAAAATAGACACTAAATTTCATTTAGTTAAATAGTTCGGACCAAAAGAGAAAAGGTTTTAAGCGGTGAACATCCCTAGTCATGTGTGCATGTGTATGTTTGTGTAACTGTATAACATGTGTGACTCACATACGGGCCCAGTTGTGCTATAGTTACAGTGTGTGCACTAACTGTAGAGAAAGAGGAAGGAAGGACCTTGTAAATGAGAGAATGCCATGCATGGGGGACCAGTGGGAGCAAGGTCTGTGTGGCTGTAGGGTGCCAAATGTGGTTGGAGCTGTGAGTACCTGGAGAGATTGGCAAATATCCAGTATTGGTAGAGAGAAGGATAGCCCAAGGTGAGAGAGTTTGAGGAAGCAGGGAATATTATAGAGGGAATATGAATTCTTTTAGCTGTGGTTAAAAATCCGATGTGTGCAAAGTGCAAAATGGAAAAAAATGAAAGCAAAACAAAAACAATCCTTTAGATTACATGTGGAAGAGGTTATCGGTGTCTTAGGGCCATCATGATGGAGAACAGAGGCACATTACAAAAGACAAACGTAGAATATCTTTCAACTGATGCTTACTTAGTGCCTTTCTGAACATCCACTGCTATATGAGATGTAACATTCCTGGAGAGGCACTAGGTGAGGGATTGGGAAAGCTGGTTTATGATGCTAACTCTGTCTCTTAATGTGTTACACTATGCAAGTAATTATTTTTGTGAACCTTTATTTCTCCCTTCCTTTGTCTTCTTACCGGGAGAGGATTGCACAAGGATCAAATGAGATAACGTATACCTATTGCATTGGACTTAATAGGAATGTAACAAACAAGTGTGGAATGGAGGAAGGAATCAAGAAAAGAAAATGCTTAGTAAATTGTAGAATGATAAGCAAGAGAATGGACTTGACTGCCTTATTCTTCTGGCCAAGTTTGTGAAGGTTCTGAGAGCAGTAAGAATTATTACACAGTGCCATTGATGTTCATGGATATTATTGGCGTATCTGGAGCCCGGAACCTGGTGACAGTTTTGGCAGTGTTAACAACTGGCAGGATTGCCAATAGAAATCAAGCTCATGGATGGATGGATTTGCCTCCTTGTTACGACCAAACTCTCTGCTCACATTGCCAGCATGAACAAATACTGGTTGTCACTCCTGTCCTGAGTATAAGAGCTATACTCGGAACAATTCTGCTTTTGATGAAGCATTGGGATCATTGGCATTAGGTTTGAAGCGTTGTCTCGATAGAACGAACTGCTGTTATCTGTGGCACTGACCAGTCCTCTCCCCGGTGGAAAACAGGAAAACGGAACATGAGACTCTCAATACCTATTTTGTGCCACCCACTAAAAAATTGGAAACCCATGTAGAATGCTTTTGAGGATGGGAGCTGGAGGCCTTCTGTGAGGCTTTCCACTGCGTGTGCGGGCTGTGTGTCATCCAGGTCCCTCAAGGGTTGGGTCCGATGAGGCAAGTGACTTACCTAAGCTTCCGTTTCCTCATCTGTGGGTGGAGGAAGTGGTGGCCTTGGCCCTGTGGTTGTGGGGAGTTTGGGAACACATAACAATGATTGCACAGAATGCACTGCTTTTTGGGGGGCTCTTGGGTCAGTGGGGCCTGAAAGGGAGAAATGGAGACTCTGAAGCATTGATGTTTGTGTTTGTCTGTCTTGGTTTTATCTAGACTCGCTTTATTGTATTTTCTTGAGGAGTTTTAAGACCATTATGACTTCTGTTCCCAAAAGTTATATGGACTCTTGTATAAACAGCATGAAATTAGGCGTAAGAAACTTGGATTTTGGTATTAGCACTGGGGCCTGAATTCACTGAGGCCCCCTCTCGTCATGAACAGAGGAATTTGTCCTTGATTCCTTCCATTTCCAAGATTATATGACCAGACAGTATTCATTACAGTTTCTTCTTGTTCTTCCTCATTTCCTCTGAACACATTCCTGTCTTTCATCTCTGACCTTCCTTCACCCATCTCCTGTAATTCTTCTTCTGCCTATCTCTTCATGCATCCGAAAAGCTGTCCTAGTGTGCGTAGTATGAGGCGGGCCGTTTGTTAGGAGATGGCTATACGCTGCCGGAAAATATCGACGTGGGTCCTGTACTACTGTAGTGGGCACTTTAGTGGGGGAAGCACAGATAACACAAATGAGTTACAAAATATGAGTGCTATTACAGAAAAGGAGAGACTTCTGTGGGTGCAGGGGTACCTGACCCAGTTTAAGTGATTTTTTCAAAACAAATTTCCAAGTGCTAGAGGCCCCAGCTCGGGGTGGTTTGAGAAAAACAGCGGTATGACGGATGGAGAAAGGCCCAAGGCAGGAAAAGAATAAGCCACTTACCAGGACCTGGAAGGGCAGAGTGAGTAGGGGTGCAGGGAGCTGGAGTAAAGGTGAAACTAATAAAAGTGAGACTGATAGGAAGGCATGCCAAATTTGGGGCCAGTTTCAAGATTCTGCATTTCCATTTTAGTGCAGTGGAAAGCCTGTGATGAATTTTCAGTAATAACAAGATGGGACTCTTACTTTAACTTGGCTGGAACAATTAAAAGCTTCTTTAAAAAAAAAAAAAAGTGTTGATTTTACATTAATCCGAACTCAAGACAAAATAGTATGCTGTGCCTAAAGTGAATACGATTTTAGGCTGGCAGAGGCTATCCTGTGGTCCAAGTTGGCACATTAATACTGTGCTTCCAACGGAGAAGTCTTGGTTTTTGAGAGTTTTCTGCTATATTTTCCTCCTCTTTTTGCCGCACTCTGACCCCCGCCATCTCTTCTCTGTGCTTTGGCTCACCTCTTCTCAGCGATATATTCGTTCCTAAAATGCGCAAGAACAACAGTAATAGCTGTAGGTAGACTTTCAGAGAGGGGATGTGCCTTTGGCCTGTGGGTCTGTGAATCCAGAGGGCTGGGGATTGCAGATGGCTTGCAGAGAGGGAGCCGGCCATGGTATTCGGGAGGAATGCCTCTTCCAGCAAAACTTCCACATCCGGTCAGCAAAACTGACGTCACTGGTGCCAGTAGGTATAGACTCTGACTGAGCTGACATAAATCAGAACATTGCTGATAATTCTTGTTTAGATCATTTAATCACACTTACCAAGTGTGTTCTTTCTAGGTGACACTTAGGTTGACAGTTGGTGGGGTTGCAGGGGGACAAAGGATATAAAAGGCAGACAGTCTATTTCCCTGTAAGACCTTAACCTAACTGGGCAAAATGACCTTTGGAAGGTTGTCCTGGTAAATATTTAACAGGATTTTTAAAAATCACGTTCAAAATCATTGTGAAGACCTCATAGAATCTGCCTTAGAACATTGCTTTTCAGGGCACCTTGGTGGCTCAGTCAGTTAAGCGTCCGACTCTTGATTTCAACTTAGGTCATGATTTCACAGTTCTTTTTTTTTTTTTTTCGACGTTTATTTATTTTTTGGGACAGAGAGAGAGACAGAGCATGAATGGGGGAGAGGCAGAGAGAGAGGGAGACACAGAATCGGAAACAGGCTCCAGGCTCCGAGCCATCAGCCCAGAGCCTGACGCAGGGCTCGAACTCGCAGACCGCGAGATCGTGACCTGGCTGAAGTCGGACGCTTAACCGACTGCGCCACCCAGGCGCCCCGATTTCACAGTTCTTGAGTTTGAGCCCTGCGTCTGGCTCTGTACTGACAGTGCAGAGCCTGCTTGGGATTCTCTGTCTCCTTCTCCCTCTGCCCCTCTCCCCGCCTCTCTCAAAATAAATAAACTTAAAAAAAAAAAGAACATTGTTTTTCAGAGTGTGGTTCATGAACTTTTGTTAATGGTTCCTGGTTGTTACCTGTTTTTGTTTGTTTGTTTTTCTGGTTTTTTTTTTCTTTGGCAAGATTGACTTGGTGATGGAAGCAGTGTGCTGTTTTAGGGCCTGGGATCAAGAAGGGAGGTTGTGTCTAGACTCTTTGACTCTGACCAGAGGTAGTGAAAGGAAGATGGACCAGAAGTCCAGGTCATCCTAGGACCTGAGGTTGCTGCGGCAGAATGGCACACATGATTAAAACCCAGGAGCTATTCAGTTATGGAATAAGTAAATTAGAGATGTCATGTGCAGCATGATCACTGTGGAGAATGCTTCTCCATGATATACAGGAAAGCTGTTAAGAGAGAAAATCCTCCGCATTCACATCACAAGGAGACATCTTTTTTCCTTCTTTCTTCATACTGTATTGATAGGAGATGATGGATGTTAGCCGAACTTAGTGGGACAATCACTTCACGATATATGCAAATCAAAACATCACGCTGTATACCTCACACTTACTTGTACAGTGATGTGTGCCAATTATTTCTCAGTAAAACTTGGGGGAAAAAACAAACAACAACAACAAAAAGAAACAAAAACTCAAGAACTAGCATAAGCACCACGCAGTCTTTTGGAGCACCGTCTGTGGCCTCCCGAGTAGGTCCTCCTGCCCCAGCTCTTGCCCCAAGTGGTAAGATGGTTGGCAGAGAGGACTCACAGATGCCCTTTCCCTTCCCCTCATCTTGAGTAGCGGCCGGACCAAAGGGGTAGAAAAGGAAGTGACTGTTGGAGATGAAGCCAGGGCAGCCTGTGTGAAGGTAGGGCAGGAAGATGATGCCCTCAGCTCTACCTGATGTGTCAGAACATACTGGTTTCCCTTCAGAGCTGGCAAGGACCACCAGGCTCGCCACAGCCTCAGCCCTTGAGCTGCCAGCATTCCACCATTGTTACCTTCCTTCTCTGGCCAACCGTTCCTTTACAGATTGTCAACAGGAGGCTCGAGACTTTTCTTTTACCCAAATTGGGAACATCTGGAGGCAGAGGCATTTCGATGTAATGGCTGAAAGCAGGCATCGAGTTAGACAGTGTGGGTCTGAACCCTGCTTTACCACTTCCTGGCCGTGTCTCCACTTTCTCATCTGTTAAATGAAGATAACAGTGTTCACTTCTTGGTGTTATTATAGAATTAAATAATATATTGCCTATAAAACCTTGAGAACAAAGCCTGGCAGATATTAAGCACCTAATAAATGTTAGCTCTTAAAAATATATAGAGTAAGACTTTTGCTTTCAAGAACTTAATCTATAAACATCCTTTAATATTTTCCCCCACTTTTACACCTTGATTTCATTTGAACTAGAGCCAAGTTGAAGAGCAGTGAGAGATGCAACTGAGAAAGCAGAGCTGAGACAGTTGATAGAGAGCTTCTTTAGGAAGGTTGTATCCTGAACAATGCTCCCTGAAGGAACTGGTTCTGACAGGTGGGTGTGGAATGGCTGCTGATGCAGAGAGTGGAGATGTCATTGATAAACCAGGAGGCTCTTGTAGTAATCAGGGGAGTTACCTGTGGCATAGCGTCCCTTCATCCGGAAACCAGGTGCTACCATGTAGCTGCCCTCTTGAACCCATCCTTTCAGCATTTCACTGTTTACAAATGATGGAATAATGACAATGTATCTTATTTCCCCATAACTTTTTGGTTTCCAAAGAGAGAACTTCGAAACTCTGATACACATCCACAAGAGTTGCTGCCCACATATTTCCAAAAATGGATCTCCTGAGTTAGGCGTAAGTGGTCATATGCAGAGAAAATAGAACCCATGATTTATGCCTATGCCCTCTCTTACCAGACACTGTTACCTAATTGTGCACATCCAGTCAAGCTTTTTAGTTGGTTCTTTTCATTATATTGATTAAATGGTGAAGAACGAAACATCTCACTTCTGGGAGACAGTTGCATGGGTGCATGTTGACAATAAAAAGTTTGCCACCGCTTGGATATAAATGGCTTTGCTTTAGAAGTCACGTGGTATAGAGCTGAAGCCATAGGCTTTGCTGTCAGATGGACCCAGTCCATTCAAGCTTTGCTTCTTAATAGCTGTGTGACCCTGGGAAGGTTATATTACTTCTCTGAGCCTTGGGTTTCTTATTTATTTCTTACTTCTTACATGCCTTGTAAGATTATTATAAAAATTGGTAATAATATATGGGAAGTCCCCCAGCACAGCGCCTGGCACCTTGTAAGCACTTTACCACTCTTACTTTAGTGCCATCATTATTTTCATCACCTTTAACTTGGTTCTAGTAGAACTTAATTACAGAGAGAATCCATATTCCAAAAGCAAGTACTGAAATGATTTTTAAAAATTCACGACAGTGAAAATGCTTTAGATTAAGAGCTTCTGATTGTGGCTTCATTTTAATGATTAATTTTTAATAGTAAAATTATTTAGAGAGATTTTTCCCCGTCCCTACATATTTCATATAAACATCTTCAGATTAATTTATTGTGCATTGTCCATGTGCATGATGTGAGAGAAGAGTCGATTATTTGAAGTATTGGTTTGACTAATTCAATATAATAATTTACTAATTTCCATTTAGTGCATGGTAAGTGCCAAATGAAGTCTTGTTGGACACAGAGAAACATCCAGATGTCATTCCTTCTCCTGAGGAACTCACAGAACTTACTTGAATTTGGGGGTGGGGGCAGCATGTGATAGGGGTTTGCAGAGGGACAGACATCCAAACAGCATCTCTCCTCCTGAAGAATTCATAATAGAATTCATTTAAAATATTTTTTGATGGAGGGAAGGTAGTTTGCCTTGTGTTTTCCCATTTCTTTCCTTAATGCCTTTATGAAGACCTTTTGAAATCTAACCTTACGTTTAAATATATAAAAGAGGGGGGCGCCTGGGTGGCGCAGTCGGTTAAGCGTCCGACTTCAGCCAGGTCACGATCTCGCGGTCCGTGAGTTCGAGCCCCGCGTCGGGCTCTGGGCTGATGGCTCAGAGCCTGGAGCCTGTTTCCGATTCTGTGTCTCCTTCTCTCTCTGCCCCTCGCCCGTTCATGCTCTGTCTCTCTCTGTCCCAAAAATAAATAAACGTTGAAAAAAAAAATTAAAAAAAAAAAAAAAAAGAGGGAAAAATATATTTAAAGCAGGAATTGGGGAGGGGTTTTCTTTTTAGGTTTTCAGCGTTTAAAATTTCTTATACATGTTAAATATATTGGTGCTCCAAGCATGACCTTTTAAGAAATTCCTCACAAAAGCAAGAGGCTTTAGGAGGAAATAACATATATGGTCAAAGCAGCTTTGAACGTTGTATCTTTTGGAGCAGTTGGGAACTTTGTGTATTAAAAGTGGTCTTACTTGATCCATGTGAATTGGAAACTCACAGCCACACAAAAACCCGCATACTTCTATTTATTGTATCTTTATTCTTAATTATCAAAACTTCGAAGCAACCAAGGTGTTCTTCAGTAGATGAATGGATAAGTAAACTGTGGTATATCCAGACAATGGAATATTATTCAGTATTTAAAAAGAGAGAGAGAGAAAGAGAGAGAGAAGAAAAAGAAAGAAAAAAAAAAAAACTATCAAGCCATGAAAACACTTGGAGGAACCTGGCATGCATATTACTAAGTGAAAGAAGCCAATCTGAGAGAAACTGTACACACCACCTGATTCCAACCATGTGACATTTCGGAAAGCCTGATCTTTTGGAGATCAATACAAAGAGACAATGAAAAAGAGTAGTGGTTGCCAGAGGTTGGACGGTGAGAAGGACGAATAGAGGATTTTTTTTTAGGGCAGTGAAATGATTTTTTACAATACTACAATGGTAGCTACATGTCACTGTACATGTGTCAAAACCTAAAGAATGTGTAACGCTAAATACGAACCCTGATGTCAGTTAAGGATTTAGGGTGATAATGACGTGTCAGTGCAGGTTCATCTATTCTAATAAATGTTCCACCCTGGTGCGGGGTGTCCAGTGGGGGGAAGTTGTGTGTCGGGGGAAATGGGAGATGGGTAGTTTGAACTCAGTCTGCTGCAGAAGTTAAAACCACTCTAAAAATAAGTTTATTAATTAAAAAAAAAAAAAAGTCTTACTGCTTTGGAGCTCAAGTAAACCATGTAAAGACGGTGCTTGGTTAATTAATATACTTTCACTGTAGGTGTTGTTTGCTTTCCTCAAGTGTGGTATATGATGTTTAAAACATGGATATTTAAGTAACATCCCTGTTACAAAGGAAGCACGTGTTTTTAAAAGGAGGTTTGCCTGGACTCTTAGGGCGCCCTGGCTTGGGAGTAGAGCTAGATTCTAATTCTTTATGCCGCCTGGAGTTTTGTGACCTTTGGACCATCCTAGAACTTCTGTGGCTAAATTCTCTAGAGGAATGCTCAGGAGAGGGATGTAGCATGCTTTTTTCCATAATCAGCCTTGTTGGGCTGGATGGGCCTGGTGGAGTGGGCATTTTTTGATGGAGGTGGAAAGACTCCAGGCAGCTTCCCGTCACCCTGGGTACCACTTCTGGGCACTGGACCAGTTGCTTTCACAGCTGCTAAGTGTGTGTGTCTGGAGGTAGAAGTGCACAAGATGAGATGACCTCAGCGGCTTTTTCCACCTCTACAATGATTTCATTCAGTAGGTATCTATAATAAGTTGATTTTAAACACTGTGCATGTAGCATTTTTGATTAGCTTTTCTGTTTTCTAAAGTGAGTAACCTGTGTGTTAGTATAAAGTGATCACTGAGAAGGTAGGATAATTTCTCACTGGCCCCCACCCCCCAGCTTTATAAGGAATGGAATAATATAAATTAGTCTCCTCTAATGATAAAACTGCAACAATTTTCGGGCAAAAGAAAAACAGGTTAGTAGCACCATCTACAGGCTACTGAAGAGGAAAACTTTCTGTGTGTCTCTTAAATGCAAAGGATTTGTGGAAAGGGGGATTTAAAAAGTCTTATACTCCTTCTTTTAATTGTGTTATTTGTAAAATTTACTAATTTAAGTACTTTTTTTTCTTCTTCCCCACTCATACAATCATTTCTCAGTATGTCCCCGTGTAGGCCGAAGCAGGAGAATATTGGCATGTCTAGCTGTGTGTTTTCATTACGATCCCTGTTTTGTCCCCATGCTTACATATACTTCTCTCTCTCTCTCTCTCTCTCTCCCTCTCCCTCTCCCCCTCCCTCCCTCCCTCCCTCCCTCCCTTTCTCTCCCTTTCTCTCCCTTTCTTTCCCTTTTCCTCCCTCCCTCCGTCCCTCCCTCCCTCCAGTAATGATAAAATGATAATGGTAATGCTCTATGAATGTCATAGGGATTCCAGCAGGTTCATTCATAATAGTTCACATTATAAGACCTGAGGCATACAGCCTGCCAGCCAGGGACGTTTGACTTTAGCTCGTCTGTACACTCAAGGGATTTATGACATCAGTTACTTCCATTCAGAGAGGAAGAATAAATGAAGTGTTTGGGGGTTGTTTGTATTTTCACATATGTGTCAGTGTTTGACCCCTGCCCCTTAAAATTTTTTTAAAAATGAAATTGAGGTAATACCTCTTTGGTTCAAAATGGCTTGAGTGTTTTCTGTTCCCAAGATTCTGTGATTCTGTGATTCTGTGATCAGAAAAAGTTTTGGTGACATGTGTTACTATTTTATTATACTGGCATCTGTGAAACTTGGTCTTTGAACCCGGCCATAAGTAGAAGCAGTATTTTCTTTCTCAAATTGTCCAGTTTGTCTTAGTTTTTCGTTGTTATTTGTTTCGTTTTCCCATTGGTAAACTAGTTATCATTTTTGGCAACCTAGGAAATTTTATTGGCTTCTTTGAATGACTGTGTTATAAAGTATTTATGGTATTAGCAGACTTGCAATTTTGTGTTAGAAATAGCCTATTAAAATTAATAATTGGCCTCCTTGTAAATTGTTGGTGGAATTACTGTTTCATTATACTGTGTTTGTTATTGGCAACTGGTTAGGTGTTTCTGGAATGCACAGAGAATAGGCATTCAATGAAGCATTAAAAACTGCAAGAAGCCACCCTCTCCAAGACAAAAAAAAAAAAAAAAAAAAAAAAAAAAAAGAGAGAGAGAGAAGGAAAGGAAGAAAGAAACTAAAAGATTGGGCATAAATTATAAAGATGACAAAAATATTGCTTGAATGATGTTCTTTCTTGTAGGAAAAGAGGAATAGAGGAGATGCATATTGAATAGTGAGTATGCTAAACTGAGGAGAAATTCAAAGGGTAAAAATATCAATGAGATTCTTAAGGTATCTGTTGAAATAGATGAAGCAGATCCCATCAAAACTGGTGCCAGGAGTGATAATGGTTTTCAAGTATATATGTCTCAATTACTGGTGGTTTAGGTTGATGGAAAACTTAGTCATGTTTCCATTTTTTAAAAAACCTCATTATTTCCAATGTGTAAAAAAATAATTGTGCATGAAACACTGGGGCCTTCCTCTGCAAAAAGTAAAGCATTAATTCCAGTACAAGTAGAGATTTAAAATGAGATGCCGCCTTTTAGTTCTAGTTCATATTTTTCCCTGTTTTTCTCGCACCAGATGGCACTGTTTAGTTCTGTTTCACAGTCTTGTTCTGGAAGTTTCTTTGGGAGAATCTGTTTTAGCCCAGGCTTACCAGTGACACCTCTGTGTTATGCTTGAAGGCTTTAGGGATACTTGTAAAAGGCCATTGACTCAGAAATGAAGCTGTTTATTTGGGGTCTTGTGGTTCCTTTCCAGCTGCACGTTCACTGTGAGGTGAGCCTAATAAACCAGCTGATAGAAAACCTAGATGTTCAGCTGACATCTTGCTTGGACACCCGTTCCAGCAATGTGACGTTCAGCATTTTCACAGGCCAGTCTAATCATCTGATGCATTTGGAATGATTTTTTATGTAAAAGCAGAGCTACAATTATAAGGACACACTTATTTTACAAAAATCTCATGGAGTTTAAAATGTTTCATGATAGTCCATTGAATCTTAGGTTCATCAAATTAAATTAAGAAAACAAAATTTGAAGAACTTTCCCTTACTTGTCTTTTTGTTTCCAAGACCAGCTCAGAAATAAATGATCAGAGACCTCGAATGTCATTATATATGAATGAGGCAGGTTCGTGGCCCAGCCCACATCCTCGCTGCTGATAAAAATAAAACATCTTTTTTGAAAGGTGGAATTAGCTTTATCTAATACGAATGCCAGGATCATACATTGTAAGGCTTATCTCCCTGTGAAGCTTGCTTTCTTCCTTTCCTTCCCCTTCCCCTTCCCCTTCCCCTTCCCCTTCCTTCAGAAACACTGAACATAATTAGAGTACACCTTTCATCAAGGCTGGCTTTCCATTTACCGTTGTCTTGTGTGAAGAACGGGGTGGAGGGAAGCAGTAATAAACGGATAGGGCACTTCACTGAAGTAGCTGTCAGGGAAGGCGCAGGGACTCCAGCAGTAAGAGGCTAAGGCAGTTCCCTACACATAGTCAGGGACTGAAGTCAGGTCTTCCGTGGGGGTGGGAAGTGGGGGAGTGGAAGAGAGCTTGGGACAAGAATCCTCTTTTTGTTCACTACCTCCGCGAATTTAATCTAGTCAAGCCAGTTTCCCAAATGGAGCTTTGCCTAGTATCACTGGGGGCCTCCAGATACTTAAGCCTGCATTTACCAGTCTGCTTTTATTTGAATAGTTTCTTCTCTGTGTGTGAGGGGCAGTCGTGTTATTCTCAGCCAGCATGTTGTGCTGGAATTTGGATAAGTTCTGTCTCATTGTTTTATTTGCAAATTGTGAAGCTCCTTTAAACCTGCCGTCTTCTGAACACTTCTGGTTTGGTAGCAACCGCTCTGCCCCTTGCATTTTACTGCTCCTGGTGGTGACTCAGATGGGAACTTGGGGGTGGAGGTGGAGAGCCCTCTGGAGACTGGGGCAGTGAAGGCACAAATGAAATGTCATTATTTCCTGTCTTTAAAACGAGAAGGATTAATCTGGTGTCGTTCGCTGCCCCCACACCGCTGACAGGAAAGCCCAGCGGCTACCAGCAAAAACCCTCCTCTGCTGCTGGAGAGGGCAGTGGGCGGGTTTGCCGGTTCCCAGGCACAGGTCCTCTGTGGAAGCGAGCACAAGACGGGCCGCTCCTATAAATCAAGCCCTGGATTTTATTAGAGTGTTTATGTAACCTCAGTTTATGTGCTATAATTCTTTGCTGTGTAGCCTAGAGTAATTCCCAAAGAGGATGTTTGTTCTTTTTCCTTGTAAATTTTCTAGCACAGGCTTTTGTTTTGACATTCTCCCTCCCTCCACCCTCCACCTTCTTGGGGGGGGGGGGGTAGGGGAGGGTAGGAGGGGTGTCGCTAACAGTTGATTGCTTCTTACTGAGTAAATTGAATAATACAGCAAAGGTTACATTCTATTTTTACTAGATATTATCCCTACTCTTAAGTGGGGGGAAGAAAAACAACCTTGGCTCAAATTAATTTTTCACATTTTTCAGGATTATGGGGTGGTAGGGTTAACATGTACTTAATTGTCGAGGAAATGAAACATAACTGGTAAAAAAATAGCCTTTGCTGTGCTATCCATGGGAGCCCCAGAGGCCCCCCCCCCCAACTTTATGTGCTCCCCCTTTCCCCACTGATCTAATGTTGGTAGAGTCACATTGACTGCTAAGAGAGAAAATACAGACAGGGAATTTAGGGTAAAATTGACTTTTAACTGAAGAAAATGTCAGAGTAAGCAGACCAGATTCGACTATAATCCATGGAGATAACTACATGGAGAAATGTTGTCCTTTGGAAATAAAGATAATTGGACTTAGCCACAGCATGTTTTTCAAGAAGTAGCTACAGAAATTTACTATTCCGTTCTTTGTTCAAACCTCCTGTTCGGTTCCTCTGAACAATAAGGTGATGCGACTGGTGCTAAGGCAATTGTTAGTGAACCCACTGTCCACCCGTTAGAGTTACATATGGTCTACGAGCACATTTCACTTGACAATTTGTGTTTGATCGTCAGTGTAGCTTGAAGGTGTCCCTTCACAGATACATTCTTCTTCCTAGTTTAAAGATGGTAGTGCCGGGGAACAGTTTATGAAGGAAGTAAATGAACAGAGGCATCTTTTTATGCTTACTTTACAGAACTGGATATGTGCTCTGGCACTGCGCTGTTCAGTACTGTAGCCGCGCGTAGTGATTGAGCACATGAAGTACAACTAGTCTTAATGAGAGGTGCTGTGAGTGCACAATACACACAGGATTCTGGACCTTTAGTGTGAAAACAAGAATGTAAATGATCTCTTTGCTAATTCATCTAGAGTACGTGTTGAAATGATAATCTTAATAATTTGGGTTAAAGTACGTCATTAAAATTAATTTTACCTATTTTTTTTTTTTGCACTTTTAAATATAGCAGCTAAAAAAAGTTTTAAATTGCAGGGGTGCCTGGGTGGCTCAGTCGATTAAGCATCTAACTCTTGATCTCAGCTCAGGTCTTGATCTCGTGAGTTTAAGCTCTGTGTTGGGCTCTGCCCTGGGCATGGAGCCTACTTAAAGAAAAGGTTTTTTTTTTTTAATTACAAATATGACTCGCACTTGTGACTCACATTATTATTGGTCTGTGCTGTTTCAAGGTTGTGTTGTCCAATGGGGGAAAGAACAAAGCAGTATAATCAGTAAAGCTTTCAAAATTATAGGTGTAGAAGAATATGTTGTGCTTTCTGATAACATATTAATACTCGAAATTGGTGATAAGATATGAATGAAGTTGGACATATTATGTATATGTAGCTTGAAGATTTATGAGGAAATACTGACCAGAAGGCCCTAGACTGAAGTAGTCCTCTGTTAGACTTCCTGTCAGTATCTTAAGGGAGAGATCCCATCTGATAGGGTGCGGTGATTAAGAGAGTGGACTCTAGGGTGTGATCCCAGGTTGGTCACTTACAGTCTGTGTGATCTGAAGCAAGATACTTAGCTTCCTTGTGCCTTAGTTTCTCTACCTGTAAAATAATATAGGCCCTCCCTTAAAGGGTTCTATATATTAAATAAGACAAAATATCAACTGTACACTGGAATGAGCATAAGTGTTGACTGTTACAAGGACAAATATTAGTATCGTGTTGTCATTAAAGGATGTACAATGTTGATAGATATTCAAGAGTAAACTCTGTTCTTAAGCAAATGGACGCCGTTGGCTTTCAGAAATCAGTCTGATTTATTTTATTTTAAGCCCCAAAGCAGAAATAATTAAAAATGGGAAAGTAAATGAACAAAAGGGGAGCTCATTTAATGGGACGTATAGAGAACAGTCTATAAAATGAAACTTGTCATAATTGCAGATTAAGCCAATTCCCTTTTTTTAAACATTTTTTAAATGTTTATTTATTTTTGAGAGAGAGAGATTGGGGGAGGGGAAGAGAGAGGGAGACAGAGGGTCCGAAGCAGGCTCTGCTCTGAGAGTGGAGAGCCTGATGTGGGGCTTGAACTCATGAACTGTGAGATGACCTGAGCCACCCAGGTACCCCCAGTTCCCTTCTTAATATATATTCAGTATTACTGTGTATCTTTTTATCATAGTTCCCTGTCACAAAGTATATATTGGTCAGCAGTTTTGAGGCTTTTGATAATTGTGTTTATATTCTGATAAAGAGATGATAATCTCATGAGCCTATATTAGAGAATAACTATTCCATATTAACCTAGACCTCTCTGTATTTTAAGGCAGCGTGTGTATATATACTTATAAAAACAAGTTTAAGGGGCACCTGGGTGGCTCAGTTGGTTGAGCGTCCAACTCCTGATTTTGGCTCAGGTCATGATCTCACCATTCTTGGACTCAAGCCCCAAGTTGGGCTCTGAGCTGGGATTCTCCCCGCCCCCCCTTCTCTGCCCCACCCCGCTTGTGCTCGCGCGCTCTCTCTCTCTCTCTCTCTCTCTCTCTCAAAATAAATAAACTTTTTTTTGAAGGTGGATGTCTCCTTAAAAATAAATAAATAGGTAAATAAATAAATAAATAAATAAATAAATAAATAAATAAATACAAACAAATTGAATAATTCATTCCAGCGTGTTCTTTACCAGGGCTAAGTAACCTGAGAATCAGTTGGTTTTTATTTTGACAAATAAAACCTGTGGTCTGGTAAGACCCCAGACAGCACTGTAGGGCAAGTCTCTTATGGTCAGAGGCAGCTTGTGGGTGATCTGTATGCAGGGACATTTATCATGGTGAAATTGATACCTGTGTTAGAATGTATAGATGAGATTTGCCCATGGGAGAATTTTTTTAGGGTAGAAGATGGTCCTTAGGAAGAAATTTACCATCAAAAGTTTTGCAGAGGCCAGTATTGCCCCTATGTCACATACAAAACAGTTTATATTTTTAATTGTAGATGTCATGTGATGAGGGACTTCTTTTTACTTGGCTTTTTAAAAGTCAGACATTTAGTCAAACAAATTTGTTGAACTCCCGCAGTATTCCAGGTGGAATGCTAATCCTCAGAGAGCTCGCAGGGGACACAGACCATGATCTGCATATTTGTACAGCATGGTGCTACTGTAAAGACCCTCTTTTACTTGTGTCTCTTTCGTTGTTTGTATCCTGCTGCTTTGCCCTCATAATATGCAATGGCCTTAACAGAGATCTGAACCAAGGATTAGAATAGTAAGCAATTCCCTTATATAAACGGATAGTATATTGAGTAGTGAGAGAAAACCTCATCAGGAGGCAGTTTGACTTTACGTCTTATGTGGTGGTCAATAGGGAGTTCTTGGAGGCTTCAAAACCAGGGAGTGGGTGTTGGTTCAGTCATGTGGAGAGACCGCTCTGAGCAGCAACAGTACGGTGTGGATGGCGGAACACCTGAGAGATCTGCTTAGAGAGGGTTTACGGTGTCTGATGAAGATCTGGGGACATGCCAAAGCTCGAGTAGGTGCTCAAGTGAAAGAGTAAGTGGTGGGGGGGGGGGGGCGGGGAGAGGCGAGGGGTGTGAAAACTTTTAAGACAAATTCTCCAACTTTTGAAGTGTGGAGGCGAGGGAGGAAAGAAGGGAGGATGATGATGGTGATCCCTGCTTGGTTTTCCAGAGTAGAGTAGGTATAAGATGTGATGCAAGGCTTCATGGGGACCATCTTAAATTGAGGAAATTATTAGACCCCATAAAGGATGTGATAAGTATACTATTAAATATGCAGTTGGGAATGTGGGTCTGCTGTCCAGGAGAGAATGTCTGGGCTAGAGGCATGCTTTAGGGAGTCCTGCTCAAAAGGTGATTGCTGAAGCCATAGGAGGTGGATAAGATCATTCTTATCTCCCTGGTGATATAAAATCACACAGTTCTCCACTGTGCTTCTGGAAGATTTTCAAACACCTACATATGCCCTTCAAGGCCCTTTAAGATTTCTCTCTTTACTTTTGTAGTCTCCTTTATAGGAGTTCCCGCTGTTCTCTCCCCTGCTACCTGCATTCACTGCCCAGCGATTCACTGGCCCCCTCACTTCCCTTGTTGTTCTGTATCTTCATTACATCGCACATGCTGTTCCCTGTGTCTGCAGCCTTTGTCCGTTTTGTCCTTGTAACAGACTATATCTTTCATTGCTGCCCAGCCCCTGAACGCCTCTAGCCCAGCTAGTAGTGCCATCCTGAACCCATAAGATTTTGCACATATCTCTTTTCTTTAGAATTTATCTGTCACTGTATAGTAATTATAGCTTGCCTTTCTGTCACTCTTTAGAGACTGTGAACTCCTCAGAGAAATAACTTTATCTTTACATAACCAGCTAGAGGAAAACACTTAGCACATAGGTGCTCATTTTTTTTTTCTTTCTTAGAAAACTGACTTTTTTTTTTTTTTTTTTGACATTTATTTATTTTTGAGAGACAGAGAGAGACAGGTCAGGAGCAGGGGAGGAGCAGAGAGAGAGGGAGACACAGAATCTGAAGCAGGCTCCAGGCTCTGAGCTGTTAGCACAGTGCCCGACGCGGGGCTCGAACCCATGAACCGTGGGATCATGACCTGAGCTGAAGTCAGATGCTTAACCAACTGAGCCACCCAGGTGCTCCATGTTTGATTAAATTAATTCACTTGTATGTGAGCCACAGGTGTTACATTACTGATTTGGGTGTGTTTACAAGTTATTATACGTTAAAAACGTAATGATCTGCAGAATTTCAATCTGTTAAATGTGAGCAGGAATAATATAAAACATAAGGTCTTTATCAAAACCATTTTTTAATTGCAAAATCAATATCTCTTCCTTGTAGGAAACTTGGCTAATATGGATAAACTAAAAGAAGAAAACTTAAAATACCAGAAATCCTATCACCTAGTGATCTCTTGGTTTAAATCTATCAAGTTATTTTAAGAGTCTGTATAGAAAATAACAAAAAATAGGATCAGTTTGTGCATATTGTTCTTGACGGTTTGTGTAACTTACTACCTTGTGCATCTTTAAATATCAGAAAGTAGTCATTTGTTAAATGGCTAGATAATAAATACACCAGAATTCCATCATAGAGGTTATTTAGCCATTTTCCTGCTGTTGGATTTTAGGTTGTTCCAGAGTTTTCATGGAAATAATTATATTTTGATGGAAAATCTAGTAGTCTTGTCATTGTCATCTTTATTTTTTCTTTTAAGAACATTTCTGGTGAACAAGAATGTAATTATTTTTTTAAATCCCATATTATCAAATCAGCCCTTAGAAAAGTCATAGGAATTGCATTACCACTGGCTGAATTCTTTTTATCATGTATTTAGTTTCAAATTGCCTGAAACTTAAAAAAATATATGTCGATAATTTAGCTTGCTACTTTAGAAATGACAAACTTGGGGTAAAGAAATTACCAACTAAAGATTTTTTGTAAATGTAAATATTTTGGTAGGGTTCTAAAATAGGCTTTTATGCATAACTGTCAGGGTTTCTAAGTATGAGAAATGAATTTCATAGTCTAAGCAAGAGGTTTTAGATTATAGGATTGGAGTTAGGCCTTCTTGGGTATAGAGTGGGTGGTGATGTACCAGTAAGCCCCCCCTTTTCCAGCTCTGTCATTAACTGGTCTTCTCAAGTCCCTTGTATGGCTGCCACCAGCTCCAAGCCAAGGTTTTATTAGGATGCAATCTTGGACCTAGGCCAGTGGATGTTAAATGTCATTGGCTGAATTTGGGATTTGGGATAACTTCTATATACTTCTGAATTCTCTGTGCTAGTCCACACCCCTTTGACCCGCACCATCTACACTGAACAACTCATGTAAATAATTATTCATAATATAGTAACACATGCTCTTGTCAGAGCTCATTGTGAAGAGCTGGGCAGGACTTTGAATGAAATACCTGCATAGAATCTTTAACTCTTGCTAGGTAATTTGCTCATTTTTCAAACTGATTTTCACAGTCTTAATCAATCACTTAAGGAAACAAGAGAGGGCCAAAGGCGCCACCATTTGATATTACTGTCCTGAGGCCTAAACTGACCTCATAGTAATGAAATGGTGATCTTTTATAGCATTCTTGTCTCCTGAATAAATCTATTACAGGTTTCTGGACAGATTCCCCCCTCTCTCTAAACATCAGAAACACACAAAAGGGAACATCAAACCACAGAAAGCAAAATCATGGTCAGAATAAGTATACTATTTTGCTGCCAAACTTAAAAATTCACTTGTGGAATCTAATAGCTGTAGGCAAGAGATATTTATTGCAACCAAGATTTAAGTGTGGTTTATTATGTTTATGGAGGAGTAGTTTAATACTTCTTTTCTTTAAAATGAGTTTTTAATTTAGGAAAAAAAAAAAAAAAAGAATTCAGATTTGTTCCCAGAGTAGAAATGATTGAACATCATGAGAGTAGTTAGGGTTTGGGGTTTATGTGGGTAAGATTTCTGTTTACCCACTATAGTCATTGGATGGATTTAAAAGCTTTCCCAGATGGAATTTATGGAGTGAAATTTAAAACTGGTGTCCTGTGTACTACAATATATGATTACAACAAGCAATCAATTTAGAAAGAAATGGAATGGAGAAGATACAGGTTAAATGATTAGTATTGTGTGGTGCGGTGGGACATGCAGAGAGCATGCTTTAACGCTCAAGTCACTGTGTCAACTTCCAACATCTGGTGTGAAGCTCCTAGGCAATGCATAATCCTAGAATGCATTAACTGCTTTCAGTGGCAGAGTATAATCCATTCTTAATAGGAACTTCCAGGGATATTGCCCGTCTAGATGACTGGCCAGGGGGAAGCATAAAGGTGACAACTAATATTTCCTGGGTAGTTGGTCCTGATTCTCCAGGCTCCATGCTGAGTGCTTTATCTCTTTTACCCTGTTCAATCCTGCCTCCAACCTGATGAGGTGCAGATGGTAGAGATGAGATGATGGAGTTCAGAGAGATTTTTCTAAAGTCCTATTTATATATACAGGGTAACTACATATAGTTGTACAAATTGTTCACTGCTTGAGGGCAGTCAGCTGAAGAAACAGGTAAGGGTTATGATTGCCCAGAGGAGGCACTTTTTTCCAATTTATGCTAAGTCCTGTGAAGGCCAGCTGTAGCCCTTATCACAAAGTTGTTTGGTGGCAGAGTTGGGATTTTAACTGAATCCTGTGTAGCTCTAAAAGTCATACCATTTTTACTATATGATGGTGCCTCTTATAAGAGATATAATTTAGTACACTCTCTTTTATTCCCTTTTTACTCCTCTTTTATAAAAAAGTGAATTTATTCTGTTAAAATGCTTTCGTGACATTGAACCGAAATCATGTGGAATCAAATGTTGATGTTACTTCCTTGGAAAAAGACTAATTCCTTAACTCGGGACTGGGGAGAGGGTGTACTAAGTCCTTTAGCTTATTTCCATTTTTCCTGTGTATGCATGAATAAATATTGCAGGATAGGTAAGAAACTTAAAAATTGAAACAGGATGTGTAAAAGGCATCAGATTATTAGAAACTATACATATAGGACTTCAAGTTCTCTTTTATTGAAGTGTAATTGACGTGCAATGTCATGTTAGTTTCAGGCATACAACGTAGTGCTTCAACAATTCTGCCCGTTATGCAGTGCTTACCATGCTAAGTGTAATTGCCACCTGTCACCGTACAGTTATTACAGTATTATTGAGTATGTTCTGTACCCTGTGCTTTTCATCCCAAGGTGTTATTTTATAACTGAAAGTTTGTTATCTCTTAATCCCCTTCACCTCCGTTGCCCATTTCCTTATGCCCCTCTCCTTTGGCAACAGCCATTTTGTTCTCTGTATTTATGAGTCTGTGGCTGGGTTGGTTTTTGTTTGTTTGTTTTGGTTGTTTTATCATTCACTTTTTTTTGTGTTTTAGATTCCACATATAGATGAGATTATATTTGGTCTTTCGGTATCTTATTTCACATAGCATAATACCCTTTAGGTCCACCAGTATTGTCACCAATGACAAGATTTCATTGTTTTCATGGCTGGGTAATATTCCATTGTGTATATCTCGGATCTTCTTTATCCATTCATCTATCAATGGACGTGTGGGTTGCTTCCATATTTGGGCTACTGTAGATTAATGCTGCAATAAATATAGGAGCAGGTGCATGTTTCCTTTTGAATTAGTGTTTTCGTTTTCTTTGGGTAAATACCCACTAGTGGAATTACCGGAACATGTGCTGTTTCTATATTTAATTGTTTGAGCAACCTCCATACGGCTTTCCGCAGTGGCTGCACCAGTTTGCATTCCCACCAACGGCTCATGAGGGCTCCTTTTTGTCTACATCCTCACCAACACTCATTATTTCTTGTAGGACTTCAGATGTTGATGCTATCACATGGCCATTACCTGACTAGATATAGGAGTTGAGTTACTCAAGGTAACTCAAATAAAAGAATTACCTATCCATAAAGCCAAAAGAAAAAACAACAAACAAACAAACCTTTTTAAAAGTGGGCCTGGTTTCCCTCCTTCCAGTGATGTCTTGGGCATCTTAGTTACCTGGGTCTGAGGCTCAGCTGGCAGAGTCACACGGGAGGAGAGGAGAAAGCCTTGGCTCGAAAGTGTGGAGGTGTGGGGGTGGATTCTGAGAGGCTTGTACTGAAGTCCGATCTTAAAGGCTTCCTGCATACTGGTTTCTTTCATCATCATCCCACTTAAATTGTTTCCTCAAAGAATCCCCGGTGGCTTCCATACTGGGAACCCAATGTTCTTAGACGTACATATGAGCGTTCTGAGAGACACAGCCAGGATGGGAGTCTGTGACACTTGTTCCAAGTCCTGTCTGCTTTCTGTATGGAATGGTACTCAAAATATAGTCAAGATAAGTGAATTTGAGATAAACAGCCAAGAATTACTAGACTGAGATTTTTCTGGTATAATTTATATTAATTGTTCACTTGCTTTGTGCTCAGCAATATGCTGTTTGCTTGAAGGGATGTAGAAATCTCTGCTTTCTAGAAGATTACAATTCAATGAGGGAAACAAAAATCAATACATATTTCCTAATATAAAATGAGAAATTACAGATAACAATAAATAACACCAAAGATACCTTTCTTAACTAGGCCTGTCCCCATTTCACTGCCTTCTTTTAGTGCTCTGAGAGGTCACATTCCAGCCCCCTGGGTTGAGGTGGGAGAGCCATTTCTTTCTAAAAGGACCTCTGCTCCAAAGGAGGTAACTCCTGGCCTGAGGCTCATACTAGACCCTCTGTTAGCAGTAATTAAAAAAATTTTCTATCTAAATTAAAAGCTGTACTCTGTAATGATCATCCCCCACCCCCAGGCTGGCTACCAATGTGCATAATAATGAGCTGTAAAATCTAAAACCAAACAGTGTGTCTTCTTTGGCATTTGCAATTTCTGTGTGTGTGTGTGTGTGTGTGTGTGTGCTGCATACACATGCATGCTTTTTAATGTAGCCACAACTTAACTCTGTTTTGGTATTCAAGAAAGTGTGGCATTCATGAAAACCAGAGGAAAAGTCTTCTTTGTCCACTTAGTACTTTCCAGTAGAACTTTCTATGGTGATGCAAGTGTTGCGTATCTCTGCTATTCAGTTAGGTAACCACCAGCCACATATGCATTGATATGTGGCAAGTGTGACTGAAGAACTGAATTTTGAAATTTTTCTCTTATTTTCACTAATTTATATTTAGCCACATGGGGCTATTTTTCTACCATACTGGGTAGTACAGGTTCATCACATGTTTTTGGTTTTATTTTTTTTTTTAAGTTGGCAGGTTAAATTTTTGTTTAAAAATTTCATTCTTCTTTGACTTAACGCCTTCCATGTTCTCCTTCCCACTGTGTCTTCCTCTGTTTCCCCTGCTTCTCTTTTGCCCTCACTTGTCCTCTCCCCTGGTCCTTTCTCGCCATTCTGTGCTGCCTTAGACTGGCAGTAACCCCATTAATGTGCATAATTTATTGAGATCTTTCACCTAGTTAGACTTGCCTGTCTGTGTTCTCCGTCCTTCCACAAACATGTGACCCAAGGTGGGTCATTTGCCAGTTATGTAGTGTTTACCGAAAACTCCTAATGCACTGGCTTCTCTTTAAAAACAAAAAAAAAACGAGTACGCTTTTTCTGACAACGTTTTTTTGGTGAACTCATGCTGGCTCCTGCGTTCATTGCTTCTTTTTCTAAATACATAAAAAGACTCCTGTGGTAATCCATTCTAGAATCTTGCAAAATCAGTGGTATTAAAAAATCATAAACCTAGGTTTGACTAATAGTAATCGATTCACTGGAAGTCTGCAGATTTCTCGGTCCTTACCTCTGTGAAGGGGGATTAAATAACCTCTGCAGGATTTCTGCTACTTTGACCCTCTGGCTGCAGTCTCACTGGTTTGGTCCTTAAGCCCCACCCGTCTCATCTCCCTTCCTCTCCTCCTTTTTCTCCTCCAACCTTGCCTCCTCTCCCTCCTCCTCCTCCTCAAAATGGTAATGCCACTTGCACTCTTCTCTGCCCCTTTACTTGTACTCTAATTCATATGAACCTACCACCAAGATTATGCAGACACACCCTCTTTTAAGTTCAGTGTTCTCCCTGTTCAGAATCATGATTTTTATGTTTTTTCAATTATTGATTTTATTTTAAGCCTCAAGTAACTTCAGTGATAGTGGGAATCCCATTGCAAGAGGGCCTGTTTTGCTGTGCTGTTACCCTCTGATATCTGATCATGCTCTAAGTCGTAGGTCACCAGTAGGCTGAAGGTCTTTGACTTTTCCAGTTCCCCACAGAAGCTGTGGTCAGTCATCTAACTGCAGTAGACACAAAAGCAATTTTTTGCCTCTAAAGATTTATTTATTTTTTAATGTTAATTTATTTTTGAGAGAGAGAGTGTGTGAGCAGGAGAGGAGCAAAGAGAGAGGGAGACACAGAATCTGAAACAGCCTCCAGGTTCTGAGCTGTCAGCACAGAGCCCCATGTGGGGCTCAAACCCACAAACCATGAGATCATAACCTGAGCCGAACTCGGATGCTCAACCAGCTGAGCCACCCAGGCGCCCCTTGCCTCTAAAGGTTTAAATGGGTTTTTACATCACTGGTCATGGACGTTTTTAAGGTAGATATTGACAGGCTCTGTTAGTTCAATGCCAGGTCCCTTCCCATCTTAGAGTCCTCACAGTTGTTACTCTGACAGCCTGAAATGGTTCTTTGCATGCTAGAGGCATCTCACCCTTTATACCTTAGTTTACTACCATTCTGAGGGTGTGTTCCTGTCTGCCTCCTACATCACTTTCACCCTGTTTACTCTCTTCATAGCACTTACTCCCCAGTGCTGGTTTCTGTCTGTCTTTGTTTCTCTGCTCCACTGGAACAGAAGGATTTTCTCTCACTTGGCTTGTGCTGCGCCCTCAGTGCCCAGGGCCATCTCAGGAGGGTGGTAGGTGCTCTGTGGATAACATTGTTGAATTTCTGTGTTTAGGGAACTATTGGTGTGGGTACAGATTTGGCACGCAGGGGACTGGCCTAATTAACTATTGTTGGAGTTCATCGGAGGACACCTGCAGTCTTTATTAAGACCCTGAACCTGAGGAGGGGAGTGTTAAGGAAGCATTTTAAAGGCAGATTGGTGACTCTGGGGTGTCCACAAGTTTTAGATTCTGTTCTTTAAAGTGTCTTAAAAATACCAGAGGATGGGTCCACTGTGGGACCGTCATGATTACAAAGACTCCCATCTCCATTATCCCATGTATTTCCTTAAGAAATGTTTCATGAGGGCTAAGTATTTTCATCCCCACTTTAAAGATAGGAAGCTAAAGCACAAAATCCGCCCTCCAAATGGTAAGAACTGTTTTTTGCTTCTCTTAAAAGCTCTCTCCAGGGGCGCCTGGGTGGCTCAGTCGGTTGAGTGTCCGACTTCGGCTCAGGTCATGATCTCATGGTTTGTGGGTTCTAGCCCCACGTCGGGCTCTGTGCTGACAGCTCGGAGCCTGGAGCCTGCTTCGGATTCTGTGTCTCCCTCTCTCTCTGCCCCTCCCCTGCTCGTGCTCTGTCTCTCTCTCTCTCTCTCAAAAGTAAGTAAAACGTTAAAAAAAAAAAACACACACACAAAAACCTCTCTCCAAACTTTTTGTTCGCTCATGCCCTGCTATGAAATGCATCTGCCAATATAAGACAGAAAGTGTCCTTGGGAGATAGTGAATATAAAGAGCATGTGCACGGCTTGGTGTATATACCAAGTGCTCAAAATATTACCATCGTGTTATTGTTGGCCTTTCCCCTGAGTCTCTCCACCATCCAACAAGCTGACAGAAGTTTAAGGGTTCTGATATGAAGGGAATGATATGGTTGTGTCTATCATAATAAATAAAAGGACAATGAAAAGACATTTAGTCATGGGAATAAAGCTAAGGAAACACATGTTCCACTGGAATGGCTTCTATTAGTGACAGAACCTCCTATGTTTTGGAATAATTCCCAGATGAAAGATTTTGCTGAATTTCAGACATTAATGAAACTAACGTAAGCCACTCAGTGTAGTGTGATTTTTTTTTTTTAACCCTGTGATTTGAGAGGCATATTCTTAAAACCCAGTAATGCAGCCAAGCTGGATATTCTGCTGGAACCAGTTGTGTGGAGGGCCGATCTGACTTCTTCCTGTAAACTCTGCCATGTCTGGAGTTTCAGAAAACCATCCATGACCTCATTAAATCAGTAGAGTAGCATTGAGATCTCATAAGAAAATAGTAACTTGATTCTGAGGTAAACGTCCTGGAAAGTATTAAAAGAAAAGTAGGTTTCCATTCCCCCCTCCCCCTGAAATAGCATTATTCAAACTCCAGGAGGCATTTATAGTCAATTCCTGTGATGATTGGAGAGAAGCTTTAAAAATTTGTACAATCCTGTAAAGACTTTTGAAACAGAAGAGAAAGAAATAGTTATCATTTTTCCTTGAGGGAGAAACTTGTTGCATGCTGGTTTTCTCTTTTTATTCATTTATTTTTTAAAGTTTATGTATATTTTTTGAGAGAGCGAGCGAGCACAAGCAGGGGAAGAACAGAGAGAGATAGAGACAGAATCCCAAGCAAGCTCCACATTGTCAATGCAGAGCCTGACGTGGGGCTCAAACTCACAAACTGCGAGATCATGACATGAGCTGAAATCAGGAGTGGGACACTTAACCAACTGAGCCACCCGGGTGCCCCTGATTTTCTCTTTTTAAACTAATTGGGATCCAGTGTTTTATTTTTGTACTCCATATCTTACTGACTGGATCCTCTATAAACTAGTCATCCTTATGACAGTGATTGTGTTGGAAACTGGTCTAGGTGAAATTAGAAGTGATGTAGGTAGGTTGGTAGGTAGGTAATCACTTTATGTAAAACATTGTGACTTTGTTTCTTAGAGTGGTTTTAGGTTCACGGCAAAAACGAGCTAATCTCGCAGAATTCCCCATGTGCCTCTGCCACCCCACCCCATCCCCAGCTTCTTGGACTGTCCACATCCCCTACCAGAGAGGCATGTGTGTGTTACTGTCATTGAACCTACGTGGATGCTTTCCCGTCACCTAAAGTCCACAGTTTATGTTAGGGTTCACCTTTTGTATTGTGCGTGCTGTGGGTTTCCATGTATTTTCTTTCATTTAAAAATTTTTAAAAAAATTTTTTAATGTTTATTTATTTTTGAGAGAGAGGAGCAGGGAGAGAGAGAGAGAGAGAGAGAGAGAGAGAGAGGGAGAGAGAGAGACAGAATCAGAAGCAGGATCCAGGCTCTGAGCTGTCAGCACAGAGCCCGACGCGGGACTCAAACACATACACCGTGAGATCATGACCTGAGTCGAAGTCAGATGCTTATCCAACTGAGCCACCCAGGCACGCCGCCCCCCCCAATTTTTTTAATGTTTATTTATTTTTGAGAGAGAGACAGAGTGCAAGCAGGGGAGGGGCAGAGAGACAGGGAGACACAGAATCCGAAGCAGGTTCTAGGCTCTGAACTGTCAGCACAGAGCCCGATGGGGGGCTCAAACCCATGAACTGTGAGATCGTGACCTGAGCCGAAGTCAGACGCTTAACTGACTGAGCCACTCAGGTGCCCCTCCATGTATTTTCATTGCTTGAGAGCTCATTTGATTTTAGTACTGAATAATTTTCCATATTCTGAATGCACCAGTTTTACTTACTCATTCACCTGAAGGACATTTTGGTCGATTCTAGTTATTCTAATTAGTAATAAAGTGCTGTAAACGTCTGTGTATGGCTTTCTATGTAGAGATTCACATGCATCACTTTAATATTCACGTGTCACTTTTTAAAAAAAATCAGGTTTCTCAATATAATAGAGTTATTAGAAGAGTAATACAGGTCACCTCACACTTGTCAGAATGGCTAAAATTAAAAAGACAAGAAACAACAAGTGTTGGTGAGGATGTGGTGAAAAAGGAGCCCTCAGGCCCTGTTGGTGGGAATGCAAACTAGTGCAGCCACTGTGGAAGACAGTATGGCTGTTCCTCAAAAAATGAAAAATAGACTTAGCATATGATCCAGAAGTTCCCCTACTGGGTATTTACCCAAAGAAAATGAAGATACTAATTTAAAAAGATAAATGCACCCTTATGATTATTGCAACATTATTTACAGTAGCTAAATTATAGAAGCACCCCAAGTGTCCACTGATAGTTGAATGGGTAAAGGGAAAAAAATATATATATGTATATACATATATACATATGTATACACTGTATATACACATATGTAGTGGAATATTACTCAGCCGTAAAAAAGAATGAAACCTTGCCATTTGTAACAACATGGATGGAGCTAGAAAGTATAATGCTAAGTGGAATAAGTCAGAGAAAGACAAATGCCATATGATTTCACTGATACGTGGAATTTAAGAAACAAAACAAATGAACAAAGAAAAAAGAGATCAACCCAAAAGTGAACTCTTAGCTATAGAGAACAAGCTGATGGTTACCAGAGGAGAGGTGTGGAGGAGGGGGGAATGGGGAAATAGGTAAAGGGTATTAACAGTACACTTCTTATGGTGTGCACTGAGTAATGTGGAGAATTGTTGAAGCGTTGTATTGTACACCGGAAACTAACGTAATACTGTTAACTATACTGGAATTTGAAGAAAGAGTGATTCAGGGATCTGGAAATGGTGTATGAAAGAGGTGGCATCTGAGTAAGGCCTTCATTAATGGATGGACTGGTTTGGACACAGGCTGGAGCAGGTAGACTCTGCTATAATGGGAAGAGGATGTGATTCTCTCTTTGCCTGGAGTGCGCAGTGAGTGTAGTTTCATTGTGGGTGATAGGCTTTGGCACCTTTAACACTGGGCTGAAGAAGAGGGACTTACGTAGTGACACCACAGCAGATTATTGAGGTGTGAAGTGATGAGAGTGTCACTCACATGTCAGCAGCTTTACTTGCCCTTGCTTCGATTGAGGTATTTGACTTAAGAGTAGTAATATGACATTTATTAAACAGTTGTTTATCATTATAATTGTTCACCAGTTTAGACTAGCCTTCCCTATGGTTGGTCCAAATTGGATTTTATTAAAATGGGAAAGAGAAGTATTCCACTACAGTGTCTTTTGTTCTGATACTCAAAATTATTTTCCACCTAAAAGTACAATTTCTCAGGACATAAAACCATGCTTTTTTTTTTTTTTTAACGTTTATTTATTTTTGAGACAGAGAGAGAGACAGCATGAACGGGGGAGGAGCAGAGAGAGAGGGAGACACAGAATCGGAAGCAGGCTCCAGGCTCTGAGCCATCAGCCCAGAGCCGGACGCAGGGCTCGAACTCACGGACCGCGAGATTGCAAGACCGTGACCTGAGCTGAAGTCGGACGCTCAACCGACTGAGCCACCCAGGCACCCCAAAACCATGCTTTTTGACATATGGGGCCCACAGATTATAATCACATTGCACAAGGGATTATATTTTAAAGAAAAGCTTTTGTATAATGTCCTTTTGCTGTGCTTCCTCACTTCTCTTAGGACAAACAGCCTTAAATTTCACCTAGTCAAGGAAATGCCAGCTAGAGTGAACGTCGTATAAGGTCAATTAACTAAACAGGAAGCTGTGCTCCTCAAAGTGGAGAGATTTTGAAAATAGAGGAGAACACTATCCAAGCGAAAGTATGGTGGCATCAGCTTCAGTTGGGACCTTGTTAGAAATGCAAATTCTCAGACTCTACCCCAGAAACTCTTGAGTGGGACCCAGCAATCTGTTGTAAATATGAGAACCTCCAATGTACAGGCATTGGGGATCGAGGGAGGAGGAAGTTCAGGCTCTTGCTGCAAAAGAGAGGAGACCCGTTGTAGTAATAGTTACTGTTTATTGACCACTTCATAATGGGAATTTTGCAAACATAGCTCGTGTAATCTCAACCCTAGATGGTATAATATTATAATGTCATATCTTATAGATGAGAAAAAAAGAATAACTTAAGAAGTAGCATAGTAAAGCCTCATAATGAAGCTTCAGACCTCTCTGACTCAGGCCTGACCTCTGTGAACTTTGCCAAGCCATCAGCGTTGTGTAGATGGTCTCCCAGAATGCAGCAGTGGGGCCCAAGCAGCATCCTTGTCCTTACCCGCTCTCCTTTCCGTGCTCTGTCGGCTGCTTTTCCCGCCTCCCTGACCAAGGCAGGTAGGTGTTCATTCTTGCCTGCTTCCAGGGGAGGCCATGTTGTCTAGTGAAGAGAGCAGAGCAAGAATGATTTCCATTTCTCTGACTTCTACGAATAAGTCTTAGGACTCTAGGCCTGGCCTTTGGCATCTTGGTGCCTCAGTTTTATCATCTGTGAAATGAGTTAGAGAGATCTCTAGGTTCCTTCTGAATCTCATCTGTATCTAACACTTAATTGGAGGTAGGTGGTCAAACTAGGTGATCAGCATACATGGAAGGTACTTATTAGATGATAGTTCCTCAACCCAAGTGCAAAACAACCTTATTCCTGATTCTGGCATTTTTCCCTCTATGAATTTAAACAGGTTAGTATTTTAATCTTCTTGAGAGGGGAGTAAGAGTTACTATACTTATATGTAAGTATTGAGTTTATTAAGCCTCCTGTTAAGATCTTAAGATAGAGATAAAGAATGGGGCTATATGACCCAATAACAAAACAGTAAAACAATAAATAAATTAAATAAATAAATAAATAAAACAGGTAATTATATTTGTAAAAAAGTGTTATCTCCTATTAGTTTTTGTAATAATAGTAGTTTGAAAATATATTATGATAGCATAAATAATAAAAAGATTCTTAAGGTAATATTCTGCTAAGAACTATATAGACAGGGAATATTTAGTACCTTTAATAACATGGTTTGGCAAAAGTAGCTTCCTAATGGTTTAGCTCTTTATTTTATGAATTTGGGTCTAGCTTGTAAGTAGAATTCAAGTTACTTCTTTCCTAATTTCTCTTACAACCTTTCCTTTTATATAGAGCAAATGCCTTTACTTTTCATTTGAAATAGTCTTACTGTTCTGTTTTTCTGAGACCTTTAAGCAAACTCAGTTACTCTATGTAGCTTCTGTAGAAATAAAACCTATTTATCCAAATAATGTATTTTTTTTACAAGTTCCAATTTCATTTCCTAAGCTGGTTTGATCATTCCATAGTGACATTGATCCCCATTATGACAATTATAAATTATAACCTATTTCTCTTATATTAAGCAGTTCCCAAGCTCTTGGAACCTATAAAATAGTTGACTGTTGTAACATTCAATAAAGCGCAGGCTTGCGCCTCAGTGTTGTGGTTGTGACAAGTTGCTGTGTTACTTTGGAATAAGAGGTTAAGTTGTTGAAGTACGCTTGGGTAGACTTTGGAGAAGTACTGAATTATGTACTCGGAGGCAGAAGACCGGGACCTAGACCCTTCCTGTCAGTACTTTTCCAGAGCAACCTTTACAGTCTTCCTTATTAGGTCATTTGTCATGTAGGTATAATAGCTCCTTCCCCTGAGGGTTAGAGCCTCTTCGTTCCCCTGCTAAGGAGATCTGTGAGTCCTTGCTTCTAGAGCGAAGGCAAGTTATGAGTTACCTTTGCCTGAGTTGTCACCTAGGTGAGCACTGTGAGCCTTGTTTGTGTGGGGGAATGCACACAGTTGGAAACTTCTTTTCAGAGGGTGATGCAGCCTCCGGGTACCTCCTTCCCACCATCGCTCATGCCACATTTGGCATTTTGCAGCCTGGCCTTGTTTTCATCAGCTATGATTACCAAAAATCTGAATTTACAAGTTAAGCAAATCAAGGGATGGTCATCCTCGGTGCTGCTGCTGAATATTTTTGCGTTGGGAATGGTTCACCTTAGGGGTCCTTCAAATAGCAAGTTACTCTGCTGGATTTAAATGGGATTTACTATATAAAAATTCCATTTACACACGTAACAGGATATTATGTTTGTATGGCAGAATGATTAAAAAGCAGGATTCTAGAGTTTTCACCCAGAGCAAAGTTGGGATCCCAGCTTTCTCACTTATGGGCTGTGTGATCATGGGCAAGTTACTTAGTGTCTCAGCCTCAGTTTTCTCACTGGTCAACCAGAGATCATGGAGTCTCTAAGATAACACTTGGGAGTGTTTAGGACGACTCAAACAGGAAGTGCTGTGAAAAGATAACACGTGCATCCTGTGAGAGGAGAATCTTAGGCATATAAGAGCACGCCAATGGCAGCGTTCCTGTTAAGGGTCATTTTGTCTCATATTGTGTCTGTCTCTCCCCTCCTTCCTGTCTTCGGATGTGTTTGTAAACTTGAAAAGAACACGGTGGAAAAGAGCTCACGTTCCTGCTCGGTCACATTTCTTCTGCTCTGTGGCTTGGCAGGATCGATCTTCAGGAGGACCCGAAAAAAATCAAACCATGAATTACCCTGCACTGGGTAACGACAGTGGTTTGGATGGCATCTTCCTAATTTTTGCTTTGGCTTTTCTCTTCTCCAGGCAACAGTAAATAGAGGGGGAGGTTAAGAGTATGCCTTTTAATTACTGAGTTCTAAGTTCTTGGAGTGGGTGCCGTCTGTTTTCTCAGGATCAGACTAGAAGGCGTCATTTTACTACACAACAGCCAAGACTTGTCCTGAATGGATGTGGGTTCGGCAAAGTATCTTTAGCTTGAGGAATGAGGGCTTTGGATCGTATTCAGAGTCTGTGCTTCACCAGGCCACTCTTTATTTATCCTTTTAGTGAGTCCCATTTGTCTGTCCTCTGTCAAGGGCTCGTGTACACCACGCTGATTTAGTGCTAACTGGGGAGATTAGAAATGCCTTGCCTGGTGCTGTCAGCCAAATCTGAATCACTGTCTGTGTACTCTGACCCGTCTACTCAGAGAGGTTTACCCTTTGCTCTGCTGCTCACTCTAATAGGCAGAAAAGCTCAGCTCACCCCAGCTTTTATACAGGGGTCAGCGCCAGAAATAGCTCTTTTAACACAACCATAGAAGCAACACAAATCCAGCAAGCAGATAGTATACAACGGCTGCTTTTAGGCCTTGGAACAAAAGAAAGTGGTTTATCATTTCTACACGCCAGTACCAACCGTATTCTCTGTCATTTGCTGGAGAGTTTATCGTTCCTGGGGGCCAGGGCCTAGGTTTTCTTTACTCAGATGCCTTCCAGCTGGGGGGTAGTTTGGCGCACTGGTCATTATTTTCACCCAAAATTGTAATTTGAGGTCATTAAGTCATGTAGATTTAAGGATAAATACGGTATTTGGTGGGCCCTGGAAAGAAGAGATACCTCCAAAATGGATGGTGAAAATCTTTTTTTTTTTAATTTTCTTTAATGTTTGTTTATTTTTGAGAGAGGGAGACTGAGCGCGAGTGGGAGAGGGGCAGAGAGAGAGGGAGGCATAGAATCCAAAGCAGGCTCCAGGCTCTGAGCTGTCAGCACAGAGCCCGATGTGGGGCTCAAACCCACGAGCCGTGAGATTGTGACCTAAGCTGAAGTCGGGTGCTTAACCGACTGAGCAACCAGGTGCCCCATCTTTTTAAAGGTCATAGCATAGAGGAAGTTCCTTGTGAAATTTTGCCGTAGGGCTTGGAATTCTAATGTACGGCTCAATTCGACCTCCAAAACCACATGAACTTCAGTTGGTGGTATCATGAGTTGCTTCATCCTCTGTTTCTCTCTCTCTAGATAGTAGATATTACTTTTTCAGTGGGTTATGTCTTTATCCTCTAATATTTAACATGAAAATTATTCTGTTCGTATTTACAACCCCAGAATCAACAGTAGGTGCTTATTAATCATTGAATGAGTGAATGAATGAATGACCAACCAAATGAGCAAATGAACGTGACTGAGTAAACAGAGATGTGAAGTGTGTGTGTATGTTTGTGTGTAAAGAGCACCCTAACATATCTGAACAAATTTACTTTTGGACACTTACTGCGTCCCCCCACCTTCATCAACATTTCTATCAAGCCCTCTTCCAGGCACTTTCTAGTGACATTTCACATTTCACTGTTCATTTCTCTCCCCCCCCCCCCCCCCACCACGGTAAAAAGGAAATTAAATGTGCCCTAAATGAGCACGAAAGGAAGGTCTAATTTATCTTTTGTCTTTCAAAACCCAAGGAAAAAAATGTTGCTGGGGCTGAAAACTTTGTCAGCCAGATCCTTTTCTGAATTGTATTTTGACTAAGAATTAAACTCCTAAGCTCAGCTGAGTGTCAGTGATGCTGCTGACAGATCTTTGCATTCTGCAGGAATAGTTGGTGCTATAATAAGAAAAAAATAAATCAGTATAGTTAAATTTGCCATCATTTTAAAGCATTTTTGTAAAATCATGGTTCAAAATCACATGTGCATTGTCTTGCAAATTTTTACTTCAAGAAGCGCATACCTATAAGGCAATTGAAATTTTGACTAGTTTCTCAGCAGTGATTGATCGTAAATTATGAAAGTTTCACTTACTAAGTTCCATTTGAAAAGATAATTTAAATGCATTTTCTGTTTTATTTTGGCTATGAATGGTTCTTTTTTCTTACCTGGTTAAAAAAAGGGTCTTGATTTTCATTTTTCTCAAGGGAAGACACATATTCGTGGTTATCTTTGATGGAGGAAATAAGTGAAAAGTAGATGTCTCTTATCTGTGTGTAACCGTCATCTTTGCAACATATTTCTGAACTCTCATTTAAAAATCGTACTTTTCAGATCCTAACCCAAGGAATAATTTTAAGACTCTTAAATTAGGTCTCTTTTTTTTTTCTTAAACCTTATGGGACTTAAACACTTTGAATCTCCCTCAAGAGCTGTTTACAAGTTTGTGCTGCCCTCTGGAGTCATGCCAGCGCTCATGTCAATGCAGAGTCAATCAGAGGCTTGTTAGCTTATGTGATGGTGTCATGCGTGATGCCCATCTTTCCCGTTTAGGCATTTAATGGTAATCATTTCTCATTTCTTCAAGGAAAACTTTTTCCTGGGGAAAAAGAGATGAATAGTTTGATTAACTTATGATACATTTCAATTTCTTCCTTTTAACCAAAAGAGAATCATCATCAAAACAATTCCTCAAAAGGCTTGTGGCATTTAACTTCTCTTAATCGAATTAGCTCAGTGTCCTGCCAGTCAGTAAAGTGTGGTCTGGAATGAGGATGGGAATTAAATTTCTAAGAATGCTGTAGACATAATAACTAAAGAAACTCAATGAAAAATAACAAGGAGGTACCATTTTTCCACTCAAGAAATGAGCAAGATTTATAGAAATGAGACCAGTCACTGCTGGGAAAAATACAGTGAAACAGTTAGTTTTATACAAGCCTTTTTGTAATATCTCAGGATTCTTCAAACCTTTTGATCCATTAATTCTTTGTCTAGGACATTATCCTGAGATAGTAACTGGATGTGAAGAAAAACTTTATACAATCCAAGTACCCTACATCATGCCAATGCATAGTTCATTTATGTTATTTTTGTATTTTACAGTGTTATGCAGAGGTTAAATGATACTCTCAAAAATATTTACTACAAAGGAAAATTCTTATGTTAATTTTATTAAAAAGTATATATAAATATATATACAAACACACTACTATTTGAATTATGTATAAAAAGACAGTAAGAACAAGAATAAATAAAAAAAAAAAACAGAAAGAAATGTACCGAGATAGTTATAGTGATTATCTTTAGATTGGCAAAACATAAGTAGGTTTATTTTCTTCAAACAATATGTATTACTCTTTATAATCATGAATGATTTTGTTTCCAAGGTTGTTGCAAAACTGCTGTGTGTTGCTTCTGATATATATTACAGTCATAAACGGACACCTTTTTGTATCTTCAGAATAAATTGACAATATTTGCTTAATAATGAATGCGGCTTAACAGAAGAAAGGCAATCATATCAACTAGGTGATTAATATAACCTCTTTAGCTTCCTATTGGTTCTTTGGCTGACATGCTCTCCTACCAAAGCAGAGGTTCTTAACTAACCACAGAGAAATGCTCAAACATGTCAGAGTGACATCCGAGTGATTGCTTGTTTTGCCTTGGGCATCTGCACTTTTTGTAGACGCATTCTTTCTCTGTCTGAGGCCTTTCGATAAGTAGCGGTAATCCAGAAGGATTGATGTAGTCATCCTGGACTAGAGATTTCTTTTTACCACTAAGACATTTCACTGTCACTGCATTTTAATGCTTCCGTATATTTTTCTAAAGCATTGGGGAACTAGGTAAAGTCACTTTGACCTTTTAACTATGTGGCCAACTGATCCCAAGGCCTACAACTGGTTAGGCACAGATTGGCAAGAATCCTGACCTCTGTGGAGGTCAGAAAGGATAGAGGTATGCCTCATTAAGGGGGTTCAGGGAGTCCTGCACACAGCAAAACTCTACTCTCTCTGACTCCGCTTGGACAGAGCTAGACCTCTGCCCTCTGTGGTGGGTGTGAGCCAGAGAACCCTTACTGTAGAGTCACTGTCCATGAAGATTACTGAGGCCTGTGATGTGCCGTGCAAGGTTCGAGACCCTCTCACAGATGCATCCACACATTCATTTATTGATCATTTCATCTTGTAGGACCATGACTTGACCATTAATTTCTATCTATCTAATGTAAGATCAATTAGGTCAGACTCTTCCTTTGTAATTAATCGTAATTGTCCATGCTTTAATGCTACCAATAAATGTCTGTCCTAATAATCCTGTCCTGTATGAGGCTTCTTCATTCCAGGCTATTTTGTGAGATCTATCATGTGACATTACCTATTGTATATTACCTACTTCCTGTGTAATAAATCCATTATTCCTATCAGTGGGAGACAGTAATCTTGAATCAAAATCACAACTTTTTTTTCTTCTTTGAGAGAGAGTCTTCTGTCAACTGCTATCAGAGGCCATGCTTAATCTGTTTAGTTTTTTGTTTTAGGTGAGAAGCCTTATTATTGACTTATTTTCCCTTTTTCCCAAATTATGTGAATGTCAGGGTATAAAATATTAAACATGCTGGTTCAGTACTAGCTTTTCAAGCATCATTGGGGACCATCCTGGTATAATGGAAAAGCACTTGGTATGGCTTTTGGAATATAGATAATTTTTATAATTATTATAGGGAGTAAAAAATACAGAATAAAGAATAACTTAAATACGTTTAGAAATTAAATGAGAGCAGGTCAGTATAACCAAGAATATGAGTCATAATCTTCTCCATTTTCTATTGCTTTACTCCATACAGGGTAAATGCCCAACCTCCTACTTTTAATCCTGGAAACTTTGGTTTTTGGCAGTAATTTTAATAAGATTTTGTGTCATCTGATGTTCTGTGTCTCTCTATAGCCATGTGTGCCTAAAGGAGAGAGGATGAGCGTGAGGACGTGTAGGGTCCCTGGACAGTCCGCCGGGTGGCACACTTGGATTCTGGGTGACTACCAAGGATGTATGTGTTTGTTTAAATCTGAACAGAAACTGTTTGAATGGAACAGGAATTCACTAGGTACAGCAAAAAGCCTTAACACGTGAGAATATGAATTTAAAAACAGTTTTTATAAATGTGGATTGTTTAAAAGTTTTTTTAACATTTATTTATTATTGAGAGACAGAGAGAGACAGAGCATGGGCAGGGGAGAGGCAGAGAGAGGAGGAGACACAGAATCCAAAGCAGGCTCCCGGCTCCAAGCTGTCAGCACAGAGCCCAACGCGGGGCTTGAACTCACAAACTGTGAGATCATGACCTGAGCTGAAGTCGGACGCCCAACCAACTGAGCCACCCACGCACCCCAAAAACGTGGATTTCCTCCTTTCTTCTGGATGTAATAGTCTATGATGAATTCACTGTTTTGGTTAAATGGTCAGTCGACTCGAGCTTTCTGTCATCTGCTCAGAAACCACTGGCTGAGGAATCTAAATCCATTTGGGAATCTTGACCAGAAGCTCTACCGGGGTCTTCATACAAATTTGTGCATCGCTTCATGGCTCTCTGTTTTGTGGCTGCTTCTCTGTAGAGCTGGAGAGAGGGAACCAGCCTTCTATATGCTTTGGCCAACCAGGAGGAAGGAAATACTGGTTTCTGGTCTGCGGTCTCAGAAGACCGCGTGCCCTCATGTCTTCCCTCAAACACACCTTTGTTGTGGGCCCTTCCTCATTTCAGAGCAAAGGTAGTTATTGATTGCATACAATGCTGAATGCTCCCTACAATATGAGGAACTCCGGCCTTCTCTCCTTCCTACCCCTCACTGCCAGAGGTGTCCCAGAGAAAGTGCCTATCATCAACACCGTAGTGGGGGAAAAATGGGTTCTCGTTTCAGCAGGTGACTCCGTGGTGGTTGGCTGTCAGCATGCTTTTTTTCATATTGGCTTGTTGCTACAGGGTCTGATGCTGGCAGATTACAACTCTGTAGCTAGTCATTTTCGATTTATTTGAACCTATTTCTCCAGTCTACTGAGCTTTCACTGGCTAGCATCAATTCAGACACATTGCAATTCCTCAGAATCTCTATCCCCATCAGATGGTTCGATCTATGAGAAATTTAGCTAGAGGCGTTTAGACAAAAAAGAAATATTGTGGCTGGGGAAGCATTTAAGTTAGAGGAGGCAGCCAGGGCTGTTTTATTACTTAGGCCTGTGTCACCTGTGATGACCCATGAGAGTGGAGAATATTGATCGCTTGTCACTCAAGGCATTCAGCAGATTGCATTGACAAAGCTTGGCAGGTCTCTAATAGCAGGGTTACTGGCCTTGGCTGCGACCCAAGGGAAAACTCTGCAGGCCCTATTACTTGGCGGCCTTTAACTCTTATAGAATTGGGAGAGAGCACTGACAAAAGCGAGGACATGATTTTACGGTTACAAATGGGTTTTTTTGCTCGCTTTCTTCTCCCCCTTTTTAATTTCACTTCTCTTCTATTCCTTTCTCTCTTACCTTTTCTCCCTGATCCCTGCCAGCCCCTCCTTTCTTATTATAGATGATCATGGCAGTATTGTTTCTCTGGAATAAAAACCAGACTAAAGAATGCTTAGCAGGCCTAGTGTGAGGCCTGAGTTGTTCTTTCCTTTTAGTAAAGTTTGTGCCCTGACCACATTGTTTCAGGTGGTAGAAGATAGAAGGTACCTGTATGTCTGTGTGAACTTGATGGTGTTGAGGCCGTGCACAGCTGTTGTCTTAAGAACTGCCACTTCATGACAGGGGTGATCTTCCCCTTCTCCATTCACTGATAGCCAGGCTTGGCTCACACCTTCATAGTCCAGAGGTCCAGCTGCAAGTCATGTTCTGACATCAGAGAGGCTATGGCAGTAATTTCAAATTGGGAATGATTTTATTAATCATTTTATTAATCATCCCCCCCCCCCCGATTGGAATGATTTTTTTAAAAGAACCTTAGAAAGAATTCTATCTTTCATAGATAGACACTACCTATTTCATCCAAGAATTCAAATCATGTGACGTTTTTACTCCCATCACAGTCTGACCTCTAGTAGGATGCTGTTCTGTAATGAGTGTTTCTGTGTTGCCACCGTTTGCTTTAGGAAGCATGGTGTGGATTTTTTGTGTACCTTTCTCTAAAACAATCTTGTTTGTCATCTCTCTTATCCCCCCGAAAGAGGGAAAGACAAATATCATCATCCCCATTTCAAAGAAGAATAGGTTGATATATAACTGTTCCCCTAATCACAATCGATTTTAGTGCTATAGTTTTAATTCAGTATTGTCATTTAAATTTTTTGCCCCCTAGTGAATCTGATGTAAGCAGACAAAGATCATGTATCTATTCTATACGAACCTCTGGGTTTTGTGGGATTTGTTGTTGTTGTTGTTGTTGTTGTTCCCACATTTCTGTTTCATAATCTCTTCCAGGTTATCCCCTCACTTCGTCTACCTTTGCAATGCTTTGGGTTGGCCAGGATTCTTCCTCTTTTGGATTGGTGGCAAAGAAGTTTCTGCTCTTTGCTTAGGTCCCTTCTTCTGAGGATTGGTAGTTCATGTCTAGAATTAACTGTGTGACTCTTGTTTTGTAGGTTCTCAGAAAAGACAGGCAAGCCTTGAATATTGAAGATTCCATTGGCTTTGCATTTATGTTCAGCATTGGGCCACAGATGAGTTGTACATTACTGGGAAAGTTAATCTCTGATCCTCAGTTTCTTCATCTGTCTAATGGAGGATAAGGATACTTGTCAAAAATATATGAAGCAGTATGGTGTGTGAATTATATCTTCATCTAAAAAGGAATTAACTTAGTAGTTCTAGCGTAGAAACTTCCTCCTTTTCTTTTTTCTCCCTTATGCACCTATAGGCCGAAGAAGGCAGAATGAGAGCTAATGTGGAGGCCAGTAGTTGGAGAATAGGGAGCATTCTTGGAGACAGAAGTGTGAAAGTATTGCAAGCGACTGTGGGCCTATTAATATTCTATAGCACTTTGAGCCACTTTGAATTAAAATACTTATCTGTGAAAGGTTTTATAATTCATATGACCTGAAATAATTTACACCTAATTAGATTTTGTCAACTGAATAATTCCGTCTCATGTTGCTTCCACAGAATAATTTAAGCAACTGCATTTTATTCTCAAAATAGCTGTAAATGTCAAATTAATTTTGTTGACATGAACAACATGTAGAAGAGCTACTTGGCAGAATTGTTTGTCAACTGAATATATTATGCATCCCTACAAAATATGTAGAATGGCTATGGTTTGCTGACTTGTGCAGTTTCTTGCTTTCCTGGAAAGAGGTCACTGGCAGTGGTTACAAAAACTGTTATGGCATTTCTGCCCATCTGGTTAGAAACTCTTTGATAATCTGGAATTTTCCCCTTCTCTTTCATTATACATTCAGCATCTGCCCCTTTGGGAGTTACCATTTTATCTGGGTGAGACTGGATCTCATGTAATGGCCTCGGTGTTTGTAATATTCATCATTAATGCCACGGGCCCTTCGTTGACACTGCTGTGTATACATTACTGTTCAGTCTCACCTCACCTCTATTTATTTTGGACCGTTCCTTTCACTTGGAGAGCCTCTCTGTCTGCTTTGAAAACCTTGCCCAAGATCAGTGTCCTTGTGGTTTCTTTCTAGCCTACTCTAGTTATTCCATTTACTCCCAAATCCTTTCTCTACTCCATCATCCCCCAGCTCTGGTCCAGCCTTCCAGCTGCTAATACTGAAGTCCTGTCATTCTAAGGCTTAGCTTAATCCAGTGCTTTCCAACTCTTGTTTTATCATGGCACAAGTAGAAAGTGATGCCATTTGTGTAGTCCCCTGAGGTCACTAGACAAGACTCCTTGCTCTTTGTAGGCAGCTGGCCTAGAGGCCGTGATCAGTGCTGCATCACAGGGGATAAGTATCTCGACATGCACACTGTATTGGAAATTCTGGCTTAACCAGTCTCAAAGTTAGAACCATCCTGGCAGGTATTAGAAATTCACGCACTTGGGGAAAAAAAAGAAGAAGAAGAAAAGGAAAGAAATACATTCATTTGGTGGAATCTGGGATTTATCTCATCTTTTGAATTCAGCATCCTGTGTCACTTAAAGACATCTTTGAGCTTTCCTCCAGATCATTCCTGTTTGTATCTGGTCATCAGGAAGTTCAGATTTCTTCCTTGCATACCTTGGCATGCTGGAACCTTACCTTTGCCAGTGTGTCTCCCAAGGGAATTGACCTGTATTTTACCTTCAGTTTCTGCTTAGGAGCTGGCTTCATCTAGAACAAATCCCTCTTTCTTGGTCATCAAAGAATTGCTTTCCTATTAGCAATAAGTATGAACACAGTTCAGAGATTACTGTTGCTTGTAGTTATGCCCCCTACAATATTATTGGAACCTTAAGAGAGTGAATCAGTGTCTTCTTGAGTTTGGCTCATTCGAAATTTAGATTTTGCATTTTGGCTTCCTTGGGAGGGATGTCGCACTGTGGATCTGGCCTTTCTAGCCCTAGTTATGTTTCCTTTCTGCTTTTTCCAATTTTTCTGTTGTCCTACTATTGATGCCCCAGCATGCCTTGTTAGGCCAAAAGGTTCTCGTTATTGGGGATTCTCTATTTTCTGTGAAAACATGAAGTACAGATATAAATGACACAGTATTTTACATAGAATTCATTACCAGTAGACAGTATGTATTTAGTCTTTTCAGTGTACAAATAAAGAATAGACCTGAATAGTTCTGGCTTTTGTAAGGGAGAAGAAAGTGAATTTAGAAACCTTAGGCCATTAAGCTTGAAATCAACCCAGAACCTACAAGGTATTACTAATGAATATTTCCTGAGGGCTTAGTAAAAGGAGTAGTCATCACTGGGAACCAGTGTGGGTTCACTTAAAACACTATGCCAGACTGTGTTGTCCTTCAGAACAGGAATTGGCAAACTTTTTTCTATAAAGAGCTATAAAGTAAAATATTTTAGACCTTGTGGGCCATACAGTCTCTATGGCTACTATTCAGTTATGCCACTGTAGCATGAAAGCAGCTGCAGACAGTAGATACATGGATGGACATGGCTGTATTCCAATAAAACAAAAAATAAGCAGCGGACTGACTTGGCCTGTGGACCATAGTTTGCTGATGCCTGCTTTAGAATAATGTCTTAGATAACGTGTACCTGGCTGTCTTTGAGTAATTTTACAAAGTCTTTCACAGAGTCTTTGTAGAGAACATGGAATCTAAAGTTAATAATAGTGCATTTAGGCAAAATTATAGCAGGGTGAATAATTATGCAAACATGAAACATGGTCTGTGGTTACTTGCCACAAGGCTGTGCATGTGATTCATTTTGGTCAGCATTTTTATTCATGATGAGACTGAGGTCAGGGTTGGCTTGATGATCGAATAGGTGGGCAGCCTGATGCAGAGACAGATCACTTATACTGGGTGATAGGAGCAGGATCCCAAAAGGTCTTAGGGTCTTAGGTTGGAACAGTAGTTCAGATCTAGCAGATGAAATATTGGAAATAGATAGATGTAAAATCCTGTGTCTAGAGCTAAAAATACATCTCAACAGTACACATACAGATTGTGAAAACATTATCTAATAGCAGCCTGTTTGAACAAAGCTAGGAGAGTATTCAAATTAGAGAGCATAGAGGAAAGGTTGTCCAGGTGGTTGAAGGGACTCAGAATCATGTCCTATTAGAAATGGTTGAAAGAACCAGAGCTGTTTAGCTTGGAGGGATATATAACAACTGTCTTCAATTATTTAAAGGACTGTCATGTAGAAGAGGGATTGGACTTATTCTAGGGGGTCCCAGTGGACCCAAGTAAGAGCAGTGGGTAGAAGAATGCAGGTAGATCCATTATAGATGGAAGAATAAGAGGGATGTGCTTTATTGGAGGGCTTAGGTCACTGGGGATATTATGGACACCTGTTGGTGACCATGTAGGGATGCTGTGAGGGAATATTAATTTTGACTGTTGATCGGATGGGATGTTTTTTATGGACACTTCAGATTCTGAGGTTCATAAAACAGACCTAGGGAGAATGTGTTTTGCTCTATGTCCCAATAGTTGGCAAAGCCCATACCTAGATGTTTTGAGTCCCCTGCCTTTTTGTGTGAGATTGAAATGCTGAATGAACACGTTTCATATGTGTATGTGTACCTGCCATTTCATGTGATTGGTCAAAGACCCTGTCACGGTCACCTATATCATCTCACAAAGCCTAACACATAGCAAGTAGTAGGAGCAGAGTAACTACTTTTTGCACTAAGGTGAATCGGTGCCATCTGAGACCTAGATCTCCAAGTGTCTTTTATTTTTAACTGATCCTGGTTGCATAATGAATGCCCCTGAAAGATTATCAGAAATCATACCCGTGGATTAGTAATAGGTTGGTGATATAGACTGAACAGCCATGTGCCTTTGTTCCCCCCCACCCCCCCCCCCCCCCGCGCACGCGCGCGCGCGCGCACACACACACACACACACACACACACACACACACCCAGGACTTTACCAGGAATGGAAGCAATCAGGCCGCACTATCTGATCAGGATTGTTTTACCTCCTGTGTATGGCTGTGCTTTGCCCTCTTCCTGCTTTACTGCTTCCTGGGTAGGCCTCCCTGCTAAATTATACTCCAGACCCATGGATGTCTGGAATATATTTTCCAGTCTTTTGAATACTATATTCCTAAAGTAGTCATTTGCTGTCATTATAATTCTGGAAGATTTAATGCTGAGATTGATAATGGATCTGCCAAGGTCTCAGTCTTTGATGTTTTGTACTTGGGCAAGTGGTCAGGGATCACGGCCCATTTATCACTGCATTCCCCATGGCCTGTACTCAGGGCCAAGCATATGGTAGCTAGTCGGTGAATGTTCAGTTGTTTGCCTTAGTAGAACTCAGATTAGTCTTACTGTTATTTCAGTCTGATGAAGTAAAGTTTGTTCCTCCAGGCACTGTTTTCTTCCTCTTTGTGCCTACCATGCTCTGCCTACCATATACCTTCTTTTTCAGTGCCCCTTTCTGGCTGTGTGAACAATACCTTTTAATAGGGTGGAAGAAGGGCGGAGATAACAGTGGTTGAGTCTCTCCCACTATCAGCTTACCTCAACTTGTCCAGGAAGGGAGGGAGGTAGGAAGCGAAGACAGGGGAGAGGAGAGCAGGGGAGAAAGAAAGGAAATGACAGAACGGAGTAGACAAGGAGAGACACGTCCTGTTTCTTACTGAGAAGACTTTAGTATTGAAGGATTTTGACATTGTTACTGCTATACAACTTACATGCTCCTTTGTATAGCTCTGGTCTTCTCCCATGTTTTCATTGCATTTTGTGCAGTGGGTGGGTAGGGGCTAACAGAGCCTTGAGACATATCTTTATTAGATAATAAAATAACTGTTAACATCAGGACTGTTTGTTTTCATTCTCCTGAACTGGTTGCTCATTTGGTAGAAAACATGGAATAGTAGTGCCAGGGGTAGCTTTACCAGTGCTTCTACAGATTCATAACCAGCCATCAAGGAAGACGGCCTGGTTGTAAATGAACTTGTGGCATTCATTCCCTTACCGTACTCCTTTACTACTAATGGGGAGAACCCAAATACCATTCCTCATAGGGAATAGGGAAGCAGGAGGCTCTCTTTTGTAACAAAAGGATTATTATACTTTGGTGTGCTGGGAGTGGCTTGTTAGCAACTCAAAAGAACCAACTGTTAAATTTTCAGGAATTTTGTGAACTAGTTGTCAAACACAGCTTTAAAAAAATTAAGCTATATAAACCTATTTTTGCTTTTAATATAATTATCAGTCAAGTTTAATATCAGAATTATACTCATTCTTCAAATGCAAACTTGGATTGGCTACAGATGTAAGAGTTACACATATTTCAACAGAAGCATTCTGTCCAAATCAGTTGGCTGGTTGGTTGGAATTTATAATAAAGAGGATTATATACTTTGTTATTATTTGTAAATTATTTGCTTTATATCCTTTATATCAGTAATATTTACAATAAACGTGTGTATGTATTCACGCATACATCTTTCCCAAGGACCCAGCAATTAAGTATTATCATTTTACACATGCCATTGTTTGAAATCCAAATCAGGAGTGCCTGACTACTTCAGTTGGTAGAGCGTCAGACTCTTAAAAGCCAAATGGGAAAACAAGATCTTTAATGATCTTATGTGAATGGTGAGGTTTTTGTTTACAGTATAGCAAGAGGATCAAATGCAGTATAGGAAATCTTCCTGATTACAGGATATGAAGTTGAGATTCTGAATGCCAGCTACTAAGAACAGTTGAAAGACAGAGTGTTTATTGGGTCTTTAAGCATGTCTGCCATATTCAAAATAACATTAGAGGGTGTTGAAGAGAGGTGTTAAATATCATTAGAACCACAGAAAGGCTTTGGAATCCAACAAATTGAAAGATAATTGAGTGAGGAAGAGCTTTGGACACAAAGCAGGCAGTTTTTTAATCTTAAGCATTTATGTCGAGTAGAAAATGCTTGAGGATTTATCTACTTGAGGTTTTCTCTAGGAGCCCTAATCCATGAGGAGTAGGGAGTGGGGGCTAGGGCGGTGGAGGCTAGTCTTTATTTTGCATTGCTCTGAGAAGTAATGTAGTAATAGAAGAAATTTGGTGTCCTGGAAACATTACTAACATGAAAAATCTTGAAAAATAAAGTTTAAAAAACAGGATTAGAAGGCAAGAGGAAAATGGTCTTCTGTCTCTGCTTAACCAGCTAAGACAGCTCAAGTAAAAATATATTTTTGTGAGTCATTTTCCACTCATCTATTAGACTCAATGTTGAAGAATGTTTTGTTTAATCTACTTTAACTAGGAATAAAATGTGCTTGCTAAAGTTTATAGACAGAATTGCAAGGTGACCTAATAGCTTTGAAAGTCACTTTTAGTAAATGGAAATCATTTGTTAATGGATTCGTAAATGTGAAGAAATGAAAAGCCAGTTGATGCCAGTTAGTGTTAGCATTTAGTAAAGGAAAAATTTGCTGGGTTTTTCTTTGGGGGTTTTGCGTTGCCTGGTGTTGTGTTGTTCCTTTGCTTTGTGTATGCATGTGAAGGGGGGTATTATTAACATTATGGTTCTCTACCTCCACGATTCATTCCAAAAATAATTTTGTTAATGCTAAGAATGTAACTGTGGAAATAAAATGGCTTTTCAATCCTGTGTTGACTACGTGCCTACAATGTTGATTTGCTAATACCTGGAACTTCCAAATTAAATTTTATGGTATATGGATGATTTATTGTAATCTCTCCTACAAGGAAATTCGTCTTAAAAACTTTAAAAAAAAATCATCCTATGTTGGGGAGTGGGGAGCATTTCTAATTCAAAGCAGAAGCCAGGCTAAGATCACATGTCCCCGTAGAGGAAAGAGGGGAGGTTTTACTTGTTGCATATGTTTAAAAAATATTTATAGATACAGCTGGACTTTTAGTACTTTATTTCTGGTTTTAATGATGGAATTCCCAAAGGACTAAAATTGTTCCAAACCGGTCTGAACTGTGTCTGAAGTTCAAGAACAGTATATAGTGGGTCTAAAAACTTTAATCCTCCTTGGAAACTCTGAGTGGGAAAGCTGCCCTTTTAGTCCCGTGTTTCTTGAATTTCCTGTTAGCAAAACACCTCTTTGCTCCTATTCAGTCCTTAACCAACTGCAGACTGACTTGACTTTTCTCTGCTAAAACATTTTCTAATAAGGTTCTCAGTAAATTCCTAAGTCGTAAACTCTGGTGATTTTGTTTATTTCCCACCCATCCAGTCACCAGTCATTTTATTTCATGCCTGTTTTGCAACTTGATGCCCGAGTACCTTAGTAAGTGAGGCAGACATACTCCTTTACACTGTGGGGCTTTCAGTCTCTCAACACTGTTGACCTTTCTCCCACAGACTTCACAAAATCACTCACTTCTGGTTTGTGAAATCATTCATTAGTGGTTCTTGTTTTAATGCTGATTCTCACTCCCACCCCTACCCGCGCACATGATTCTGCTCCTGGCTTTCTCTTTGCTTGATAATTTATTTTGTTGATACTTTTCTAGGTGATTTTATAAGGCCAAAGCTTTTAGGTTAACATCTGCCTTTATACATATTATATATGTATGGTTAAGTTAATCTATTCATATACAATGATATAGTATAGTTGTAGACTGTTGTATTTTGCTTTGGTTTTAAACTAAACTGTTGTATTTTGCTTTTAGTTTTAAACAGCTTTATTGAGGTATAATTCGCATATATAATGAACTGTTCCTTTTTAAAAGTATTCAACTTGGTAAGTTTTGACATATGTATAAACCCATGAGACCCGTTACCGCTATGAAGAATAATGAACATATCCCACACCCCAAAAGTCCTGTCCCTTTGTAATTTCTCTTTCTGTTACCTTCCTACCCCGCTACGCTCCCTTGTTTTCAGGTAATCACTGAAATGTTTTCCAACACTGTAGAGTAGTAGTATTATTTATGCATCTTTCCTTAGTCTAGCTTCTTTCACGCAGCATAATTACTTTGGGATTTATTCACTTCGTGGTGTATATTCATAGTTCATTTCCTTTTATTGCTCATATTATTCCATTCTGTGGCTCTACCACAAATTATTTATACATTCACCCATCGACTGCCATTTGGGTTGTTTCTAGGTTTTTGTTACTATGAGTATTTGTGTACTGGACAATATGCAATCTTTTCTCTTAGGTAAATACCTCCCTAGGATAATGTGGTAGGTGTTTGTTAAGTGTTTCAAGAACATGCCCAGCGGTAATCTAAGTGTTATACATGGCTTCCAGCATTATGTGAAAGTTCCATTGCTTCCATATCCTCTCTCTCATATTTAGTGTGGTCAGTGTTTCTCATTTTAGGCATTCTGATAATTGTGTAGTAGTATCTCATTGTGGTTTTGAATTAGGTTTCCCTAGTGACTAATGATGTTAAACATCTTTCCATGTGTTTATTTGTCATTTCTGTATCTTCTTTGGTGAACTGTCTGTTCAAATTCCTTGCCCATTTAAAAAAACGGGTTGTTTGTTTTTGCATTATTGAGTATTGAGAGTTCTTTATTCTGGATACAAGACCTTTATCAGATTTATGATTTACAAATATTTTCTCTTAGTTTGTGGCCCGTCTTTTTATTCTCTTAACAGTGTCTTATGAGGGCAGTGTTTTAAATTTTGATGAATTTTAATTTATCAGCTTTTTAATGGATTATTCTTTAGGTGTCATTTCTAAAAAGTCATTTGTAATTCAAAGCTTTGGTTTTTCTTATGTTTTCTTCAGGAAAAATTATAGTTTTAGTTCCATCGATCAATTTGTTTGTCTTGGGGTTGCCAAACTAAGGATCATGTGAAAAATACTACTCACAGCCTTTTTTTTATACAGCCTATGAGTTAAGCAGGAGTTAAGAAGAAGAAAACAAGAAAATGTGACAGAGGTCATACATACATAGTCTGCAAAGTATAAAATGTTTACTATCTAGTCCTTTTCAGAAAGGAAAATTTCCTAAGCCTGGTTTACATTGTTTTCAATGCTGTCTTGATTACTATAGCTTTGTAATACCGTGAAATAAGGTATTTTTAATCTTCAAACTTTGTTCTCTTAAAATGTTGTTTTAGCTATCCTTGGCCCTTTGCATTTACCTATGCATTTTAGAATCACTTTGTCAATTTCTTTAAAACACACCAGCATTTTGATTTAGATTGTATTGAGTGTATAGATCAATTTTGGAAAAGTTGACATCTTAGCAAAATTGAGTCCTTTGACTCATGAATGAAAGAATATACTATTCTTTATTTCTTTAGGTTTTCTTTAATATCTTGTGGAGATGTTTTGTAGTTTTCAGTGTACATATCTTTCACATTTTTTTCGTTCATATTTATGTATTTTTGATGCTGTTGTAAATGTTATTGTCTTACTAATTTTAATTTTCAATGGTTCTCTGTTAGTATATATATACACAGTTGATCTTTATATGTTTACCATGTATCCTGTCACCTTGATAAACTCACTTATTGGTGCCATTGCCTGTTTTGTTTATTTATTTGTATTATGTGTATAGTTGACAGTGTCATCTGTGCATATAGTTTTACTTCACTTTTTTCCATCTGGATGTCTGTCCTTTCTTTTTCTTGTCTTATTACACCGGCGACAATCTCCAGTATGACTAGAAATAGTAAGAGTGTACATCCTTCTCATTTTACTGATCTTAGGTGAAAAGCATTCAGTTATCTGCCATTATTTAGGATGTTAGCTATAAGTTGTTCCCAGATGCTCTTTCACATTTGAGAAAGCTCCTGTCTATTTCTTGTTTGCTGAGAAATTTTTGTAAGAATGGATACCAAGCTTTGTTAAATGCTATTTGTGAATCTATTGAAATGGTAACATGGTTGTTCTTTTCTTCTTTAGTTTGTTAATATGATAAATTTCATGAATTGATTTTCAAACATGAAGCCAACGTTTTTATTCCATGGATAATCAACACTCCATCATGATGTATAATCCTCTTTATATATTGTTGAATGTGATTACTCAGGAGTTTTCTTCCAGTGTCTTTGTCTTTCCTGTCACGGCAATTCTGGCATGAATGAATGCCAGTTTTCAGAAGGAGTCTGTATAACATTTGATATTATTTCTTTCTTAAATATTTGGTAATACCTATCAAGGAAGCCATCTGGGTCTGTATTTTATTTGGCAAGATTGTTACTACAGATTCAGTTCATTTAATAAATATGGGATTATTCAGGTTTTCTAATTCTTTTTGAGCGAGCTTTGGTAGTTTGTATTTTATAACGTAGTTGTGCATTGCTTTAAGTTGTCAAATTTATTGGTGTAAAATTGTTCATAATTTTCCCTTTATGTATTTTTTATATATTTCTTTTATATATTTACTTAGTATTTCTAGAATCTGCTCTGATGTGTCTTTTTTTCATTGTAAGTATTAGTAATTCTTATTTTCTTCCTTTTTCTTCCTGGGTAGTCATAAGTTTAGAGGTATCACTTTCATTGATCTTTTCAGAAGAACCAGATTTTCGTTTTATTGATATTTTTTATCTTTCATTTTTTTCCTTAATGGATTTCTGTGCTTATTTCTTTATTCTACTTGCTTTTATTTATTTAAATCTTTATTTATTTTTGGGGCGCCTGGGTGGCGCAGTCGGTTGAGCGTCCGACTTCAGCCAGGTCACGATCTCATGGTCCGTGAGTTCGAGCCCCGCGTCGGGCTCTGGGCTGATGGCTCAGAGCCTGGAGCCTGTTTCTGATTCTGTGTCTCCCTCTCTCTCTGCCCCTCCCCCGTTCATGCTCTGTCTCTCTCTGTCCCAAAAAAATAAATAAACGTTAAAAAAAAAAAAATTTAAATCTTTATTTATTTTTGAGAGAGAGAGAGACACAGACAGAGCGTGGGCAGGGGAGGAACAGAGAGAGAAGGAGGCACAGAATCCAAAACAGGCTCCAGTCTCTGAGTTGTCAGCACAGAGCCCATTGCGGAGCTCAAACCCGTGAACTGCGAGATCATGACCTGAGCTGAAGTCAGATGCTTAGCCGACTGAGCCACCCAGGTGCCCCTACTTGCTTTTATTTTTACTTGCTCTTCTTTTTGTAATTTCTTACAGTAGAAGCTGAGGGTATTGATCTCAAAGTTTCTTCTTTTCAAATACAAGTAGTTTTGTAAATTTTACCCTTAAAGTACTATTTTAGGTTTATCCCACAATTTTTGATATGCTGTGTTTTATTATCTTTCAAATCAAAATACTTTCTAATTTCCCCTTTAATACCGTTTTGATCAGAGATGTACTTTCTATCCCTTGAATACTTTCAAATTTATCAAGACCTGTTTCATGGCCTGGAATATGGTCAATTTTGGTAAATATTCCATGTATACTTGGAAAGACTATGTATTCTGCTGTTGTTGAATGGAGGGTTCTGTAAATGTCAATTATTGTTGACAATGTTCTTCAAGTCTTCTATAGCTTTCCTGTCTAGGTACTTGTCTTATCAGTTATTAAGAAAGGATATTGAAATCTTTGACTATATTTGTCTTTTTCTCCTTTAAGTGATTTTTGTTATGGTTAGGTTTAAATATTTCATCCTCTTTCTATTAAAAAAAATTTCCATCTGGTTTTTGTTCTCGTCTTTCCATTTATTTCTGCCTTTTTAAAATGAGTTGAATATTTTTCATGATTCCAATTTATCTCCTTTTCTTGGGTTAATATGCATAATTCTTTGTTTTATTATTTTAGTTGTTGCTTTAGGTGTTATGGTATGTCTTTAATTTACCAGTCTACCTTCACATGATATTACATTAACATATATATAGTATAAGAACCATAGAATAACATGCTTCTGTTCCTCCCTTTTCTTTGTGTTCTTGTTGTTATACATTTTTTTTACGTCTATGTATGTTACAAACTGCACAGCATTGTCACTGATTTTTAATTATACTTTCAAGATATTTAAATAAGAGAAAAGAAGTTTCTTATACCAGCTGTGTCAACACTTTATGATGCTTTTCATTCTTCTGTACCTATTTGTACTTAATGTCTCTCATCACTTGCAGTAGATCTGAAGGACAATATTCGGCATTTCTTACAATGCAGGTCTGCTGGTAATTTGTTCTTTTAGCTTTTGTAGTTTTGAGAACGTCTCCATTTTCCTTTTGCTTTTGAAAGATGTTTTAATTGTGTATGGAATTTTTAATTGTGTATGGAATTCTGGGTTGATAGGATTTTTTTGTTTTGTTTTGTTTTGTTTTGTTTTGTTTTGTTTTCTTCACAGTACTTTAAGAATGTTCTTAACTATTGTTTTAATTTCTTTGCTTTCTAGGAGAAAATCAACTATCTTCCTTCTCTTTCTCCTGCACATCATATGTCTTTATCTTTGGATGCTTTTAAGAACTTCTCTATTACTAGTTACGAATAATTTTGACTATGATCTCCTTTGGCGTTGTTTTCCTTATGTTTTTTTTTATTTTTTTAAATCTTTATTTATTTTTGAGAGAGAGAGAGACAGAGTGCGAGTGAGGGAGGAACAGAGAGAAAAGGAGATGCAGAATCTGAAGCAGGCTCCAGACTCGAGCTGTCAGCACAGAGCCCAAAGCTGGGCTTGAACTCATCAACTGCAAGATCATGACCTGAGCTGAAGTTGGACACCCAACCAACTGAGCCACCCAGGTGCCCCTGGGCGCCCCATTCTTTGTGTTTCTTGCACTTAGGTCTCCTTGAGTCTCTTAGATTTGTGGGTTTGCAGTTTTCATCAAATCTGGAAAGTTTCAGTCTGTTTTGATTCTTAGCTTATCATTTTGTTACCTAAAAATCCAATTTTAATAAACTCCTGATACTAATAAGAAGAAATTTCTGAGTAGTTCGCTTAGCAGTTGTTATCACACATCTGATGTTTAGAACGTTAGGATCAAGAATCAGCACTTGGAACAACACATTGCCTGTTTTCACTTTGGAACTCTGGGATTGCTGAGGTTTTTAAAGCAGCTCAGGTACTCGAGCTTCTGTGTATGATCACATGCTGTCCTGTTTGGCTTGCTTATCTTCTGAACGTCTTGAAGTTTGGTCCTCAGGTCTGAGATGGTGGCTTCTCTGGATCCTCTGGTGAAAGTCTGAGCACCTGCTTTTCAGTTCTGAGTCAACATCAGCACTAAATTTCCTGAAGTGCTATCTACTTCTTTCCAATGTTGTATTGTTATGAAGGCTGCCATCTTGTAAGAGTACATTTAGTGCCAGCATCTGTAGGTGGGTGCTTTGTCCCAGTGCTATCATGTGCTATGGTGACGTATGAGGGAAAGAGAAAAGCCTTAAATATTTACCTAGTGGTTATCAGGTAGAGGGTGTTACTCACTTGATCCCATTTCACATTTTGCCATAACTATGATAGTAAAAAGCTCCACAGGAAGAGTCAGGTCCCCCAAATTATATGAGTGTGCCCCTTGCAGGTCTCCGACTAAGGCGATGGTGGTATAAAAACAGAATTTCAGCAGTACGTTTTTATCCACTTCCTTTTTAATAAACCAGTTCTGACAGATGAAAAGGAATCTGCTGTAGCTCAGATTTCCTATGTTAGGCATATTTCAGCCATAAACTTAATTATCACAAGAATTTTCAAATGACTCCAACTTTTTTCTGCACTTGGTACCAGAGGATACCAAGTTCTATTTTTGAGCTGATAAAATCCTCCTTCTGAAAGCATTTGTTTATTATATTACAGCTTCACATGAGCTGAGCTCCATCCTGACCCCGTGTTAAGTGTCTGTGGTAGATTTCATTACATCCATATACTGGAAGTCCTGCCAATATACTGGCAGCAAAATCCTAGTGGAAAATAAATGGCAATAAAAAAGAGAAATGATAGCCTGTGTGAGTGGTGAGGAGCACAGCTTTATTGAGACTGGACAACCCCAGAGTAGTGACTTGGCATGCAGACATGAGTTTAAGAGAGTGTGGGTGAAAGCTGATATTGGAATAACGACTCTGTGGCACAGACATGGGAATAATTTAATTAATTGCACTGAAATTTCTTTGATGAATAGTTATGTGGTGATAAGCATGAGGTCGAACAGCAGAATGAGTTTCAGCTTTTTAATGGGCCAGCACAGCTGCAGTTTTGGATGCCTTCCCACTTTATTTTCCCCTGCAGCCCTCCACCGCTTTACTCATCCACATCTCTCCAGCTAGGCTCGCCACTAGCGGGGCTCGCTCTCCGTGTCTGCTGAGCTGAGGGGCAAGTACATTTGGCCACGGGAAGCAGGCTGGTGGCGGCTTTGAAATGAAAACTAGATCAAACGAAAATTGTGGGATGGTTTCCTTATGATGGCTGCGCCTCCCCTCCTCCCCAAATCTCTAGGATGCTTTTACGGAGTCTTTGCTGCTAAGTTGTATAAAGATTTTAATAAAAATTTCTCGTCCCTGGAGAAAGAGGCATGTCTTTGTTGTCAGAGAGCTAGAGGGGAATGAGCAATGCACCCCAGCTGGGGCACCAGCATTAATCCCATGACTCGGAGCCCGTATTTTCAGACAGATCAATTACTTCTGGCTGGAACCAATCTCTCACCATCTTCTTGCTGTGCAGGGCTCCATTTCCAGACTTGGCAGCTGACATATCCTTCCAACTTGATAGAACTTCAGCTGCAAATCTCCTCAGGTCTGCTGCCTCCATTCATCGAGGTTATACAAATGAGTTGTTAAATAAAACTCAAAAGTCAGAAGTTGTGGGTGGTAATCTCCACTTGGCTCCATAGCACCCGTGGATCTAGGCAACGTTTTCTGTTGGATTTTTTTTTTTTTTTTAAACAAGACAAGTGATTCAGTTGTCTTCCTTTCCTTCACTTTCATGGACAGGCTTTGCATGAGGGAAAAGCCTTCTCTAGAGGGAAGAAACTATCCACAGTGGATGCATTTCTTATCAGCTTCTAAGTTGAAAGATTAACTCAGAATGGAGAGGAAGGAGATTAGGAGGAGACACAAGGGCATGTACAGGTGAGCCGCATCTAATGCCTCTCACACTAGTCACTCACCCCTTTTCAGCTTTAGGCTGCCTGGGCTTAAGGCCAGGGGATTCTGTATCAAAAATAAATGACCCTTGCTAACACACAGGTGGCAGAGAACATGTCAGGTGTTTATAGAGCACGTCAGTGTGTGAACACAGAACTTCCGTCAAGTATCGAAACTCGAGCCTTTGAGGACTTTTCCCAGAAACCGTTTAGTGTTCGTAAGACATACCCACTCTTCGTGTGTGTTGAAGGCTTCACGGCTGTTCAGGCCAGGCCAGTCTTCTTGGAAAAGGTGATTGGGGGCCGCATGGAGGATATGACAACATTGTGTGATTTGACTCACTCTAGACACAGACTTTGGGGCTTTGGGGAAAGCACTTCTGTGCTCTCCTCTTTCGTGGTCCCCCCATCAATTCTCTGGTCTCTGACATGCAGCCCTCGGAGGACTTCTCTCTTTCCCTCATAGCAACCAACTCTAAGGAGCTTATGAGAAGGAAAGATGAAAATGTGGAAATCTAGAGAAGAGAAACAGTTTAATGTTCCCCCTAGGGGGATTTGTTTGTGTGTGTACATGTTTGTGCGTGTGCGCTGAGAGCTGGTTCTCAGTGTTACTGCGTGCTTTGGAAGCCTTGTCCTAGTTGGGCCCCATTAGTGGTGTCCTTTGGAGCAGATATTCATGAACTCTGTTAACAATTAAGGAGGTGAATCCCTGCTGGTACAGGCTGATGGCCACAGCTTCCCCTTGGGCTCCTATTACTTTGGATTGATTCTAAAGAGGCAGAGGAAACATGCAGAACATACTTGTTTGATTTGAAAGTTAAAAGCCTGTCTCTGCCTGTTTTCCTCCGCCTTCTTCCCGTCGCCCTTCCTAGGCACCCTAATGTGAAGAGTAAAACATAAGTCATACGGTACCAGAAGGCACTGACGCAGCTCTTGCCCTGGACGTGGTTTTTTGTGGATCTGTGTTTTATTAGGACTCATTAAGTAGTATGGAAAAGACTCATTGGTAGCCATGCATGACAGTCCCCCATCCTCAGAGCCTGCCAACAATTGAAAATTTGAGAGAAGAAATAAAAGGGGGTGAGATTTATAGTTAGTGAGTTCCAGTTGGTTTTTTTTTCCCCCTCCTTGGAATGGTGCCCGTCTTATTAGGAGTTCTTTACTGAAACAAAATGCAGTGGTAGCTTGGAGAAATTATGGATGCTTTCCAGCAGCTTCCCTCCCCCTCAAAAAGAGCTTAGGAGTCTGTAAGCTTTCTCCCTTGGTTGCAGTTAGGAAGCCAGTTGACAGTATAATAGGCTTTTGGAAGTGGGTGCAATGGTTTGTGTGTTCTGTTTGATGTTGCAAATACCAAGCCCTCAGGGAGATCTGCAAAGAGGATGTTCTGTTCTTAAAGAAAGGAAAAGATTAACCTGAAACGTGAACTGAAAAACTCCTGAATTCTAAAGGACTTGGGTGCTACCAAGGAATGATCTCATTTACTTCTGTGGAAACATTTGGCAGGCTGCCTGCTGCAGACAAGTAGAGGGCTGGGCAAATATTTTTTAATGATTTTGATTAATGAAAAGCGATCACCAGTAAACTTGACAGGATTAGATCACAGATTAAGGGTGTGTGTGTGGGTGTGTGGGTATTTATGTGGTTAAGGCTTTCTCTGTAGACATGTGCATACTCATATACACACAGAAGTCTCATAAACCATGTGCACTTCTTGGAGCCTACCTAATAATGCTTTTCTTCATATTCAGAGATAATGCTCCATAATGCTCATTAAGACAGTATGTAACACTTTTTGCTTTGGAGATATTTTTAGGAGTGGTAATGAGTGAGCATTAATCTGTTTCTGTCATTCATGAATGTGTGCATTCACTAAACACATGAATATGTGTAAATCCTTAAACATTTATTGAGTACCTACTGTATGCCAGCTACTCTGCTAGGTACTAGAGATACAATGGTGGGGAAAAAAAGGCATACAGTCTCTGTTCTACTGTACTTTATAAGATGCTGGAGAGACAAATTAAAATAAATAATCATGTAACTCTATACCCACAATTTTTATATTAGCTTCGTATTCCATAAAAATTTATTAAGTACCTCCATCTGCTCTAAATTCTGTGATAGGCTCTTAAAAGAAAAAGCATCTTACCTAATTCCTGTTGAAGTCAGTGGTTTGCAATTTACAAGGAATAAACTGGCTCTGTTTGGTTTTAGAATTCAGCAAAGCCACCTGATCCACATAGCTCTAGATATTAATTTAGCACATAGTTCTAAGGATATGGTAAGATAGCAGTCTAGCAGAACATTCTGTTATACATGTATATAAGCCCTGGTGTATTTACCAAAGGTATTGTTATATCCTCCCCTTTGCTGTGTCTCCACGACTCTGGATTCAAGAGCTCATGCCGCTTCTCTCTAGCTGTGTGAACTGGGAAAACTGGTCAACCTCTCTGAACAAAGTTTCACATCTGTAAAATGGGACTGGTTGTACTCATGGGGTTTGTGAAGATTGAATGAAATCACATATGTGAAAATACTGTGCTCATGTGAGTTTGTATTATTTTCACTGCTTATTACTTCAGATCTTCTGGAGAGAATAACACTTCTTGAAGCCAGCCATCTTCCATTCTCTTAAACCCAAGAAAATCAGAAGGAAGAATAGTTCTGAGGTCAAGTGGAAACTGGAAATCATCCTATCTTTCCTCTAGCAGAGTGTTCCAGAAGGAGTAGAATATAACCCTGAAATTAGGGGCAAAATTAAGTTTTTCTCAAAGCAGAATAACTGGTATCAATACATATACACCATCCTTGGAACGTAATCTGTCGCAGTGTTGACACTAAGTGTTGCTGTCTTACGCCCTCTTTGTTGCTTCTATCTTGGGTATTGGTTCTCCCCAGAGAGGGATGAAATTGAAAAGCATCATTATGAATGCATTCTCAGTGGCTGGGTTCTGACACCTTGGCCAAAAGGTTTATGCTCTGCAGCCCTGAATAAAGTGCTGTAATTAAAATGAGAAACAGAAATATGAAGCCACGCAAGAGCAGTCATTATTTAAACGAAGAACCTTCATGTGAGATTATACTGGCTGATACTAATCTGCGAAGTTGTATTTTCTGGGGGAAAAATCAATATGAATGAAACGAGAACTCAGTGTGCATCCTGCAGGGCTTGTTGTATCTCCATGAACTGTGATGTGAGCTCCTGGCCTTTTGAATCATTCTGTTTAAAGGCCTTACATAGATCATTCTGTCCTTGGTGGTGGGAGACCTTTCCCCAAGATTCTATCCCTAGATAGACTAAATTGGAAAAGCACATGCCTTTTGATCTTTACTTTGCGTGTTTGTGTGTGTATGCATGCATATGTGTAAGATATAAAGGTCATCACAGAGCAGACTGGGCCACTTAACACCTTCCCTGATTCCACGTTGTCAGAGATGGAATTTGAGAGTGTACTTCACTCCCCTCACTCGGTCATTGATTTCTAAGGCTGAGCATATCTGTGCAATTAATGTGTTACATCTTATAGTCAGCTTGAATACTTACTCCTTTCTGTATTTCACATTGCCAGCCCCATTCCTGGTTGATAACAGGCACTTGAAAATGAGTGGAAGATTTGAATGAGATTTGCCTTTGCTCCTTGTCCTTCCTACTAGACCTGAATGGCTTGCTGGAAACCAGGAGCAAAATTTAACGTTGATCCAGGGTCAAGCTCTCCTCTGCTCATTTGAGGCTCGGCTTCCCTCACCATACGTGCTGCATTCAGCACATCATCAGGCTGCCCTCTTCTAGGATAAAATGCAGTATTCTAGAAAGCACCACACTCCAGTGGGCAGAACTGTTGGTAAGTCTGTACAGAACAGATCAGGTTGCAGCTCCCTTAAAGTATCTGCTAATGGAAACTCTGGCTAAAGCAGCATCTTAAATAATATGTAGAATCAGCATGCTGTCTCCAGAACATGTTGCAGCCTTTATTAGCAGGGCGTAAGCTAAGGTAAGCTCCCATTAAAGAAAAAATTGTAATGATTAGCAGGGGCCCCGTATAATATAAGGTATTCTTTGGAGTTTATAAATATGGCCTCATAAAAAGCCTGAATATAAGGGAACTGTGACTTTAAGTCATTAGAAGCCCAGTGGTTTGATAAAATAACAGGAAACAGACAATTTATTATGAGCAGTCTCAGTAGCTCTGGATTATCTATAAAACTTTTACGGCCTTCCCCAAGTGGCAAGAAGCCATAAAACTTGCCTGAATGAGGGACTTGTTAATTTACTTGTTAAAGCAAATTAAAAATTTATAAGTGCTTTTAGGTAAATGAGATCTTCTCTCATTGCTGCCCTTGCGGGGCCCTGGAGTCCTAAGAGGGGAGAGTGGCTAAGCTCAGACACCACTGCAGAACAATAAAAGCTATTAAATTGTTCCAGTTTATTACAACAGAGCCGTGCAGCTGTTGCCATGGCTAGCTGTGGGGTACCAGTGGTTGACAGCCTGGAGTTTCACTAGGTTTTCTGTCTCACTCAAAGGAAAAACAACAAGCAGAGGGATGATTTTTACTCTTGCATTCTCCAGTAGTTGGTGTTACAGACCATGTGTTTTATTTTTCCTTGGCCTCATGAACCCAGAGGTTTTAAACCACTTTTTCCTATTCCCAAAAGTGTTTCCCTTTCATTCCATAGGTTGCTGGTTCTCACACATTTGGACTCCTCATCATGCCTTTTAGCAACTTAATCCATGGACAAAAGGCCCAGACCCTAGAGTTTTTCTGTAGCCTCATCAACATTTCTTTAAAAAAAAAAAAAAAAAAAACACACACACAAAATAACACAAAAAACAAACGAACAAAAAAACCCCCTCTTTCCTTTCCTTTGTCCAGCCTGGAAATTAGGAGAACGACTTAAGTGAAAAATGAAACCCCGTACATGTTCTTGTATATTGGATTCCATAAAATGTGTAGAATCAGTATTTTTTTGTGGAATCCATAGTGTAAAGGTAAAGGCAGATTGTCTTGTACTCTGCTTTGGATAGGAAATCACCTGAGGTTATAATTCTTGGATCTAAACATCCCCCTTCTCTTTTTTTCTGTTTGCCACTTGTCGAATTTCTTCCCAAGGTAACTGTGGAGTCACAGGCAGGTTTCTCAAGAGCAATTTTTTTGGCTTGAGGCCCTGTAACTCAGCGGCTTCTGTCCTTGCCTCTTTGGGACTTGCCTTCTACTGAGCGTTCTTCTCCCTGCCCGCTGACAGCAAGGATTCTGGGGAGCAGGAAGTAGCTTATTCTTCCATACACATCAGAAGCTTTGATTCAGGAAGACCTCTTGCATTTGTAGGCAGAAAAATACCTTATATCTCAATTACAGACCATATTTAATATTGAATAAAAAGGATGGATATTTCACAAGTATATTTAAATTTCAAAGATCTCTTTAGAAAAGTCAGGTTCTGCAAACACTTTCTTCTGGTAATATTTTCCCATCTCTGCACTGGAAAGGTACATTTTATTAGCTTAGAGAACAGACATGATAAAAAGGCATAATTGGTACAAGTGTTTGTTCTGCAGAATTCACCCTTCAGTTACTTACGTATCTGTGACTTGGCTCCATTCACATCTCTGATTTGGATCCCATCTGAAACTATGCTTGAGAAGCTTGTTATTGGCAAGTAAAGCGTCACAGAAAATTGGGGGTAAGAGGGAAAGCAATAAAAACAGCAAATAAATACATACCGGAAACAGTAGTTCACCGTGGTAGAAGGCATCAGCTTCCCAACAAGGAGTTGCCTTAAGGTGAAAATTTGCTTCAGTAGTGACTCTTCTCCTGCTCACCGTCTTGATTATTTTAGGACTATCACTGTATAGCCCACTGTGTGCTTATTATACCTCTTACTGAACTTCACAAGCCTCTTATTGTTTTGACTGTTAATGACTTTTGCATTTGGAGTCCTCATCTTCATTTAGAGTCTCAGCAAAAATGTTCAGTTATAGCCATCCTTGCACAAATTATCTCTGTGCTTTAGGGTATTTTTGGATTTGGTCTTACATCCTTATGGATGGAACTTTAAGAGTGGAGCTTAAATAGCTCTCTTCTTATGGGAGTACCCCGTAGACCTGACCACAAAGTCTGCGGAAGTAGAGAGCTAGGATGGCTGAACAAAAAATCTTTTGTTCCAGAAGGCCAAACTGAATTGCATGTACAGAAAAGGTTGATAAATTTAAAAATTTTTGAATCGAAAACAACACTGGTCCAAAGGTCAACTGCTGAGGAACTACTACTATAGTTTATGAGAAGATCCAGAAAGAGCTTTGTTGCAATAGGTCAGTAATGTGGTGTGGTCTCCAAAACTGCGATAATGAAGTCCTGATAAACATTTCATAGTGAAATAGCACTGCTTCAAAAATGTTTGTTTCTAACAGAGTTCACGCTAGAAATTTAGTGTATATACTCACTCGTTAGCAATATTGATATATGTTGTATAATGATTGCTTAATTGCTAATTTTCCTATGCTAATTGATGTTTTTCTATAAAACTAAATTCTTTAGCTCTTTACATTTATTGAATGCCATCTGGCTTATGAATTTTCATAAGAACTGCCAAAAAAAAGGTGCAGACCCCTCCCCCATCTTTCTCCTAAAAAGGTGCTGAATATGTATCCATAATGACTTTTTAATGTGCCTTTAGGGATTTCTTTTCTTTCTTTCTTTTTTTTTTTCTGTAGGAATAAAACATCATTACACTAAAAATGCTTTCTCTCTCCCAACTTGAATTCCCTTCTCATTTCACCACTAGTCGTTGCTGTGGCGATATACCCTCTTACTTTTTAAAAAAATATTCTCCATGTTATTGTTCTGGGTAATTGTTGGGCAAATACTACGTTTAAAATATGTTTATCCTGATGGCTAGGAACAATCCACATTTATTTTGTATTTTTTAAAATAGCTTTACATATTTATTTACCTGTAACACTTGGATTTAAAGACATCATTAAGCTGTATTTCATTGTACAATAGCAAAGAAGTATGAAGTTGGGTGCCCCATATATAATCTTTCTGCTTTGCAGCGCTTAATATTTTTGGTGATTTCTTTATATAACTGGCTATCAGCTCCCTGGCATCTCTCCATAGATAGTTTGGTATTAGTAGTTTCTTTGTTTGCTTAGAGAACATATGTATGTGTGTATGCACATGTATATGTATGTAAAAATTGTACATTGTCTTAGTCTGTTTAGACTATTATGGCAAAATACCACAGCCCAGCCGGGGGGGTGTGGGGGGGCGGCGTGCGCTATAAACAACATAAATTTATTTCTCACAGTTCTAAAGGCTGAGAAGTCAAAGATCAAGGTTCTAGCAGATTCTGTGTTTGTTCAGGGCTTACTTCCTGATTCATAGATGGCCTTCTTTTCTTTTCACGTGGAGGAAGGGGTGAGGGAACCCTCTGGAGTTCTTTATAAGGGCACTAATCTCACTTATGAAAGTTCTACCCCCATGACCTAATCACTAATGCTATCACATTTGGGATTAGGCTTCAACACATGAATCCGAGAAGGATGCAAATGTACAGTCTGTAGCATACATGTGGTATAAACACTAAAATTTAACAGAGCTTATTTGATAAGCTTTCCTACTTTTTTTCCCTTTCATTATCTTGTACTAAATACCTAGAGCTAAAACTAACAGTTAAGTTATAAACCAGTCATCAGTTACTTGGCACCTATACATTTTGAATGAGAGGTAGAAATAACTTTAGTAGATGAGAGGGTTTTTTTAACCTCATCATTAAATTGATCCACATTTCTTCAGATGGCTAAAATAAATGGAATTGTATCCTCATTTGCTTGTCTGGGTCTAATATGAGCAAACAACAACAAAAAACCTATGTTAAAGAGTGTTTTTAATTAATAGTAGTTTTGTGAAGAAATGTAAGATACTTTTATAGAATTTAGTTGTTAGGTTCATACATTTAATATGTGCAGATTCAGCTGCATTAGATTATGTATTAATCAAGTTTGAGAGACATACTTGTAAAAATAACTGATATGTGATGGCATTTACTTAGTTTTTCCTATTACAAGGATATCAGAATAATTATAGCTAATTTCCTAATTGCCTCCCCTAAAATATTTGGTCATTAAATCACAAAATGTTAGAATTGTTATTGCCTAGAGGAGCAGACACGCTGCAATTGATGCTAACGTGTCTGCATTGCCCGTGAATGATAATGATACTCTGGAGGGTGGCATGGTATCGTGAATAGTACAGACCCTGGGAGAAAAGGTCTGGCTGTGCGTCCTAGGTCCACCTCTCCTTATCCATTTAACCCAGAGTTAACATGGACCTCCACTTATTTTGCCTTAAAATGGCAATAATCACCGCTGTGAAAGGAACCTGTGGCTTAGTGCAGCCAATTAGGTTTGACCTAATAGGTAGACACCGCCTCAAGGGCAGGCAACAGAGTGTTCAGCCAGGGGCCAGGTACAGTGTTTTCTAGCTCAGCTCACAACCGCTCTCTGCCTGTCTTTGGTGGGGTCACTCATCTCTGAATTTTAGTTTCTTTGTCTGTAAAGGGGATATGTTCTTTAAAAAATATCTTTTTAAATGTTTATTTATTTTTGAGAGAGAGACAGAGCGTGAGCCAGGGGAGGATCAGACAGAGGAAGACACAGAATCCAAAACAGGTTCCAGGCTCTGAGCTGTCAGCACAGAGCCCAGTGCGGGGCTCGAACCCACGAGCCCTGAGATCATGACCTGAGCCGAAGTCAGATGCTTAACTGACTTAGCCACCCAGGCGTCCCAAGGGGATATGTTATAATTTATTGTGCTTACCTCAGAAGATTTATGTGAGGATTAAATTAGGTGAATTATGTACAATTATTGGAAAGTTGTATAACAGCAAATTGGTACAGCATTACTGTCATCATAAAGATGTAAACAGCTTAATGGTAACTGGTTCTCCTGTCTCAGCCTGCCAGATCTGAGAATGTGGTACATCCATTTGTCCTTCACTGTTCTTGTGAGTGTTGCCTTTACATGTTGCTAGAGTGTAGAAGATAGCAGTCGAGGATAGTTTTGGCACTTTGAGTCAAAAGTTAACTGCATTATTAAACACTGACAACATCTTTTTTAGTCACAGCTCAATGAGAGTTCCTGTTGTACATAAAGGGGGCTAATGTAGCATGAGTTTGGGGAGGAAAACACCTAATTAGAAAATTGGATCTGTTCTTAAATTGCAAATGTGTGTACATCAAAGCGATCATAAGAATAAATTTAAGTCTGATAGTGTACATGGTTTCAGTACACATTGGCGAAATATCCTGCTGATTGCTGATTGAAAACAGTTGTTAATTCTCTACTTCACTAAATTCAGAGTGGAAAAACTTTCCTTAATAAAGAACAGATTGAGGAGATCCAAGACCTTACTGTGTGGGAATTAATGGCAGATGCATATACTGGTAGTTAAAATGTTTCATTAGATGTTAATGTCTTGCTGTGTTTTTAATTGTTCAGGAATTAGCCTCCAGAATATTAAAACCATCTGTTTGTTATCATGATGAAACAGAATGCTTAAATAGTTATTAATTTGTGTTTCTTGTCTTATTTTTTTTCAGGGATAATCTGTAAAACTTTGATCGGTTTGGAGTTTAGGGAATTTGGAATGTGGAAGTGAAAAATAATTTTAAAACACACCAGTGTCCTAAATAGCTGTAGTTTGGGGTTTTTTTCTCCCCTACCTACTGTGCATATTTTATATGTAATCCACCTACCTTCCTTCCTTCCTTCCTTCCTTCCTTCCTTCCTTCCTTCCTTCCTTCCTTCCTTCCTTCCTTCCTTCCCTCTCCTTTCCTTTCCTTTCCTTTCCTTTCCTTTCCTTTCCTTTCCTTTCCTTTCCTTTCCTTTCCTTTCCTTTCCTTTCCTTTCCTTTCCTTTCCTTCTCTTTTCTTTTCGAACATGAATTGACTCACATTTTCATGAGATTGGGATCATCATAGAGCTGATTTAGTAGTTGATTTAAACTACATGGCCACTCTTTTTTTTTTTTTTTTCCAACGTTTATTTATTTTTGGGACAGAGAGAGACAGAGCATGAATGGGGGACGGGCAGAGAGAGAGAGGGAGACACAGAATCGGAAACAGGCTCCAGGCTCTGAGCCATCAGCCCAGAGCCTGACGCGGGGCTCGAACTCACGGACTGCGAGATCGTGACCTGGCTGAAGTCGGACGCTTAACCGACTGCGCCACCCAGGCGCCCCTACATGGCCACTCTTAACATGCTGATTAGTTTACTTTTTTTTTTCTTTTTATATATATATATATATATATATATATATATATATATATATATATATATATATATATAGCTTATTGGGGGTTTTTTGTTTATTTCTGCTTTTTTTTTTCAACGTTTTATTCATTTTTTGGGGGACAGAGAGAGACAGAGCATGAACGGGCGAGGGGCAGAGAGAGAGGGAGACACAGAATCGGAAACAGGCTCCAGGCTCTGAGCCATCAGCCTGGAGCCCGACGCGGGGCTCGAACTCACGGACCGCGAGATCGTGACCTGGCTGAAGTCGGACGCTTAACCGACTGCGCCACCCAGGCGCCCCTGATTAGTTTACTTTCAAGATCAAAATAGAATTTATAAATTTGGAGGGATGAAGGGAAGCTAAATTTTTAGATTCTGTGGACCTGTTCCTCTTGCCTTGTTCCAGCAGCTGTTCATAACTACCATGGGCCGTGGCTCTTACAGAGTCAGGTGGCCTTGGTTCTGTTTTCAGCCCTTTGTGGCTTTGTTCAGAGTACTTAGTCTTTCTCAGCTTTGGATTTCTCCATCTGTAAATTGGGAAGTACAATTTAATTTTTAGAGTTTTTGTTATTCTTAGAAATAGTGTAAAGATTGTGTATTCTATCTACATAATGGGCATATTAATTGCTTTCTTTCTTGATTACGTGGAGCTCATGAGATATTTTGGGTCCTACTGAGAAATATGTTAGCTATAAGAGCAATGAGCAAACCCTTTATTTACTAGCCTTTGCTCTTGTGTCGATAGCTGAACATTGGTGGCCTTAAGTTCTTTTAAATACTTTCTTTTATTAAGATTACTTATTTACTTAGAGAGAGAGAAGGGGAGGGGCAAAGAGAGAGAGAAGGGGAGGGGCAACGAGAGAGGGAGATAGAGAACCCCAGAAACTGGCAGTGCGGAGCCCCATGTGGGGCTCAAATCCACACTGTTAGAGGGTAAAGTAGAAAAGATTTTTAAATGCTTCATATTATCCAAATTACTTAAAGTGGCAATCTCATCAACAAGGGTGTATAATACTGAGAGAGCTATTAACTTCTTTTGGTAGTGGTTTTTGACCTTTTGCTGAACAAGTACTTTTAAGAGTCTCAAATGCCAGGATGAAGATTTATTAAACTAACTATAATTATGTGCTACTTTTCATTTTATAAGCTTATACCTGACTGTCTAAAATATCTTAAATTACGTATGATCACTTTTTCAAGAACAAAATCTTCAGTAACACATTTTGGAGAATAAGGATTTTTTTTTTTTAATGTTTTTATTCTTTTTTTTTTTTTTTTTTTTTGAGAGAGACAGAGTGCAAGCAGGGGAGGGGCAGAGAGAGAGGGAGACACAGAATCCGAAGCAGGCTCCAGGCTCTGAGCTGTCAGCACAGAGCCCGAAGCGGGGCTTGAACCCACGAACGCAAGATATGACCTGGGCTGAAGTCAGTCGCTTAACCGACTGAGCCACCCAGGTGCCCCGAATAAGGATTCTTTAAAGGCTGGTTTTGTATATCACAAAAGCCCCCAAGTTTGCTAAATGTGCAGGCTACTTTTCGTGTTCTCACTCCGTTTTTGAGCTCTTCTTTTTGGCTAATCCTTGAAGACTGGCTTTCTATGACCTAGTCACACTTTGTTAATATCTCCAAGAGCCATTCTGTGGGAGATTTTGAAGGCTGACCTAACATGTTATAGATCTGAAAAGATTATACATAGTTATTAATTAAACAAATATTTATTGAGCATCTAATAAATGACAGGTATTGTTTTAGAGTGTACCTATTAACAGTGACCAAAACAGATCAAAATCCTCTGATAATGTAGCTTAGTATCTGGTTGCCATGTGGTTGAGGTAGTAGGAGTTTGGAGGAGACGGAGCACAAATAAAACAGGTGAAATAATAAGTATTACATTAGAAGGTATTAAGTAGAGGCAGGGTTGCATCCTATAATCGGGATGATCAGGGAAGCCCTCACTAAGAAAGTGACATTTAAATAAAGACTTCAGTGAACTTTGTGCCTTCTGGAGGCTGAACATTTCAGATAGCTGTTGCAGCAAGTGCAAAGGCCCTGAGGCGGAAGCATGCCTGCCTTGTTTGAGGAACAGTCAGTGAAGTTTGCTACACTGATACAGAGGGACCTAGGCCAGAGAAATAATGGGGGAACCAGATGCAGTAGGGACTACTTTGTCGGCCTTTGTGATGACCTTGGTGTTTATTATGATGATGATGGAGAGACTCTGGAAGATTTTGAGAAGTATAGCATGTGAACTGACTTTTTTAATAGGAGCACTCTGGATCTTGGGAGAAATGGACGGAAGTAGCAGGCAAGGTCACAAGCAGGGAGATCAGATAGGAAGTTGGTGTCGTAATCTAGGCAAGAGACAAAGGTAGCTTTGACTAGAGTGGTAGCTGTAGGAGTAACGATTTTGTCCTAAGCAATTAGAAAAGTAAAATTGTTATTAATAACAATTGGAAACATTGAGAGTATGGCTTTAGTCACTTTAGGTTTCAGATACCTTTTCAGTGTGTAAGTGGAATTGAAGGATGTACCTAGATTTAGAAGACTGGGTTTTGGGGAAGAGATTGAGGCTAAGAATAGAAGTTAGGCATCACCAGCACATAGATCATTTTTAAAACATTGAGACTGGATAAGATCATTAAAGGTAGTGAGTATAGGCCTAGAAAAGAAGAGGTCTAACAACTGAGCCATGGAGAACCAAACATTAAGAGTTGAGATTAAGAGGAGAAGCCAGACTGGTAAGGAGCGGCCAGAGAGGTGGGAGGAAAGTCAGGAGTAAAACAAAGTGCTTCAAGGATGCGGGAGTGATCAGTTGTGTCAGATGTTACCCGTAGGTAGATAGGACGGGAAGACAGGCACTGACAGTGATCACTAGGATCAGCATTCAGAGTTTGTTGTTGACTGGTACTGTACTGCTGTTAAAGCCAGCCAACGGGGACTTTGACGTTGCTTCCTTAAGTCATGTCCCTTCCCATAGTGGAAGAGTTCAAAGGGCCAAGGACATGTGTCCACTTGGAGCCCACCACATGCCTTCTACACACATTACTACTGATTAGCTTGGATTCCAGAATTCCAGGCCAAATGTCCTCAGTCGGACTTTGAGGGTCTGCTTGCTGGGTCCATCCTCCTGGGAGGGCACAGCACCAGAGCTCTGTGTATGCCTGAGCCCGAGCTGGGGGGCACAGCTAGTGGACTTGGGGGAAAGTGGGCAGTGTGGATGGAACCTGGAGTATGGGCTAGGACATTGCACACGGGCAGGTGAAGCTTCTTGAGAACTGCAGACAGTAACGAAAGCCAGGCATGGGCTCTCCCACACTGCCACATTCCATCAAGAAATTCAAGGAAGACAGAATTTTAAATTAAAACCTGGCCTTCAGTGTCATTACGGACATTCATTTGACAAGGTCAGAGGATAGAAATATTTTCTTTAACACTGTATTAGTGTGATATACAACTTTTCACTATTCAGTGTTTGGGTCTTTGGTCCTGAGCTCTGAAAATGCCTCTGATAGCCTGTTGTTGAGCTTGACGGGAACAATTTCATGACAGGTGAGGACAAAAGCCTCACTGGGCTGAGTTAACCAGAGAATTAGAGGAAAAGAATTGGTGATGCTGAATAAAATGTTTTCAAGAATTATTTGTAAAGGGCATGAAAGAAATGGAAAGATAGCTGGGTTCTTCTATTTGTCTTGTTTCATTTCTTTTTTCTTCTAAGGTGGGAAAAAATAGCAGCCAGGATGTTTGTACCCATAAGAAAAGGATTATATTAGTCTGCTAGGCGCCATAACAAAATACCACAGAGTGGGTAGCTTCAAAAAAACAGAAATTTATTTTCTCACAGTTCTGGTGACTAGAAGTCCGAGACCAATATGTTGGCAGATAACGGTTTTTCTGAGGCTTCTCTCCTTGCCTTGCTGGTGGTCACTTTCTCCCTGTGGTTCTCTTTTCACGTGCCTCCCTGTTGTCTCGGTGTCTCAATGGCCTCTTCTTAAAAGGACACCTGTCAGATTTGATTAGGGCCCACCCTAATGGTCTCTATCTAACTTAATTCCCTTTTTAAAGTTTGTCTCTCCAAATATAGTCACATTCTGAAGTAATTGAAATCAGGGTTGTAACATAAGAATTTTGGATGGACACAGTTCAGTCTGTAAAAGGGATCTCAGTTATTCTAGAACATGCATTTGTGGAACCCATCTCACTTAGGAAATGTCTGTGGCTTTTTTAAAAAGTTGACTATAGTGCTTGCATGGAAATAATGTAGCTTAGGACAGAATAGTCACTAATGGACGATGAGTTTAGTGATATACAGGTTACTAAGTGCTATGGACTGAATTGTGCCTCCGCCCAATTTGTATATTAAACTCCCCGTGTATTTGGAGTAAGGAAGTAATTAAGGTTAAGTGAGGTCATAAAGGGTAGGACCCTGATTAATGCACAGGAAGGGTTACTGGAGAGCCAGCTCTCCCTCTCCCCACCATGTGAGGACACAGAGACCAGGTGGCTGTCTGCCAGCCAGGAAGAGAGTTGAGCTCTCACCAGAAACTGCCCATGCTGACCTTGATCTTCTACTTCCAGCCTCCAAGACCATGAGAAAAGGTCTGTTAATGAAGCCATCAGTCTGTGGAATTTTGTTATGGCAGCCTGCGCCTAGTTGAACATTAAGATACCCAGGGATAGGGGAGGGACCCCCAGCCTTGATGAGAATTTAATATTTGATTGGACTGGAAATGTATTGGTACCAAAACAGTGGCAATTTGGGTAGAGGTTTGCTCTTAAAATTCATATCTTCAAAGTTTCGATAGCTTTTAACCAAAGTATTTTATATCCTTACGAATTCTAGATGTTCATAATCTAGCAATGAAAATGAATAGTCACTAAGTATATGGGTTAGAGGAGAATAATGCCTTTTCTGGAGATAAGGTTTTAAAACTTATTTTTATAGCAACCTTAAAATGTATACTAAAATAGAGATAATAGTGTAATAAACCCACATGTGTATGCTCATCGTCCAACCTCAGCAATTAAGACATGTCTCATCTTATTTCATCAGTATCCCTTCTCCCCCCAGCCACCTCCCCACAGGTGCTATTCTCCCTATCGCCTGCATTACTTTGAAAAAAGTAAACCCCAAATAGCAACTCATTTCAATCATAAATATTTCAGTATGTAGCTACAAAAAGCTTGCCCTTTTTCTTGTACCTATATCAAAATATAAACAGTTTGTAATATCATCAATACCTGGTCAGTGGACATATTTTTGAGTTTGTCTCATAATTTTTCAGCACTTTCCTCAAATTAGGTTGAAAACAAGATCTGTTCCTGTCAGAGTGTTGAGGTGCCCTACCTGTTATCCCATATCTACTTTTCTGTGCTTACTTTGCAATTTATTCTTTGAGGGAATCTGGCAATTGATGGATTTTGCTGATTTTGTATCCCCTGTTACATAGTTTAACACTTGCCCCTATCCCTTACATTTCTTGTAAGTTTGTGTTATAATCTGTGGTAAATCAGATTCAGGTTTGATTTTTTAGGGAGGTGGGGGTGGGGGTGGGGTGGGGTGATGTGTTCTCATATCAGGAGACATACATTATCTGGTTTTCTCTCTTTTTAGGTTATGGAAGCCAATGATGCTTGATTCCTTACTTTATTTTTTTTTTTTTTTCATTATCACAAGGTGCTCCGAAGATAACCAATAAGGCATATTTGTTGGTTTTCTTTTAATGTAATTGTTTATTTGTATAACCATAATTGATAGGTTTCAATTCTCTGTGAATATCAATTCCATTATGATATTGATAATAAAGTCCCATCTGTGATTAGTGGAAGCGCCTCAAATTTGGATTGCAAGTCTCTTTGCCATGGTCTTTCTGGGATGACAAGATGTGTCAGACTCACCTTACATATTTCTTTCCTTAGACCTCTGTTGGCTATTTTTTCATGGTAGAATGGGAAAAATAAAACACATATTCTGTGTTTGAGGTGATGGTTATTTTAAAGAATGCCAGGACATTTAGAAAGTTGTTTGAAAACATGTTTTCTTATAGAAAAATATTAAGTTATGTGTATTTGTTATTTTTGTATATTCATCCTCACCAAACAATTAATATGGTCTCAGAATTTCTTTTTATTAATCAAAATCTCATTATCAGAGGTCTAGAAACTTTGCCAAAGCAGTCAGACATTCCTCCATCAAGTTACTGCATTGCTCATGTGTACTGCATGTGAATTTCCGAGGTAATTGGAAAATAGATTTATCTTTTAGTCCACAGTCATACTCAAGGAATGCCAAACATCTTCTGTTCATTCAGGCTTTTCTCTTTAATTCCATTCTTGTACTTCCTTCCCCCATTTCCCTATAGTTTAGACTTCCTTTTCGGTAGAAAATGAAGTCAGGTATGTTATCATGTTTTTGTCAACATAATTCAACCTAGAAATAGTACCCAAGTTGTAGATAGAGAGATGTGAGTTGTATATCAAGCCTTGCTATTTACACTTCCATTCTCTTCCCTTCACATTATTAAGTTATAAAGAAATAGTATCGTAATAGCCTCTTGGCTAAATCATAGAGAGTTATGATTCTCTTGATAAGCTGTAGAACATTATTAAGTTCTGCTGTCTGGGTCGAGTGTCTATTGGAAGGATATCAAAGTTGGTCAGATTGCACTTGATTGTCTTAATTGCTTCTTGTTTATGTTCGAAACTATGCAGTTAGATTGATCTTGGCTCATTTTCCTCTCTTTATTAACTTTCAGGGTTTATTTTTACTGCGTGAAGTCCACTGAACTCCTTTAAGTGTTGAATAATACATGTGATTGACAAGTGGAAGTACTTCAGTAGTTTCCATTTTCCAGCTAATAACGCAACCTTCAAGTTATCATCAGTGAAATACCTTAAATATTTATTTGGGAACATCACTGTAACATTCAGATAAATAGCACTCCAAAGTCCAGGCATATCCAAGAACCCTATCTTATTTTGCATTAGTGAAACTTTACTAATTCCATTGGAATGATTTTATGATAAATGGATTTAGAAGCAATTTCTCCTTTTCTTGTCTTTGTAAACCCACTGTGGTAGGCAGAATTCCAAGATGGCCCTCAGGACACGTGCCTCCTGTTTACTCCAGTTAGATTTGTATATAGCATAGTTGACTTAAAGAAAGGGAGTTGTCTTCTGTGAGCCTGACCTAATCAGTAAAGTCTTTAACAGGGAATGGTTTCTGGAGTAAGAGGTGAAAATGATAGCACCTTTTACTTTTTAAAATAAACCACCTTATTGAAATATAAGTTACATGGCATGAAATCCACTTATTGTAAGTGTACAATTTAATGAGTTTTAGTAAATTTATAGAGTTGTATGAGCATCACCATACTCCAATTTTAGAACTTTGCCATCAACTCAAAAATTTCCCTTATGCCCATTTGCAGATTGGTGGACTCTTACATTCTTATGAAAGATTCTGTTAGAACTCGGTGAACTACCCTTTATTTTATTATTAAATTTAATTTGTGTATTTCATCAAATTTTTGCAGCTTTTTTAATGAAAAAATCATTCTGTAGTTCCCTTTGTGTTTCATTATTGGATTTTGGCATAAATTCACTTTGCACATTTTTCTTAATGCTCTGAATCAAATTTTGCTAAAATTTTTTAAATGTTTGGGGCACCTGGGTGACTCAGTTGGTTAAGCCTCTGACTTCGGCTCAAGTCATGATCTCATAGTTCGTGGGTTCAAGCCCCACGTCGGGCTCTGTGCTGACAGCTTAGAGCCTGGAGCCTCCTTCGGATTCTGTGTCTCCCTGTCTGCCCCTCCCCCCTCTTTCAAAAGAAAAAAAAAACTTAAAATTTGTTTTAATTGAAATATTTTTAAAAGTTTAAACTATTTGGTTATGATTTTGACAGTACCACATAGAATGTTTAGTACTATAATTTAGACATGTGTTTATTCTCACATTTTTATAGTACTCGTATTCTTATATTTTACATTATATAATATTATATAATTATTCTATTATATTATTATGTTTGATTGTATTTGATTTTGTTCTTTATCACTTTTTTCTTCAATTTGTAAGCAGTATGTCCCTCTAAATTCTGTGAGTTTCACTCCCATTTATACTCTAGTTTAGTAATTGTGTACAGTATTTCAGTTTCCAATTCATTATGTACTTTTCACTTTTGGAATCTCTTTTCTTTATTTGTCCCTGTAGTTGCTTTTTTGTCTTCTTTCTTTTTGATCTCTATAACTAGGCTCTTTACTTACTATTACTGTCCACTTTACAAAATAAAGTCTCTGAGTTAACCTCTAGTACAGAATTTACAGCACCCTGTAAATTTTTTTATCTTATGTATTTATAATTTTATTTTCTAAACTTTTAAATGGTGTTTTTATGATTCTGACTTTGACTCAACTGTGATTATGGAGACAACTTTTAAAAATATGTTTTAAAGATTTTTAAAAATCTCTAGGTGATAGGGATATTTATTTATTTAGAGGAAAATTTTATTTATTTATTTATTTATTTATTTATTTATTTTTAAAGTTTAATTCTTTTTTTTTTTATTTTTTTTTCAACGTTTATTTATTTTTGGGACAGAGAGAGACAGAGCATGAATGGGCGAGGGGCAGAGAGAGAGGGAGACACAGAATCGGAAACAGGCTCCAGGCTCTGAGCCATCAGCCCAGAGCCCGACGCGGGGCTCGAACTCACAGACCGTGAGATTGTGACCTGGCTGAAGTCGGATGCTTAACCGACTGCGCCACCCAGGCGCCCCTATTTTTTTTTTTTTAATATAACTTATTGGCAAGTTAGCTAACATACAGTGTATACAGTGTGCTCTTGGCTTTGGGAGTAGATTCCCATGATTCATCACTTACATTAAATTGTTATTAATTTTTATCATAGAGGAGGCTGCTCATGTGATTTCTACATTTTGAAATTTATTCTGATATTCTTTGTGGCCTAGTCTATCTTCAGTTGGTGCTGATGTCCTATGGGTATGCTCAAAGACGTGGTCTCTGGTAATCACCAAATTTATTACATATTGGCTCAAACTGAGTCTTTTAGCATCTGTGTCTTTTTCTATTGCTCTGTTTTCTGCCTTCCTGATTAATAGGATGCTAAAGAGTCCCCTCTTGATTTCCTCGATTACTTAACATACTTCTTTACTTTATACATTGGCATAAAAAGCTTATAACTCAACCCTTCAGTATAAAGTACAGACCTATGAAGGGTAAAGATGTTATCTCTTATCACTGTAAAATGGCTGTCTTTGACATATGACTTCACCTAACCATTTAATCCTTTGTCTTTTTTTTCCCCTCTTTTTTTAAACCTAGGAGTTCTAACTAACAAATAATTGGATATTCATTTTTTCATTTATTCATTTATTTATTTAACCTCACAAATAGTAGATGTTCTTGCTGTTTTAAAAAATGGGGCTTAATCCATATATGTTATTATTATAACCAACATACTTATATGTTTTTGCTATCTTGCTATTTCCCTTATTTTCCAGATATTCCCAATTGAGAGTATTGATTATAATTTTGATCCTTTTATATTTGATAATGATTTAGAAGACATTATTTTTAGTATCTAAATTTTACCAGTGGTTAACTGTAAGATTATCAAATCCTTACTTAAAACTTTCTCTACTTATTGAAGACAATAACAAGATAATTTCTGATTCTGTGATCCCGGAGAAATTTTACACAAATTTCTTGCCCTTAGTTTCCAGAATTTATGTTTACCTTTTAGGCACAACTTGTTATAGTGTATGTTTAAAAGTACAATATATTATTAATGTCCTAAAATGTTTTTTCTATTCAAATTTATAATTTTGTTTGTATTTCCTGTTAGCTTATTTTGATGTGTCAGCTTTTCATTAAGTAGTTTAGTTCTCTTTCTCTTATCTTAAGTACCTTTTAAAACTCAAGGAATAAGACAATACAAATGCACTACAGCCACTCTGAAAAACAGTATGGAAGTTCCTTAAAAAATTAAAAATAGAAATACCCTATGATCCAACAATCATACCATTGGGTATTTACCCAAAGGAAATACTAATTTGAAAAGTTACATGCACCCACATCTTTATTATGGCATTATTTATAAGACCCAAAATATGGAAGCAACCCACATATTTATTGATAGATAGGTGAATAGATAAAGATGTGACACACGTGCACGTGTGTGTGTGCGCGCGCACACACACACACACACACACACACACACACACGAAATGGACTATTACACAGTCATGTAAAAGAATGAGATCCTGTCATTTACAACAACATGGATGGACCTAGAAGGTATTATACTAGATGAGATAAGTCGGACCAAGAAAGACAAATATATTATTTCACTCAGAAGTGTAATCTAAGTAACAAATGAATAAAGGTATCAAAAACAGAGTCGTACCTATAAATACGTAGAACAAGGTGATGTTTGGCAGAGGGAAGTGGGATGAGTGAATGGGCAAAATGGGTGAAGGGGAGTGGGTATTACAGGTTGCCAGTTATAGAATGAATACATTCTAGGAATAAAAGGTACAGCATAAGGAATATAGTCAATGGTATTATAATAGAATTGTATGGTGACACCTGCATTTGTGGGCAGAATAACATATGGAGATGTTGAATCACTAGGTTGTACCTGAAATTAATAAAACATTGTGTGTCAACTCTACTCAAATAAAAAATAAAAAAATATAGTACAAATTCAACCCAATCTATGGGGAATATTTCAACAAATGGGAAGAGTTTCGTTTTGGGAAAAAAAACACAAACGTTTTTACAAGATTAAATACTTGCCATTTTGATGTTAGTGAAGGCATGTTACAAAATTTCATTGAAAAATAGACAAGTCTGTGCTTATTGACACATTTTTAAAACATTGTGTGAAGTTCATTCAGATCCCTGCAGGAAAACTCAGCAGTCAGACATAGGATTTATGCTGCTTTGAGGGACCAAAATGGTGGTAGGAGGTTACTTTTGGATGCTTTTCTGCATTGCAGTGCATAATTCACATCATTCCGCTTGAGTTTCAGGCATTGGTATCATCTCCACATACTTTATCCTTCTGCGAATTTTGTTTGAAGAGTTAATGACACCCACAGAGCATCTAGCATCTTGAACTCTCCATACTCAAGCTGAAGAGTGGCAGAGCCTGGGTCACAAATCTTGGCAGGTGTATACAGAATTCCTCCACCTTCACTGAGTCCAGCGTGATGGGATTTCGTTACATGTTCATTAGCAGCGATAAAACCATGGATCGTTATTTTCCTAATTAGCCATTAATAACAGTTAACTCTAACGACATAACAGCTTCAGAGTTTTTGATTGTATTGTTGACAATGAAGTCAAATGGAAAACAACTCATCTTATATATTATAAAAGTTGTTAATCTTATTGATAGGATCATTACCACTCATGCCAGATACTAGCTTCCTTTTTATTTCATCTGTTTTGTTCTAATTCTGATGCCAAAATTGTATAATATTCTAATGAGAAGACAATTCTGGAAATGAGTGAATCACATTAATTTTTAAATAAACAAGGTATTTTAGCGTATCTAAAAAATGGTAGTAAGAAATCTCATTGCATCTGTTATAGCAATAGCTTTCTTACAACAGCCGCCATGGGTGCTAGGACAAATCAATGCAAGCGGATCGATTTTTCTTAGGTCTTTAAATGTTTAAGCCAGCACCTGGCCTTTGTAATGTCTCTTGGTTGTAGGTAATAGCTGGGAATTTCAGGTGAAGGATTACAACTTCTAAGTTAGCTGTGCTACCCCAAATGATCCATTGGATATGGCTGAAAATGCCAGTTTTAAATGTATTCATGGGATTAGGAGTGAATACTTCTTTGCCTGAAATCTTGTGGTTTAGCTTTAGTACTTACTGTAGTCAGTCCATTTCTTTGAAATATTGAGCTGTCTGACAGCTTAAAATCCTAAGTTTCCTTTAAACTTGAGCCTGGCTTTGGAGGAGAAAAGGGCAGTGTGGGGGCGGATTTTATGTAAGGCTCTCCAAAGAGAATTCACTGATGTGCTTTTGCTGGAAGGGCACAGGGAAGGCAAGGAAACTGGTTCATCTCAGTCCTTCTTGGGTTTTGCCCTTAGCCTAGATCAACATTTAGTCAGATAATTTACATCAGAGCCACTGAAGTCTCTTGTTGGGCCTGTTAAAGTCATCATTTTCCTTCTGTGAAGAAATATGGAAGAGATCCAAATGCCATGTCCAGATTTTGGTAAGCCAGGTGGATATCAGGAGAAGTCTTCATGCTCTTATGCTGTTAATTCCCTACGGGATGTTTATCTCGTCTAGGTTGAGGGGCTGAGTTTTTATAAACACCTCTTGACCAATATCACTTTGTGAGACTTCTTTTTTTGTGTGTGAATTAAGTCAGGTACCACAAATATATTAAAAACATACTCTGTAGAGAATATTCATATCCTTCAGACTTCATTATTTCCACACGAAATGCTAACATACTAAATAGGTTCTAAGAAGTAAAATGAAGAGAGCGGTAAGCTGTACAGACATGGACTGAGTCCTAGATATCTTGCTTAATTCTGAGCATATTATTTGCTCTATTTGTTTCTTCATTCACTCATTGGAAGTAGCATTACCTGCCTTTACTTAAGTCAGAGGTCCAGGGAGATGAAAATTATGACATTGCCTATAAGTTAGAGTACCTGTTCCACATACAGATTTTATCACCAGTCAGATGCATGTAATAACAGTAAGCCTTTTCATACTTGAAAGTATATAATTATCAGAGGCGTTTAATGAAGAATGATATACTAGCTAAACTTTGAAGGCATACATCAAAAAATATATCTAGAAAGAAGGAGCTCTTCAAAAACCATAGCGGGTCATATCTGAGCATTAAAAACAATCTTGACCTGAAATGCACAGAGAAGGGTAGGGTGAGCTTTACTGGTTGAGGAAATCTAGTGTGAATACATAGGTGCAGGATGGAAATGGACATGACATGTTCAGGAAATTGAGAGAAAGTGATGTTCATTTTAGATTAAATTCCCCTTTATTATAAGTGTAAAAATGAAAATTTGAAGAGAATGACAATATTCTGAACTTCATTCCATAGTAATAAGAAAAGGCTCATATAGCTTGCATCTGAATTAACTTAGAATTAGCAGGTTTAGCAGTAATTTAGAAGGAAACCAAGTACTTAAGGGCCCAGGAGGATACAAAGTAAAATGAGTATCATTTTTCTGGGTTCCATTAGACAAGACTTCTGGAGAAAGGGAGTTTTAGAAGAAAGTGATAAAAGTGCATTTGTAGAAAGGCTGAAAGCAAAAAACGAATGCTCTGTATAGTGGGGATTTGGGGACAGCTTATTAGCCGGTGTGACCCAGAGTGGGACCTGAACTGCAGTTTTTAAAGAAGCACATTAGACCAGGAATGTGGATTTAGATTCATTCTCCATTTGTCTTGCTTCACATTCCCCCTTGGCCCCGGAGCCACACGAAAACCTGCAGGCAAAAATTGTGCTACCTATTACCTGTTCTTCTCTCTGAAATTCCCTCCTTCCCAGAAGTGTGGGGCTTATGTTTTGTTTGAGACTTTCCATGTCTGATCCGTGCACCCCTCTGTAATGTTTCTTCCAATTTCCTCCCAGAAGGAAATCTCTGTTTCAGATAAGACTCCTTCTGATCATTTCCTAGCATGTTGCTTTCCCTGCCTTTGCTTTCTGTCTTTCTCCTGTCAAGAGTATCTTCCCCTCTCCTCTCAGCTGTATGAGCTCAATCCACTTTGAAAATCCAAGGCTTCAGAGGTTACCTTTCTTCCTTCTTTTTGGTGTTACATTTAGCATGTGTTTCCTTGTGTTATTATATTTGCTTGCCTCGCCGTCTTTCCCTTGCGAGATTAAGAACATTGTGAAAGGGCTGTATGTTATAACCTGCATCAGATTGCTTGGGGTCTCTCCAAAGGTGGTTGCTGATGATAGCATCATAGACTAATGGTCCATATGTGGGGGACTCATAGTCCCATATAGACTAATCGTTTGCAGTTCTGTGTGTTTATTCATTTCAGTGGAATATCAGAGCTGGGTAAACGTGTAGAAACTGCCAATATGTAAGCTTCATAAGATTAGAGACTTTTTACCCTTTTTTTTTTTTTTTTGGTTTAGCATCATATTTTCAGCTCTTACTACCAGGCCTAGATGCCACACTCAATACATATTTGTTGAATGAGTGCTGGCTAATATCCTTAAGCTGTAGGTCTTAATTTGGCACTCTTAAATATCTGACAGGGGACCTCCACAGTGTTGTCTCAGAAATCAGGATCATTGTCTTCTTGGTGGTTGAACAATAACATAGAGCATCTCATCATTTTCTCCTAGAAGAAGACATTGTCTTTTGTTCTGTTTTGTTGTATTCTTTCTTCAGAGGAGGACAGGGGAAATAAGGCGGGCCCCCAGAGTTGGTGTAATCTGGCTTTAATTCATTGTGTTTGGTCTTTATATTATTGACAAAAATGCCCCAGTGGAATAGAGGAAAAATCAGAGGGAAGATTAATTTCCAGGATTCATGGACCTTTGTTAGATTTTTTTTTCAGGGTGTGTGTGTGTGTGTGTGTGTGTGTGTGTGTGTGTGTGTGTGTGTGTGTTTAGGCTTATTCACTCAGATTTACATTGACATTTTATGGTATATGTTTTGCTTAGCCTGCCCTCTGTGTTTCTTCCTGCGTCCGCTTGCCTGGCACTACTCAGAAGCTGAGAAGAATGTTCAAATGCAGGACCTTAAGTTGTTCACTTTGACAAGACCTGAAGAACAGTTGTGTGAGGAGACCACTGACTTTGTTCTTTCTCCTCTTTTCTTTTGCCTTTAGCTGAAGCCAGGCCAGAACAGCTGCAGGGACAGTGACAGTGAAAGCGCCAGCGGAGAATCCAAGGGCTTCCACAGGAGCAGCTCCCGGGAAAGGCTCAGTGATGTAAGTGGGGAAGAAGAAAAATCAAACAAAACCACCAGACCACACATCCCCTGTGTCAAGTCTCAGTTTCCCAGCACCACCATCCCTTCCTGTCACTTTGTCTATGCACACAGTACAGTCCACCCTGTCTGGCATCGTGTTGGAGCCTGGCGAGATACTTTCCTTCTGTTTTCTAGTTTGACCTAAAATGTGCTTTACTACTTGTTAGGTGGGCGGGAGTACTTGTGGCCTTAGGAATAAGAGATTACAAGGGGAAGTGGTAATATTTTCAGTGTCAATGTTGCAAATGAAAAAAGTAGTCCAGCAGTGCTACCACTGGAAGATGACATCATTTAACTTTGGGCTTTTTGTAATATCTTTGCCCGTGACGTTGGTAAACGTCCCTGTCTGTCATTTGATTCCTGTTAGAGAGGATGGGTAACCACCCACCTACTTGGCAAGAGAAGGAGTTTTATTTCCTGACTGATTTGCAAAGGAAGAATCCTTGTGATAACACACCGTACCTCCTGAGGGCTCTGTCACCCCCCTAGACCTGCCTCTTCCCACTCTGCAGCCTCCTGCCTGCCAACAGGGCAGATCCCCTTTTGCCACCTCCCGAGAGCACCTGATCCTCTGGGCTCTCTTTTCTTCTATCCTAACATGTCACATGACAAGATTCTTGACCCATCTTTACCCCCTGAAAGCAACACTTGGAAGCTTTCTTATAAAATGACCATTCAGGGAGAAGTTTTTATTAGTAGTGACAACAAAGGAACATTCACAGATTAAGTGAGATAGTACTCTCAAGAAAGAGACAGAAATTCAGAGTCTCTGAGTTTTAAGAAGAATAAGCAGAATTAGGACATATAATAAGGAGCAGAAACCTTTTGGCCTTTGTCTTCCTTTTTTTAATTGATTTTTAAACAGTTTTTTTTTAATATTTTTGATACTTGAGAGAGAGAGAGAGAGAGAGAGAGAGAGAGAGCATGAGTGAGCGAGGGAGGGGCAGAGAGAGAGGGAGACACAGAATCCAAAGCAGTCTCCAGGCTTCATGCTGTCAGCACAGACCCCAGAGCCCAGTGCGTGATCAAACCCCCAAGCTGCAAGACCATGACCTGAGCCAAAGTCGGTCACTTAACCGACTGAGCCACCCAGACGCCCCTCTGTTTTTTAATACTCTAAAGCAGTTGTCTTCATCATGGTGTACAAGATGATCCAGTGTGTTGCAAGAAAAAAACATATTAGAACTTATTTATTTTGTGTCTAAAAACAAAGGAAATTAAACTTTCCTAATACTTAATTTAATGAGGTGGGAGTAGTTCATGTATATAATTTATAAACACATGTATTTTAGGAGTGTGCTCAAAACTTTAAGGGGTGTTCCTCAGCATAAAAGGTTAGAGAGCACTGCACAACTTTGCGTCATTCCTGTAATCGTCTCCCATCCATTTCTCCATCATCCAAGGTAGACCCTCTCAGGACACAGCCATCTTCCTCCACCTCTCAGGAAAATTTGAGAGATTTACAGTGAGAGTTGATATAGAGAACATTGACTTCTGGAAAGAATTAAGTGGAATAAACAAAGTATAATTATTTCTTTGGTACTCTTAATGTCTTAATTGTAATTAATTGCATCCCATTCTTCTAATAAGGTTTAATATCCATTATACAACTAATACTAACTCAGTCTTTTGCTGTGTGAGTATGTCTGTGTATAAGAATATTTCTTTGTGTGTTTTTATATTTCATTAACTTTGTGATGGAACTATAAATTATAATAATAAAACCGTAATAGTAAGAAATAGTAAGAAATAGTTGAATACAGTAAGTATTCAATACAGTAAGAAATACTAAGTTGTTAACAATACTGAATACTTACATAGCTCCTCTGAGATTTAATTTTTAAATTTTATTTTAAAGAGCACATTCATGTGCAAGCAGGGCAGGGGGCAGAGAGAGAGAGAGAATCTTTTTTTTTTTTTTTAATTTGAGAGAGAGCACGCAAGTAGGGGAGAGGGGCAGAGGGGGAGGGAGGGGCGGAAGGAGGTGGGGAGACACAGAGACAGAGAGAGAATATCTGAAGCAGACTCCATGCTCAGTGAAGGTGCCCCCTGTTTTGATTTTAATATGAGATCTTACTAACCCTGGAAATTTTGCCAGGATTATTCCAGTTAATCATAATTTCGTCACAGAGTAGAGAAATGAAAACCATGTTAAGTCAGGGGACAGGAGTACAGTATTGTGCAGTCATTGAGATCTTTTGACTGGTTGCCTTGAATTCACTTTTCATTAGATAAAAAGAAATATGCAAGAGATATCCTGCATTTATGGTTAGGAAGACAATATCATTGAGATGTCAATCCTACCCGGAGCAACGTACAGATTCTGGGCAATTCCTCTGAAAATTCCAGCATCCTTTTTTTGCAAACAGGAGAAAGCAGATACTCACATTTAATGTGGAATGGCATGAAACCTTAGTAGTCAACACAATCTT